>NC_084502.1:3703333-4424166 GCF_024500385.1 Phyllopteryx taeniolatus
AGCCTCAGAAGTGGATATCAAACTAGTTGCCTTTCACATTAGTCAGTACACATGAAGTAGCTCTCAGTTTCAAAGAGGTTGGTGAGTACAATATCACTCCCTCTCATGTAATATTGCTTAATTGTTGTTTTTTAAATCATTAAACAATACTTAAGTTAATAAACTGTAACTGGAAAATGATTTTGTTATCAACTTTAATTCAAAATATAGTTTTATCCAATAAATTAATGGAAGAATCGATACAATAATTGATTCTAAAAATATTCAATAGTGACAGCCGTATTCTGAACACAGCCACAGCCTCACTTAGAAGAGCTTGTGCACATTTATGCTACCACATTATTTCAGTTTTTTTATTTTTTTATTTTTACTTTCCCACTTGAAAATATATATTTTTTTCAGTTGAGTTGCACAAGTTATTGGCCACATTAATGGTGGAAACATGTTAATAAATATTTAGAGTTGATATATCTTTGCTAAAACAAAATTTAATAATAGTAACTCCAACACTTCATTTAAATGTCTTTAAATATATATTTATCAATCAGCTTTTCAGATTTGCAATATGTTAAAGTATTTGCTTTTTTAAATCTTAGACCGTAGACATCTTTGTTTTAAAATTCAAACAAAAAATGCAGGGAAATCCCAGGCTCAGCAATGTCATAAAGTTAAATGAAAACTTAAACAAAACAAAAAAAAAACCTCCTTTAAGTTCTCTGAATTATTTAAAGTTTTCCCAAATTGCAATATAACTGAAATATTAATCTTTTACTTGTCTTTATCAAAAAACTAAAAGTCCAGGGACTTCACAGGGTCAGTGGCAGCTCTTACAAATAAATACAAATAAATAAATAGTTCCCTAAAGTTTACCGAGGTTTAAATTCAGCTATTATTTGCGCCGAGAATCGACCTGGCTGATAATCGGTCTATCCCCCCCAAAAGCTAACTTTTTTTCATCACTTAACAAATATTTTTTATTTATTTTTTATTTTTTTTAGCTTTAGCAACAATGTATCATTCTCAAATGTTTCTGGCACATAACCTTTCATTCCTGTAATCTGCCTTTATTTAGCTAAATCTAACAACAAATTTGAAACTTCCTCCAGTTTCGTCATGGATTTTACAACCCAACTTCCTTAACTGTGTTCCAATATAACCTTGCAGCATCACTCAGTTCCTCATAGTAGACCTTGTCTTATATCTTTCTCGTGTCTGTAAAATGACCCTCGTCCAACCCCTATTGTCGGGACATCTTGCCGCAGACAGATGGCGCGGCTGAGTGCACTAGAGGTGATCCAGGGAGGACAGCCCACTATTTGTACTGGTCTACATCGAGAGTTGTGAGTCAGCGCAGGGGTGGGCCGAAGCACTTGCGTTGACGCACTAATCATTTATGTAACCTAATCATCCTGAGGAGAATCCCAGTCTTTGTTGACTTGGCCTGGCCCCACCTTTGTTACTGAGACTGTTACCATGGTTACGTTGGTCATGTGTTTGAGGACAAGCTGTAGCCCACAAATGAGCTGGCATATAGCCCAAGTGATGAGGCCAGTGATGCATAAACCTGATCACACACAGGTTAATAACAATGCGATGACCGTCTGTGTTGTTTTACAGTCCAGTTGATTAAAGACAAACCTGCAGAGATCAAATTCGCTTATGAGCTCTCCGCTGGGGCCGTTGTTTGCACGTAGCACAGAGGAGCATCTCTTGATGTCAAGGAGCTCTGTGATGTCATTCAGCCACTGAGCTATTTAAGACTGTGCAACAAAACATGCAAAAGATCATCCACCTTCCGTATCCTGCTCTGCCTGCCCTCTCCCATTGTCTGTGGAATGTTTGGAACAGGTGCAGAGGCTTGACACCAATTCATGTAAATTAGAATATTGTACAATCCTGCAAACCGTCGACAACAGTTGCATTTTTTTTTTTTCTGAGAACAATGTTGTCGCTTAAGGTGTCACTTTTTTGGGCAATCAAAATCTTAGGTTGGCCATGGCAGCAAACACAAATAATTAGTAGAGCTCTTGGAAGCTTCATTAGACTAGGCTTGTATAATATAATCTGGGGGCGGCCTGGATGATTCAAGAATAGTTCTGCCAAAAGATGATTTACAACTGCTCCATGGTGACATTCAAATTCAATAGCTGATCATTAGCATCCTTATTATTTTTATACTTCCATCCTCCACCTCCCACAAACATCAAATGCTCCTATTGTACAGTAAGAAATTTACTTAAAATATGATTTCCTGTGGCGGCACGGTGGCCGACTGGTTTGAGCGTCAGTC
Organism: Phyllopteryx taeniolatus; assembly: GCF_024500385.1. NCBI lineage: Eukaryota > Metazoa > Chordata > Actinopteri > Syngnathiformes > Syngnathidae > Phyllopteryx > Phyllopteryx taeniolatus. Next base: position 3,705,624 of record NC_084502.1, read on the forward strand.
TCACAGTTCTGAGGACCCGGGTTCAATCCCCGGCCCCGTCTGCGTGGAGTTTGCATGTTCTCCCCGTGCCTGCATGGGTTTTCTCCGGGCACTCCGGTTTCCTCCCACATCCCAAAAACATGCATAAATTGGAGACTCTAAATTGCCCGTAGGTGTGACTGTGAGTGCGAATGGTTGTCTGTTTGTATGTGCCCTGTGATTGGCTGGCAACCAGTTCAGGGTGTACCCCGCCTCCTGCCCGATGACAGCTGGGATAGGCTCCAGCACGCTCGCGACCCTAGTGAGGATAAGCGGCTCAGAAAATGGATGGATGGATGGATGATTTCCTGTTTTACCCTGATTTTATGTATGCAGAGGAAATGCAAAAGAGATCAGCATCCCCCATAAAACAGAACCTACAGGCTGAATTTATGCTGGCAGAGTAATGTTTTTGCTAAAATTTTATTATTTACCATTTTACTACCACTGAAGTGTAGGCATAGATTTCACTTTATTAATACAACATTGGTGGCCATAGTTACAAATTACTTCACCATTGTGTCATACAAACTCAAATAAAAAAATCATACACCCAAAACTATTTTTACCATGGACAAATTTTGTGTTGAAGTGAATTCTTATTTATGGAATGGTATCATCTGCCTGGCTTTACTTTTTTTGTTTGTTTGTTTTTACATTTGAAAAAATGGACCCAGGAAAAGTATGGCTAACAGACCAAAAAAATGGCATTTGAAAAGGGGTGTGTACACTTTTTGTATACATTGTATATATAATTTTAATATGTTAGCTTATAATTTTAACCTTGTTTTTCTCATAAGCGGTATAAAAGATGGATGGATGCTATTATATAACATATCTACAAAAGTAACATTTTATCAAAACAATACAAATTACTGCTTTCTATAAACACTATAGATTTAAGATTAAATCCATGTTGAACACCACTGAGGTTAACATTTCCCACCACTGATCATGAGTCTTCTTCTTTTCCTTTCGGCTTGTCCCTTAAGGGTCGCCATAGCGCGTCATCCTTTTCCATGTAAGCCATCTTCTGCATCCTCCTCTCAAACACCAACTGCCCTCATGTCTTCCTTCACGACATCCATCAACCTTCTCTTTGGTCTTCCTCTAGCTCTCTTGCCTGGCAGCTCCATCCTCATCTTCCTTCTACCAATATACTCACTATTTCTCCTGGACGTGTCCAAACCATCAAAGTCTGCTCTCTCTAACTTTGTCTCCAAAACATTGAACCTTGCCTGTCCCTCTGATGTTCTCATTTCTAATTGTATTAGACTCTTCTGTCACATAACACACCTGACACCTTCCTCCACCCGTTCCAACCTGCTTGGACCCGTTTCTTCACTTCCTGACCACACTCACCATTGTTCTGGACTGTCGACCCCAAGTATTTAAAGTCCTCCACCCTTGCTCTCTCTTCTCCCTTTAGCCTCACTCTTCCCCCACCACCCCTCTCATTCATGCACATATATTCTGTCTTACTTCGGCTAATCTTGATTCCTCTTCGTTCCAGTGCATGCCTCCATCTTTCTAACTGTTCCTCCACCTGCTCCTTGCTTTCACTGCAGATCACAATGTCATCTGCCAACATCATGGTCCACGGGGATTCCAGTCTAACCTCATCTGTCAGCCGATACATCACCACTGCAAACAGGAAGGGGCTCAGGGCTGATCCCTGATGCCGTCCCACCTCCACCTTTAATTCGTCTGTCACACCTACAGCACACCTCACCACTGTTCTGCTGCCCTCGTACATGTCCTGTATTATTCTAACATACTTCTCTGCCACTCCAGACTTCCGCATGCAGTACCACAGTTCCGCTCTGGGTACTCTGTCATAGGCTTTCTCTAGATCTACAAAGACACAATGTAGGTTCTTCTGACCTTCTCTGTACTTTTCCATCAACACCCTCAAGGCAAATAATGCATCTGTGGTACTCTTTCTCGGCATGAAACCATACTGTTGCTCGCAAATACTCACTTCTGTCCTGAGTCTAGCCTCCACTAGTCTTTCCCATAACTTCATTGTTTGGCTCATCAACTTTATTCCTCTATAGTTCCCACAGCTCTGCACATCACCCTTGTTCTTAAAAATGGGCACAGTACACTTTTCCTCCATTCCCCTGATCTAGAGTATTCAAATCAATTATACATTTAGATCACTATATATACATTATAAACAGTAAAATAAATAAATATGGCATTTTTTGCCCCACATTTATTGCTTCATTTTCACCACCAAGGAAACAAAGTCACAAATTAAACTTGGCCAGAGTATGAATGAAAAGCCACATGTGTTTTTTTCCCTACACATTCATAGAGTATGTTGCAATTATGACGACATTGGGGGTTGACAAGTGGTAAAATAGACAGAGGCAATATCTGCATATATCAGATGTCATTCTTTACATTGTGTGTGCACTGGCGTCAGTCCTTGTGTATCTCGTGCACCGTAGCAGTAGACCAGCCATTACAATAATGTTGAGAATGTTCTGGGTAGCCGCCAAATACAAAAGCAGGCGGAAACCAGCTGACAGCAGGGAGAGGCAGGGGCCCTGCAGGAATGAATCTACTATTTGGTGAACCCAGTCCTGCCTATCTGTCACCATCCTGTGAGATGGGAAACAGGGTTTGCTTCTTTCTAATAAGCAAAAACAAAGACCAGGACATGGAGTGGGCTGCAACCAAAATGTCATGTCTGAAATTGATCATTTGCAAAATTTGATTCTTTTTGTTTAATCTTAACAAGTGATGAAATTGCAGCAATTCAATATGTACTTATTTGACCACAAAATATTAACCTGACTTGAAATAAGGAAATTAGTATCCAAGTGATCTATAATTATGGTCGGCCTATTTTTATCAAAATGTTTTGTCAATGTTTGGAGTGGACATTCATTAGCTTTTTTTAGCCTTTGCACGTGTTGTGTATATTTTAAATGCACACTGATTGTTGTGCTTAAAATTAGGCTTTACACGATCAGGATCTTTGGGACCGATCACTGATCCGATCACAAGATGGAGCAATGTGTCTATTTAAATGATTTGTTCATTTACTGTATATACTTGTGTACTGTATACTGAGTATCTTCAAAAGTAATCTCTAGTCCGGCCGGTTATGTATTCTAATCCGTCAGGTCAAACCAACATTACAACGTGACAGAAATAATGGGTGCTAATTTACTGTAATTAAAATACTTAATTGTAATTAATTTACTTCACACACACTGAAATTTTAGACCGTGATTCGACAGAACGCCGGTACAACGGCGGTTAGTGCTAGCACTGGCTTGCTAGGCGACATAATGTTTGTTACCTGCTTGCGAGCCGTATCGTATTAAAAGTATGTGAACATACCTCAAGCAGTTACCTCTTGAATTAAAGTCCTTTCCCGAGCACCGGTGACCACCACCATGTTTTTTCCTATTTTGTTCTTATCATACACTCGACGCGATCAATTGTTGTTGTTGCCATGGTAACAAGTGTATCCGGTCGCGTTTACATTGACAAGATAAAGCCCAGTGATCGTAAAAGACTGGATGCTGTGGGATCTGAATACAAGATTTTATTGCAGTAGTCTGACATAGTGCAATCATGAAAGAGCAAATTTGTCTTATAGTCTGATCCACGCATTACGTGTTGTCTGTCTCAAATAAATTTATTGGCTGTCAGATATTTACAGTACTACGTCAAAAGATAAAAATAAACTACCGGTAGCTTTTGGATTCAAATATACTGTACACTAGGCCGACGCGGAGTAAATGTCTTGCGGAGCTGATCAATGACGTAATTGATCTTATCGGCGAATTATGACATTAAAGCCAATCAACCGATCAGCATAAAATGGTAATTATCAGCCGATACCGATCAAGCCGATCAGATCAGTGAAGTCTACTTAAAATTACACTACAAAAGTATAGCTGGAGAAAAAAAAATGTATGGAACAGGTATATGAATGTATAATATCTTAATCTACTGTATATTGAATTTTGCACTGTTAATAGATGGATTCTTTAACCTACTCTGTTGATCTTTAGTACTTCTCTACTGCATTTATAAAAATAGAAATATTTACAATTTTGCTCAATTGTGATATGACATCAAGAGAGAGAGCAGAAGAGAAGACTTGGCAAATAAACTCTTACGCAAGACGAGTCTGAAGCTGTGGCATGACGAAGTGGATTGGACTCATTTAGGTCCGAAACTGAAATGAACCTCTGCAGATTAAATTAGTATTATTATCGTAATTATAGTAAACTAAATGATTCACAGTTCATTTACCTTTTACAGACTGCCGCCTTTACTTCACAACCAGCATCAATCAATTTATCAATTCATCCATTTTCTATGCCACCGGGATGTCGTTATTTGGGCCGCTGGTAACTGGAGCCGATCCCAGCTGGCTTTGGGCGAGAGGCGGGACTGGTCACAATCAAGCAAAAGTTACATATCGTCGAACAATTCACAGTCCCATTCCAACCTGGACAATTTAGTCTTCAGTTATCCTAAGAAGCATGGTTTTGTGACGTGGAATTAAGTTGAAGCACCCCAGCAAAAACGCACACAAGCATGGGGAGAACTAAGATGTTCCAAATGAGCATTGAACTCCGATTTCTTGTGAAGCAGACGAGGTAACCACTATCGCCTCGTGTCATTTAATAGCCATCCATTATCCAAATAGTCCTGAGAGACACCCTACTTCGAACATGTTTCCCCAATGTAAAAACAAACAAAAAAATCTCTATAAACGAAAACCATGATTGTAATTAAAACGCTCATCTGACACACATGCAGTTCACTTTAGCACCGAACACCATTTATTACTATCTATTATTTAGATGGATATTTCTATATAAAGAGTGTGTGTGTCTGGTTGTGTGTGTGCGATTTTTGTGTCTGTTTTCAGTGGGTGCAGAAGGTTGTGAGTGTTGCGACTTGTCAGTTCTGTTAACCTCGTGTTTATTTTATTTTTTAATCTCTCAGTGCAGGCTATTTTTTGCTCGTTGATGCAGTCAGTAGCGACAACCGAAAAGATAAAGTGAGTTTGTGCTTGGAAAAGTGAGTGCATTTCTCTGTCTCCCGCTCTATCTCACTCACCCTCACACACACACACACACACACACACATGTACACACACACACATACACAAATAGTTACAGTCTGTCTGCCTTCTTTACGCCATATTTCACACTCCCTCATCAGATGTGTTTTTCCCTAATGCAGCAGAGTTAAAAAAAAAAAAAAATACAAACAAGGGGTCCTGGCACCTCTGCAGTGTCCGTGAGCATGCTTTCTGCGCATCTGGTCTTTGTGCAATGTAATGTCTCAGCAGACCGTGACTCAGGGGAGGATCTCAAATGCACACAAGCTCGCTGATAAGCACACGTGGACTGTGGTGCAGCAGAGCATGTGTAGGGGGGTAGAGTGGTTAGTCCCAGTTAAAGTAAATCAACGCTGAGGAGACCCTTATGGTGTCCCTGCTCTGTATAGGTGTACCATGTGTGCTTCTTATTTATCACACTGCAGTCTATATTTTATCGCACTGCATACAGTATTTTTGGTCAGCGTAATGCCATGCAGAACATACAACTGCCATAACTGCAAATGTCCAGTTTCATATGTGTGACTTGTGTTTTACAGCTAGATGCTAACTAAAGATGAAATCAAATATATGATGACAGCGTCAGGGAGTTCAGCTTGGTCGTCAAGTATATTTCCACATGCGAAAATGGGAGCCCCCCTGGTGCCAAGGTATGAGAAAAATAAAATTCATTGATAATCTGTTCCCTCAGTTTAGTAATCCGTTCCCTCAGTTTAGTAATCCGTTCCCTCAGTTTAGTAAACTGTACCCTCAGTTTAGTAATCGGTACCCTCAGTTTAGTACTCCGTACCCTCAGTTTAGTACTGTGCTTAGGAAACACGCAGGCTAATTGTAGCCAGTCCTGCTAGTACTGCTATATAATGATCAACCCCCTCGAACTACAGCAATATTGCCTTACAGTTGAAAAAATGGGATGTAGGATATACCAATTTATACACAGAATTCACACGAGTAAGAATATAACATACAAATAGAATTTACTTCACTTGACAGATATACGTAGGTATACGGAGCCCCAGACATTTGCTAAACTGAGGGAACGGATTACTAAACTGAAAGTACAGTTTACTAAATTGAGGGTACGGATTACTAAACTGAGGGTACAGTTTACTAAACTGAGGGAACGGATTACTAAACTGAGGGAACGGATTACTAAACTGAGGGAACAGATTATCAATGAATTTTATTTTTCTCATACCTTGGCACCAGGGGAGCTCCGTACAAAACAGTACAAGTTCCATTTTATTTGGCCAAGTCTCTGTAAAAGTGTTGCTGTTATTGCCACGACGACCCTGAAAGCAATTTACACGCATGTGAGGGACGCATGTAAGGGTCACATAGCTGCTCATTGGCTTATGCCCCTCAGCAGTTTGGGGGTCCGATACTTTGCGCAGCACAAAAATGCTCAGGAAGTAGACAAGCATCCTCTACGACAACCAGTTCAAATGTCCTTTTTATTTTTGGGGGGTTCTGCGACATTAGTCAAAGCTTTGATTGTGGTCCAAAAAGTAGATTCTTAAGTAGACAAGTTCATGATTATCTACTTTGAAGTATCAATAAGATGCCTCCACCATTGCTTTTAATTTACAGTTCGAGTATGTCTCACAAGAGAAGTAGTACAAAACAGTTATTAAGTATTATGCTTGAACAAAAGGCATTGCATCATTGAGTCAGAGCATTTACCGTACTACTAGAGACTCTGTGATCGTAATGGTTGATTTTGAAAAGACAATGAGGAGAAAGGGCGACGGAAGGCTAGATGCTTTAGATAAATGAAAATTGTGTTAATGAATGAAAGTGACTGGCCAAGAGGAAATGGGAAGCGGAAAAAGAAGGGGAATGCGAGTATTTTGGAGGCTCTCAGGAAACAGGCCTGACGCCAGAGACTGTGATAAGTGCTGATGTCATTTCTGGACTTTCAAAACTGTCAAAGGGACATCTGCTCACAGTATCCGTATCTCTGTTGTTTTCTCTTCCATCGCCTGTATATATTACCCAGCCAACGTTTTTATGATTGCGGTGTCCTTTGAATAGCTTTGCCCATCGGGCAGCTATGTTTTTTCCAGTCATTGTTTTTCTACCCACTCGTGTTATTTTGAGTGTGAGCAGACTCTTGCACACATTAATTGGAATTGCTCTCGTCATGTTTTTTTTTCCCCCCCACGCTTTTCTTTGAAGTCCCAGATGCATGCACGAGGTCAAGTTTGATCAAGCTTCAGGTACATCTCAATAACCTATGGTAGAAAAGTCCATTTTTTTCAGTACTCATACAAAAATTCATGAAACACTCGGGGAAAATACTTTTCAGAGGGCAAATCCCTGCCTCATTTCTACATTAATAATCACTTCCTTTGTTTCTTGACTGTTTGTTACATAATATTGTAGATGGTGAATTTTTTTTTGTTTGCTATAAGTTATAATGATCCAAATTATATAAATGTTTTTTAAAAAAATCATGAAATATTTCACTTTGAGTGTGTGTTAGTGCATCTCTATAATAGGATAAGTTGAACTTTTGACACAATTCTAATTTATTGAAATAAACCTGTATATCCACCTATAAATTCTGGGTGGTGATGATCCTTCTTTCCTGGTGATTTGTGGGTTGCGATGTGCTAGTTGCTAACTAGTAGAAACAGAGTTGTTAAAAAAGATAACTTTACAGCTCTGTACTTCCTGTGTGTGAGCGGATGTTTTAATCGGTAGTTTTTATGGCACTTAAACGCAGACACAAACAATTGCACAATGCTGCCGGAGTGTTTCAACAGAATACTTGACTGACATTTGATTAAACAGGTATGCTCCTGTAGGCTACTTCTCTTGGCTTGTCTTTGCAATCTGTTATACCCATCCGTTCATTTTCCAGAGTGCTTGTTGTTGTTGTGAGAGCTGGAGCCCATCCCAGCTGACTTTTGGCGAGAAGCAGGGTACATCCAGTCACAGGGCACATTATCAAACATTTTCTATTTGTTTGTCTGGGTTTTTTTTTTTTTTTGTTTGTTTTGTTTTTTACATTTTCCTGGACTAGTTTAAATTGTAAAATTAAGAGTTGGCTTTTATGCGCTTAGGTTAGCACTTGTTCGCGCCCAGGCCGTGCAGCAAGTGTATGAATCTTGTTTATTACACTACGTTCTAACTAGCGGTGGTAGGCTACTATATGAAATTAGCTAATGATGTTTACATTACTTTGTGTGACGAATTGTAGCTGTGACATTGTGTAAGACAATTCTGCTTTGCAGTATACACGATTGCGCTTTAATTTTTTTTGTGTGTGAAATGATCCCCAACTTTGAACATTGTCTTTGTCAAACTCTTTCCATCTGGTTCAGCGCCATCGCACCAATTTATTTCTACCCGAGTCTAAGTAAAATTGTTGGGTTTTTTTGTATTTGAATTATTCCAGTTACTCAAATAATTGTTGCAGCCCTATCTGTCATCATGTCACATTTTCATTAACGTTACACCATTTTTTGAAACTGTTTTTTTTTTTTTTTTTTTTTTTAAGATATTAACTTATTTTAGCTGATGTAGCATACATTTATTTCCTTGTTGATCCAAATACACTTCCTCTTCTCTTGGGTCTTGAATGTTGTTAGGGACAGCCAGGGTGACGGGAGCATGATCCAATATTCAATAAATTGAGGCATTTATGCACAACAAATGTGTTTTCCTATCTGATAGTTGTGTTAATCCAAGATTTAAAGAGGTCAATAAGAAGTTAGGTTTCGATCAATGTTATGCCTTCGTTTTCTTTAGTACATGTAAACGTATTGACTGTGTGTGCCTAGGTTTGCCAGGGGGCTCAGAGGAACTCTCATGATCCACTTATGACTGCCATGGGAATATTACTACTTCCTTTGTTATGTCAGATAAAGAAAAAATTACTATTACTGGCTTTGTTTGTGAATCTTGTGATTAATTCCATCAATGCCGCCCTGTGCTCAACTCAACTCAAGTTTTCCTAACCATGGACAAACAAATTATTGTTTGCATGCATATAAGGCAAGGAAAGGTGTCATAGGGGTTGAACCATAAATCTCATTGCTAGCTTGAGATCAACTTGTTGAGTTGAGAGGATAGCTCAGTGTATCACTGAAACCCTAAAATGTTTCCCTAGGCGCTACAAGTGGCCCTGATTACAAGATTGGTAAATTCATCAATAAACATATACCATTGTATAGATTCGTGTCAGTGCTGTATCCTGAAGTGTAAATCAATCAGTACAGTACTTTTGATTCATTCAACCAAAATTAACAATCGTTTTTTAATTTGCAGTTTTACATAAATCGCAAATTTTAAGTAAACACAGTAGGTTGTGGTAGAGTCAATATTAATTTTCCCTCCTGATTATTGAATGATATTTTTCTTTTGACCTTTTAGCTTTATTTTTTTCCCCTCTGAACTGGCTATATTAATTGTATTTATTAATTTTTTTTACGCCTGAAGCAAATTTGACACCTTAATACCATTTCATGCACGTCTCCCAAAGTGTGCGTAGAATGCCCCCTTGGGAAAAGCATTATCTGCACAGTAAATGCTTACATAACCTTTAAGTTACTCGTGACAGTGGCAGTGGGCGGGGGTGGTGAGGTTGGCGCTTTTAAAATTTAAGAGGTGACAAAAGGCCAGAATGAAGGTAAAAGACAGCGAGTGGGATGGGCAAACAATTCTATTAAAAGGAAAGAATTTCCCCCTCATAGCGCACCGATTTGTGGAATTAATTACAATATTTTCCTATCAAGTAGAAGACAGAAGTCCTCATACCTGAATGGTATAAGTTACCATAGTAACATTAGGATCGCATGCCATTCTGAACCTGCCATTTGAAAGAAATACATTTGTGCATATTACAGTGGTGTGGAAAAGTATTAGTCAACTTTTCAAAGTCTTATATTTTTGCATAGTTTACCCACTTTAATGTTTAAGATCAAAACATTTATTTATCAGACAACAATAGCCCAAGTAAATGTAAAATGCGATTTAAAAATGATTTTATTAAGGGGAAAAAAACTACATACTCGTGGATCGGCACCCGTGAGTTCATCTCGTCGCATTTTTTTATTTTATTTTATGTTTTTCCATTTGTTTTCAATATTCTTCTTTTTTTTTCTTGGTTTTTCCTTTTTGGGGGGAACCAACTTGGAAAACACTTATTGTCGGTTTATCCCATTTTTTCCACTCCAGTTAAAATAGGCATCAGTTATCTATGGATTTTTGGTATTTGTGATGCGGCCGTCCCTAGCCACACTGTATTCAGAGCTACCTGACCCTGTGTGAGAAAGTAATGTCATGAGTTCACCGTTGCTAATCACATTTTTTGGTTTATTTTCACTGACCACAACCATAGTCTGATTACTTTGAGGCCTGTCCAATCAATAAATCACTTAACTAGAACCTGTTTGACAAAATTAGGTCAGCCAAAAGATCTCATCAAAAAGCTGCAACAAAATGACACGATCCATGCACATTCATGAACAGATGAGAAATTAAGTAATTAACATCTATTACTCTGGAAAGGGTTACAAAGTCATTTCTAAATCTTTAGGACTCCAGCAAACCATGGTGAGAGCCATTATCCACAAATGGAGAACCCTAGAAACAGTGAGGAACCTTCCCAGGAGTGGCCGGCCTCCCAAAATTACCCCAACAGCAAAGTGACGACACATCCAGGAGGTCACAAAGGAAGCCAGGATAACTTCTAAAGAACTGCTGGCCTCGCTTGCCTCATTTAATCTCCGTGTTGATGACGCAACAATAAAGAAGAGACTTGGGCAACTACAGCATCCATGGCAGCGTTCCAAGGTGAAAAGAACATAAAGGCCCATCTTACTTTTGCAAAAAATTTAATTTAAAACAAAAAAAACATCTGAATGATTGGAGAATATTCTATGGACTAAGGAGACGAAAGTTGAACTTTTTGGTCTGGGCCTGCTTTTCTCCTGCAGGCCTTGGACAAGTTGCTGTGATTAACGGTACCATAAATTCTGCCCTTTAACAGAAAATCATGAAGAAGAATGTTCAGCAGTCGGTTTGTGACCTCAAGCTGAAGCGCACTCTGGCTCGGCAGCAGGGCACACACCAGAAAGTCAACTTAAGTCCAGACTTGAATCCGAGTGAAATGCTGTGGCATGACCTTAAAAAGGCCGTTCATGCCCGAAAATCCTCCAGTGTTGCAAAATTAAAACAATTCTGCAAGGAAAAGTGGGCCAAAATATCTCCACAGAGATGTGAAATACTCATTGCCAGTTCTGGAAAACGCTTGATTTCAGTTGTTGGTGCTGAGGGTGGCCCAACCAGTTAGTAGGTTTTGGGGGCGATTACGTTTTCATGAAGTTTAGAATTTGTTTTTGTTTTTTGTCTTAATAAATAAAATCGTCATTTAAAAACTGCTTTGTATGTTTAGTTGGGTTATTGTTGTCTAATATTTTTTTTATGGTCTTAAAGTGGGGAAACAATGTAAAAAAACAAGAATTTGAGAAGGCGGTCCATACTTTTTCACAGCACTGTAAATTATGAGTATGCAATGGTTGTACAGGCTACAAAAGAATTGTTGAAAATGTGTGCATTTTTACATTAATCTACGTGTGTGCGCATCCATGTGTGTGTGTATTTCGATCCACTCCACCCTCAGGGTTTCTCGACATCACTTACAGAAGGTTAAAGGAAGCAATAACATGCTCGTCCCTTTAAGCGTGATTAATAATGGTTCAGTTGTACCTAATGGTGGCATATTAGTTTAAAAACATGTTAGTTTAAAAACAAGCTTTACCAGAAATGCATAACCTTCAACATACCCTAGGCATCCTCTGGAGGTCAATACATTCAAATTACTATTGCAGTTAAATGTGAGGGATTTTGTGCCAATGTCTTGCTTCATCAACTGTTTACTTTCCATTACGGTGTTGAAATGGGCTGTAGCCAATTAAGAGTGGTACCTCGCTGATGGCTGTCATTAATTTAGTTTTTACTCTGACATAACATGCATTCAGTATTCACTCAGGACATTGACGCTCGTTTTGCTCCACTTCCTGGGCATCTGTGGGCATCACTGATACGCAGTGGCAGTAAAAATGGCCCTTTTCTCAACGTGACAGCTTTAATCCCTGAAAGCTAGTGTGTATGTATCGGGAGAATGCTTGTGTCACTGCGTGTGTGCACGCAGGGAGGAAAACTGCCTTTCAGCTCTTATCAGTGAGCCAGCAGAGTGGCGCCGATCACTGAACACTGCTGAGCTATCAGTGTGGAGTTAATTGCCTTTCAGAGGCGAGGTGGAGGTGGGGTATTTTTTTTCCCCTGGTGTTTTGGCATTTTTTTATTTTGCTTGTTGCAGTGTAACTTGCCGTCCCTCTGCCTTTAGTTGTTTCCATAAGATAGTGGCTAATCATTTTAGATTATGTGATGAAACAATGGGTGCGTGTAGATTTTAGACACGTTGGAAATGACATTACAGAGAGAGAGAGAGATGAAGAGAGGGGATGAAGAAGGAAAGAGCAGATAGGTGGAGAGAGGAGGTTATGGGCAGTCAAGAGAATGAGCGAGAGGTAGGCGGAACTTGGCAAGTGGACTGCATCTTCTGTCCGAGCTATAGCATACAAGGTCGTTCAAGGTCTGCTTTCATGCTTGATAGGATACTCTTTATTTTATTTTATGAGCGGTGAGGACGGAAGTGTGGATTGCTTTCTAATCTGGTGTAATCAACCAACGTGTAGCAGAGCGGAGCCGCGGGTTTCGTGATTAATCAGTTCGAAGAGGCTCCTGCAAACCAAATCGTACAAAACCAAAAAAAAATAATAATTTATTGAGAATAACTATAGTTTAGCATAAATAAAACAATGTGAAATAAATGTAAATGTTAAATGAAATGGAAAAATTAACATTTAACAGCGCCTTTACCTTGATTGCCGAGGATGAGAAAGGGAAACAAGTTTTTCCATTCATCCACACCAACATCATCACATTTACCACATTTGCAAAATCAGGATCCTTGATTTATTTTTTTTCTCCGCCAGGATGAAACTGTTGATATTGTACGGAAATTATGGCATCCAAAAACTGAGGTTCCATTGTATATGCTTTGACCATGTCACTTCAATGACATGTCAGCAATCTCTGTACAGTACACGCATGTGCATCCCTTTATGTCTGGCACAAGTGGCCTTGTGTTGTAGGCTGCTGCAGTTGCTTCCTCTAAACGCTGGCAGATCTCCTGTGTCTAAATTGAATTTGTCACTGTTTGTAGCCTCGAGTGTCTTGCACTCACCATTCCTTCGTTCCATGGAGTTGTATTCCTGCTGCTTTCCTGTATACTGTAGATCAAATGTTGACATTATCTGTCACCTGTATGAGTATTTCCCAGAAGCTCAACCCCTTGAAACAATATACATTGCCCGTCTTTTTTTGAAGAGGGGAGCCAACAATGTTTCAAGAAAAACATAACAATGACCAGCTCTTTTTTGCTTTGCTTACTGTGTGCTGGAGTGATGCAGTATAACACTATAGTCACAAGGAAAGGACATTATGTCCTGTTTATGATTTTTGTGGAATTTTTTGGTTATTAATCACAACTTTAAACATCCGAAAGATTCTCCAATCTCTTGAAAGCTACCCTATACGTTGATCGGCTGTGAATAGAGTGACCTCACCTCAATAAGTTAGTACGTCGTTGCATTTGCACCCTGGACTGGTTTCCAGCCAATTGCAATAGTCTGGTTGTGCCTCAGCCTGGTGTTCCTTTTTCTAAAAAAAAAAACTAAAAACTATTATTTAATTTAATATTTGAACTGCACACTCACACTGTTCACACACTGTTATATCTGCAGTCATGGGGGGGAAAAAAATTGTTACCCTGTATATTACATGAAAAAAATGCAGCTTTTGTTCTATTTGACATGCTTAAGCTGTTCCCAGTAATTTTGGTTATTATCAAGAAAATTAAGGAAAAATGCTAAATATCAGCTCCCATCCATTTTATTCGCGTATCTGGAATCGGGTCACAAGGCAGCAGCAGCCCAGACTTCCCTGTCCCGAGAAACTTCCGAGTTCTTCCAGCGTGTCCTGGGTCGTCCCCGGGACCTCCTTCTGGAGGGACCTTGGAGCCATCCAGGGGGCATCCTAACCAAATGCCCTAGGCACCTTATCATCATCATTATTATATTTGTCCAAACAAATGTACCTTTAGTTGTACCAAGTGTTGAAAATGAGCAAAGAAACTGAAGAAACAAGGGTGGTCTAATAATCTTTTTCCCCACGACTGTATATCTGTATTCATCATTTTTAACCTTAAGAACATGTTTTCAAGGGCCCATGCCTGGTATTCACATGTATGTAGTGGCAAGTGTATGCTATCTCCATATGTTTGGCAGGCATGGGAAGGACACGCCAGAGGGGCTGGGTCACACGCCAGAAGTCTCGGAGCAATTTTCCATCATATGGCTCCACAGAGGGTCATCAGCTCGAGAGATTGTGTTCGTGTGTGTGTGTGTCTGTCTGTCTGTGTGTGTGTGTGTGTGTGTGTGCGTGTGTGTGTGTGCGTGTGTGTTTGCATGTGAGAGAGAGCACCACCGACGGCGTCAGACATTTTAACTGTGATGCTCAAGGATGTATTTTCAGGCGTATACGTTGGGCTGAGTTTGTCATGAGTGACATATTAGTCACGTTCTTTGGTTCCCTTTATAATGCTAACTTTTGTTGCGTTCCAATTATTGCGTCGTTGTATTTGTGAGTTACTGTACAGAGGTAAAATGATAACTTTGTTCAAGTCACTGTACGACCACGGGTGTCTCGTCCTGCAAGCCCGGCACTTTGTGCTGAACAAGATGAATGTGATGGAAACTGTAATACAATTACCGATGACAAATCACATCCAGTGGATTTGTAGCTCAGAGGTATTACTCACACGCGCATGCACAAACACATGGACGTGCATTCATCGAGGGGTGTGCATCATGTTGGGATTGCTTGGTCTGGATTAGTGGTAGAGGAATTGTGCTGAGTTGCAGGTTCACAGAGGAAGCAATTCAACTGTAGCAGCGCGTTGTGCTAGCAGGTTGTTCCTATTTAAAGAACAAATGTAGACATCAAAATATTATTCAAGGAGCTGTGGACAAAAGGTCTTGTCCCCCATCGTCACTTTTTCCGTGGGATCCTGTTGAGCTGATTATTGAGATTCAGAAAACCAGAGACAAAAAAAAAAAGTGATCACTTTGCTGTGCCTTTGGACTTGAACAATTTTCCACGATTATTTTCACTGACAGTCAAGTGACGTTCCAGTAACATTAACATAATCATTGTTGTTACTTCAAAACAATATGATGAACCTGTAATAGGGTCAAGGGAGGTGTCCTTTAACTCCCCTCTTTGTAAAGGATTCACTGCTTGTGAATTCACCTCTGAGACTTTCTGCCTTTTCAGCCACTTCCCTGACCTCATTGTTCCGGTATTCGCTTAACTATCAAAAATATGTGTTCTTTGCTAACACTTGCCCAATCAGTCTGTCAGTGTGTCTGCGTGAATACAATATTGTCATAAACTTATGATAAATGATCCCTATCTAGCATTCCATGAACTGCTACAACTGCAAACATCTGATGTACCTTTATCCTGCTAGTTCTTGTTTTTCCCCCAAAACAACTCCTCATCTGTGACTCGCGGTCAGTTGATGAATTTGTGTCGCCTAACAAGGGCGCACATTGCGATTACCTTCCATTATGGAGAGGAACCAACCGCTCAATTTAAGTTCATCATTTTGTTCTGGTTGGGGTTGAGTTTCCTCCATCTCGTGCCCCCCTGCCCTCTTCGTCACTCATTAACATTCCAGTTGTTGACTTCTTTGGTATGAAAGCCTGGATGTGTTGTCAGGAAATTCCCCCCCCCCCCCCCCCCCAGTGAGTCACCAAGGCAGAAAACCATTTCAGGGGCAGTTTTCGATCGACTGGAGGGCGGATATTACACTAGCCTTTTTATTCTCTAGGTTCATGGTAATGTTGGTGCTGCTCTGTTTAACACAGAGTAAGAATGTGAGGAATGAAATGTCACCAAGCTGTCAGACTTAAGCGTTGATGGACTATTGAGTGCTTTTACATCTTTGAATCTGCTAGGACAAAACACTTGAACTGGAACCAGAACCTTAAAGTCCCTCTCCGTCTCTTTTCACAGTGAATGAGTATGTGTTCATGGTCCAAGCCCGAGGGATCCAGATCAGAGAAAATGTGAAGAATATCGGTGCTCAGGTCCTGGAGCAGGTGGTGAGAGGTGCCTACAGCAATGGCACAGGTAAAACACGAAATCTTGCTACACTGAGGCCCATCAGGAGTGGGTGGCTCATGCACAAATAATAGCTTACAAGATATGAACTGATAAGAGTGCCTGTTTCCAGATTACTCTTATGACTTCAACATGAGCGAAAGTGATTCTCCTCCCACTGCATACCTCCCTGAGGGCTTCACGTACCTCCCTTCACAAGTTTGCCCTGACAAGCTACCCTCCATGAGTGAGTATTTATTTTTTATTTTTTCTTCCCCCCTCAAACATTTGTTGTCCAAATTCTCTTGTGTTGCCACGTATAATATGCCCAAGTCCTGCTTTCATCCATAAACATATTTTTAATACTCTGTGGTGTTAGTTGGGTTGTGAATTTGTGTTACAAGAGTAGGGATGGGAAACGAAAAGAATTAAGCGATTCCAATTCTATCATCGATACTGCTTATCGAGTCGCTTATCGATTCTCATTTGTTGAGGGAATGAAATATACAAATGATATAATATTATTGATGTCATTATCATTATATGTCATAAGCTATGATAATACAAAAGATGTTTCTGCTTAGTGCTGTGCAATATGGACAAAATATTTTATATTCCAATAACAAAATATTTTTCAAATATGAAGTTTACCTTGAAATGAATGGAAATTTTGTCTGATCTTTTTTGATTCGTAAAACACATTTAGTATTAAAAAAAGAATAAATGGATATAAGATGAATAAAATACAACAGCTAGTCAATGGAAAAATACCATTCCAAAAAATCTAATAGTACAACACATTTTCAAGCAATGTACATTGTTGTTGTGAACATAATAATATATAAAGTTGTTTACATAAAAGCTCTTCGATCAGTGCCATTAACGAGTATTTGCGGGTGATGTAGTAGTGTTGCCAAAGTTACATTAACCATTTATTGTTCATACAATGTTAGCTTAATATCTGAAGTGTAGGGCTGAAGTGACTCTTG
The DNA here is from genome assembly GCF_024500385.1 of Phyllopteryx taeniolatus. NCBI lineage: Eukaryota > Metazoa > Chordata > Actinopteri > Syngnathiformes > Syngnathidae > Phyllopteryx > Phyllopteryx taeniolatus. The sequence continues at coordinate 3,722,973 of NC_084502.1, forward strand.
TCACACAAAAACGTATGAGCTCATTCTACTTTGGAGCACATATTCAAGGGTGTTGGTCAGCCACTATCCCTCTGGTTGAGAGGAGTCGTCTAACCAGCAGGTTAAGAGCCCGGGCTGCTAACCCACCAGCTGACACTACTGAGGTTGGACTAACGTAACTTTTTTACAGCGTGAGCTGGCATCCATTACATATGGACAGCGAACAGACTCCGTTTATTGCCCTCACAAATGACCAACGTAACTCACACTTTTTAGCACGTCATCCCCGCTCCCAACTCTCCAGTCATGGCTAATTAAGTCGCGCTCAATCCAACGGTTACACTAGTGTATCAATTGGATTAAGAATGGCTGGACTGGTCATGAGGCACAAACATAATAGAAAAGCGACTTTTGTTGTGTTACCGTCTCAAAGGTGACATTAGGGTCGCAACAGGGCTAACACAATACCCCACATATCAAAATAACGTCATAAACAATAGAGGGTTATATCGTACAGACTGACTACATAAAAAGATCAGATTTAACCCAAAAAAATCTGAATTTGGTATTATACTTTGCAGTGTAAACGTAACCAGTCTTTCAAAAGAAAAGAAAAAAAAAAAAAACTCTGGTACACAGATATTATGTTCTCCTATTGGTTTGAGATTGTGGCATTTTAATTTCAGCTTTGAGTGATTATTTATACAAATGTTGAGTCATTGCACAGAATAAGTTAATGTGCCTAATTATGGTCCTGATTGCTCAACTGTTAAAGCGTTTCACTCGCGTTGCTCTTTTTCCACTCCTACGTGCTCGTTCTCCACCCACGTTTTGTAATCATTAACACAGATTGCTTTTTGTCATTTTCTTCCCACTGTTTTATATTACACAAACCGTGTTTTTGTTGTTGTTATTTTTCCTGCAAACACAGAGGGTAGGTTGGAGGTGAATATGAGTGAAGTGTCACTGGAGGATGTGGAGAGATCACTCCTGCAGGAAGAGTCTACTCTAGCCCCAGGAGGCCACTGGAAGCCTAAAGACTGTTTACCTCGCTGGAAGGTAATGCATGCATTAAATAGTCGGCCCTTGATGAGCACACGCTTGATTTTGTCAGTATGATATTGGAAATCTGAACTCTAGAAATGCTAGGAAAGGGGATGCCTGTGAATATTCTCAGTTATCCAGGTTATTGTATTCTCAGGGCATTGAATCGATGGCAACTGGACTGTTCTGGTTCTCTAAGAAGATTTTTTCATTGATGAACCCAACAGTCATGCATGCCAACTGTCTGTCTCATGCATTCATTTGCCCCGAGAGTCTGCGCTGACAAACAAATCTTTATATTCGCTTTACTATAGACCACGCTTCCCCATCGCAACTAACAATAGTCTCTCTGCGTATGCTTTGTTGTTCCTTTGACTTTTGTGCGCTTTACAATCACTTTCAAAGGCAGCTCAAAATACGGTTTTGAATAGCTGCAACTCTGGTGTAAAAACAACAACACACCTTTCAACTGACATTGAGTGCCCCGCTTCACCCGACTGAATGTCAGATGTCATTGCACAAATGAGATTTCAACTTTTGTTTTCTTTCCTCTATTCCAAGTGCACATGCCTGTCAGATCATGTCTCTTTTACTACCTTTTGTCGCCTTAGGTGGCAATCTTAGTCCCGTTCAGGAACCGACACGAGCACTTGCCAATCCTCCTGAGACATCTGGTGCCAGTGCTACAGAAACAGCGGCTCCAGTTTGGCATTTATGTCATAGAGCAGGTATTCACACTATTAGCTATTGCCAGTTTCACCTTTGTAACCAGCAAGCATTGAAAGTGACCCCCCCCCTGCACACACACACAATGATTGGACACATATGTTTCTTCGTCACTTAAATATATCAAATCTCCTGTCCAGGCCGGCACAGAGCCATTTAACCGAGCCATGTTGTTTAACGTGGGCTACAAGGAGGCCATCAAGGATCTGGACTGGGACTGCCTGGTCTTCCATGATGTAGACCACCTCATGGAGAACGACAGGAACTACTACGGCTGCACAGACATGCCCAGACACTTTGCGGTCAAGCTTGACAAGTACTCGTACATGTGAGTCCTGCTACTGCCTCAATGTGGGTCTGTAGTAAGTGTAGTTCATGCCTAATATTCATTTAATATACGTCTAATTATTCCTCCCAGGCTTCCGTATAATGAGTTCTTTGGCGGTGTCAGCGGCCTAAGAGTGGGACAGTTCAATAAGATTAATGGATTTCCTAATGCGTTCTGGGGCTGGGGAGGAGAGGACGATGACCTTTGGAACAGGTGAGAATACAGACACAAACACGTACATACTCAGATTTTGTCCTATCAAACAGCACAACTGCGGGCAAGCTGTCAATATGACATGAAGTATGTCCAAGAGATTGCTTCCATTCACTTTTTGTCACACAGCTTTATCTTTCCACCTGCTTTGATCGCATGAAGCTGTGCAGTGTGCACATGCGGCACTTGGTATACACACACACTCTTTTATTACCGATTTAATAGAGTACTGTACTTGTATGTCCATATCATGTTCCAGGCCAAGCGCATAGCCTGCCAGGCTATGAACATACGGCATTTAGTGTCACCAACGGAACAGACTAGACTTCATGCACCAATGAGCACAAAATCTGTTTGTAGGGTGCTGTACGCCAATTACACCGTAAGCAGACCACAGGGAGAGCTGGGGCGCTACATGTCCATTGCACACCACCATCGCGGAGAAGTCCAGTTCCTGGGCAGGTCAGTGCCACTGCATGCAAAACTCAAGTCACACGTGGACTTGCACTCTCTGCGATTGGAATGAAGCTTAGACTCATGTGAGCCGGTCACATGAAAAGCCCCACCCGTGACTTGAAGGGAATTCAAACTTGTTTAAAGACTTTGCATGTGACATCCTTGAAAACCGCTCAGGGACAGTCCTCAATTTCAGGTTGCGTTCATTGCATAAAATTCTGTGTAAATGTCATTTTATTCATCAATTTACGCTTTTAACACTACAAATGCAGTGGTACCTTGAGATACAAGTTGAAGTAAAGCCTATTTTTTTTTTTTATTATTATTTTTGTCCAAAATAATGAACATCCATTTTCTTTGCAGCCTGCAGCATAAACTAAAATGAACATTTGACTCGGGTGTTCTTTATAACCAGTATCAATATCAAACCTAGGAACTAAAATGCAATGTGTGTGGAACTAACCCAATTGACCTAATATTCATTAATTATTGTTTCGGCTAAAAGTTAAATATAGCATTGTTAAAATAGTTATTTGCGACTGTTTTATCACGTCAAATGGTTCATATGTGCAGATTTCAACTTGACTTCCTGCTTTAAGCATGTAACCTTTTATTTTGAAGGGTAGACACCAGAACTCGGCATTTTAGCGCGAAAAATTGCTTGAAACACCACCGGTAAAAACGAAAGTAAAACGAGACTCAAGGAAAAGAGTAATGAATTGAACCAAATGCTCTATAAAATGTTTATTATTTTACCTACCCACAGATTAGACACAAGGTTAGTGTTTGTGATACTGTGAGACAATGTTTTTGTGAATTTTGTCCCAATTCATTGTGATGCAAAATTGCTAGTTTTGACCTTTGAGGCTCGGCGCGGGAGGGAGCACGTCAGACTTCTACACATCGTGAAAGTCTCCTTGGCAACATATAATCTTAATCCAAGTGTCGCGCTGAGTTGACTGGTCATAGTTAAGGCACACTTTTGTTCGCCGCTGCCGTTGAGCACAAGCACGTCTTCGTGTGCGTTCTTCTTCATTGCTTTTCACCACTTTCTTCTTCAGGTTCGGCAGACTGGAGGCATCAAAACTGGGAACCGAAATGTTTTCATTTGAACGATTCCGGGAGCACCGGAATATTAGTCCCGGTTCCAGTCGGTTCTCCATTCTCTATGCCAGTCTGTAATCATCATTAAATAGAATGTAAAGAATTACACAGTTTGTGCATCATGACTAATTCATTGCAGCTCCTTCTGGTGTGTGCAACTTGGCCACCGGGGAGCAGTATAATAGTAATACAGAAAAAAACAGAAGAAGAGTTTCAAAGCTGCTGTGAGTGACTCGGTAAACCGCACTAATATTAGTCGCTTTTTTGCGGAGGATAAAGAACGTTTGCCTGTGAGTGTTGTTATTGTCTGTCTACCTGTGTTGATGCAGAGGTTTGTGTTGCTGTTTGTTAGCCCCTCTATGGTTAGTATTAAGCTAAGCAGACTTTAGTAAGCTAAGTTTGTCCACTTTCTACCAAACTACTCAATAGTCTGAAGTGAGTTGACTTCGCTGCCACAGTACAGTGCTTATAGGTAACATTTTTGTTTGCAAGTCAAAACAAAAAAATCGTCCAAACGACGGTTCGTATCTCGAAAACCTCGTAAGCCAGGTCGCTCGTATCTCAAGGCACCACTCTCATAGTTGAACAAATATCTATGGCAAAACAACAAAGCTAATGAATTGTCTGATTGCCCTCGCAGGTATAGTCTTCTCCGCCACTCAAAGGAGAGGCAGAAAGTGGATGGTCTGAACAACTTAAACTACTCCCCCCTAGTGTCCACGAGGCCTCTCTACACCAACGTCACGGTCAGCTTGAGCAGAAATCTTGCACCTGTAGCCGACTACTGATGTAGGCATAGCTGGACTGAGAACCACCTGGGAATCAAAAGTCCTCTGGGACATCAGCCATATCTCACCAGTTGCGGCACTGCTGAAAAGCTTTTTATTTTATTTGTGCTTTATTTCTTTTGTGGGTATGCAAAAAGAAAAAAAGAAAAAAGAAAAAAAAGGAGACTCAAAATATGCGTGTTGGCTAAATCATACAAGAAAATAGGGATAAATGCTGCACTTGTTTGTGCCACAGTCACCACTCCACTCATCTGGGATTATCTAGTCTTCAGTGTCCACATGCCTTTTGCACCATTTTGGCCTTCAGCACCCATCAAGTCATTAATTTCCTTCATTGAGTCTGCGATTAACTCATCCCTGCACTTCAGTTTACATTAGTTCTATAAAATAGGCCGCGAGACACGCCAGTCTTGCACGCGCGCAGCAGTTTGACTTAAAAGGTGATGACGTGGTCTCTTATTTTGCTTTTGCACTTCTTACAGGAATGCAGTAGTCCTGTGAAAACATTTGCATGTACACACACACACACACACACACAACTTTTACCGCATAGAAGCTTGCAGCTGGTTCTGCAAAAGGTATGCCAAAATCTACAAATGAAAAGAACTATGAAGAGTGTTTTCAATCATCTATATGTGAGCTAGTTTACGCTAAATTTAGAGTTTATCAATACCGTGCTAATTTCTTACATCTTTATTTTACCTTGTGAACATCCCATTTGAAGACTGTGATATTTTCTGTTTGCGTTGTTGCTTTGGTTGCACGTGGCTGCCAGCGAGCGGCTACGGGTGGGAGAGAGTGTTGCTCATCATGTTAGCAATAAGCTGTTATATCACAGAGACGACTTTAGGACCTGCCTGCCTCACGATACAGATGCAATAGCACAGGTGCTAGCATATGCTCGCATTGGACTACAGAGAGGGAACGAGTGCGTATGTAAATGTTGCGTTCGACGCACCTTTGCCTGAGTCAACATGCCACCCAACGAAGAACAATGTCTTCTCAGAACCTCTGCATGGCCCCGTGCCTGTCTGTGAGTATGTTAGCGAGGGAGAGCCTATGCAAACGGCTTGTATGGATCATGTTGTCGTGTCATCAGAGTCAGAGTGGCAGGATTGACTTCAGACCCCACTTTGTTTGCAGTGTGTAATCACAGACCCTTTTTTTTTTTGTTTGTTTTTTTAAATGTGCGATCGCCTCTGTTTTCATACGAGTGAACTGGAGGTAGAGATACTTGATTGCTGTCGCTATCCAGATGGTGTTTACAGAAGCTTTAGATTTGTTATTTGTCAGATTGCATAGTGTTTGAAAATGTGAGCCCCTCCAAACCCGCCTGCTGTAAATCTCTTTAACAATATATAAATGCCTGCCTTTAGTAATATTATTTTAAAGCTAAACTCTCTTTCTCGCTGACCATAATATTTAGGCCTCAGCTTCCATACCATCGATTGTCAACCCTGTCAGGTTGTTTTGTCGAGTGGCGTGCAGTCCAACATTGTGCATTAAAAACTAACGGATGCTCTGCAAGCACACAGCAGTCAAATAATTGCCCTTCTTTGATTTATGTGTGCTTTACATTTACCATCTCAACCGAAATATTTGGGTCCTTGAATACAAAATATATATAATACAGACATCCTGTTCACTGTCTGTCCTCTAGTCACAAAGCTACTCCATTTCACATAAATCGCCTTGTATGCTTTTTAGATGTATGTTTTTCTTTTGTGAGGGGGAGGGGGGTGAATTACTTTTGTTCCCACAGTGAGGCTGGACCTCTTTTTATTTATTTGATCTCATATGGATTATTTTCTATAATTGTTCCAGTTTTTGTTTTTCTAATTTCTAATAATGACGTGACGTATGACAGGCTGTGTTAGATGCACTGAATCGCGTAGTCGTGTGTATTTGTGTGGGGTTGTGAGGTTCGGATCCTGTGTTCAAACCTGGGAGCTGCTTTATTTCATGCAGATGCGAGGTCTGATGAAATAGACCGGGACCCGTTTAAGATGGTGTGTGTTAATCTGCTCAGCAGACACGTCTGAGGACGCCATTTTGTGTGACAACCGCAGGAAGAGCAAGAAAGCAAATTAAGTGTTAGCTGTCCATGTCTTTCAGTGAGCACCTCCATTTAAACAAAGTAATATAATCAGTGGCGCTGACCTATTTGAAAGCTTCTTCCTCACAAGTGTCCAATGTGCTTATTCCAACTAATTCCAAGCACTCGTGGCAACCAGTACCAACAGTATAATCATCCCTATCCAACTGTCTCACATCAACAAATCTACCTACATCTACAAGTGAATGGGGGGACTATTTGGCAGTAGAATGGAACCTCAGGTTTATTTAATAAATCCACAAAGTCTGACTAAAATCGAATTATACAAAAACCAAAGCAATATTTACCATAGGAAATAATGTAAATCCAATTAATTCATTCCAGCCATCCAAAGGTATTTACAACAAAAAAACTGTGGATTAACTACAGCATTATGTACAAAAACTGTTAAATACATATAAATAACTAATGGAGTGGATAAATGGACATTTATCATCACTTTTACCTTTATTGAAGATGCTTGATGGCGTAAACCGCAAGGAGGGGAGTTTCTGGCTTTCTTTAGCAAATGTCTGGCACTCAGATATTCATCTTGTGCTGCGTAAAAAAAGGATCAACAGACATCATTGCGTATTCCACAATGCAAGCTTTTATTTAACAAGTCTCCCGGTCTGCTTGGCAACACTCAGCGTAGCATCCTGTCAAAAATATGGCATTCAAAATAAAAGCACAACAGTATATTAACAGTTACGTCACACTTTATTTGACCCTGTGGTGGCTTATTTAGCAGTCACACTCAAACTATTTTGTGCTTGTTTATTGAGTGTGGCAGTTAAGAAAATGTGGTAAAACTGTTATTATACTCCTCGCTTTTATTTTGAAGGTCTGACTTACGACAGCACAGATGTTCCCTGATTGTTGCAGAGCAAACCGGGAGGGTTGTTAATATAAGCTTGCATTATGGAATACAATACACCTTGGCCTCTGTTGAACGCGTCACATACAACTTACAAAATCAGAAGAACCTGCATCAATTCCAGGAACTAAATGGCCAAAGTCAAAGCACGTCTTAACCAAGCGCTAAAGAAGTGCTCAGTGGCAGTCATGGATAGTCCCAGTATTTGTGTAAAACATCAAAGCTTCTCCATGCGTGTTTGAGTGAAATGGTAAAACCCTTCAGAGGTGCAACTGCACTATTTCTAGAGTTGCGGTTTTCGTAGTTTTCTTTTCCTGCACTGATAATGATTTATAGGAGCCTGGTAGTGAGCAAACTCAGCAGGTTCTTTTTTTTTCTTGACATTTACATGATACACTGTATATCTTTTACTTTATCATTGCTTTAAATTAAAAGCTCAATGGACATGTAGAAAGAGCCAAATGGTTGTTAGGAGCATTCACATGAAGATTTGACACTGATATTGCTCGCTATAGGAAGAGACCCGATTGGTCATATAGTCAGTATTGGGCTTTATCTTCCACAATGTAGAACAAGCAGCTTCATCCGCCTGCTGATGATATAAACATGTTTGGGGTTTTTTTCCCCCCATGACAGCTAGACTGGCTTTTAAACTCTAAATCAGTCTGAACTCTCATGCTTTTGTCCAAAGCAGGAAATTGATTGTTTTCAGTTGGCGGTAGGAGCATGCTGGCCAGTCATGTACCTCTTTTTTAATATATATATATATATATATATATATATATATATATATATATATATATATATATATATATATATATATATATTGTAAATGGTCTCAGTCCAGACCGAAGCCTGCTGCTCATGGTACCATAACCTCACCTGTTCTGATCCATTCTATGCTGGTTTAAATGAAGGAACCATACTTGGGCATCTGACAAAACTGGCAGCCTTAAAAGCTTCTTAATTTATTGCAGTGTTTTTCACTCAAAATTTTTATTTCCGTTTTATTTTTATTTTTATTTTTTTTACAAGCAAAAATATTTAAATTCAATAAGTGCATATCAAGTCATAGATCATTGTAAATATTGTTGTGTGTAGTGTTTTAGAAAAATCTATAAGGTCTTAAATTTACTACAGATGGTAGCATAAAGAACAAGGATTTGGAGTGGGTTTGGCTGGTACGGGTGCCATTTAAGTGAAGCTTACACAGCGACATCAATGTTTTTACATCACTGCTTCCCAGCACAGCATTTTTTAAACAAAAGAAAATGACTATGTCCTCGCTCCCCCCCCAAATTTTGATTCCTCTCACATTTGCAGATGCGTTCTGCTTTCAAGTGGCCTCCACACTCTTAAGATGTTGATATCGACGAGATGCATCATGGCAGAAGTGGGCACCTGCCTGCGTATCAGGGCCGGTGTCTTTTTTTTTTTTCTTTTATATTTTTAATTATTTTTTTTTTTCTGCTTGCGACGTCTTCGAGGGTGACAGCAGTTGGGGTGTAGATGAGTGGGCAGCGAGGCGTCTGCCAAAAACACCGTGTGCTTTAAAATGCGACAAAAATACTGGCACCCAAACCAGCAACGCAATCTGCTCCAAAATCTGCATCGATTTATTTTCTATGAACCAATGTGAACCAATAAAGACAAGAAAACAGACTCCACTAAATTATTAATGAATAAATTATTGACATTATATTGTCCCGGATTGTAAAGAGGGGCATGCTCCTTGAGTTAGAGTCACGCTAAGCCTAAGCCACTTGTCAAAACTTGATGTCAGCCTTATGTGGATCTGTTTGTGTATTGGCATATTTATCTTTTGATTATTGAAATTTGTATGATGGGGATTTTCTTTTATACCATCATTGTTATTGTCAAAAGTACACCAATAAAAAAAAACTTGTAAAGATGCAGTCTCTGTGTCCGTGTTTCTGTTGCGCGCCGCTCGCCATTTACTGGCAATGGCCAAGCAGCCCAATGTGGGTTTGGCTCCATTTTTTAAATATTCATAATAATATTGTGGTTATGTTGTACTGCGATTGTTAGCGTGTACGCTGGATGGCCACTGAAGAGTTGATGTCGGTGTTTTAAGAAATCACAGGCCAGCCTGTAGCCCAAGTTCGAGCATGACATTCCAGTGTATAAGGGCTGGATTGTTAATCTTAGCCAGTGATAAAATCGACTTGAGTTTGGTTGCTACTCTAAAATAGCCTTGTTGGGAATCTAACTTGATTTTCTAGTACTCTGAAAGCTACAAGCCTGCGGAGCAACAATGATGGCACGTGTTCCTTCTTGAAAACCCAAACAGAATTATTTACTCTGCTACTGAGACTGGACCTCTTGTGGGCCACCGTTAAGAAAACACGCAGCACAGAATATTTCCACAACTATCTCACTTCTCTCGCTCTCCACTCTCATAGAACCCAGTCGTTGGAAAGTTCATGTTTGCCAGAATGGTCCAGTGCGGGCACAAGATTGATGCAGAGTGGCTGGTGTATCCACATTCATGGCGTTTTCGAAACAAAAGCATTTAGTATGCTAACACCACGGACACGCACACACACACACAGGGCAGCTCTTCACATCTCAAGACTCATCTTGACAAGTGTGTTTATATCGATATGTATACAACACAAGCCTGCTCATTCACACACATCCAGACCTCTGTTAATAATGCATCCGCATGCAGCCCCTCAAGTGCCGTGCCACTCGATCGCTTTGATGTCACTGAAAGCGCCGCCGTCGCCTGTGCGTCTGATCCATTGCACGTCTCCCTACAGAGAGCCTTAGACTAGAATCTACGTCAGCAATCAGAATAAAAACAACTGGATTTGTGGCCTTCAGTTGTGCAGAATAGGATCACCGTCTCTCTTCACCCGTGCCTCCTCTGCCGTTAGTTTGTGAGGGCACATGCTTGTCTGTCCCTCCTCCAAACATGGCCTCAGTGCTGCACAACAAGCACACGCACACACACAAATGCCCTTTAGCTTGTGACAATTTGTAGCACTGTGTGTACCTTCCATATGAAGCGCTGACATCATGCACTGAAGGGCGCATTCGCTCGTATCCGGTTAAATCACAAACAGTGCCTTACAGGAAAATTTGTGTGTGTGTGTGCTTGCAACAGACATGTGTTGAAAGCAAATGGACAACATTGCCCATGTACATGCCACACGAGCACAAAACATCAATAGATACTACAGACCAGAACTGTGCAAAAGTCTTCGGCCACTATTCAATTTGTTTCTCTCGCAATGCCATAATGACCAGAAATAAATAGTACAGTACAGAACAGACCACTGCCAAGGCTGATCTGGTAACTCGGGTAAGCATTTCCCTGCACACCGAAGCAGTGGCAATTCCTGGTATGTGTGACATGTTGGGCTTCATATTATTATTATTATTTGTGAGGGCAATTTGCTTCAGGCTTTCAAGGATTTTGCAAATTAATGAAATGAGTGGTAATCGATGTCAAAGAATCTGGATATAGTTGGCCTGGTACAAATAAGGATTATTAATTTTTTTTTATTTTAAGATACCTGTTAAAGACTTCACACATGAAGATAAAAAATCTGCCATTTAACACTTTTGATCGTACTGTGTGTGGAGTGCTCCACACGCACAAAGATTCAGTTCCACCACCGATCTGGAATCTAGTCCTCCCAAGACAGAAATCTCGCGTGATCTAACAAAAACGAAGTAACGTAGCATCAACTGGGAAACACAAGACGGAACATAGAAGAGGACACACGAGGGAATGGGTGGTGGTTTTGGGACTATGTTTTTTATGGAAAAATCTGGAACTAAAAAAAAAGAGAAAACCCTAGAAAATATCCTGGAGACAGCGTGAAAGCGGACTTTAAAGTCAACTGAGCGAGCTAGAGGTGAGTTCCCAAATTCAGTTTTACTATTCTAGTAAGACGGCTAGGATGTTTGTTTTTAATCAGGTCCACTTCTTTGTTCCTCAGGCAGGTTACTTCTTGATCGACGACATTCCATTTCATGTCACGATTTACGGATTCATGACTCCGAGTCGTCAGCCTTGCCCAAACACGAAGATTTTTCGTTGTACACATTGAACGTTTAATATTTCTCCAATGCAGCTATGTATCTCTCTTTGGTTTTCCCCTGGTCACAAATAGGACAGAGTTGTCCTGTACAGCGCATCTAGTGACACCTTTAACATCGCCTCGTGTATTAGGAGGCAGCAACATGTAAAACTTCACAGCTTTGTTGTGACTCTGACCTTCTTTCGCTTGTAAACACATGCGCTTCGTCTTCATCTTGCTTGACGTGCCCGTCTGTGTCCATCCTTGACTCTTCTGGCCGGCCTGCCCTTGTCACGTCTCTGCCTATCAGCCCCAGTGTTCCTCCTCAACGAGCTGCGCTCTCAGCTGGCTTCCTCCCTATACAACTGCTGTCAAAGCCTCTTTCATCCATTTACTTTTTTATTTATTTTTTTATTATTTTTTTATATCTCCCTGACGCCATCTCACTGTCCTGTTTTTGCGAGGCTTTATTTGTCCTATCTTACGATTAACTCTGTGTGCTTATACTTTCATATGAGTTCAAAAGTGCAAAAGCTGACAAGCGCCATTTAGACAAAAATAGAGCCACGCCTGCTAGCAGACTGCCTATGGCAGCATTGTTCTTTTGGGCATTTCCTAACCCAGTGAAACCAAACAACTCCTTTTGGAAAAACTCCAAACGTTGGAGGCACATTTGGCTTTCGGGGGAAATTCGAGGATGAACTTAAAATGAACTACAGCAGTGATTCTCAAAGTCTAGTACGACTACCACTGATGGTACACTGGTTCCTCCAGGGGTAAGAAATCACTGCCTAAGTACAGTTCAGTTGTATTTGACTTTTAAGTACAAACATTTGCATTTAATCTTTAGGAACAGTTGGTTTTTAAACATTTAATTAATGCTGAAAGGTACATATGACTTTGGAGCAACATATGATGCCATCCAAGCGGCCTTTTTTTCAGGGACATCCCTGCTTATCTCAGCAAGACAATGCCAAGCAGTCAGCATGTGTTCCAATAGCGTGGCTTCTTAGTAAAAGACGAATACTAAACTGGCCTGCCAGCAGTTCAGATCTGTCTCCCATTGAAAATGTGTGGCGCAATATGAAGCGCAAAATGCGAAAACAGAGATGACAACAACTGAAGTTGTACATCAAGCAAGAATGGGAAACAATTCCACTGTAGAATGCTTCAACAATTAGTATCCTCAGTTCCCGAACGCTTGTTGTGTGTTGTTAAAAGGAAAGGTGATGTAACACAGTGATAAACATGCCCCTGTCCCAGCTTTTTGGGAACATGTTGCAAGGCTCAAATTCAAAATGAGAGAATAGTTGCAAAAAAAATAATGGTTACAAGTTTGAACATAATAATAATTGAATATCTTGTCTTTGTAGCATGTTCAATTGAACCATAGATTGAAAAGGATTTGCAAATCACTGTATTCTGTTTATATTTACATGTTTATACAACATCTCAACTTCATCGGAATTGGCGTTGGTAGTATATACACTACATTTCCAAAAGTATTTACTCACCTGCCTTGACTCACATATGATCTGAAGTGACATCCCCTTCTTAAGCAAGAGGGTTTACTATGACATCAGTCCACCTTTTACAGCTATAACAGCTTTAACTCTTATGAAAAATGAATTGTCCCAAACCTCTTGGTATGCTGAATCCTTCAGCCTTCCTTTCACCTGAACAAAGTAGCCAATATTTTGGACAATTCCATGCTCCCAACTTTGTGGGAACAGTTCTTCCATTACTAACATGGCTGTGCACCAGTGCACAAAGCAAGGTCCGTAAAGACATGGATGAGAGAATTTGGTGTGGATGAACTTGACTGGCCTGCACAGAGTACTGCCTTCAACCCGTAGGGGCCAGGTCCCCGTCTGGCAGTCACTGGCGCTACCCCGTTGATAAGTGGCCTATGAGTGGTGTAGTGCATTCAAATCTGGAGTACTGCCCTGCAGCCAACACCACCCCCACCGGAGATCAGTGTATGCAGTGGATTAAAAAAAAGGGGATGGGTGCGTGTAATGCATGAAAAGACCTGGGGGGCAGGCAGGGTGGAAAAGCAAAGCGTCTAGACTGGGATTCAGTATGTCAGTGCTGGTTCCCGACTAGTTCATTTTTGGAACGGTTAACTGAACTTTGAACTAGTTTGCGTAGAAAATGAACTTTCTCTACACTTTCTGTAGCCCTCGACCGCTTTGCATCCACTCTCTGTTGCTCATGCAGCATTTTTATTTTTGTATCCAGCCTCTGGTTTTCATCACGACTGGATGACTTCTCTGTCCGAGAGAGTTTCTGATCTGATCTGAGACGATGTCCTGATGCTAAACAGAAGACAGGCTGACGGTGCACTTGCGTTGGCAGGTCAGACCCACCCCCCCTCCCCCCGATGGTTCATTCCATGGCCTCACCTAACCTCTGACTCCACCAACACTTTAATATTGTGCATGGCCTCACCTCATGACCCCTACAGTTTTGTGAGCTGCATGTTTTGCAAATCAAGCATATTTGTTTTTTTATTATTCTTTTTTTTTTTTTTTTTTTTTTTTTTTTTTTAAACACAAGGACGCATCATTTTTGTATGCAATAAACTCAATTGCTTTCTCTGGGCAGACTTTCTTCCAATTAACTTTTAACAAATATCAACTGCACTGTATATCATTTTCTCACATCTAATAAGATGGTAATGGGTGAAATGTTGGAACATCAGCAAAACCACAAAAAAGCTGACCTTCATAACCATGAAATCTGATCGTCCAGACTTTGGCCTTCACTTTCATTATTTGCTGTGTACTTGTCTTTGTATGAAAACCAAAGCAACCTGCCTGTGCCTGTGAATATTTTCATTCATCCGGCTCCTTTCATTCTCAGGGCATTGAATAGAATGCAAGTGGACTGTTTTGGTTGTCTTGGATGAGAGGCGAAACGTCTTCTAAAACAACCAAAACAGTCCAGTTACGATCGATTCAATGCCTTGAGAACCTGAATAGTAGCATTAGTAATATAGCATTATAGTATAATACATAAATAGGCTACTGCTGCTTTATCACACTGGTCTTTTAAGACTACCATTATGGTAATTGAAAAGTAATAACTTGGTTTCTGTTTTCTGTAATATTGTAATATTCTATCAAGCATGTCTATCTCTTCTTGATACTCCTTTGTTGCCCTGCAATATTTTCTGTGTTTCATCTTCAGTTCTTGCTGAGGAAAGGAAGTTTTCATCCAAGATTTTACAGTACATTCAGCCACTCAATGCGGTCATCCTTTAATCTTTGTAGATAAACAGCCCCAAAACATAATGTTTCCACTTTCCACCGCTATGCGTGACTGTGGGGGCGGTGGTCTTTCACTCATACATTTTATCATTTTTTATAAACCTCCAAAACAAGGCAGGTCGAGTTGATGCCAAACAAGTCAATTTTGCTTTGATCTAACCACAACACTTTCTCCCAAGCCTTCTCTTATTCATTTAGATGTTCACTGTCACATTTAAGGCTGGCTTGCACATCTGCTTCTTGAGCAGGGGAGAACATTTGGGAACTGCAAGATTTCAGTCCAATATGCCACAGTGTGTTACCAACCGCTTTCCCGCTGACGGAGGTCTAAGTTCCTTCTAATAAGTCCCTTTCGAGTACTTTGATGCTCCCTTACCTTTCTCCTGATCATTCTCACTACACGAGGCAAGCAAGCACTTGTACGGAATGCCAAACTGAGTGCAATTTGTAGTCATTTTGTGTGTCATTCACTTTCAAATATGGCACCAATAGTTCTCACTTTCTCACCAATTCCTTTGCTGATGGATTTGTGACCCATTCGGGGTTTGCGCAACTCTGCGAGCTTGTTTCTGACATCTTTGACAGCTCTTTAGTATTGTCCATGGTGTCCCTGTTCGGTGAGAAATTGATTCGTAGAACGTGTGATTTATACATGAGGAGTTGAGATCAGGAGTAGGGCTGGGGGAAAAAATTCAAATAACTCAAGCTAACTCGACTTCAAAAATAGGTAGACGCAGAATTTCTGCCTCGAAGCTCCGCAGGGACCAAAAAATAAATAAATAAAGCGCCCAGAACCATGTTTACGCCACCTGGAATCCATGTTTCACAAGGACGCAGAGACGGACGCAGTGTTGGGACAGTGATAAACTTTGCTAAAAATGACAGGGTAGGATCTTTTATGACACTGTTATATGTGTAATGTGCATATAACATGATGCATGAGTGAGCTGGAGCTGGTATTTGCATGTTATGTTCTTTTTACCTATAATGGTAATCGGTAGCGCGTTGTTGCTAATCGCGATTGCTAACAATTTAGCGTTTTGCCGTCTCAAATTCTGAACACCAAATTTGGAGCCTGTTAGCATCTTACAAACTCATAAATTAGCAGAGGATCAAATAATTGTGTCACTGTATCACCTTGGTTTTATAGATTTTGTGAGACTTCAAGAGGAATTTCACCTTACGACCCCAAGTGTTCATCCTAATCAACAAGAAGTCCAAAGTTTTGGATTGGCCCAGCCAGAGCTGAGAAAAATATATGACCCGAAGCGGGCTGTGTACATTTTTGCAAGGAAGAATATGATCAAATGTGCTTCAACAAAGTTTTAGGTTGCCCACCCAGCTGTAACCAACATATATATATATCTTAAAGCAATTTCCATCCATCCATCTTCTACCGCTTATCCGAGGTCGGGTCACGGGGGCAGTAGCTTCAGCAGGGATGCCCAGACTTCCCTTTCCCCAGCCACTTCACCCATCTCTTCCGGGGGATCCCGAGGCGTTCCCAGGCCAGCCGAAGGATGTAGCCTCTCCAGCGTGTCCTGGGTCGTCCCCGGGGTCTCCTCCCGGTGGGACGTGCCCGGAACACCTCACCAGGGAGGCGACCGGGAGGCATCCGAATCAGATGCCCCAGCCATCTCATCTGGCTCCTCTCAATGTGATGGAGTAACGGCTCTACTCTGAGATACTCCCGGAGGACCGAGCTTCTCACCCTATCTCTAAGGGAGAGCCCAGACACCCTGCGGAGGAAACTCATTTCGGCCGCTTGTATCCGGGATCTCGTTCTTTCCGTCACGACCCACAGCTCGTGACCATAGGTGAGGGTGGGAACGTAGATCGACCGGTAAATCGAGAGCTTCGCCTTTCGGCTTAGCTCTTTCTTTACCACAACGGATCGATACAAAGCAATTTACCCCCGAACAACAATTTAAATCCAATTTTATAATGAATCAGATTATTTTTTTGCAAGCAGTCATATTTTTGTCTTTGCGATAACTTTGCAGTCACGTTTTGGTGAGATTTTGTTCCGTTCTATTATTACTGGTTGTCGGCGTTTAACCCGTCCCTGAAGAGGCAGTGGACAGAAACCATGTCCAGTCCCGATCTTGTCTGTGTCTTCTTCAAAGAACTGACTGGAAATTGAACATCATGTTATTGTATTGTGACGGCCAAACCAGAGCACTTGGAGAAAACGGCATGTAAACTAGAAAGGCCCTAAAGTCAGGTGTTAAGTGTTTCAGTACTGTAATAAACAAAACAAATGTTAATAGAGCACTAAAAAATGTGCATCATAGTGGGGTAGTTTGTGTTATATAGAATAACACATCAATAAATACCCATCCACCGATCAAATTTCTCTACCGCTTGTCCCGGTCAGGTTTGTGCTCCTCAAACAAACACAATAAGACATGGCAAACCACCCCCCAAAAATCTAATATAAACTCAATATCTGCTTTGTCGCATAACTATTGGCCTTAGGGATAAATACAAATGCAATTAATTAAATAGCGTAACTATTGCCTGCCTTTTGCTGCTTGTGATTACTATCATTAATCAGAAAATAACACTTAGAGGTCCAACATTCTTAAAATGCACAACACTGGGGAGTTTGGGATTTTATTTCTCAGCCAATTTGTTGTCTCCGATTCTTGTTATGTTGCAGAAGTTCATTAAAACCTGAAGCAACCAAAACAAATACGTACAACTACCAGTGGAGAAATGCACATTTTTTAACGTGTACAAGCAGACGTTTACAAATATGTAAATAGCACCACATTGATATAAAGACCACACAATTGTCCACACAGAAGGTATTGAGTGTGCTTTTCAAGAAAAACCCGTAGCGACGTTTTAGTCCCAGGCCGTTCATTTTGAATATCATTCTCACACAAACATCTCTAATCCAAACATACCATAACAATATGCACTTCATATAAGTTAAAAAGATGAGAAAGGTGGTGGCGAAAAGCCCCATAGATTCGAACAAAGTCCAGTTCCACAGCCATAGTTGTGTCTTTGAAATGTGTGTGCCTCTCCTCATTTGGCGGGAACTTCATGAAGCAGGTCATGTGGAGGCACTACGGTGGCGGATTTATGGTTAATAGCTCTCACCGCTCCAATTCATTTGCATGTGTGCAGAGGGAAATTGGGAGAGAAGCAGAAGATGTCAACTGAGGCTTTTTTTTTTTCATTTCTTTGTTTCATTCGAGCTGTTGTGTCTCCGATGCTAGTGGTCTACTTTTGAGCTTGCTCGATGCTTTGGCACAATGTCTTTGACGTCCCCTTTCAGCTCAGCAAGTCGCTCTGACTGGACGCCCAGGGTTCCGTTCACCTGAGCCAGGTAGGAGTCAGAGTGTCTCTCGAGCTCCGCCCTGATCCTCTCCAGGTGCTCTGCCAGCTCGCCCAAGCTGCTGCATTGGCCCTCCACGTGGCTCACCCTGCTATCAACGTCCTGAACCTCCTTCTGAACTTCTTTGGTTGTGCTCTGGCAGCCTTGAAGCCCACCGGTGAGCTGTTTTTTCAAGGCCGCAAGTTCGCCCTTGAGCTGGGCCAGACGCCGCTCCCCGGCCCCCAGGAGAGAGGCCTGGTGGCCCACTAGTTTGGTGATTCCTTGCACCTGATTGACTAGCTGCTGTTCCCGCTGTTCCCATGTGGAGTTGGCGTGGCCCACTTCACTTGCGATGAAACTAATCGAGTCCTTTAGTCCCTTGAGAGTGTGGTTCACTGAGTTGATGTTGACCTTCAGCAGGGTGATCTCGCCGTAGACTGAGTCGCCTGCCTCTTCTTGGGCGATCCGCAAGAGTAGGTTCTTCAGTGTGCTGTTCAGAAGGTCCAGCTGGCCTGAATGAGTGTCCAGACGATTGATCATCTTATTCTCTATGTCCTCACACTCCCCCTCCACTTCACTGCCTCTGACACCCCCTGCTGGAGGAGTGGAAGGTGAGCAGGAGGAGGTGCACAGGAGCTCCAGGCCGGCTAGGCGTTTTTCAATGCCATCCATGTTTCCATCTAATCTTCTTCTCACAGACTCGAGATCTGTTTCCAGTGGCGGGACCACCTGGCCCTCTAAAAGCGCTGGTGCCGTGGTATTGCTCAGCTCCTCTACAGCCACAAACACCCTCTCCTCCAGGGTCTTCAACTTGTCCTCCAGCATGTTCTTGAAGCCATCTAGGCCACCGGGGAATCCCGACACGCTTTCCACGCCGCCTTCTGTTGAATTTAGGCGGCCTTCGAGTTCCACCAAGCGGGTCTCAATCAGCGTCTCCACGTGGATGCTCTGCTCGCTGAGCGCTGATTGGAGCTGTCGCTGTGACTCTGTGAGACCTTTAACCGACTCCTCCAGTTGCAGCACACGCTGAGAGAGGCTGTTCGCCTGCAGTGATCAAGGAACTGTTTAGCTCAAGTCAAAAACCTCATGAAATTTCAACCTGAGATAGTTCTTAAAGTTCACATTTATGTACAGTATTTCATGAGAAGGCTATTATTTCATTCAAAAAATATCTTTCTTGCTATTTGGGTAGGTGGTGGTGATAACATGCTTCGACTGCTCAACTGTGGGTCGATTTGCGAATATTTCTTGGCTCTAGCTTAACGTCCCTGTGAATTGAAAATAAATATCTTCTAAATTTGACACACCACAAGGAAGAGTATTGTAAAGAACCCTCCCAAATTTGAAAAAGTGTATAAAACGAGGCTTCAAAATCGTGAAAGATCAAGCCGTCGTCTCTGCTCTTAAATGCTGAGGGCGTGTCGGCTGAATGTATGAAACCACGCCCCACTGAATAAAATAGACACTACTTTGCACTACTACACATTCTTACATTTTTGATCTGTGAAAATATATCCGCTTCAAGCCTCCGGTGGCTGGAATATATAAATACGAACCAAGTAGCTCGCAATTTTGCTGCATAACCACTGATGTGACTGTAGGTGCTCAAATTTTTTATACCTAGCGGAGGAGGGGTGATTCACGCTGGATGCCTTGTGACCATTTTAGCCACGCCCTAAAAATCAGGAAAACTGAAATGGTGCAAATCTGTTTAACACTGTATCTCCACAATTGAGTACTATGTAGTTCTCAATCTTTGCTCGTTTTCAGCTATTTTTTTGTCGAACGTGTATAAGGTATAAAAGGTACAAAACAATGTCAATTCTTTATGAGACCTTTCTCCTTGAGAAATGCCATCTCATTTTAAAGGGGATCCTAACAACACCAAAGCTTGTCAAACATTTCCTTATGGGTTTGACTTTTCTTTCTTTTTTTAGTACCTGTCCACAGCAGCTCTCTGTGAGTGTGAGGCCTTGGATCTGAGCCTGCAACGAGCCCAACTCTGCCCTCAGCCCAGTTTCTCTTCCATCAAGGGACTGCTGCAACTGTTCTTGGCCATCCATGTGCTCCCTGTGGCACTGTCGCTGCACGGCCCCGATCTTCTCCTCGCACTGGTTCTCCAGACGAGAGAGTCTGCGTTCAAATCCGTCCAGGATCTCAGCCTGGATGCCGGCTAGCTTGGCCTCGAGGACGCTGTCCAGATGAGCCGCAATGCCGGGGATTGGCCTTCCACTTGCTCCTTCCAGCAGTCTCTTGAGCTGCCCGTCATGGCCTAAGACCATTCCCTAAGGAGGCATACAGTATATTTCAATGAGGAAGGGGAAAGCCATTGCAATGTTCAACTATTTCAGCATGCCAAACCTGAATCTCCTGTAATATGTGAGTCTTAGCTCGTAGCTCATCCTTCACTTCGGTCACCCTCCCTGCGAGATCCCCAAATCTGTTGAAGCTCTCTTCTCCTCCAAGTCCGCCAGGATTCCCGATTGGGATGGCCCCAAATCCCACAGCTGAGTCAGGCCCCCGTGGCATGTTGGGCAGCAGCGACACCAGGATCTTGTTGGTGTCTTCCCGAAGAGACGTGCGCAGTCGCTCCTCCAGACCGGCCACCACCCCATTGAGCGTGTCGAAGCCCTGAGTGAGGCGCCGTAGGTCGTCCTCCATACGGTCCAAACGTTCACCACTCACTCCGGAAACCCCAAATGTGTCCCCTGCTTTTCAATTTAATGAAGGACAATAGATGAGACTGGATTATTTACTTCTCATTTACACCACCCAGCAGGATGTTCTCACCAGAATTTGGTTTGCCATTTCCCACAGGCAGCTGTTCACTGGGTATTGGTCTACGATCGTGCAGATTGGGGTAGATTTTGCCCGGCTCCAGCTGCGCTCCTCCAGGCCTCTGGTCAACGGAGACTCTCGGACCATGGGGAACGCCATTTATCCCGGGGCGATGGGGCAAAGCTGCTCCCTTGAAAGGAGGTATCAGGTCAGGCAGTGAGGTGGGTCCGTCGTAGCAGTTTTCTCCAGAGTAGCCAGGGCAACACCTCCACTCCAGCTCAGTCACTATTTTATAACCCACTTTGTATGTTGGTTTGTAATATGTCCTGTACCTAAAAGGGAAAACATGTTCACCTTCAGCGATTATTTATGTTGTCGCATTGTTTTAAACCACTCATTTAGTCTTTGTTTTAACTAATTACTACAGATGAGTCATTGGAGAGGACAGGGAGACGGGAAGGGCAGGGCAAAGATAACGGGATGTAGTCATTGTCTGCAGGATTAAACACGGATTAGAGGGAGATTAGGAGATTAGTCTGAAGTGTAATGTAAATGATGTGGCATCAGGATCGAGGGATTCAACCGGGGTCATTTTTGGACGTTCATGTCACCTTTTTCTAAGCTTGGATTTCTTTTTGATTGTGTGATTTGGAATCAAATCTATCTCATCACACTCGCACAAACACACACGCGCACACACATACACACTGAAGTGAGTCATCTTTTTTGGGAGGGAAAACCCACTCCCTTTAATTTCCCTTGTGAGAGACTGAATGTTATTACAAACGTGCCTTTGGAAGGCAAATCAAAGACTGAATCTTGATATGCACCCATATGCGGACACATTCAGACATTGCTTTTCCTTCTAATTTGTTCAATGTCCATAT
Source organism: Phyllopteryx taeniolatus (assembly GCF_024500385.1). Classification (NCBI taxonomy): domain Eukaryota; kingdom Metazoa; phylum Chordata; class Actinopteri; order Syngnathiformes; family Syngnathidae; genus Phyllopteryx; species Phyllopteryx taeniolatus. The sequence continues at coordinate 3,744,900 of NC_084502.1, forward strand.
GTAGAACAAGCAAGTAAGCAAGCATTGAGAATCTAATCAGATGAGTCAGTCTGTCTTTTTTTTATATATATATAAAAACCAACAGTTCTATCATCAGTTTGTTCAAAAGGGACACGATGAAACAACTACTGTCTCTACTTTTTAATAACAATAATAATTAATTGAAACCGGAATTCAATTTCCACTCAACTGCTCTCTGTGGAGGAATACCATTTTAACACTAGAGGGCAGCCTTGATACGGCATAAACCCAACAAGCCCCCCACGCCCCCGATTCATGTTTACAAGCCACATTCGTCCTCACAGGGGCACATTTATCCACGTTAGTGTGTAAACGTACATGACAACAGGACACTTCTGTCCCCAGATGCACTTGGTTGTATATTCCGCCTTCACATACGTCGCCACTCCATCCTGCATGGTGCATGTGATGTTCTTCTGGACCACATAGGCACAGTGGTTTCTGCAGGGAGAGGAAAGGGAAATTAGAATTTCATGTTGTATAATGCGAGTCATCCAAAGAGCCTTTGCTTGTTCAGCTGCACGGGATGACAATATTTCTTCCTGATGCATTTGTCATCCAAAATGAAACCTTCATGAGTTCATAATTCTTCAATATTCCCGTTTCCAGCTGTTCTTGATTTTTGTGTTGTTCAGTGATAAAGCATTTCTAATGCCTTCATTGTACTGTATACATTGCTGAGATGGGTAGTGTGTAGTAACTTTCTATACATGTTTGCCTGTGTTCTTCTAATCCATTTATGAGAGTTGCCCATTTTGGTTTAATTTTGTGCAATTACTTAAACTAATAGCAGAGGCTGCTCATCAATACAATTTAGAGTCTTGCCCAGGGAAACAATCCACGGGCATGTCGGCACGCTGCTTCATGTATGCAAAATGAGAATAGGCACAAGTACAGTATACAGCTCAGCTCTTCCAGTGCTGAGCCCCATTAGCAAAGTAATTACCCGTAAAGTACTTCAAGTAGTTTTTGCTGGACTTGAAAATTCTCTCCTTCCCTCGTCATTACCATAAGGGCGACTGCAACACCAAAATGTTTCACCGTGCAGCACAGGAAATGATTATCTGCACTGGTCTTCAGACTCTCATATGAACAGTTTCTCTCATTCAGCAGGGAGTATTAAGCAACACACGCGGCCCTTCGTATTGCTCTGCAGCTGCTCCAGACAAGTCAAATGTTTTTTTAGAGAAGCAGGGAGGAACACTGGAGCCGAGCTGGCCCAACATGTTCCAGTTTAACAGGTTAACAGGGTGAACAGACAGGATGGCCTTTTACGATCTATGGGAAACTTTTCCCTTCTAATCACTGAGTGTGTTGACAGTGTTTGTGTGTCCTTCCCTCATCTCGTGTGCAGGAGTCACAATGACTCGTGTAAACTGCTGCCAGGTCAGGCATTGCGGGGGAAGCTGCGATTGCCGCAACTGAGCAGGCAACCCAGGCAACTGCCTAAAGCCTCGAGTTCAAGGGCCCTGCGAGAGACTGCTGACTTTGGCCCGTATCAATGACAAAACAGTGGGACGGCTTGAAAGACTGCAATGTCTACACGTCGGGAATACCCCGCATAGGGCCCCTTACTACCTGCTGCTGGCTGGCGGCAAGTAGAGGGGCCTCGAGAGACGTATCGACGACACAACTGGAAAACCCTGATATCGTAATTACACGTCGAGATTTGGGAATCTCCCATTAATGATATAGCTTCAATATTCTTATCGATTGTCATTGGGTAAGCGAATGAAATATTACAAATGGGCTTGTTTTCTTTAACTGTTTAATATCTTCAACTTTGGACATAAGATACAATGTAGCCTGTGTGCACTCATATTCTCTAATGAGACTTAAAAGCTTCATGCATCTTGGGAAATTGCCCGATTGCACTCTTAATGGTCTCAACTTTAAACGTTGAAAGGAGAGATTCTATTTTATATCATTCCTGACAGGTACAGACTTTTTTCACTGGATACGTTTCCCAAGATATAACATTTTGACTGCTAACATTTGGGAATATTTACAGTGTTCCTTTTGCATTCGACTTCATCCAAAACTAACTCCGATATAAAACAAAGAATTGTTGCGGAAAAAGAGAACATTTGACCTGGTTTTGATAAATACCTTCCGGATGATTATACACAGCCCTCTTTTCGAAACTGCAGACTCCAGAGAGACTCAAAAGAGTCTCACCAGAGGCCCAACGGATAGAGGTGAGCGTCAGAGCAGCAAGACCCTCCGTGGACGGCTGGGTCTCAACACTTTAGATTTTTTTTTTCCCCTGCTTTCTCGCTCTTCTATCATTCTTGCCATCACGTGAGCCCAATAACGACCAAACACGAGGTGCTTTAACCGGCCTCACCAGTGGCAGAGCACCAGTCGAAGTGCTGCTTCTTCTCTTTCCCTAAGATTTGTATTTTTTTGCTTTGGTATAGAAAACAAAGATTGCAAAATTCAGCTCACGTGGTGCAACCTTTCCCGAAATCGTCCAAAAATAATACGTTCTCTTTTTATACTTATTTTGAATGTTGCTATTGAAACGGATGAAATGCATAAACGCTGCGCATACCCTGTACATACAGTATTTACAATCCCTAAAGGAGATTAACACTGATCATTTCCTCTGCTCTCATGATCTAAGCATGATTTGTTGAAGACTTTTAACCTAAAATAAATTTTAAAAAATCTTCTCATATTTCGATGTGATAAATCTGGAACCAGCATTCTTGTGCAAGATCACGTTCAACACAGTTTTACAGTGATGGCCAGAAGCGCAGTAAATGGAAGATTATCCATGTAAATTCCAAACAAATACGTCTGGTGCCCTTGTAGATTTACAGCAACGATAAGCATTGCGATGTGTGTTCGTGTAGTTGAGAGTTGACAAAAAAGCCTTTATGAGTTTACAGCCGATTGGGAGCAAGCGCTGCATAATGCGAATGTGAAGTGTTACTCTATATCCGTTTTCACACATCTGTCAAAGTCTTTTGGGTCTGTGGATGAGATTTTATTGTTGTGTTTTACAAGAAAGAAGGATGTCCTACTTGATTGGTTGTATGTGCACATTTTAAACAGGTGTAACCAAGCAATAAAGTCTTTTTATATCCCACGTCTAATCACACACATGCTTTATCTCTACGAACAGCAACTAATTCATAATGTACTTGAACTTGCTGCAACTTTGTTTTGTGTGCTTTGGTGCAGCGGGAGAAGAATAGATGACTTCCTAATCTGGAGTGAAGATTAGATGTATATGAGGAGAGCTATTTCCCTCCGGGAGCTATTTTCACAAAAGAATTCACAACCAATATAGCTCAAGGAGACTATGAAGGAGAATGTGCGATGTTTGCTTTTGTGATCGCGGGTGACAGACGTAAACGGTTGACCACACAGTTAAGTGTCAAAAGCAAAGGCACAATGAACCTCTCAATTTATCGGCAGAGCCTGGCAACGAGATAAGTGGGAGAAGAAAGAAAAAAAATCTCAGCAGTAGAAAAAGAAGCTGCCAATTTACCTAATAAATCCTAAAAATCATTAAAAGGTGCAACATTGATGTGCTCTGCAAAGATCACCCTGCACACCAATTTATGTGTTTGTGCCTATAAGAAAATAATCAGCCTAACTATGGCACACGGCCATCTTTTCTGCAAGTTTCCATTGTTTCCAAGCTTGCATTTGCACTTTAATTTTCATTACAAGTGTCCCATCCATCCATCCATCTATCCATCCATTTTCTACCGCTTATCCGGGTCGGGTCGTGGGGGCAGTAGCTTTAGCAGGGACGCCCAGAGTTCCCTCTCCCCAGCCACTTCATCCAGCTCTTCCTGGGGGATCTCGAGGCATTCCCAGGCCAGCCGAAGGATGTAGTCTCTCCAGCGTGTCCTGGGTCGTCCCTGGGGTCTCCTCCCGCTGGGACGTGCCCGGAACACCTCACCAGGGAGGCGTCCGGGAGGCATCCGAATCAGATACCCCAGCCACCTCATCTGGCTCCTCTCGATGTCGAGGAGCAGCGGCTCTACTCTGAGATCCTCCCGGATGACCAAGCTTCTCACCCTATCTCTAAGGGAGAGCCCGGACACCCTGCGGAGGAAACTCATTTCGGCCGCTTGTATCCAGGATCTTGTTCTTTCGGTCACGACCCACAGCTCGTGACCATAGGCGAGGGTAGGAACGTAGATCAACCGGTAAATTGAGAGCTTCGCGTTTCGGCTTAGCTCCTTCTTTTCCACAACGGACCGATACAAAGTCCGCATCACTGCAGACGCTGCACCGATTCGCCTGTCGATCTCCCGTTCCATTCTTCCCTCACTCGTAAAGACCCCAAGATACTTGAACTCCTCCACTTGGGGCAGGATCTCATCCCCGACCTGGAGAGGGCACGCCACCCTTTTCCAACTGAGGACCATGGTCTCAGATTTGGAGGTGCTGATTTTCATCCCAGCCGCTTCACACTCAGCTGCAAACTGCCCCAGTGAGAGTTGGAGGTCACGGCTTGATGAAGCCAACAGAACCACATCATCTGCAAAAAGCAGAGATGCAATACTGAGGCCACCAAACCGGACCCCCTCTACGCCTCGGCTGCACCTAGAAATTCTGTACATAAAAGTTATGAACAGAATCTGTGACAAAGGGCAGCCTTGGCGGAGTCCAGCCCTCACCGGGAACGAGTCTGACTTACTGCCGGATATGCGGACCAAACTCTGACACCCCTGAATAGTCCTTACCAGGGATGCTGAGGAGTGTGAGTAGTTGGATGACACCCAACAGTCCCCGTTCTTAAAAAGGGGGACCACCACCCCAGTCTGCCAATCCAGAGGCACTGTCGCCGATGTCCACGCGATGTTGCAGAGGCGTGTCAACCAGGACAGCCCCACAACATCCAGAGCCTTTAGGAACTCCGGGCGAATCTCATCCACCCCCGGGGCCCTGCCACCGAGGAGCTTTTTAACTACCTCGGTGACCTCAAACCCAAAGATAGGAGAGCCCGCCTCAGAGAACCAACACTCTGCTTCCTCATGGGAAGGCGTGTCGGTGGAATTGAGGAGGTCTTCGAAGTATTCTCCCCACCAACTCACAACGTCCCGAGTCGAGGTCAGCAGCGCCTCATCCCCACGATACACAGTGTTGGTGGTGCACTGCTTCCCTCTCCTGAGACGCCGGATGGTGGACCAGAATTTCCTCGAAGCCGTCCGGAAGTCTTTCTCCATCGGCTCACCGAACGTCTCCCATACCCGAGTTTTTGCTTCAGCGACCATCAGAGATGCATTCCGCTTGGCCAGGCGGTACCCATCAGCTGCCTCAGGAGTCCCACAGGCCAAAAAGCCCCGATAGGACTCCTTCTTCAGCTTGACGGCATCCCTCACCGTCGGTGTCCACCAACGGGTTCGGGGATTGCCGCCACGACAGGCACCGACCACCTTGCGGCCACAGCTCCGGTCGGCCGCCTAAGCAATGGAGGCGCAGAACATGGTCCACTCGGACTCTATGTCCCCCGCCTCCCCGGAACATGAGCAAAGTTCTGTCGGAGGTGAGAGTTGAAACTCCTTCTGACAGGGGATTCTGCCAGACGTTCCCAGCAGACCCTCACAATACGTTTGGGCCTGCCATGTCGGACCGGCATTTTCCCCCACCATTGGAGCCAACTCACCACCAGGTGGTAATCAGTTGACAGCTCCGTCCAACTCTTCACCCGAGTGTCCAAGACATGCGGCCGCAAGTCAGATGACACGACCACAAAGTCGATCATCGAACTGCGACCTCGGGTGTCCTGGTGCCAAGTGCACGTGTGGACACCCTTATGCTTGAACATGGTGTTCGTTATCGGTGACGAACACAGAAGTCCAATAACAGAACACCGCTTGGGTTTTGAATCACGCCCTTCAAGGTCTCACTGTCATTGCCCACGTGAGTATTGAAGTCCCCTAGCAGAACGATGGAGTCCCCATCGGGAGCGCTCTCCAGCACCCCCTCCAAGGACTCCAAAAAGGGTGGGTACTCTGAACTGCTGTTTGGTGCATAGGCTCAAAAAACAGTCAGGACCCGTCCCCCCACCCGAAGGCGAAGGGAGGCTGCCCTCTCGTCCACGGTGGTGAACCCCAACGTACAGGCGCCAAACCGGGGGGCAATAAGTATACCCACACCTGCTTGGCGCCTCACCATGGGCAACTCCAGAGTGGAAGAGAGTCCAACCCCTCTCGAGAGGACTGGTACCAGAGCCCAAGCCGTGTGTGGAGGCGAGTCCGACTATATCTTGTCGGAACTTCTCGACCTCACACACCAGCTCGGGCTCCTTCCCTGCCAGAGAGGTGACATTCCACGTCCCTAGAGCCCGCTTCTTTAGCCGGGGATCGGATCGCCAAGGTCTCCACCTTCGGCCACCACCCAGCTCACACTGCACCCGACCCCTATGGCCCTCCCACAGGTGGTGAGCCCATGGGAAGGGGGACCCATGTTACCCTTTCGGGCTGTGCCCGGCCGGGCCCCATGGGTGCAGGCCCGGCCACCAGGTGCTCGCCTTCGAGCCCCACCACCAGGCCTGGCTCCAGTGGGGGGCCCCGGTGACCCGCATCCGGGCAAGGGAAAATGAAGTCCATTGTTTGTCGTCATCATTAGGGGTCTTTGAGCCGTGCTTTGTCTGGTCCCTCATCTAGGACCTGTTTGTCATGGGTGACCCTGCCAGGGGCATAAAGCCCCAGACAACTTAGCTCCTAGGATAACTGGGACACACAAACCCCTCCACCACGACAAGGTGACGGCTCAAGGAGGGGTGCCTAACTAACCATTACAATTCGATCCACCAGGATACATTGCAAGTACAGCGGTGCATTCCGTGACCATGCTTGTAAATCTCAAATCATCTTTGGCTATTGAAATGAATGGAAATGCCATTAATGTGTTCCAGCTTCCCCCACATTTTGCAATTTTTTTATGAAGGAAATTGTTTACTTAATAAAACATATCGGAATGACAATTAAATAAAATGTAAACAATTGAACAGTTTGGGTATCATGATTCATTCATTTGCGACTCATTCTGGTCTGTGCAACTTGGCCACCAGGGGGCAGTATAATACAGTCATTAAGACACAAATGAAGAAGACTCAGTAACTATTCGCTGTTTTTCATTGAGGATAGAAAAAATATGCCTGTGAGTATTGTTACATTGTCTGTCTAAATTTGTTAATGCAGCATTTCTGTTTCGATATCCGTTGCTTATAGGGTTATAACACTGCAAATATCGATGCTATTTGTTATCCCGTCTACGGGGTTTTGCATTGTGTGTTAGCATTAAGCTAGCAGACAGCAAAATTGTTTGATTGTTTTGCATACGCAAAATGTAATTCTCTTTGTTTTACGTTTAGTTTGACAGTAAACTTCAAATGGGAGTGGCATTAAACAGTTTTTGAAAAATTGTTCATTATCTGCCAAACTACTGCATTTTTGTGAAGTGAGTGGAGTTCAGTGCCCATGCACTGCTTGTATCTCAATTTTTTTTTGCTCAAAAGTCAGAGCATGTATCTCGAAAACCTTCGGGTCGCTTGTAACTCAAGGCACCACTTAAGTCTGCACATTCTTTGCAACATGATATCATTTGAAAGGTCGGGCTTCCTGTGCATTTCACTCATGTAGAATGTGGCGATACCTCCCAATATATTAAAAACACCAGGTCCACATTGTATCAGAACCACCCATCTGACCTCATGCTAAAACCTAATTCTCGAGCCAGTGAAACGGTCGCCCCAATCACAGCACGCCTTACCCGCTCCAACTGCAATCAACAGCAAAACACTCCTCACCCTCCTCTGCCACGTCATTTCCCACAGCTCTGCAGGCCCACACAAAAATATTGTCCTTTGTCACTTTGTCTTTTTTTTTCACCACGAGCCCCATCCCACTGTAAATATTTCCAGTCTAGCATTACACTTGTAAGCTGGCTTGCCGCGTTTCCCGGGGGGAGAGCAGAATTCCTATCTTGAATTTTCACGTGCAGTCTTTTTGGCAAAAAAAAAATAAATCATTGGCGAGACCTTCTCCCTCCGCGGGGCCCAAAACAACTCACCTTCAACAGGCCACCCCTTTTACCACACCCCCTTTCTCTTGTCCCTCTTAAAAATCTGCATACAATCTTCTTTTAATCATAGCCACATCTACGTTGTCCTGCTTTACGCCAGTGTTTCACATTTTCCTCCTCTGATGAGTGTTTGAGAAATTCCTGTCTGTTCTCATCTTTGGTGATATTCTCTCTCAGCTTGTGTTTTGACTGATTGGCACCAAAGCGCTCACCTTCCTCGTTATTTCCTTGCCCCTCACTTGCAGCGTTCTTGACTCCATGAGTGAACCCTGACAATCTATGACAGGAGTGGGCTTGATCACATTTAACGGGGAAAAAAAACAAATCTTTATTTCACCCTTTAAGAAACAATTCTATGAACTAGACGAGTGACCCTTGAAGCTACTGATTAGGGTTATCACATTTCATCCATCCAGCTTAAAGGTTAGGTTTTCGTTTCCACCTGTTCTTGTCATGCCTGTCCCTTGTCTACCAATCAACTCCTTCCACCCACTCGTGTCTTGTCCATGTGTGCCTCGTTGTCTCGTCAGTTTGCTTTTTTAGTTCCCTGTGTTCTTTCAGCCTGTGTTGGTGCATTGTCCTTATATCCCATTTTTCTTTAAAGCTGTCATGTTTCTTAGTGAATGTTTTATAGTAGATAGTTGGACTTTGTTAATTTAGTGTTTCCTTCCATGATCCTTGTTTGCATTTTTATTATTTTTTGAAAATCAATACCTTTTTGAGACTCCTCTCTTGGCTCCCTGCTTCCCTGCACTTGGCTCCTCCACATTTTGCCTCCACACCAACACAACCAAAATCAAAATCTTGACAGCAGATTGTCTTTATGCCTTGTAACAGCTAGGCTATCTTGCGGATAATGTATGTTCCACTTTTTTATGATTCTCAATTTACATGATTACATTTGATGAGTCATGAAAGTTTTTTTCCATTTGTGCGCTCTACTACTCTACACTATGATGCTTAAACACCACACACCATTGACTTTTTTTTGTTTTTTTAATTATCCTCAGGCATTTGGCAAAGCACATAATCTTCTTAGAGTAAGAATACTTCTCAGTGTTTTGTAGAAAAAGAGGTTACAAATTGGACTTGCTAATAAGGATTACTGCTTTGTGTTGGCTGTGGGAGTGAAACCAAAACTGGTGCCATTCGCTGCTTTAAATTCTTATGTGGTACTGAATAAAGCAACACGGCACTTATAGATAGAAAGTATCATGCAGAAAATGGATATACAAAGGATTTGTACAGATAATCAATTCTCTATAAAATTGTCAAAAACCAAGGTATATTTAAGATTTTCCTTCATTCATTGTACCAATTTTAGCAGAGCTCATTCCTCATTCAGATGGAACTGATTGATCTCCAATGTGATACTGTCTTAAAAAATAAGTTCAACTCTCAAACTGGGTGAGTTTTAGGCTTCATTAAGGTCAGACAAATTTCCAAAAATCCAGAAGATGGCACAGAGGATGCGTCTCTGGATGTCTTCATCGACCAGTGGATTGTGATACCTTCACCCTTGCCCTGTGGAGGTTGGCAGTGATGTCACTGACTGTTGTCTTTGGGTGTTTCTTCACAGCTCTCACAATGTTTCTGTCATCAACTGCTGTTGATACCCTTGGCCGACCTGTTCGATGTCTGTTGCTCAGTACACCAGTCGTTTCTTTATTTTTCATGACATTCCAAATTGTTGTATTGATAGCTCTGATCGATTTTCCCTCTTCTCAGCTTCAAAATTGTTTGCTTTTCTCCCATAGACAGCTCTCTGGTCTTAACAGCAAATGCAGTTTTCACAGGTGAAATGCAAAGCCAAAAAACAAGCTACAAAGGCAAGACCTGAGCAACTAGAAACACCCATCCGTCACGTTCCAATACTTTTGCTCACTTGAAAAGAGGGTGGCTTCAAACAAAAGGTGCTCCTTCCTGAGTTGTTTAACACATCTACATGCAAATATCATGAAATAAAAGCTGGAATTCTGAACTTTTGTCTCATATTCATCTTTCTATCTGAAACCCAAATGTCTTCAGTATACAAAAAAACAAAAAAAAACAAAGGAATTGACCTTGCCGTTCCAATACATTTGGAGGGAACTGTATTTGGTATTCCAATGAATGCATTCTGTGTGCAAATGTTGTGTATTTCAATGACACAGTTTACTTGTCAACAGGGGTACTGCTACGGATTTTCCTGTGGAAAAAATGCCTCAAATTAAAAATGCTTTTTCTAGAATGGGGTGGACTGACTGGGTTATCAGCCATTGACATTTAGAATACTCATCACTTTCTCCCCCTGACTATGCCACTGCCTGTCAAGAAAGTAATGTATTGGTTGTTGTTCTGATTGGTCCATAAAGAATGCAGTCAACAGTAGTTTATTCACTCTATAACCTGTGCCATCCATTTTTCAATATGTTTCGATCTGCTCTTTCCCACATAGATTTATGAAACAAACCTCCCGGTGTGTCAGATGAATAAATGACTGTTCGATGAGAAGGTCACCTCTTTCATGTTGGTCGTAGGCTGAATTCAAAGATACAGTGAGCAGGCGAGGAGCTTAGGCGTAACAACTGCAGTGAGGGCGAAACATTAGCCTAGCTCCGTTCAAAGGTAACTAACTTTTCCTCGCCACATCGGTGCAGCGCATGGATCTGCACTTTAGCCTTTGTTTATTTATGTAAAGCTGAGCTGTGATCCACAGATTCATATTTAAAGGAAACCTATGTGAGTGAGATTAGTAGGAACTCACTAAAAGGGCAGCTTTTCCCACACTCCTGCTGCTTTAAATAGCCTATTAGTCCCAGTAGCTTTAAACTGAAGTTGATGAATCAGTAACCTACTGTAATGTTGGCATACGTCCATGACAGCATGTCCATCATCACTTGTAAGCAAACAGCAAAGCTCATTCAAATGCTAAATGTGTTTTCAACACAGACGTCAGTGAAAGCAGAACGTTTGATGAAATAGCTGCGAGGTGAGCCTAGGATTTACCAACCAGCCTTTGTGACCCCTAGCTTTGAGACTGGCTCCATTCTTGCTCTCCACTGGACACTCAACACAAACTTACAACAACAGCTCATAACCCTTGACCTTCACCACCTCTGTGGCCTTTAGCCCCTGATCTCTGTCCCATCCATCATTGAAAAGCCCTTGGCTAGGATCTCTGAGCCGATCAGTGATGGTATGTGGCATCTGCTGGGATGCTAATTGTCCACAATACCCACTTTCCAGCTAGGGACAGTGTTCCACCTGTTGTGTATTTTGTGGTCCACTGGTGTGTCATCTTGATGATAGATGCACGTGAGGTGCTGCATAAAAAAAAATTTCAGCTACATTCTTCCTATCAGTCGTAAGTGGTTGTAAAGATAACTTTTAACTTTACAGTATCAGATGTGTTTAATCTGTATGACCACGGTCTTTTAATGGAACAATGTAACCTATAAAAGCACAAGTTAGAGCCATGAGCCACATAAACACACAACTAGATTGGCATACACTTTCACACACATACAGTGGATACAGGTTATTTCTAAGCACTGTACTGTATCTCTTTCCATTGGCGGCAGCACAGCTGATTTATTTCTAGAGGTGGTCTTACTCCGATGTGTCCTCAGGGCCCAACTATGGCCAAGGTAGGTCAACACCTCTTTTATAAAGGCTATAGTTAGACTCGCAACCACATGTAGAGGATTATCACACTGACAGCAAGCAATTACTGACTATTATAGATCAACAAAACTATCGAGAAAGTTTGGTATTTCTGTCAAACAAGGGTGACGAGCTCGGAAAGGTACAAGGTGAGAAATATAAACCATGCACACGCAGGCTCAAGAAATTAAGGAGTCTATTCTCATATGAGTTTAATAATATTCAAATGTCACCTCTGGCAGGGAAGGAGCCTGAGCTGGTGTGCAAAGTTGAGAGGTTCTGACTAGATGTAGTCGGACTCGAGGACTGGGCTCCGGAACAAGTCCTCTTAAGAGGGACTCTATTCCATTCTTGAGTTTCCCATGGTGAGAGGTGCCGAGCAGGTGTGCATTTGGGTTCAGGATGTTGGAAAATCAGGTGGAAGAAACTTCAAAGGGATCCTCAATTAAACTGACATGCCCTCTTATGAAGATGCAGAGTCTAGGGACTCTGAGATGGGCTGTCTCCTATTTCAAGGGTTGAGATCACCGAGTTGGTTAAAAAGTTTCTTGGTGGCAGGGCCCCGGGGGTGGATGAGAGCCAGGAGTTTCTACAGATTCTGGAGGGTTTGGGACTGTCCTGGTTGACACAATTTTGCAACATGGTGTGGACATCGGGGACAGTGCTTCTGGATTGGCAGATCGGGGTGGTGGTCCCTGTTTTTAAGAAGCAGGACTAGAGGGTGTATTCCAACTTCAGGGGGATCAAACTCCTCCACCCACTTTAGGTAAGGTCTATTTAGGGGTTCTAGAGAGGGCAGTCCATCGGGAAGTCCAATCTCAGATTCAGGAGAAGCAGTGCGGTTTTTGTCCCAGCTGTGGAACAGTGGACCAGCTCTAGGTACATTGTGAGTTCTCCCAACCAGTCCAAGCAGTTGTGGACTTGGAGAAGGTGTTCGACTGTGTCACGAGGGGTGCTTTGGGAGTACGGTGTACATGACCCCCTAATACAGGCTGTTGGGTCCTTGTACGACCGTTTTCTGAGTTTGGTCCGCCTTGCCAGCAGTAAATTGCATTTATTTCCAGTGAGGGTGGGACTCCTTGTTCCCTTGTACTTATTTAAGGTTGTATTGTTGAAATATATTGTTATTAGAGTGCTTGACCTTTCGGAAGATCTCCTGCTCGATTCAGGATGCAAGTGCAATACAATCATGGCAATGGGCCATTTCAAATGTGTAAACCAAGTTGTCCCTTTAGTTAATTGAGTTATTTTGTGGTATTTTGTGCCCTTAGGCTGTTTTAGCACTAGCATGATACTGCACTACATTTCACCATATGGATTTTTTTAGTCCCTAAATTATGGCCTGTTCTGAATCCTATGGGATTAACCTGTAAAGAAAAGATGAATGAGCATTGGCATATTAGAGGCTGCTGATTTGTGGGTGTGTGATTCTAGGGAATCCCATTTAGTAAGAGGTGAGTGCGCAAGGCAAGACAAGGCAGTATTTTGAGGGAGTTTGAGTGAAGCAGCAGGTAGCTGGGGTGCTGTCCAAAGCCATAACCGCTCTCGAGGGAAGCCAAGCAAAAGAGACAGGAAGGGGAGGGAAAAAACAAAGCCCTGCAGACCTCACTTCAGCCGTCTCTTTCCAGCAAAAACATATATCACAGCTCTGTTGCAGCTCACAACTTCGCGTGAGCATGTCACAGGGTTATTATTCTTCTCAGCTCATGTGCTGTAACCGTCCAACATATAACAGCCCGGAATTTAAGGCAACTAGAAGTGATAACATCTGTGATAGGAAGAATGTCCCTTGCCTCATTTTAATGATAGGCAACTAATGCAGGGACACTAATAATCACTCTGCAGTTATTTCTATCGATTGGCCATTAGTTGCACCACTCCCTTCTGGCAGTGGGTGCCATGCTATACTGTAAAATCTAATGGAGTCCACCCAGCACACAAACACAGTGAGATAACAGTCCACTTGTCATCAGCTCATAAGCCCCAGAAAACAAAACAAAAGCTTTCTTTGTCATTGTTGCTCTCAAATATCTCTCCCCAAATACAGCTGGTTTTAGGTGCGTACCACAAAAAAAAAAATAATAATAACGGGCCGAAACAGAGCGTCAATTCAAGGATCAATTACAAAGCCGATGCCCTAATTAAAACCATATTTCTGCAAAGGAATACTCAAAGTGACCTGGTGAGTTTCAGGGGAGCAACAGTGGGACAGCCCTTCAGTTGGTCATAATAACACTCCGCATACAGAATTCTGGATACAGATCAATGACACCGACATACGTCTGAAGGAGAGCACTTACTTGTGTCGTGTCATTGGCTTGTTTGGAGTGTGCTGAGGGTTGAGTCCAGCCTTGAACATATTGTATCTGTGTCCATAAAAAGGGTTGACAGGTCCTCCATAGAAAGTTCCTTTGCTGTCCACCACAGAGATCAACACTCCAAGGAGACAGACTGGTGCGAGCACCTGCCGCAATTTGGCATTCATTGTTTTAGTCTGCCTTACTACTAATCCCACAGTCTGCAAAATGAAAGCTGATGTGTGGAAGCTTTGTGGACTCCTCGAGGTCCTGTGCTGGAGTTCCTCAGACCTCGTGCACTCTTCTTCGGCGAGCCCTGAAGGAGTTGTGGAGTCCAAACTGATGTCACATCCGCAGCATCGCCTGTGTCGCCTTCAGCTCGTACGCTAACCACACTGTACGCACATCGGACGGAGGAGAGAGGAGGCTTGTGAGGCTCAAGAGGGAGGTGGGAGAATAGCACAAAGGTGTGCTCGAGGAGGGCAGAGGAGAGAGAGTGAGGGTCTCTCCAGAAAACGTTTCGGCTCCAGACACACGTGTGTTTGTGTGTGGAGCTCAGCCCACCTTGTACGCAGCACTATGCATGAATGAGTGGGTGTGAGCAAGAAGCAGCGTCTGCAGGGGGAAGGCAAAAACATTTGCATATCCCACCCCAAGTCCGCCGTGGCTGCATCGCAGGAGGAATTGATGTTCTTTTTCTGTTTTTTTTCCGTCCTCCCCACCTCCATAATTCTATATTTACTCACACTTTCCCTTAGTCCATCAATGTTTAATCCTAGTGTGCCCTGCCATGTGTGTGGATGCTTCAGAGAATCAAACAATGGACCTCATCCTACCTTCAGCGCAGTCACTCACTCATGAACAATACAGCGCTTGCCTCACTCATGTCACACTGCACTTTCACGCCATTCTCGCCCAGATGCATTCCATTTCTTTCTAAAATGCGCTCTACGGGGAATTCTATAAGAGCTTTAAGTTATTGAATGATTTACCTAAATTGCCTGGTTATGACATACGTCTTGGAATTAACTGATCATTTTGGTGTGCATATAGGCACACCAATGTGACATCAAAAGCAATTCTGAAGTTGTTATCCTGGTGTTTAATCATATCTGATCGTGACTTTAATAACAAAATTGAGTAGGAAGCTAGCATGAGCGGTAACGAGCTGGTGTTAGCCATGCTAGTTAGCTACTTATTTGCCTCGGTATCAACTCTTTAGTGTTTATTTCACCAGGTGCAGACACACTAACTCTCGTAGATGGTTGCAAAGTTTAATTTGAAGACAGCGTTATGTCAATATATTAACGTTACCTTGAATTTGCTGAAGAGAATATGTTACAGTACATCGTGTTGGAAGCATTGCCTCCTCTCGCAGCAACTCTCCGTAAGCACGTTTTGCAAATAATTCCTCCACCAAGCGGCAGATTGATACCTGAACAATTCCCAAGAGCCCTACTTTTTTGACAGTGGAAAAAGTCGTAGGGGTCACTGATTGCTTGGACCAACAACCTAAGGGGTAATGTCACTTTGCCTGCACTGAAGACTAAAAAAAACAAAACAAAAACAAGTATAGCTCATACCACTGATGGAAAGTTTGAGCGGTTTTGAAATTATGACTTTTTAAAACCGCTGTCTACCTTAAAACCGCTAATCCATTGATTGATTCGAGGCAACTGGACTCTTTTTATTTGTTGAATTCAATTCTGTGGTTTTTGTTTTTTTTGTTTGTTTTTTTTCGTTTTCCCAAAATGTTCAAATATGACTTTGGCAACTACTTTGGGACAACTACTAATTAATGGCAGCCGTTTCAAACTCAAACCTCATTTTGTCACTATAAAGTCTGTCACGCACACATTGAAAGACTACTATTAACTTGACACATTTAAGATAGGATGTAATGTAATAATTGCACTCTTCCGTCAATGCATTTCTGATGTTTCCATCCAAATGCAGTTTGGAAATGTTAAACTCCTCCGTCCTGAATTTCAATTTGAATCCAAGAGTGACTGAATATGTGTGCCTTCAGCAAAGCTCATTGGCCCATGCAGGAGCTTGATTCCACGGCTGAGTTCCTCAATCGTGACTGTGAAGACTCTGTTTCCAATTGCGTCACATGCCTCATTATGGCACTAGCCTTTGCCAGGATATCTGGCTTCATTTGTGCACAGTGGCAGGAAGTAGAGACAGGCTTTCAACGTTATAAAAATATAGTTTCGGGTTGACTATTACAAACTATTATTATAGGTGTCCCCCCCCCCCCCCAAAAAAAATGACATTTGAAATGTGAATAGCTGCTTAACTACATCTGCTGTAACTACTACTCATCTAGGCTTTAAAAGTATTTATTCATCAAAATTCCAACAACATATTGAAACAAATATAGATTTTAATAGCTGATTTCACAGTTTTCTTTTTGCCTTCCTCTTAATTTTTTTGGTCCCAAATTTGGTCTCCAGTTGGTCTATTTTTACTGAATAATCTCAAAAAAGGCACACCGCCAACTTTTGTTTGACTCTGTTCATGCATTTTCTAACACACAAAATGCCTTTTTTATTTCTAGAGAATGTCATTCTTCAATAATGAAACATTAAACTCACATTGAACTTGGATTGCACTTGTTAGGAGCAGCGGGAAAGGAGAACAACACATAGTGTTTAAGAAGTCCAAGCCTGACGTAAAACAGAAATTGAAAAGAAAACCCTGAGAGGGTCAGAAGCAGGTGTCAGAAATGACCTTTTTGTTTGAACAGTTGGTTTACCAGGTCTTTCTCACCTGACTGTGGTCTGTGCTCCATTTAACCTACTCTATTTACCCTCCATTTACAGGTCAGTGTGAAAGGAAAACACAGCATCAAAAGGGCACATCACATAAGTGTCGGAGAATTTCCGAGAGCATTCACTTAAAGCACTCAGAAAAAGCAACACACTCTATATTAGGGCTGTCACGACCAAATCTTTTTATAATCGCTTATTCTATATGTATTTCGTCAAGTACTCGAGTAAATGCTGACCCCCCACCCCGACCCAAAAAATAAATAAATAAAAAGATTTTTACTACTAACATGTATTTCATTCTCATTTATGAGGTTATAATCTGATACTGGTATAAACAGAAATTGAGAATTTGGTGGCCTCAGAATTGCATCTCTGCTTTTTGCAGATGATGTGGTTTTGTTGGCTTCATCGAGCTGTGATCTCCAACTCTCACTGGAGCGGTTTGCAGCCGAGTGTGAAGCGGTTGGGATGAGAATCAGCACATCTAAATCTGAGACTGTGGTCCTTAGTCGGAAAAGGGTGGTGTGCCCCCTCCAGGTCGGGGATGAGATCCTGCCCCAAGTGGAGGAGTGCAAATATCTTGGGGTCTTGTTCA
This sequence comes from Phyllopteryx taeniolatus, assembly GCF_024500385.1. Classification (NCBI taxonomy): domain Eukaryota; kingdom Metazoa; phylum Chordata; class Actinopteri; order Syngnathiformes; family Syngnathidae; genus Phyllopteryx; species Phyllopteryx taeniolatus. The sequence goes on from NC_084502.1 coordinate 3,762,290, forward strand.
CGAGTGAGGGAATGGAACGGGAGATCGACAGGCGGATCGGTGCAGCGTCTGCAATGATGCGGACTTTGTATCGGTCCGTTGTGGTGAAGAAGGAGCTAAGCTGAAAGGCGAAGCCCTCTATTTACCGGTCGATCTACGTTCCTACCCTCACCTATGGTCACGAGCTGTGGGTCGTGACCGAAAGAACAAAATCCTGGATACCAGCGGCTGAAATGAGTTTCTTCCACAGGGTGTCCGGGCTCTCCCTTAGAGATAGGGTGAGAAGCTCGGTCATCCGGGAGGGGCTCAGAGTAGAGCCGCTGCTCCTCCACATTGAGAGGAGCCAGATGAGGTGACTCGGGCATCTGTTTAGGATGCCTCCCGAACGCCTCCCTGGTGAGGCGTTCCGGGCACGTTCCACCGGGAGGAGACCCCTGGGACGACCCAGGACACGCTGGAGAGACTACGTCTCTCGGCTTGCTTGGGAATGCCTCGGGATCCCCCCGGAAGAGCTGGAGGAAGTGGCTGGGAAGAGGGAAGTCTGGGCGTCCCTGCTAAACCTGCCCCCGCGACCTGACCTCAGATAAGTGGAAGAAAATGAATGAATGAATGAATGAATGAATTTGAGACAACAAAATCAGCCTTTGCTAAATGGTTAGCATTCGCAATTAGCTTTTGTGCAAAAAAGAAACGCTAACTACATTCGGCTCACTCATGTTATATGTACATTACATATCTAATAGTGTCTTAATAATGACTTACAGACGCTCCTCTGTCGTTTTTGGCAAAGGTGGTCCAACACTGCGTCCATCTGCAGTAAATGTCCGTGTGAAACACTAGTTCCGGCGGAACTTTTTACTTCTTTCTTTTTTGGGTCCCGGGGGAGCTTCGAGGCAGTAATTCTGGGTTGACCTATTCTTGAAGTTGACTCAGTCGAGTTATTTTAGTAATTTTTTTTCCCCCAGCCCTATTTTATATATACATTATGTACTATAGGGGGATGAACTCAGATCTACTTAAAATATATCCTTCAAAGCATTTTTGGGAACTTTACATCCTTTCATCTTCTCGCACATAGTATGCCTTATACTGTGGGATTACGTTGACTGATGCTGTTCATTTTCTCAGATTGTGCTGCATGAGCTTCAGGAGAGTATTTGCGGAGCTTCTGAGATGTTCATAAGTTTCCTCCTGAAGATTCATTCTGACATTCCAGAAGCTGTCACAGCATCAGCAGACAAGAAATGATTCTTTTCGTCTTTTCCTTTTTTTTTTTTTTTTTTTTTTAAAAGGGAAGTGAGGATTACAGTATCACACATTCACATGTTGTCCAGATGTGAAGGAAAACAGTCAAATCTGTGTCATCTAGTCAATGAATATTATGTAAATTGTCTTTTGTTTATTCAGTATGTTGCCAGAAATATGCATAAGGTAAAGCTGTGTTGGTGCAGAGTACAGTTTTACATGGAAAAGGACTTTTCAAACCCCAAATATGGAGCCAGCATCTGAAACAAATGGCTTGATGCGGCCAACGTTTATCATTTCTGTTCAAACCTTTTGTAAACAGCACAAATTTATTGACCTAACCCTTCCATGACCCTTCATTGTTCACTGACCCATCTGTGGGTTACACATCATACTTGCTGGAATTTCACTGCGAAACATCAAAGGTTTCTGTGAAAGATAGAGAGACCTATACACATATACTGTATTTTTAACTTACCAGGTGTGTTAATTCCAAGGTAGTGTAACCCTTTGATAATTCTACCATAAAATTGACTTGTTAACATGGGACTGGCAGTAAAGTAAAATGAAACATTTCAAGATGGGCAATAACGAAGTAATCAGAGGAGATTGGCGTTGAGCTATCTTGACATATAATGGAAAATAAGGATGAAACATGGGCTTTTCACAGAGGTCATAAATGGCTTCCTGTCATGGAAACAGCTCCTCTTTTCCACAATGGGACCAGGAGGATATGAACTCATAAAGATGAAGGTGTGGGAATGGAATGGCATTTAAGAGTACACACACACACACACACACCTGCGCACAAAAGGCTACTTCATGTCTTGGTCCGCACGCGTTCTCGAGGATATCTCCATGTTGTTAATAGGTATGTGCCAGTGTTTACTCGTGTATGCTGCTCTTCAAATAGGAGCGTACGCAGGTGAATGGACAACAAAGAGGAGGTCGTATGTGTTTTGAGACAAAGAGGCGCCTCGCTCTCCGTCCTTTTGGCCTTAGCAGCATCTTTGGCTGCGAGGACATGGCAACTGTTGCTGCTCATCATAAAACTTTCTGGACGGACGTACGTAAGTTCAAATTGAGAACACTTGTCATTGTCGCCCAGTGACGAGTCAGGATGGATATGTCATTTTAAGTTGAACACTTTTCGGGTTTTTCAGCGTCCAGAATTGGGAGACTAGTGGTGGAAGGATGAATCCAGCAATGTACAGATACTGTTAAACCTAACTCACTTCTTTGGATAAATTGTACTTGTCAGCTTAGTTTTAATGCAACATCCTTTGTACTTTTGTTGCTTTTTCTTCATGCTGCTCTTTACTTTTGTTTTTATCTATTATCGCTTGCGCGATGTATTTGTTTTGGTTCGTCAGAGACCCACTTCACCACTAGCGACGTTTGACTCCATTTAACTAATCACATAGAGCCAGACAGTCACATGACCTGATAAAAGGTCTCTGCGACCCACACAAAAAGCTGTTTTCTTATTGCTGGGCAATATATGAAGTTGCATATTCGTGTTCCTGATTAAAAACAATAATTCGGAAGTTACTCACCAGTTACTCAGTACTTTATTCAGTCTTACTCAAGTAATTATTTGGAGGACTACTTTTTACTTTTACTTGAGTCATATTATTCTAAAGTAACAGTACCTTTACTTGAGTACAATTTTTGGACACTTTAAGCAACTCTGCTATGGAAACAACCTGGATGAAAACCTGCTCCAGACCACCCTGGACCTCAGACTGGGGCGACAGTTCATCTTTCAGCAGGACGACGACCTTAAAGCGCGCAGCCGAGATACGAAAGTGGGAGTGGCTTCAGGACAACTCTGGAAATGTCCTCGAGTGACCCAGCCAGAGTCCAGATTTGAACATCTCTGAGGTGCATAGCCAAAAAGACTTCAGGCTGTCATTTATTCCTAAGGTCAAGCAACAAGATACATTTACAAAAATTAAAATGTTTTTTTTTAATTTTATTTTAACGTTGGCATTAGTGGGTGTTGTGTGTCAAAATTTGAGGGGCAAATATTAATTTATTCCATTTTGGAATAAGGCTGTAACATAAATGTGGAAAAATTGAAGTGCTATGAATATTTTCCAAATGCACGGCAAATAGTCTAAATCAGTGGTTTCAAACATACGGGCTGCGGGCCACAACAGACCCGCTAAGGCAAGGGTGTCAAACTCATTTTGTCTCGGGCCGCATTGTAGTTATGATTTCCCTCAGAGGGCCGTTAGAACAGTGAAATGTTTAATCGCCAAATCATAATATTACCATTACACAACAAATTGAGGGATAACTAGTTTTGAAATCAGAAGACAAGGATAATAGTTTGTTCAAGTATTCTTTAAGTTACTGTTGAAGAAGAAAAAAATGCAATATCTCAACATTATTGTTTATTATTATGACAGTTTGGAATTTGGGTACAGATTTGAGCAAAAATCACAGAAGTTGACGAGCATGATTAGCTTTCGTGGGCCACATAAAATGATGTGGCGGGCCGCATTTGGTCCCCGGGCCTTGAGTTTGACACCTATGCGCTAAGGGGTACAATCCGGCACGCAGGATGGATTTGAAAAGTGACAAAATAGATGGATAGCTCGAGACAGTGCGCAATGTAGAATGACCGTTAAAAACATGAGGTATGGTTTTAACATGTTAGATACTGTAGATACTATTAGATATAGATACCGTTTTTATTCATTCATTAAAGTATAACTAACATTGAATTATACTCACATGCATACACACACACAAAATGTACTCAAATTGTACATGCACACGTTTATTCCATTTACAAATGCAGAAGTCCTGCAAAATAAAAATTTTATAAAATTATTTTTATTGAATTACATGTATTTTTTTTTTTCGACTTGTAACAAAAGTGACCATTGTGAGAGACATGGTATTTAACTGACCTCATCATCGTTCCTGCAGTTTAATCTCTATATCAATGGAAATTCAATACACTCAGGTTTAAAATGTTAAACAGAGTCACCATGTATTAAGAGCGTTTATCTAACTACACGTACAAAAAAACAGCACCGTTCTCCAACCTCTGAGCCCTCCAACAGCGGCTTCTTTATGCGGCCTATATGATTTACGGCTCGTGTGAAGCATGAGCTCATTCCGACTTATTCACGCTTTGCCAAATGTGGTGGATGCAAAATTACATTGGCGCTGTAATCAATGCTGGCGCGCACACAGGCATCGTTCTCCCTAAAGTGGGTACGATAGTCTTCATCCACGCCACATCTGGTTTACATCTAAGCAAAACCACCACCAACAGCACCCACAGCAGATCTGTCATGATACACACACATACACACACTTGACTTTTACTTGATTTTTTTTTTTTTTAATACTGTACCTCATCATGCATACTGCAACATGCTTACCCAGTGAAACACAGAAGCACATTATGTATTCCGCCCAGCAACATCTCAGTTGTCTTAACCAGGTGTTGAGCTATATAAAGGCGTATCAAAGTGTTTTCGCACGTGTACACAGCATCTGCATGGGAGGATTGCACGCAAACACTTTAGTTAAATTACTCTTGTTGTGTTTTATTGTCAGTGCGGGGAGGGAGGGCGGAAGGCAGCGGCCTGCAGAAAATATGAGGTGTGCTGAGATGAACACGTGCTCACAGTGAGGCTTTGTTTCCTCGGCAAATGTGTTTCCAGTTGCAAGACAATTAAAGGCAAGTTTACTGGCCAGCAGTGCGGTGTTCTCTGGCACTGGCACAATGCTGCTAGTTTACCCATCACTGAGATGGGCATGCATATGGCACCGTCAAGTACAAACGCAGGCATATGTGCACATGCTCTCACAAGCAGCGGAAAACAGGTGCATGAGTGTGGGAGCATATGAGCTGAACGCATTATAATACTGCACGTGTACCGCGTGAAGATCACAATTTAACAGCGGTGGGCAGTCTTTGAACCTCAATTTTTAATATTTGTTTCATGAAATTGTATTCATAATTTCTAGTCATATATATATATATATATTTTTTTTTATTTTTTTTATTTTTTATTTTTATTTTTTACCAAATTCTTAAATAAGCAGGGATAAACTGCTACTAAGCATTTCCAGGGTTGGTTCCCCCTCAATAGTTTGTGCATTAAGTTTACTGTACAAAGTTTTTAACTACTGCAATATTGATGGTAGTTTCATTAGCCTGTTTAGTTCTTTTCCGTTATTTGTTAGCAATAAGCTAGTAGAGTTTCATAAAACAAAGTTAATGTGGTTTGTTTGAATCCAGAATGTCTAATTGTCTTTATTTTTTTGTTTAGTTTGACAATAAACTTCAACTGCAGGTAGCATTAAACAGCTTGAAGCCTCTCTTTAAAAAAATAAAAATAAAAATTGTTGACTATGTGCCAAACTGCTAGTGCCATTTATCACTCGTTATCTTGAAATTTTGCATGCAAGTCAAAGCAAAAACCTGGCTTAGTGAGGTGTCGTATCTCAAAAAAACTCACTTGTAAGTCAAGGTACCACTCTATTTTATAAAAATGTTTAGTTTTTATCATGTTATTGAGCTAAACACTGATTCTGATCTACTCAAGGTGATGTATGCGGCACAGTTGTGTGCTGTTATATTGTGTTTTGTATACTGTTGAGGGTTTCTATAATTCCAACATGATCGTGGTGTAAATAACAGGTAGGTTAAGTCGGATACTGCACTTTAAGTTCCTAGCAATGATAAAACCACGGTAGTGAAGTCAGTCAGCATAAGATTGGTCAAAGTTCAGTTTTCTTTATTATGGGGGTTATAACTGCATGTCGCAACCAGAATTCTTTACATTTTTAACCCATTTTCAAACTTACGTAGACTAAAACAAGCCAACATACTTTTTTTGCTGTTGGACAAAAAAAGGGGAAATGTGCACCTTAATGCTGCCAAGAGCCTCCTGCATGAACAGTTAGCAATGACCAAAGATACCAATGGTTCTTTTTTAACCTCTGTTGTATGTTGCTGCTTGATGAAGCATTAACACAAAAACTCTCAAGTGCTGCAGCTGCACAACCGAGCGAAACAAGACTTGTCGGCTACTGTGACGTAAATGTAGGAAAGGCCGTATTCAGCAAGTCAGTGTAACACAGAAGGCCATTGTTCATTAAACATGCAAAAAAGTGTTTGACAGCCAATCAGTTTGAAATATTGCAGGGAGCAATTGAAGAAGAGCCTGCAACCGCAAGGAGCTGTGAGATGAGGCGCTGCAGGAGACGGGCTGCAACCTCACGGCGAGGAAACCGCACAATGCCTATGTGGTTCATATGAATACGCAAGATGCTGAGGTGAAACCAACCAGGCAGTAATCCCTTTTCCATGTCAGAACATCAATAATAATAATTAAAAAATGGTAAAGAAGTGTATTTTTATACTGTCTGGATGATATGCAAGAGGCACTGTTAGATTGATGTCTACCTATCTAGCTAATTAGCCATCTCGCTAGCTAGCTAGCCAACCATCCATCGATTACCGAATAATAATTTCTGTGTTCCTGGGGCTGTGAGGCAGCTCCACTACCATTTTACAACAGAATCGAATATTAATGAGCCAGTTACCACCTCACGACTCTTGTTGACGGACATCGGCCTCTCTGCCAGGTTTCCTAACGACTAGGGGTGTAACGATTCATTTGAGCAACGATTCAATTCGTGTTACGATTCATGGTTGCTGATTTGATTCGAGGATGATATTGGTTCATTTAGAACGATACGATTCAGTGGCTGGAAATCGATTTAGTAACGTTTTAGCCATAAATTCATTCAGTGTGACTCTGAAATAAATATCTGCATACTGGACAGTACAGGGGAAATTTCTTGGATGCTTGCTGTTTTCTTGTAAGGTCAATTAATATAAATATTCCCCTCATGTACTTTCGTTCTATGTGTTATTGTGTACCGCACTCTATGCGTTTTCTAATGGACGATGAATCAGCTTGATAAAAGTTGATTGATTGTATCGCTTTGCAATAAAACAAAGGGGAAAACAGAAACGTATTGCTATTCATATAATTTCAGTAGTGATTTTACTTGTTGGGCCATTTTTTTTCAAGAAAAGAGATGTTTAATTGGTGTTAGAATTATGAGAGGGTCCTCGGAAAAATGTCTTCACTGTAGGGAGTTCCTAGATAGACCCAGTCTGAGAATCCCTGTTCTAAACAGTTGAATCATACTAATGGCTAAGATGAAGCACTTTGAGGTTTTCATGAGGAGAATCTTTTAGAAATAGTGTTAATAATATATAGAGAGCTAAATAAATGCACAAACCTGCTCTTTGTAGCACAAACGTGAGCCTGAAATATTCTCGCTAGCGTCCTCCTCATCTGCTATCCACCAGACAGAAAAACAACATGCACGCACATACTGTGGTGTCTTATCCAACCACTAGGGGCCACTACAGAAAGGCGGGACTAGATTTGGGGTGTAGTAAAGGAAACAAAGAAGAAAAGAGACGATGAAGAAGAAAGTAGCCTTGACATATTAACTGCCGTGTGCTAACTGAAACATCATGCGAAGTAAGAGAAGTACTAGCGTTTTTTATTGGAAATACAACACATACACACCTTCAAATGAAGTCTGCCATGCTTAAATCCAGTGCCTTATCTATACAATCGATTGATTACGTTTGAAAACATTTTAAATTTATATATTTGCATCCGTGAGGCTAACGTGCCAAGCACAGATCGATCCGGTTGGATCGTAGGAATAGAAATTGAATCATCGATATAATAAATGAATCGTTACACCACTAACAACGACCCTTTCAGCATTTCAAATGAATGATATAATTTGTGGTTTGGGCCGTGCATAAATGGTTAATTTTTTTTGCCACACCTACACAGGTTAGTACTGTCATAACTAAGCCTTGTTGCGTGAACTGATGAAGCCTGCTCGGAAGAGAGGCGAAACGTCTTCTAAGACAACCAGAACAGTGCAAGTGCGATTGATTCAATGCCTTGCAAGTGAAATGAATCAGAAAAATTAGAATAACAGGCATATTAATTATTTCAGAGCTGGATTTCAAACAGTCGACCCTTCGATCAATGACGGCCCGCTCTACCAACTGAGACACTTGACCTGATGTTTTCAACTATGCAATTCTAAAGTAAGCCTGGTTGAACCTAAATTTTTTTTTTTCAAACATTACTTTTTACAACAGCTCTCAGAGAGTGCAGACCTCAGCCACATCAAACTGTTTTACCACGCACACCTTTTATCGAGATCCACACCACAATACAGTTCTTTCTTTTCCCAGCCTTTCACAACGTTTGGTGGAAATCGACTAAAACACACTCGACACTCAACATGACTTGCTTAGCAGAGGTAGTATACAGTAGTTATAACAAAGTGCAGCCATTTTAAGCAATACCATTAAGATGTACAGTGTATCATTAATTTTCGTGATTAAGCCATTACAAAAAGCAAGCAAGCAATATTTCCCATAGGAAATAATGTAAATCCAATTAATGCCTTCCAAACAACTGAAAATATTAACAAAAAGTAGCTTTTATAGAGAATAACTATAGTTTAACATACAGATCCATCCATCCATCCATCCATCTTCTACCGCTTATCCGAGGTCAGGTTGCGGGGGGAGTAGCTTCAGCAGGGAGGCCCAGACTTCCCTTTTCCCAGCCACTTCATCCATCTCTTCTGGGGGGATCCCGAGGCGTTCCCAGGCCAGCCGAAGGATGTAGTCTCTCCAGCGTGTCCTGGGTCGTCCACGGGGTCTCCTCCCGGTGGGACGTGCCCGGAACACCTCACCAGGGAGGCGTCCGGGAGGCATCTGAATCAGATGCCCCAGCCACCTCATCTGGCTCCTCTCGATGTGAAGGAGTAACGGCTCTACTCTGAGATCCTCCCGGATGACCGAGCTTCTCACCCTATCTCTAAGGGAGAGCCCGGACACCCTGCGGAGGAAACTCATTTCGGCCGCTTGTATCCGGAATCTCGTTCTTTCGGTCACGACCCACAGCTCGTGACCAAAGGTGACGGTGGGAACGTAGATCGACCGGTAAATCGAGAGCTTCGCCTTTCGGCTTAGCTCCTTCTTTACCACAACGGACCGATACAAAGTCCGCATCACTGCAGACGCTGCACCGATCCGCCTGTCGATCTCCCGTTACATTCTTCCATCACTCGTGAACAAGACCCCAAGATACTTGAACTCCTCCACTTGGGGCAGGATCTCATCCCCGACCTGGAGAGGGCACGCCACCCTTTTCCGACTGAGGACCATGGTCTCAGATTTGGAGGTACTGATTCTCATCCCAGCCGCTTCACACTCGGCTGCGAACTGCTCCAATTAGAGTTGGAGGTCACGGCTTGATGAAGCCAACAGAACCACATCATCTGCAAAAAGCAGAGATGCAATACTGAGGCCACCAAACCGGACCCCCTCTACGCCTCGGCTGCGCCTAGAAATTCTGTCCATAAAAGTTATGAACAGAATCGGTGACAAAGGGCAGCCTTGGCGGAGTCCAGCCCTCACCGGGAACGAGTCTGACTTACTGCCGGATATGCGGATCAAACTCTGACTCCCCACTATACACAGTGTTGATGGTGCACTGCTTTCCCCTCCTGAGACGTCGGATGGTGGACCAGAATTTCCTCGAAGCCGTCCGGAAGTCTTTCTCCATGGCCTCACCGAAGTCCTCCCATGCCCGAGTTTTTGCTTCAGCGACCACCAAAGCTGCATTCCGCTTTGCCAGCCGGTACCCATCAGCTGCCTCAGGAGTCCCACAGGCCAAAAAGGCCCGATAGGACTCCTTCTTCAACTTGACGGCATCCCTCAACATTGGTGTCCACCAACGGGTTCGGGGATTGCCGCCACGACAGGCACCGACCACCTTACGACCACAGCTCCGCTCGGCCGCCTCGGCAATGGAGGCGCGGAACATGGTCCACTCGGACTCGATGTCCCCCACCTCCCCCCGGAACATGAGCAAAGTTCTGTCGAAGGTGTCGATTCCGCCAGACGTTCCCAGCAGACCCTTACAATACGTTTGGGCCTGCCACGTCGGACCGACATCTTCCGCCACCATCAGAGCCAACTCACCACCAGGTGGTGATCAGTTGACAGCTCCGCCCTCTCTTTCCCCGAGTCTCCAAGATATGCGGCCGCAAGTCCAATGACACGACCACAAAGTCGATCACTGAACTGCGACCTAGGGTGTCCTGGTGCCAAGTGCACATGTGGACACCCTTATGCTTGAACATGGTGTTCGTTATGGAGCACAGAAGTCCAATAACAGAATACCACTCGGGTTCTGATCAGGGGGGCCCTTCTAGGTTTCACTGTCATTGCCCACGTGAGCATTGAAGTCCCCCAGCAGAACGATGGAGTCCCCAGCGCGAGCGCTCTCCAGCACCCCCTCCAAGGACTCCAAAAAGGGTGGGTACTCTGAACTGGTGTTTGGTGCATAGGCACAAATAACAGTCAGGACCCGTTCCCCCACCCGAAGGTGGAGGGAGGCTACCCTCTCGTCCACCGGGGTGAACTCCAACGTACAGGCGCCGAGCCGGGGAGCAATAAGTACACCCACACCTGCTCAGTGCCTCTCCTCGTGGGCAACTCCAGAGTGGAAGAGAGTCCAACCCCTCTCGAGAGGACTGGTACCAGAGCCCAAGCTGTGCGTGGAGGCAAGTCCGACTATATCTAGTCGGAACTTCTCGACCTCACACACCAGCTCGGGCTCCTTCCCTGCCAAAGAGGTGACATTCCACGTCCCTAGAGTCAGCTTCTGTAGCCGGGGATCGGATCGCCAAGGTCCCCGCCTTCGGCCACCGCCCAGCTCGCATTGCACCCGACCCCTATGGCCCCTCCCACAGGTGGTGAGCCGATGGGAAGGGGGACCCACGTTACCCTTTCGGGCTATGGGTGCAGGCCCGGCCACCAGGCGCTCTCCTTCGAGCCCCAACTCCAGGCCTGGCTCCAGAGGGGGGCCCCGGTGACCCGCGTCCGGGCAAGGGAAACCTGAGTCCATAATTTGTTTTCTTCATACGGGGTCTTTGAGCCGTGCTTTGTTTGGTCCCTCACCTAGGACCTGTTTGCCATGGGTGACCCTGCCAGGGGCATAAAGCCCCAGACAACTTAGCTCCTAGGATCATTGGGATACACAAACCCCTCCACCAGCTGACGGCTCAAGGAGGGTAACATACAGATACATTGGGAAATATGAATGACTAATGAAATGGATAAATGAACATTAAACATCACTTATACCTATATAGAAGACTTTATGGCGTATGTAAAATGGTGGAGAGGGTAGCTGGAGGAGAGAGAGGTAATTGTTATTCCGCTATTTTCGTACTTTGCTTCAGATTCTATCTTGAAGTCTTTGGTGTTTCTCGTATTTATTTATTTATTTTTTTAATCAAACTAGCTTGAAAGTCACTTGACTCCTGCAGCACAAATATATGTCATCGATGAGGACGTCCCGTACATCCTGGCAAGATCGGCCACATCGAAACCATCTTCGTACATCAAGTTCTTTGTTGAATTCTACGGTGTTTCTCATCTTTGTCAAACAGGAACTTACACGGGGTGACGCGCAGGTTACCCTGTAACACAACAACGTCAAACCATACTTAAATTCGTCTGACAAAAAAAATTATGGATAACAGAAATACAGATAGAGGAAAACACCGAGAAAGGGCACGACCATTTTCAACCGAGCGGATGTACGATATCTGGGACAAATTTTGGGCCCGAAAAAATAGGTACCTATATCTAAAAGTGAATGCCAAGAAAAACTTGGGCATACGAAAACAGAGGTTTATGCTATGTGCTGCAGAGAGATTTGTCTCATGATGGCGTACAGTGTGCGTGAACGGACCTAAGTGCCTCCATGTGTGAAAGAAGTGGTCGACACCTTTACTTCATTTTCCCTGGAACCATTCCAGCAACAGAAAACGGCACACATGATGAAGGATTATTGTTATTTGGATAGACTTAAAAGGGGGTTCCACAGTATTTGGCCTGCACGGGGTCAGCAGGTTTAAGAGTCCTTCACGTGGCTTCACGCGCAGGGTTGATGACGACTTGGCAATTGCATCAATTTTCTCGGGATGTTCACGCCTGACTGAAAAAAATTGGTGCCTCCAAACCACCACTCAAAATAGTGTTAGAACAAGTGCCCTATGTTATTTCAGTTGGAGTTATCACCCAAGAAAGAAAATAAATCAATCAAATACGGGTAGTTTCTAGGTAACCGCTCATGTTGCCCTTATCTTATCTGTGGATAACATTGTAAAGCACAATAGTAGCCTTGTGTGCCTGTGTTTGTTGTCTTTCCTGTCACTGTGCTGCACACAATTGGACCAGGCAATCACTCTTACAACTTTGTGTGCTTCTTGCGGAAGTGTATGTGCATCCTTATTTGTGTAAATGGCGGTAGATGTTTTTTCCCACACACACGTTAGTGGTTCACATGAGGTCAACGGGAAAACAGGCCAAGATACTAAAAAGCCTCATAACACGATTGCTTCATTCCCTGCACAGAGATGACGGTCATTTTTCTCTTTCATGCCACCTAACCTTTATCAGCCCAAATTCTTTCATCATTCTAACATCAAGAAATAATTTCATTGTAACGATTAACTCGTGTTGCAACTTGACTCCCTTTTTCAGCTAATTCCACAGCCTGTCAATGGCCATGGTTGCTGGTGTCACCCTTTCTGAAGAATTTGGACATGGTCCAAATCGCACTCCCTGCAACTCACAATAAGCTTTCCGCAACATCCATGACTGTTGCCGACTGTTGTTAACTGAAAAGGCTCTCAACGTGCGTATCAGTCACAAAATACTCAACACCCCCAAGCCAATTACTGCCAGTCGTCGTGCAAAAACAGTGAATTTAAAATCTGTTTTTGATGAAACAAAGTCAAAGTCTGAGAAAAAGGTGTACAAGAGTATGATTTATTGCAGAGGGAATCCCAACAATCCTGAGTTTTGGCCATTGTCTGATTCATCCATCCATCCATTTTCTGAGCCGCTTCTCCTCACTAGGGTCGCGGGCGTGCTGGAGCCTATCCCAGCTGTCATCGGGCAGGAGGCGGGGTACACCCTGAACTGGTTGCCAGCCAATCGCAGGGCACATAGGAACAAACAACCATTCGCACTCACAGTCATGCCTACGGGCAATTTAGAGTCTCCAATTCATGCATGTTTTTGGGATGTGGGAGGAAACCGGAGTACCCGGAGAAAACCCACGCAGGCACGGGGAGAACATGCAAACTCCACACAGGAGGGGCCGGGGATTGAACCCGGGTCCTCAGAACTGTGAGGCTGACGCTCTAACCAGTCGGCCACCGTGCCGCTTGTCTGATTCAGTCAACATGATTTAAACCACGTCAAGCTCAGTTTGTATGAACAACATATAAATCAAAATTGCAGTCGCAGAGAGCTTAAAATGAGAATAACTATTTCCCACTTAATGCAAAAAAAAGGAACCAAAGTGAAGAAAACCTGTAAGAAATGAGCCCACCCCCCTTTTGAGTTTTTCTTGGGGAGGGTTCTATTGCAACATGTCATAATGAAGCGCGTCAGTGATAAATCATGCTGTGATGGAATTTCAATCCTTGCCAACTTTAGTCACATCAAGAGAAAAAATGAACTACACAGATCTTTCTTCAGGCAGCCTTGAACTAGCTTGAATGGTTTAGCCACCTACTACCCTCATTAAATACAATCCCCAATTCCAATGATGTTGTGTCAAACATCAATTAAAACAGAATACAATGATTTGCAAATCATTTTCAACCTATATTCAATTGAATATACTACAAAGAAAAGTATGTTTTTTTTGCACATATTTACTCATTTTGAATTTTTAGCCTGCGACGTGTTAGACCAAAGGTGGGACACAGGTATGTTTACCACTGTGTTTCATTTTAACAACACTCAATAAGCGTGTAAGAACTGAAGACACTAATTGTTGATATATATGTGGAATTATTTCCCATTCTTGCTTGATGTACAACTTCAGTTGCTCAACGGTGTCCATTGTCTTATTTTGCGCTTTATAATACGCCACACATTTTCACTGGGAGACAGGGCTTGACTGCTGGCAGGCCAGTCTAGTACTCTCACTCTTTTATCCCAAAGCCACACTGTTGTAACATGTGTCTTGGCATTGTCTTGCTGAAATAAGCAGGGACATCCCTAAAAAAGACATTGCTTGGATGGCAGCATATGTTGCTCCAAAACCTGTATGTATCTTTCAGCATTAATGGTGCCTTCACAGATGTGCAAGTTACCCATGCCATGGGCACTAACACACCCTCATACCATCACAGATGTTGGCTTTTGAACTTCCAGAATCCTGACGGTCCTTTTCCTCTTTGGCCTGGGGGACACGACGTTCATGATTCCCAAAAACTATTTGAAATGTTGACTTGTCAGACCACTTTGCATCAGTCCATCTCAGATGAGCTCAGGCCCAGAGAAGCCAGCGGTTGATATGGTAGAGTTTTAATTTGCATTTGTAGATGTAGCGACAAACTGTCTTAACTGACAATGGTTTTCGGAAGTGTTCATGAGCCCACAGGGCAATATCCTTTACACGATGCTTTACACAATGATGACGTTTTTTAATGCAGTTCCTCCTGAGGGATCGGAGGTCACAGGCATTCAATGTTGGTTTGCAGCTTTGCCGCTTGAATCTTTTGATGATATTATTGACCTTAGATGATGAAATCCCTAAATTCCTTGCAATTACACGTTGAGAAACATTGTTCTTAAACTGTTGGACTATTTGCTTACGCAGTGGTGAACCTCGCCCCGTCCTTGCTTGGCAACGACAGAACATTTTGGGGGTGCTCCTTTTATACCCAATCATGACACTCACCTGTTACCAATTAACCTGCTCACCTGTGGAATGTTCCCAACAGGTGTTTTTCGAGCATTCCTCATTTTTTCCAGTCTTTGCTGCCGTCTCTCTGCTTTTTTGGAACATGGTGCAGGCATCAAATTCAAAATGAGAGAATATTTGCAAAAAAAAACAAAATGTATCAGTTTGAACACTAAATACCTTGTCTTTGTAATTTATTGAATTGAATTTCGTTTCAAAAAGATTTGCAAATCATCTGTTTTCATTTACATTTCACAAAATGTCCCAGCTTCATTGGAATTGGGTTTTGCATTTAATAAGTTCAATGCTTTGATTCTCATCCAATCACACATAATGTAGGTCTGTTGAATGCTAACGAAGGCCAGAAAATAAAACACTTTGGTGGTCCAAAAATGACATGAAAGTCATTTTCACCATGTTATTAAATCGCTTTTAAAACCACTGTGAGGTGAAGACCACATTTTAGACTTTCCGAGAATTCACAGGAGAAAAATGCTGATTGTTTATTTTCAACAAATCAACATTTTGGACCACTCTTCCAATAAGTGTAACATGGTCCGTTTTTTCCCCCTCTAAAATTGGAAAAAGTCCCAGTTATAGACAGTACATATGCAGTATCTATATTAATCTCCAAATTCAAATCGTGTCTCACAGTTTAATCCATGTGTTTTAGTCCCCAATTTCCTGTGCACGGTGCGCAGCAGGGCTCATCTGGGCTGCATTGTCAAAGCGCTCCAGGGGCAGGAACCGGCTGGGCGGCACACATGAAGGCAGTAAGAAGATGGACAAAGGGATGCGGCAAGCACTGCCCACTGCAGATATGAGTTATTGTGTCATGTCTATGTTTTAAATGATACGCTGCTGGCTCTCTACATCAGAAAATCTTCTCAAGAGACTTATCACAGACATTGGAAATTGGAAATTCAGCCAAATGCAGTAAAAGTCGAGATTCGCATAATAATGTGGCAACTGTTACATTAATGTAACAGTTGGATTAAGCATGGGTTGATCGGTCATGCCTGGAGAATGAGGCACAAGGTTGACATAATAGAGTGTCGACTAAGATGTTACATTAGTGTAGCAACAGAGCTAACACAATACCCCACACATCAAAATAATAAAAACAATATATCGTACATGCTGGGAAAGTTATGAACGCAAATAGACTTCTTGCATGTGACATCATCACACATTTGCGACATACGAGGAATGAATAAGCAACAGGCAAACCAACAATTCCTAGGAAACAAATACTGGGAATTGGTTCTAAGAAAGAACTGGTTTTCCATTGTCATGCCTAGTCCCAGCTGCCTTAGGGTGGGAAGTGGGGTACACTGTGGACTGATCGGACATGCAGTAATGGACCAAAAAGAGAAACGGCAGGAGTGGTTATTGGCTCTCTTCTTTAGTACCAAGTTAATGTGTCCTTTGAGCAAGACTCCCAACCTTCGAGTGTTTCCCAGGTGAAGTTTGGCTGTCGCATGTAACGTGTCATGACTGTAAAATTATTTTCCCACTGAGGGTTTTGAAATGCAGCTTCCAGAGGTCATACAAATACTGTAAAAGAAAATTAATTTGCATTTATAAAAATTAAACTGGATACAGGTGTTTGCAAGGTGACACGGTGTCCGACTGGTTAGCACATCCGACTGACGGTTCAGACGTCATGGGTTCAAATCTGGGCTCCGGCCTTCCTTTGTGGGGTTGGTTTGGTTTGTTGTCCCCGTGCCTGCGTGTTTTTTTTTCGGGTTGTCTGTTTTCCGCATACATGTACAGTATATACAGTACATTGTGTACTTCTAAAACAACTTGCTACTGCACCTGACTGAAACAGCTCATACTTAATGGCTCACATGTGCTGCCACATTCTGGATTGGCATTTGGCCACATGCTCACTCTCCGGTCTATTAAAAAAGCTTCTATAAGTCAGGCCAAATGTTTCTGTGCGCCACATAAATCTTGGAGAGGTGCGTCTTTCTCTGCTGTGGCAACCGGCACGATTTGTCACATATGTGGTGAGCCGTTGGGTATAAAAGAAAACCAGAAAACCCAGCAGAGGCCACACTAAATGTGCCAGCAACCATTACCATGATAAACTACTACCACAATTTAGAGAGTCTAATGGTGTATGAGCGAAAAAAAAAAAAAAAATTGGGACTGGATACAAAACACGGGAGTCAGAAGTGACATTGTTGCATTTTAAGTGAAATTTGTGGCTTCGGTTACGACATGTTAATGTCCACCATAAAGCAATTTTTAGGCTAGGATTGTAACCGACAAATGAAAGTTAGCCTCTCCCAAATGAGAAGCTGGCTATAGGTCCCCAGTCAATTGCAGGGCACATACAGTACAGTATATTCAGGTACAAACAATCATTGACTCAAATTGACACCAATAGACAATTTAGTCTTCAATTAACCTTCAATTAGCCCCATCCAAGCACAGGGAAAACATGCAAAGTACACACCAACAGCTGAGCTGAGACTCAAATCCCCAACTTCACAACTGTGAGGCAGATGTGATACCATTCCCCCATCAAAGTTAACAACGTACCATGAGAAATGAATGACCGGACTTAAGACTTTTTTGAGATATGAGCCATCGTTCGACCGATTTTTTTGCTTTGATTAAGTTCAAGGGGGGGGGGAGCATGCTGTGACAACGCGAGAGATTGCGTGATTTCCGAAGACGAAAAACATGGCGGCGCCTTTTGCACAGTCTTGGGGAAAAAAAAAACTACTACAAAATAAAATTTCTCTTTTCACAAGTATTTTTCAACGGCGGATGGTCGCTTCTCTCTTTTCTTTTTTCCTTCGCCAGCTTCGGGAGCAGCGGTAACTTACAGAGAGCCACTTGCTATCCGCGCAGCTACGTCAACACCAGCTCGTCTCGACATGGAGGATCCGAGTCAATGCGTCGAACTGCCGCTGAAGAGGAAAAAAGCTGATTCTTCCACCTTAACTGAGGATTTGCTTGATTCGACAGAGATACAGACAAGCGTCCTCTTTTCAATCGACAAGAAATTGTCAATTGCACTTGATTTGCTTCGCCAGGAGATCACCGAACTCAGGAAGAGCTTGGAATTCACGCAACAACAAGTGAATGATCTAAGATTAGATAATACTGCGCTTCGATCAAACATGATGTCAACGTCAGCAGAACTACAAACTCTTAGACTGGAATATAAACTCATGAAAGAAACTACGTTGGACATTCAATCAAGAAGCATGCATGACAACCTCATTTTCTCAGGCATTCCAGACAATGCTCTGGAAGACCCCGAGGAGCAGATTAAAAAGTTTATGATGACCGCGCTCAAGATACAACAAGATACAGTCGACAAGATTACTTTTCACCGTGTCCACCGATTGGGAGGCCCTCATCCAGGAAACCGACTACGTCCCATCATTGCAAAGTTTGAACACTTTCAGCAAAAAGTGTTTGTAAAATCCAAACGTCGGGATCTTAAAGGGACTTTGTTTGGAATGAACGACCAGTTCCCTAAGGAGATTAATGAGACGCGTAGAGTTTTGTACCCGTTGATGAAGAATTTCCGTGAGAAAGGCAAACGAGCGTGGTTAGTTGTCGACAAGCTATATGTCGACGGCCAACTGTTTCGTGATGACAACGTCACGCCCTGGCTCTTCTAGATAAGTACTACTTTTGATCTGTTGTCAGTATGAATTGTCAAAAATGTATTGTATTTTGTTTCATTCTTTCCACTTTTGCGTAGATAAACAAAAACGGAATCATGCATGCCACCAGCATGCATCCTCACTCCTATCTCCCTGCTTTCCTGCTCTACTTGCTTCCACACACACTAAACGCACAAGTCGCGCAAAACTCTTTTTGCACACCACAAACCACCACCATACAACATATTATCCCCTTGTCAGTTTGTTTCCTATGTTCAGTGTTTGCTCGTTACCCTTCTATGTACCCTTGCTTTGCAGTATTTGAATATAGCATCTCTATCACCCTCTCTAAATAACATTCGTCAACACAATACCAAATAATCTCCCGAAAACTGTCAAAAAAACAACAACAAAGAATGCATAGTACCAAATCTTTTTCAAATTATGATACACACACCCATTATATGTCACACTTAACATTTGTCAATGGCATTCGATCACAGGCAAAGAGAATTAACGTTATGGATTATACCACTAAACTTAAAACAGACCTCCTCCTATTACAAGAAACACACCTTACTAAGTCAGAAGAAAAATGCCTCATTGACTCTAATTTCACTCATGTTATCTCGGCCTTTTATAACTGTAGACAAAGAGGAGTCTCAATACTAGTCCATAAAAGTGTCATGGGTGTGTGTTCTGGTTTTTGTCTTCCCCCTGTTTCATACACACCTGAACATGAGGGCATCTTCACCACCTGTGCCTCGTTCACCCTAATTACACCTTGCATTTTCCTTCCGGCTGAGGGAAGGGCTGTGCTTCTACTGCAGGCAGTTGGGTAATTCCATGAGCCACTGTCACGTCAAGGTTGCCGGTGCCGGTACCAAGGGCACGGGAGAGGTGAGTCGGAATTTCATTAAAGAAGACCCTTCCCGGGTTCTTCCTAAAGTGACACTCTGCTCTCCTGATCAAGAAATTCATACACCTGTATTAATTGACTCTGGTTCTGACGCAAACTTACTCAACTCCCTCCTCATTAGATGTATCCACCTTAGAACCTTGCAAATAAAACGCCACTGCACACCTATGCTGTAGATGGCAGTTTTATGGGCAAGATCACTCACTGCACCCAAACACTCACATTGACATTTCCTGATTCTCACTCGGAACGCATCAGTTTTCATGTTTTTGACACCATGAATCATGACCTTATTTTAGGGAACCCATGGTTGAAATTACCTTGACTGGTCCTCTGGGCAGGTTATGCCATGGGGCAGCAATTGCGCCCAGAACTGTTTCAAGCCTGTGATGTTCAGGGCTATGTTTCAAATGACAATCCACAAACCCCATCTGGGGATCCTGACTTGTCTCAAGTACCCTCCTGTTAACAGGACATTAAAGATGTTTTTTCCAAGTCCAAGGCCAAATCCCTTCCACCCCACAGACCTTATGACTGTGCTGTTGACTTGCTGGCTGGAACCACACCCCCACAAGGGAGGTTATTCTCTCTTTCAGGGCCGGAACACAAGGCTATAAAGGAGTATGTGGATGAATCACTGGCAGTCGGGATTATTCGCCCATCTTCATCCCCTGCGGGAGCCGGATTTTTCTTTGTGGACAAGAAGGACAAGACTCCGCGACCCTGTATCGATTACCGGCGTCTCAACGACATAACGGTGAAAAACAGGTACCCTCTTCCTCTCATCTCCACCGCCTTTGAGTTCCTGGAGGGAGCGAAGGTTTTCACCAAACTCGACTAAAGAAATGCATATCATTTAGTCAGGATAAAGGAGGCGGATGAATGGAAAACAGCCTTCAACACACCAACGGGACATGACGAGTATTTGGTGATGCCTTTTGGACTAACTAACGCTCCAGCTGTGTTCCAGAACTTTGTCAATGATGTCCTGCGTGACATGTTGAATGTGTATGTTTTTGTGTACTGCAGAATGAACTATATGTCAAGGCTGAGAAATGTGAGTTCCACAAGGAGTCCGTTTCTTTTCTGGGGTTCGCGCTGGCTCCAGGTGAAATCAAAATGGACCCTTGCTAAGTTGATGCCGTGACTAATTGGCCCACTCCCACGTCACGCAAAGACGTACAAAGGTTCTTAGGGTTCGCTAATTTCTACAGAAAGTTCATTCGAAACTTCAGTTCTATAGCCTCGCCTTTGCATGATCTTACCTCGCCACACAGACCTTTCGTATGGAACCCGCTTTGGCAGGCAGCTTTTCAGAAACTTAAATCGAGCTTTACATCCGCTCCCATCCTCACTTTGCCAGATCTCAAACAGCAGTTTATGGTAGAAGTAGATGGGTCTGATGCCGGTATAGGAGCAGTGCTCTCCCAGAAATGTCTCAAGGATGGTAAATTACATCCTTGTGCTTATCTCTCCAAAAAACTGATCCCAGCCGAGAGAAATTATGACATTGGTGACCGTGAACTGCTGGCAGTCAAGGTGGCTTTGGTGGAGTGGAGGCACTGGCTAGAGGGGGCAGATACTCCGTTTTTAGCATGGACAGATCACAAGAACCTGGAATATCTTAAGTCTGCCAAGAGATTAAATGCGAGGCAGGCTCGATGGGCTCTGTTTTTCACTAGTTTCAATTTCACGCGTTATCCTACCGACCTGGTTCTAAAAATGGTAAGCCAGATGCTTTATTGCGCATTTTCTGCGCAGAGAATTTTTTGTCCGACCCTCAAACCATTTTGCCCAAGTCGTGTTTCGTTTCTGCTTTTGTTTGGGACTTTGAGACTGCGGTAAAGGAGGCTCTGAAGAACACTCTTAGCCCGTAAAATTGCCCTGAAAACATGCTTTATGTGGCTCCGACCTCAAGGGGAAGAGTCATCCACTGGGCCCACACTAACCGGACTGTATGTCACCCAGGCATTGCCAAGACTCAATCTGTGGTCGAACAGCGCTTTTGGTGGCCCAATGTTAGAAGGGATGTCACCAATTATGTCAATGCTTGCCAGGTATGTGCTGCCAACAAGTCCTCTCATAAAGGTCCTTCTGGGGAGTTACGACCCCTGCCAATACCACAACGTCCTTGGTCAGACATCTCCGTAGACTTTGTAACGGGATTACCGGTCTCGAAAGGAAATACCACCATTCAAACAGTCATGGACAGGTTCTCTAAGATGGCACACTTCGTTGCACTCCCAAAACTCCCCTCAGCTAAAGACACTGCCGAGTTAATGATACACCAGGTATTCAAGTTGCATGGTTTCCCCAAGAATGTGGTATCCGAAAGGGGTCCCCAATTCATTTTGCAATTTTGGAAGGAGTTTTCCAATCTCAGAGGTGCTACCGTCAGTCTGTCATCTGGGTTTCACCCTGAAACCAACGGCCAAACCGAGAGCCTGAACCAGGACCTGGAGACTGTGCTCCGATGTCTCGCTTCATAGGAGCCACGATCCTGGTCTCAGAAACTGGTTTGGGTTGAATTCTCTCACAATTCCCTCCCCTCTGCATCCACTGGTCTATCGCCTTTTCACGTTGTGCATGGTTACCAACCATCTCTGTTTCCTGCCATAGCCCCAGAGTCTACAGTTCCAGCTGCATTGACCTTGGTGAGACGCTGCAGGAGGACCTGGGAGCGAGCCCGCCAGATGTTGCTGCGCCAGGGACGGTCCTACAAAACCACTGGTGATTGTCGGAGGACACCGGCCCCGAGCTACAAAGTGGGTCAGCGAGTTTGGCTTTCCACCAAGCATATTCTACTCCAGGTGGAGTCCCGGAAGTTCACTCCCAGGTTTGTTGGGCCCTTCCCCATCACAAAGATCATCCACCCTGTCTTTATGTCTCCAAAGTGTTCTGTAAATTGACTGTCTGTTGTACTAGAGCGGCTCCAACTACCGGAGACAAATTCCTTGTGTGTTTTGGACATACTTGGCAAATAAAGATGATTCTGATTCTGATTTTGATTCTGTCACCGTGAAGCTTAGGCTCCCAAGGTCGATGCGGGTCCACCCTGCTTTTCACGTCAGCCTGCTCAAACCAGCCCGGGTGTACCCTGTGGTCCCGCCTTCCAGGCGTTGAATGTGTATGTCCTGTCCTCACTGTGAGGCGGCTGTTGTCGTCTCGTCGGAGGGGGAGGGGGTTTCAATATCTGGTGGACTGGGAGGGCTATGGGGCTGAGGAACGTTCATGGGTGCCGTCTGCGTTTATCGTGGATGACTCGCTCATTCGGGACTTCCACGTTGCGCATCCAGGGGCTCCGGGCACCCTAATTACACCTTGCATTTAACCTCATGTCCCATTCTTTCTCGTCGCCAGTTCGTCGTGTTACAGCATTCCTTGTTTCCATGTCACCGACTCACAGTAAGACTAGACCCTGTTCCGATTATTGACCTCGCCTTTTTGCCTCACGTTTTTGGATACTGTTGCCTTTTTTGGATTCCCTGCCTGTGTACCGACCTCTGCCCGTATATTAAACCTCTTTGAAACTGTCCATTTGTTTTGGAGTTGCGCATTTTTGGGTCCTATCCTCTGTTCCGTTCATGAGAAAAAGACTACTTTTTACAATAAAAAGTACAGTGGTAGATCCAGAAGGCCGATATATAATTATACAGGCTACAATATTTAACAAGCTTTATACAACTGTCAATGTATACGCTCCAAATAAAGAGGATCCAGCCTTTTTTCACAGGCTCTTTTCACACTTGTCAAACTTGTCAGCCACTTCTACAATTATTACGGGAGGTGATTTTAACCTTACGCTTAATCCCCTAATAGATCAATCAAATCTCAAAAATAGTAATCAGCCACAATGCTCCGATATACTATAGCGGTATATGGATGACTTTGGTCTCGTTGACATATGGAGGTCAGTTCACTGCTCTTTCTCATGAATAGACTTATTTCTTTCAAAAAACTCGGCAGCTCAAAGAATTACTCCCAAAATACATCCAATCATCATCAGCGACCATGCACCGATTTCTCTCAATCTAAAAATATAATCAAATTTGGGACCCCCACCAACATGGCGCTTCAACATGTCCCTACTGAAGGACCCAGATTTTGATTCTTTCGTGAGGAAGGAATGGGACGAGTTTCTGAAATTCAACGACTCCCCAACCATATCCCCATCTCTGTTGTTTGAAACCGGGAAAGCTGTTTTGAGAGGTCAAATCATATTATATTCTTCGTATAAGAAAAAAAGAGAAAAAATAGTGGAAAATGGATTTGAGGAAAAAATTAAACACCTCACAGAAGAATATGCAATTAATCCAATAGATACACTTAGAAACCAACTTCAAAAGGCAAAACTTCCGTTAGACATTATCTTATCAAAAAGAACAGAATTTCTGCAACAACCGTTAAGATACACTAACTTTGAGTACAATAATAAATCGGGAAAATTCCTTTTGAACCAAATTCAGCGCAATAAAGAAATATAATTAATTACAGCTATTCAAGATTCAAACGGCAACTGCACACAGTCACCGTTAGACACCAGACAAGATGTCCACTCTCACCAATGCTATTTGCAATATTTATCGAACCTCTTGCTGCTGCTATATGTCAGAATGCTAATATTAAAGGTATATGCTCACTAGTGACAGAACACAAAATCAATCTATATGCTGATTATATTTTTCTTTACTTACAGGAACCCAAGTATTCTCTTCAGGCAGTCTTCAATCTCATTAAAACATTTTCACAAATATCAGACTACTCTATTAACTGGACAAAATCAACAATACTCTCAATAACAGCAAGCTCATGGACTCCTGCAGATCAAATCCCAGAGTACCCTATGCCTATAGGAAACATTAAGTACTTAGGTATCAAAATTCGTCAAAATTTACAGATCTGATCTAATTTACACACCACTTCTGGAAAAAATCTCAGCTGATTTAAGACACTGGAATAATTTGCCTCTGTTATTACAGGGAAGAATAGCTACAATAAAAATGAAAACCATACCTCAAATAAATTATTTATTTTCAATGTTTCCATTTAAGACCACATTTCAATGGTTTCAAACCTTAGATTCTGCTTTAATAAATTTTTATTCAAAAAATAAGAAAAATAGAATCAGTCTATCCACTCTTCAGAAAAGTAAACAGGAGGGAGGGCTAAATGCTCCCAACTTTAAACACTATTATTAGGTAACCAATTACAATACCTCATCAAATGGTTGCACCACAGTGAGGAGTATGATTATTGGCTCGAATTGGAACAAACAGACTGCAACAACATCAAACTACCAAAACTCCCATTTATTTCTACTAGTCTTAAACGCCATAAATGTTTCAAGAATCCAATAATCGTATCCACCTTAACGGCTTGGTGGCAAAGTTTAGAATCGACAGGATCTCAATTAGCTCCCAGTATACTCTCCCCAATCTGGCATAATCCAGAGTTCGAAATTAATAATATACCCCTTCATTTTAGTACATGGGAACAACATGGAATTAACCACCTACAACAACTATCTAACATTAATGTTTTTAGGATATGTGATGAACTGTTCCAAGAATTCCATATAACAGCCGGAAACTTTCTTCCATCCATCCATCCATCCATTTTCTACCGCTTATCTGAGGTCGGGTCGCGGGGGCAGTAGCTTTAGCAGGGACGCCCAGACTTCCCTCTCCCCAGCCACTTCATCCATCTCTTCCGGGGGGATCCCGAGGCGTTCCCAGGCCAGCCAAAGGACGTAGTCTCTCCAGCGTGTCCTGGGCCGTCCACAGGGTCTCCTCCCGGTGGAACGTGCTCGGAATACCTCACCAGGGAGGCGTCCGGGAGGCATACGAATCAGATGCCCCAGCCACCTCATCTGGCTCCTCTGGATGTGAAGGAGCAGCGACTCTACTCTGAGATACTCCCGGATGACCAAGCTTCTCACCCTATCTCGAAGGGAGAGCCCGGACACCCTGCGGAGGAAACTCATTTCAGCCGCTTGTATCCTGGATCTAGCCTGGAACGTAGATCGACCGGTAAATCGAGAGCTTCGCCTTTCGGCTTAGCTCCTTCTTTACCACAACGGATCGATATAAAGTCACTGCAGACACTGCACCGATCCACCTGTCGATTTCCCGTTCCATTCTTCCCTCACTCGTGAGCAAGACCCCAAGATACTTGAACTCCTCCAATTGGGGCAGGATCTCATCCCCGACCTGGAGAGGGCACGCCACCCTTTTCCGACTGAGGACCATGGTGCTGATTCTCATCCCAGCCGATTCACACTTGGCTGTGAACTGCTCCAGTGAGAGTTGGAGGTCACGGCTTGATGAAGCCAACAGAACCACATCATCTGCAAAAAGCAGAGATGCAATACTGAGGCCACCAAACCGGAGCCCCTCTACGCCTCGGCTGCGCCTAGAAATACAAAACACATGTAGACTGGTTGGGCGAACTCTCATGTACCCTCGAGGACCCTGCCAAGGGTGTAGAGCTGGTCCACTGTTCCACGGCCAGGACGAAAACCACACTGCTCCTCCTGAATCTGAGATTCAACTTCCCGACGGACCCTCCTCTCCAGCACCCCTGAATAGACTTAGCAGGGAGGCTGAGGAGTGTGATCCCCCTGTAGTTGGAACACACCATCTGGTTCACCTTCTTAAAAAGGGGGACTACCACCCCAGTCTACCAATCCAGAGGCACTGTCGCCGATGTCCACGCGATGTTGCACAGGCGTGTCAACCAGGACAGCCCTACAACATCCAGAGCCTTGAGGAACTCCGGGCGATCTCATCCGGCGGACGAGAGGGTAGCCTCCCTTCGCCTTCGGGTGGTGGGATGGGTCCTGACTGTTGTTTGTGCCTATGCGCCAAACAGCAGTTCAGAGTACCCACCCTTTTTGGAGTCCTTGGAGTGGGT
The DNA here is from genome assembly GCF_024500385.1 of Phyllopteryx taeniolatus. Lineage (NCBI taxonomy): Eukaryota > Metazoa > Chordata > Actinopteri > Syngnathiformes > Syngnathidae > Phyllopteryx > Phyllopteryx taeniolatus. The sequence goes on from NC_084502.1 coordinate 3,788,851, forward strand.
GCTGGAGAGCGCTCCCGTTGGGGACTCCATCGTTCTGCTGGGGGACTTCAATGCTCACGTGGGTAATGACAGTGAGACCTGGAAGGGTGTGATTGGGAGGAACGGTGTTCTGTTATTGGACTTCTGTGCTCATCACGGATTGTCCATAACGAACACCATGGTTAAGCATAAGGTTGTCCACATGTGCACTTGGCACCAGGACACCCTAGGTCGCAGTTCGATGATCGACTTTGTGGTCGTGTCATCGGACTTGCGGCCGCATGTCTTGGACACTTGGGTAAAGAGAGGGGTGGAGCTGTCAACTGATCACCACCTGGTGGTGAGTTGGCTCCGATGGTGGGGGAAGATGCCGGTCCGACATGGCAGGCCCAAACATATTGTGAGGGTCTGCTGGAAACGTCTGGCGGAATCCCCTGTCAGAAGGAGTTTCAACTCCCACCTCCGACAGAACTTTGCTCATGTTCTGGGGGAGGCGGGGGACATCGAGTTTGAGTGGACCATGTTCCGCGCCTCCATTGCTGAGGCGGCTGACCGGAGCTGTGGCCGTAAGGTGTTTGGTGCCTGTCGTGGCGGCAATCCCCGAACCCGTTGGTGTACACCAACGGTGAGGGATGCCGTCAAGCTGAAGAAGGAGTCCTATCGGGCCTTTTTGGCCTGTGGGACTCCTGAGGCAGCTGATGGCTACCGGCTGGCCAAGCGGAATGCAGCTTTGGTGGTCGCTGAAGCAGAAACTCGGGCATGGGAGGTGTTCGGTAAGGCCATGTAGAAAGACTTCCGGACGGCTTCGAGGAAATTCTGGTCCACCATCCAGCCTCTCAGGAGGGGGAAGCAGTGCACCACCAACACTGTGTATAATGGTGATGGGGCGCTTCTTAGTTTTCATGTTTTTGACGCCATGAATCATGACCTTATTTTAGGGAACCCATGGTTGAAATTGCATAACCCCCACATTGACTGGTCCTCTGGGCATGTTATGTCATGGGGCAGCAATTGCGCCCAGAACTGTTTCAAGCCTCCCTGTGATGTTCAGGGATATGTTTCAAATGAAAATCCACAGACCCCATCAGGGGATCCTGACTTATCTCAAGTGCCCACCTGTTACCAGGACATTAAAGACGTTTTTTCCAAGTCCAAGGCCAAATCCCTTCCACCCCACAGACCTTATGACTGTGCAGTGGACTTGCTGCCTGGAACCACACCTCCACGAGGGAGGTTGCTCTCTCTTTCAAGGCCGGAACACAAGGGTATGAAGGAGTATGTGGATGAATCACTGGCAGGCGGGATTATTCGGCTTCATCCCCTGCGGGAGCTGTATTTTTCTTTGTGGACAAGAAGGACAAGACTCCGCGACCCTTTATCGATTGCTCGGGTCTCAACGACATAACTGTGAAAAACAGGTACCCTCTTCCTCTCATCTCCACCGCCTTTTGAGTTCCTGGAAGGAGCCAAGGTTTTCACCTAACTAGACTTAAGAAATGCATATCATTTAGTCAGGATAAGGGTGGGGGATGAATGGAAAACAGCATTCAACACACCAACGGGACATTACGATTATTTGGTAATGCTTTTTGGACTAACTAACGCTCCAGCTGTTTTCCAGAACCTTGTCAATGATGTCCTGCGTGACATGTTGAATGTGTATGTTTTTGTCTATTTGGACGATATTTTGATATTCTGCCCGAATGAGCAGACTCTCATTATTCATGTCCGCTCTGTATTGCAGCGGTTACTGCAGAATGAACTTTATGTCAAGGCTGAGAAATGTGAGTTCCACAAGGCGTCCGTTTCTTTTCTGGGTTTCGTGCTGGGTCCAGGTGAAATCAAAATGGACCCTTACAAAGTTGATGCCGTGACTAATTGGCCCACGCAAGGACGGACAAAGGTTCTTAGGGTTCGCTAATTTCTACAAAAAGTTAATTAGAAATTTCAGTTCTATAGCCTCGCCTTTGCATGATCTTACCTCGCCACACAGACCTTTCATATGGAACCCGCTTTGTCAGTCAGCTTTTCAGAAACTAAAAACGAGCTTTACCTCCGCTCCCATCCTCACTTTGCCAGACCTCAAACAGCAGTTTGTGGCAGAAGTTGATGCGTCTGATGCCGGTATAGGAGCAGTGTTCTCCCAGAAATGTCTCAAGGATGGTAAGTTACATCCTTGTGCTTATCTCTCTAAAAAACTGACTCCAGCCGAGAGAAATTATGACATAGGTGACTTGACTGCTGGCAGTCAAGGTGGCTTTAGTGGAATGGTGGCATTGGCTGGAGGGGGCACATACTCCCTTTTTAGTATTGACAGATCACAAGAACCTAGAATATCTTAAGACTGCGGTAAAAGAGGCTCTGAAGAACATTCTTAGCCCTGAAAGTTGCCCTGAAAACAGGCTTTATGTGGTCCCGACCTTAAGGGGAAGAGTCATCCACTGGGCTCACACTAACCGGACTGTATGTCACCCAGGCATTGCCAAAACTCAATCTGTGGTCGAACAGCGCTTTTGGTGGACCAATGTTAGAAGGGATGTTATCATCTATGTCAATGCTTGCCAGGTATGTGTCGCTAACAAGCCCTCTTGTAAACGTCCTTCTGGGGAGTCGCGACGCCTGCCAATACCACAACGTCCTTGGTCAGACATCTCCGTAGACTTTGTGACGGGATTACCGGCCTCTAAAGGAAATACCACCATTTTCACAGTCATGGACAGGTTCTCTAAGATGGCACACTTCATTGCACTCCCGAAACTTCCCTCAGCTAAAGACACTGCCGAGTTAATGATATACCAGGTATTCAAGTTTCATGGTTTCCCCAAGAATGTGGTATCTGATAGGGGTCCCCAATTCATTTCGCGATTTTGGAAAGAGTTTTGCACTCTCATAGGTGCTACCGTCAGTCTGTCATCTGGGTTTCATCCTGAAACCAACGGACAAACCGAAAGGTTGAACCAGGACCTGGAGACTGGGCTTCAATGTCTCGCTGCACAGGAGCCACAATCCTGGTCTCAGAAACTGGTTTGGGTCGAGTTTTCTTGCACCGTAGTATTGCATTTGTCTTTCGAACTGTTTTAAGTGCTAGAGGACTCTGCATCTTTTTGCACAATTGTCAAAAAATAAATAAATAATGTACCGGCATTACCAGATAACTAGCAACCCTTTATTGCTCAGTGACTGTTTTTTGTCAATGTCTTTATGTCTCAAAAGTGTTCTGTCAATTGAGTGTCTGTTGTCGTACTGGAGCAGCTCCAACTACCGGAGACAAATTCCTTGTGTATTTTTTGGACATACTTGGCAAATAAAGATGATTCTGATTCTGATTCTGATTTGTAGTGGAGTTGTGCATTTTTGGGTCCTATCCTCTGTTCCGTTCCGTTCCGTTCATACAATATAAAGTGCTTCATAGAACACACTTAACTCAGTACACTATGCATAATTTGGGTTTCTCTCCATCTAATATATGCGTGCAATGCAGCAAACATACCCCAGACGCCCATTTTCCTTCTATATGGGCATGTACATCAATTAAATGCTTTTGGTCTTCAGTTATACAAAAACTCTCATATATTTTAAACTGCAGGATTCCACTTTCCCCAAGATTGTGCATACTTGGCGACTTAAGCATAATAGACCTCCCTAATAAATATTCACAATTATTACTTGTCACGTCAGCTACCGCTAATAAAACAATTCTATTAAACTGGAAAAACAAACAAGCTATTAACATCAACATCAGGCCAAATCTCATCATAGAATATATTGCTTTAGAAAAAATATCAGCAGAACGAAAAAATCAATTACACATATGGGGGGGGGGGGGGGGGGTGGCATTGGTTCCCTGCGGCCCCCGCTGGGTGGCCGGTTGTCGGGGCGCCTCGGTGGGGCCGGCGGACCTCCCTGAGTCCCTCGGTGTGGGACGTGTCCCGTCTGCCGGGCTGCTCTTGGGTGGACCCCTGGGCCTGATCCCGCCCCTCGATTGATTGAGTGGGGTCCTCAGCCGCCGCGTTGCGGCCACAGCAATTACAGGACACTTCTGTCAGTCTTTGTGCATGTAAAACGGTCTCAATTCACTTGCATATATCCGCAGGCACACACCCCTTACTGCAACAAATAACTCATGAATATGCAAATAGCTTGTGTATCCCCCTCACTTATACTTCGTCCTGTACATTTTTATAATTTACATAATTAATGCCACCACACTTCAGTTGTACAGGTTCACGACCCTGGTCCTGCAAGCTTCTTCTCCTGTCCTTGTCCTGTTCTACCTTGTCCTGTCTTTCCCTAACATGGTGTAGCACTACAGCCCCATGCAACAGTCATATTTAACGTTTCATTGTTGTAGATAATATAATGATTTACTTCACTCATCCTGTTTACAATTAGTGCTATGTCTTTTGTCTTTGTTTCTTTCTCTCCCTTCTGGAAACTTTGTTCTGGTCGACTGATCAAGTCTGATTCTCAATAAACCTCAATTATAATACCACAGCGGAACCTTAAAAACTCCACTGTGACACAGTAAAACTGTTTCAGCATAAAAGGGGTACAGATTTTCCATTCTGCTTGACCTAACAGCCGAACAGGACAAAACAAAAATAATAATAATAATAAAATTAAAGATATGAGCCCTGTATGGTGGAAGTGAACTCATTTCAACTCACTTCAGATTGTGAACAACTCTTCTAAGAAGAAGTTTCTACATGTTGACAACCACATAACTTTGCATGGATGTCTGCTAGCTTAATGCTAACACTTAATGGGAAACACCATATATGGGCTAACCCATAGCATCGATGTGCCAGTGTTATAACGCTTTAAGCAACTGATATTTGAACACAAATGGTGCAAGAACACACAGATAATTTAACCATACTCACCTTGCATATATTCTTTCTGCTCTGCAAAGAACGACTGAGTATTACTGAAGCTTACTGAGTGAGCTTGTCTCTGCATGACTATATTATACTGCCCCTCAGTGGCCAAGTTTCTCACACCAGAAGGAGCCGCAATGAATTAATCATGACGCACAAACTGTTTAATTCTTCACAATCTATTCTATTATGTTATTACCATGTGTTTTAAGTACAGCATCATAGAGTGCTCTTTTCGATTTAAAAAACATGACAGGTTTTTCGGGGAGTCTGGAATGGATCAATGGCCTTTCTATTCATTTCAATGGGGAAAGATGATTTGAAGTCTTTTGATTATGAGCGTGGTCACGGCAAAAATTAAACTCGTATCTCAGGGCACCACTGTGATCGCTGACAGTAGGAAGAATATTGGTTTAAGACCATAAATAATCTTGCAAAGTACTCACTCTTTAACCTCTGCTTGGCTTCACTCTTCTTTCAGCACTAAAGGATGTCTGCCAAGGCACTGTCAATCACCATGTACCTGATAAACTCACACCATCTTCAGTCTGAAATTTTCTCGGAAGATCACGTAAAAATGGTGGCAGGGAGAGCGCTTGAAAGGAAGTGTTTCATGTAATTAAAATCAACAAATTCCTCAAAAGAAGTTTGAAAAACAGCAGTGAGTGGGTATAGTGCATAGAGGCCAAATCCTTCACTGCGTTTTTATTTAGCAGGGAATACAATTATCGTATTGGGATTTATTTTTATTTTTTTGTGTGTCTCTAATTTAAAACGCAGTCGTGCTTTGGCTACAAATACTTTGCTGCTCATGTACCACACAAACCCTAAAAGAGTTTAATCCCTGCGTCTGATTACTTTCACAATCTAACCACAAGTCAGAAGCTCATCATTAGACTCAGCAATTACTGCGGCCAGAGCATGACACAAGTCAGCCTTGTGGTTGAAAATAATTTCACACAATCATTAATGCGCCATACGCTGATGCATAAAACTTTACTGTCAGAATAAATAGGATTCAAAGCTCAACTATGGATTCTAAAATCCCATGTCGACTCCATCTGGTGTAGATAAAACATGCAAGTCAACCTTTCCACTGGTCCACGGCTTTTCTTTCATCAAAATTCCTCCCGCTTCTCTTGACTTCCTGATCTGGGGTCTTCAAAGTCGCGCGCTGTTGCCGCTGCATGCACCTGTGCCAATAAACATAAAAGCGCTGCACCACCGCTTATGGATAAAAAGAGAAATCCTTTTTCTGTTTTTTTTCAACGAAAGCATTGCGCTTATTCTTCAAATGTTAACACATGTGACAGGATGCTGATGCTGATGCTGATGCCTACAATTTGTGTGCTGATTCACATTCGTTCAGCGTTCATTGAAAACAGAACTCGGTCACTGTCTATAACAAGCATTAAATGCGATGTGTGCGCCGACCTTCCTGAGACAACACTGTGTTCTACATTATGTCTATTGGATTTAAGTTCAATAAAAAACAAAAAGTTTTCCCATATGTTGTCTCTCTGAGCTCTCTTAGAGCGGACGGCAGTTGACCTCCATAGAGCAACGTTTGCTTCCTCAAATGAGATACCAGCAGAAACTATCCAAGGACTTCCAAATTCCACGGGTGAAAGAGTTCTTGAGCACGCTGTAAAGTGAATTCATAGATTTGTTTCTAAATACATGATACATGCTGAAAATATATGCAAAGACTGAAAATTGTGGAGAACTGAATTGTGGAGCTACAGCATTAGACTGTTTTTCGCCAATACAGTTTTCCTGATTTTTGGGGAGCGTTGCTAAAGCGGCACCCGGTGACACACTAAGGCGTGCAATCACCCCTCCTCAACCACATAAATATTTGAGCATCTTCATTCGCATCAGTAGTTACAGTATTTGGCGCGATTGCGCGTTAGTTATTATAAGGCCCGTTTCTTCCACTACAGCGTGCAGTTAGCTAACTGGCTATGCCTACACAAGAAAAGTGCATTGACTATTTACAGAAATTTGTAAAAACATCGCAATATTAGTATTATGGAACATAATGTATGAGAGCCCTAATTAACAAAAAGTAGTAGATCCTTTTTTAAGTGTCTTGCATTTTCCACTGGTTACTTCCAGAGTAAACTCTAAACAGTAAGAAAATGCTCTCTCATCTTCCCAGTGGGAAAGCGGCTCTCAATGGCAGGCTCGTATGGAGAGAGTGAAGACTGGAGTCAGTGATGCATATTAAGTTATCACTTCTGAACCCATAAAGCCTTTAACTGCTCTCCAAAGCCTGCAGTTCCCACCCAGAACCATCCTCAACATTCCTTCACCTTCTTGCCCTCTCTTTGCATCCCTTTTCTTTGCCTCTTTCATTCTTGCTTTTCTTTCTGGGTCACGCAGCAACACCGATCGTGGAATGCCATTCACAAAAAAAAAATGTCTCTTAGGGTCGACAGCCAAGAATGCGTTGCAGTATGGCGTCAAGTCTAGGCTGGCTCTTGAAGATTATTTGGAATAAATCATTGCTGACAGCTAAAGAGCATTTTATAGACAAATTGTATCATTATTTTGCAAAAGATAATGATATATATTTTGAATTTGGATTGGTTGCACATTAACCACACTGTAAAAATGAATTTGGGTTTTTTTGTTACCAACTAATTTTTCTGAATCAGTCCAACTAAAACTACCTAAATCATTGGGTCAACTTGAAATATTAAGTTTTAATATTGTCAACTCATCAGTTAAATCAGAGCAGTCCTGGTAACTCAGAGTTGACGCCATTAAATATGAGTAGCCCCTGCAAAACTCCCCGGGACAACCAACACAAGCCAACATGTCAAGACCGGTCAAGACTGACCCCTGGAAAGGAGGCCATTTTCTTTTACAAGGAGGCGCAGACAGAGTATCAGGAGTCGACATAAAGGAGGTAAATCAAGATTTTTGTAATTTATGAAGGTGCAGTTCGCCATTCTATGCAATGTTAAAATGGTTGCCAAACCAGATTCCTTAAGCTATTATCCTAAATATTACCCTTGTTAGCTCCCTGTAAGTTATATAGCCGATTAGCGAACTATCTGAATTCAGCAAGGGCATTTTGATATCAGGATTTTCGCACCTCTCTAAGGCAATTTTGGTCTCAAAACAAAAAACAAACAAAACTAAAAAAAAAAACAACAACAGGTAAATCCTGGATATGTAAAGCAATTATACTTTTTATGTTCACAAGTGTGTTGGAACAATGTCTATTACCGCTCTAGGAAGTATTTGTTTGACGAAATAGCTGAATACTTTGAAATTATGGAGTTAAATGTGTGACAATGAATGAGAGCGGATCCCTCGAAGTTCTTTTAAGTCTGTGAGGTGTGTCATACATATGCATAACACTTTTTAACGGCACACTAAGAAAGGCATATAGACAGAATTCCCTTACATGTTAAATATGTAAGGGATAATGTATAGTTCGGAGCTTGTTTATAACCAAATTTATAACCAAATAGCTTTTGGTGTCCCATAATGCTTCATGTAGCTTGGAGAGACAATGCATTTTCAGGCAGCTGATGATGTGCAAAAACCTCCCACCACATACTCAGAAATTCTTGATAATCTAGTTTACATCAGGGAATGTCTCCCATACTGTACAGAGTGTAGATCACATACTCAATTTGACATCATACTTGGTATTAATAGTATGTTGGCATGACATTCCGAACACAGCCATAGAGGGGAAATACATTCCCTCTGGGTGGCTGCAAAAAGGACTTACAACCCATCATGGCTGCCATTAAAAGACTACAAAACCCATCGTCAATAGGTCAGTCAGGGTAAAGGTTGCTGTCCAGCTAAAGCAGATGAGCTGGTTGCTCTGGTGAGAAAGGTGTGTGTTAACAACAGCAGTGCAGGCAGCAGCAGACTAGAATCTTTCAATGTGGATACCTGATTCTTGTGTTTTCACCTTCTGTCTTCAGGTTTCTGATCCGGAGAAGGAAATAGCAAGAGGGGTCGATGTTGGCCTACTCTTCGTGACTGGAGAAGCTGAGGATGGTGACATGCTCACAGACATTCTGGATGTTACAGTGATACTGGAGGACAAAATCATCCGTCAGCTAAAAAGTGTTCCAAATGCCTTTGCTGTCCTAAATGGCCTCTTGTATAGTCTCAACATTGACTATTTTAAGGGACTGAAATACAGCTTTGAGATAATCCAGAAAGTTTTCTGTTGGCAGTCTGACTTGTTCATCCAAAATTCTTGCACAAGAACAAGATTCTGCAACAAACAGCAAACATCTCTTCAAGTGATCCGTCTTTCATTGTTTATGGATAAAGACAGGTGGGATCACTTCAAATGTTATCCATTTTTGGACTGCAATTGTTAAATGAGACCTGACTCAGTTCAAGTTTTGGTCTACACATCTGTTGAAAGCTCCTGTGACTTCTGAAGGCTCCTTTCTTTCTTTCTTGTTTTTTTTTTTTTTCATTGTAAGATTCAGATACTTCTAAAAAATCTTCACCATTTTTGGAGTGCAGCTGTTCAAAGCAACTCTAGATTTGCAACTGTTATGTTTCTAATTATATTTTCATTGTTTTATTAATGGCGGCACGGTGACCGACTGGTTAGAGCGTCAGCCTCACAGTTCTGAGGTGCGGGGTTCAATCCCCGTCCCCGCCTGTGTGGAGTTTGCATGTTCTCCCCGTGCCTGCGTGGGTTTTCTCCGGGCACTCCGGTTTCCTCCCACATCCCAAAAGCATGCATTAATTGGAGACTCTAAATTGCCCGTAGGCATGACTGTGAGTGCGAATGGTTGTTTGTTTCTATGTGCCCTGCGATTGGCTGGCAACCAGTTCAGGGTGTACCCCGCCTCCTGCCCGATGACAGCTGGGATAGGCTCCAGCATGCCCGCGACCCTAGTGAGGAGAAGCGGCTCAGATAATGGATGGATGGATGGATGTTTTATTAATGGCGGCACGGTGACCGACTGGTTAGAGCGTCAGCCTCACAGTTCTGAAGAGCGGGGTTCAATCCCCGGTCCCGCCTGTGTGGAGTTTGCATGTTCTCCCCGTGCCTGCGTGGGTTTTCTCCGGGCACTCCGGTTTCCTCCCACATCCCAAAAACATGCATTAATTGGGGACTCTAAATTGCCCGTAGGTGTGAATGTGAGTTCGAATGTTGTTGGTTTGTATGTGCCCTGCGATTGGCTGGCAACCAGTTCAGGGTGTACCCCGCCTCCTGCCTGATGATAGCTGGGATAGGCTCTAACATGCCCGCGACCCTAGTTAGGATAAGCGGCTCAGAAAATGGATGGATGGATGTTTTATTAATTTATAAATTTGTGATCAAATGTCATTGGTAAAATAAAAAAAAAAAACTCAGTCATTTTAGAAAGTAAGTGATTTAGTTGACCTGACAAATTATGCGATTTGGAGGTATTGATCACACTTAAGATTGTCAGTAAGGTCAACTTTTACTGAGAAAGTAACCTGGCTGCCTTGTTTGCGAAACAAATGTAGATATACATGTTTGTTGGTTGGACTTGTAATGCAATGTCACCTCAACTAGGCATTTAGTTCATACAACAGCCAGGTTACTTGTTTTTTTAGGTTGAGCCAACAAATTCGTTTTTACAGTGCAAAACTGCATATTACTCAGTTTGCTTAACCGGGGATAAACCTAAAAAGTCAAACAAATGTCATACGCTCATGTTAAAAGACTTGACCTTTGACTGCTGCCTCTAAGACTAAGCCTGTGAAGACCGGTTCAAAATGGTCACAGTACATGCCAGAGGTATTATTGGTATTACTGTAAGAGGGATTACTATTTGTTTGTGTGTCTATCCATGCATAAAATACAATTTCTAGGACGTAACCACACAAGCTTGCTGGCTGATATTGGCGGATCTGCGAGCTCGCACTTCACCAGAGCAACATAATGACTATAAATTAGACAAAGCACAAAGCAGCTTCTGTTGCTACAATGAAACATACTCTTCTCTGTTCCCAAAGGCACATCTCAAAAATCATGAACAGATGTCTAAAAGAGTTTCTTTCGGCCAGCGTACCAACAAGCAGCTCAGTCTCACCACGGTACTCTCGGGCGCCAATTCCGCCTCTGCCGCTCACGTGCCGATCCAGCCGGGCCACAAACACATGCGAGTACACAACATGTTCAGACACGACCTCACGCATATTCACCTCTGTGCGCCAGAATCATTATTTGTTTTGCACTAAGCCATGATCACCGCAAACACAATCGTCTTTGTGCAGTGATCAACACTCTCAGGCGGTGTATTACTTCTCTTTCTGTTGTCATGCATCGTAAAATAACCTAAAATATTTTTTGATTTCTTTTCATTAAGGCTTTACCACACATTGGGCCTCTCTTTGCTTGTTAAGCCACATGCCTTTCAAGTAAAATCGACTGCATAAGCTATGGGCCCGGACTTTCCCCACCACAACCAGTGCAGCCTTTAGCAACATAATACTTATCACCTCATGATTAGTGCCCCAGGTTTCATGATTAAGAAAACAGAAAGTGTCAAGGGTCTGCCAGGGCGAGCCTTTGCCAGGCAGTTAAATTAGGAGAAAACTACAAGCGACTCAGGAATTTATTGTGGCTCTCATAAAGACAATGAAAAGCAGAAGTTTTAAACAGCGGGCATGGTCCTCAGATAGACAACACTGCGGCAAAGACGGTTGGAGGTTCTGCAGGGAACCTTCAGAGGGACAAAATCTTTTATCACTTATACTGAGCTACCGTGAACTCGCTATTAGGGACCAAGCCCCATAGCGAATAGCGAAAATTCTCTAATAAGGGATATTTTTTTCTTCGTAGGGTCATTATTTATAATTGCCTATAATAAAAAATAATTTACACCCTAAATATACTGTAAAATATGATTATGAACCTCCTTTTGAAACATTACCCCTAAAAATAAATAACCTACAGATGATTTGATTGAGGAAAAAATGCTGTGGAAGTGCCAGGACGTTGGTGTGTATGACGTCGCTTTGCAACGTCTAAAAATATCAATTATGACTTTCCGATTAGCAATTTTGTCACGTTTATAAATCAATGATAGATAGTTGCTCGAATTTCTTTGGTACTAGCCGTTAGCAGCTGTAACAACTTCTACTTCTGCCACCCAGAACTTTCTTGGCATCATCTTAAGACTTTTACCGCATCAATCCCACTGGGAGCTTCGCCTGCCTGTAGAGCCTTTACTGGAATCTTCCATCATGCTGGTGTTCGCTGTCAAGCTAGCATGCTATCATCTAGTCGCTAAGGCAAAAAAAAAAAATGTGGCAGCTTAGAAGGAGCTGGGCATTTGAGTTATAGAAAGTCCAAATAGTTGTTAAGCCATGATTATACGATTTTCACAAAGGCCATAGCAGCGCAATTTCAGTCCAGCTTGGACAACAGGGTGATTGTTCTAGATAACGCGTGGGTACGGGATGGGCAAACGTGCCAGGTCGTGATTGCTGTAGATGCCTGGTAAGATCTTTAGATGATCAAAACATTTGCCATGGCAGTCACAGTGCAAGAGAAACCTAGTCAGCTGTAGTAAAACAGGGTGCACGCAAATAAACCTGACGGTTAGATATATAGCGTAACACAACTTGGAAGCAACTTTGGAAGCATCCAGGCATTTCATTGTCCTTTCAAGTTGCGTAACTTTCTGCCGCATTTGTTGCGTGTTTTGCCCCGTGTTGTCGTGGTTTTTCATGGCAAGTTTGGGTGTTCGGATGACGTTTTGTCAAGTGCGATCGTTGCGCGTACAGGTATTACGACTAAATCGGAAATCCATCAGAACTTGTCGTCCATGTTGCGTGTTTCAGTGCGTTCAAATTCTCGGCAGCAAAACGGACGAAGAATACTCACGTTAATACTTCCGTTAAAAGCGTGAACAAAGTTTTGTTAGAATTTGTGAACCCAGGGGGAAATATTGTATGAGCTGCTATTACGTAAGGCTGCTCGTCTGCATACACATGCACACTATATGTTAAAAAATAACATTACGTTTAATTGTGTGGTATTGCGATATGTTTAAACCGCCTAAATGGAGGTTATTGTAGTCTGTAAGTGAAATTCCAGAAGGCTTGACCTCAGATTCTGTATGCAACCTAGACTCAATGAGACCCAACCTCACATAAATCCTGCCACGGACAACCAGATAACCAGAGTTTGGTTTGGTTACACTGGCAATAGATGTGCACGTGTGTGTGTAGAAAGTAGTAGATCAGGGGTGTCAAAACCAATTTTTGTCATGGGCCACATTGTAGATAGGGTTTTCCTCAGAGGGCCATTATGATTGTAAAACCATATCAATGTTTAATCGCCTCATCATATTATTACACATAGACAACAAATTGATGGATAACTAGTTTTGAAATTAGAAGTCAAGGATAATGGTTTGTTCAACTATTGTTCAAGTAACTGTAAAAGGGGTTTGGAGGCAAAACATGCTTACAATTGTTCATTACTATTTATTACATATGAATATTATACAAACATTTGGAACAGGTTTTAGCAAGAATCATGGAAGTTGACACACATGATTTGCTTCCGCGGGCCCAATAAAATGTTGTGGCGGGCCGGATCTGGCCACCGGGCCTTGAGTTTGACACCTATGTCGTCGACAACAAGCACCATGAACCACCGTCACAGCTGTGCGCGTGGAAATACAAATGAATCACATTTGGAATTGTGTTTAACCATTTACCGGGCAACAAACCATCATTTTCAAAAGTAAGGCATAAAACTGCATGATTTTTCCCCACCCCAGCCAATCAGCAGACACATGAATAAGCACAATGATGAAAAATGTAAAATATGAAAAACAATTACATATAATGTAGCATAATTGGATGTTAATTATATACAATTAGACTAAATAAAATTGTTCATCACAAAAAAAAATAATGGGACCATAATGGTCTTTTACTGCAGTCCAATAATTGCATTATTATTTAAATGAGTGTACCATTAAGTGTCTACACTATGTGTGCATGAATGTAATAACAGAAGGGAAAAAATAGCGACAATGGATTCATATTGAAGTTGTTCCCAAAGCTCTCCCGAATGGGACGAACAGAGCCAAATGTTTGTGAATGAGCATGTAAACACATCTGACTTGGATTTCCATTAGACATCTGAATGAAGTTTGTCTAGCTGCCAATGGTTTCCCATCACAACAGTATTACATGAGCAAACTACCCACTGAGGCTTTCTGAGGGACAAAAAGGGGCTGAGTGAGGAAGAACGCAATTCTTTACTTATTCGTTGGTTTGGCTTGTGTTTAGCCTTAGCACGTAGGGTCAACATTCAGCCCCTGCCTGTTCGGGTCGCTTGCAGAACTGCATACGACCGAAAGGCTGTGGTCCGCTTGCCTGCATAAAGAGCTCTTTAGCCAGGCCAACCACGTCATCAACCCTCACTGCTAAATATAAATGAGGAGAAGTATTAAAATATTATGTGTATATGTACAGCCTACTGTATATCAGGCAGTATTTGGGGAAACATAACTTGGAAGGACAGGAGAGTCTAACGTCCATCAGTACACCAGAGGATGCATGTTTTTACGTTGCTTGGAATTTCCCATCACTGCCATGCCTGTGAACAGAGTGACAAAACGCTTTCACCATTTCACTTCTACCATCTTGTCATAGTCTCATTTTTTTGACATGATTTATTTTGCCATTTTGTGTCTGATATGGCTTAAAATCAATGAGTATGAATCCTGTTGATTTTAAGCCATAGCAAACACAAAATGGCCAATGTATCAAAAGGGCAAATCGCTTCAGATGAGTGAAACTCAAGATTGTTTTATTTGTCACAAGTTTATAGTAATATGTGCATTGCTAAAATGTTATACAGTCTGTCCTAATAAGTATGTACATTTGTATATTGTCCACTATACACTTTATACAGAGACTCGGCGGCGTTTTCCTTCACTTTGCCATCACAATTTTCAACATTTCTCAGATCATGAACATTTTAAAAGATGTTTAAAAGCCCAGATCAGCATGCAAATCACCTTGCGACATTTTTCAATTTAACACTCCAAATTGAGAATCATTCTTTAGTGTAATCGTTCAAGTATGCGATATCACGTATCATGTGAGCATTTTTTCTTCTTTCTGTAAGTTTTTTTTAATAAAGCCATTACGTAGACTATGTTACTTTGAACCCTTACCACACCTACCCAAAACAACACATCTACAGTATGCATTTTAAAGAATTGCATGGATGAGGACGATAACCATTGAATGTCGTGTTGCTGTGAAAGCCTTTTCCCAGTATGCACTTTTACTTGCTGTACGGGCACATTGTGATGAACGCACTGCCAAAACCTATTCTGAGTCTAAACATATCATAATGGATGTCAAAAGAGTCACTCTTAACTCCTAATGGGCAGGTAAATGTTGAAACTGTACCCCCTACCCTGTGCGTACTTGAGAGAGTAATGTAGGTAGAATAAATCGAGGATTGATAATTTACTTATTTTATGACCGGGTATGACCCAACAATTGGACTAGCGGCTGGGAACTTGGAAGCATTTTTGAGTGGTTTGAAGTGGAAAACCCATTGTCTTGATTGGCTGCTGATAATAGTGAGTGGTTTGCTTTCACCCAGGCCGGTCAAGGTCCAGCTGTCCCAGTTCCCCCAATCGTGCCAGCTGGAAGCCACCGGGCGCAGAGCGACACGAGCCAGAGCGCAACGAGGAACATACAGTCCTATCTAATTCTACAATTGGTAGAATTAGTTGCAGAAGAGGTATAGAATATCCACATGATTATTGGCTTTGATAGCTAGGGCCAAAGACACAGAATAGTAAGAGATGACTTTTTTTCAGTGTGGAATGAAAACAAATGAGGACAGTGCAGTGTGGTCACTGAGAAAACAACAAGTTCGGAAAAGTCTATTGGGAATACAAGCAGAATCCACATCAAATGTATCAGCACTGATAATATGTTTTTTTCTCTCACCACAAAGAGCTGTATCAGCATCTGTGGATCTCGCCGCAGATTACCTCAATTACAGCAAATTGTCCCATCTGGCGCCTCCACAGTCCCCCAAATCTCAGGACTTACTGAGTGCATTGCTTGTGTTGGTGTGTGTGTGTGTGGGGAGTATTTTGCATGTCCACTTGTGAAAGATGTGAACGCTATTGTGTTTCTCTCACACTGTATCTACAACCCCAATTCCAATGAAGTTAGGACGTTGTGTTAAACATAAATCAAAACAGAATACAATTATTTGCAAATCGTGTTCAACTATATTTAATTGAATACACTACAAAGACAAGATATTTCATGTTCAAACTGATAAACTTCATTGTTTTTTGCAAATAATCATGTACTTAGAATTTTATGGGTGCAACACGTTCCAAAGAAGCTGGGACAGGTGGCAAAAAAGACTGAGAAAGTTGAGGAATGCTCATCAAACACCTGTTTGGAACATCCCACAGGGGAACAGGCTAATTGGGAACAAGTGGGTGCCATGATTAGGTATAAAAAGATCTTCCCTGAATTGCTCAGTCATTCACAAGCAAAGATGGGGCGAGGTTCACCTCTTTGTGAACAAGTGCGTGAGAAAATAGTCCAACAGTTTAAGGACAATGTTCCTCAACGTACAATTGCAAGGAATTTAGGGATTTCATCATCTACGTTCCATAATATCATCAAAAGGTTCAGAGAATCTGGGGAAATACAATTCGGCGCTACATCCGTAACGTGCAACTTGAAACTACTATGCAAAGCAAAAGCCATTTATCAACAACACCCAGAAACGCCGCAGGCTTCTCTGGGCCCGAGCTCATCTAAGATGGACTGACGCAAAGTGGAAAAGTGTTCTGTGGTCTGACGAGTTCACATTTCAAATTGGTTTTGGAAATTGTGGACGTCGTGTCCTCCGGGCCAAAGAGGAAAAGAACCACCTGGACTGTTACGGATGCAAAGTTCAAAAGCCAGCATCTGTGATGGTATGGGGCTGTGTTAGTGCCAATGGCATGGGTAACTTACACATCTGCGAAGGCACCATTATTGCTGAAAGGTACACACAGGTTTTGGAGAAATATATGCTGCCATCCAACCAACGTCTTTTTCATGGACTCCCCTGCTTATTTCAGCAAGACAATGCCAAAGCACATTCTGCACGTGTTACAACAGTGTGGCTTTGTAGTAAAAGAGAGTACTAGTAGAGTACTAGACTGGCATGCCTGCAGTCCAGACCTGTCTCCCATTGAAAATGTGTGGCGCATTATGAAGCGTAAAATACGACAATGCAGACCCCGGACTGTTGAACAGCTGAAGCTGTACATCGAGCAAGAATGGGAAAGAATTCCACCTACAAAGATTCAACAATTAGTGTCCTCAGTTCCCAAACGTTTATTGAATGTTGTTAAAAGTAAAGGTGATGTAACAAAGCGGTAAACATGACACTGTCCCAGCTTTTTTGGAACGTGTTGCAGCCATAAAATTCTAAGTTAATGATTATTTGCCAAAAACAATCAAGTTGATTAGTTTGAACATTAAATATATTGTCTTTGTAGTGTATTCAATTAAATATAGGTAGAACATGATTTGCAAATAATTGTATTCTGTTTTTATTTATGTTTAACACAACGTCCCAACTTCATTGCAATTGGGGTTGTAAAAGGTGCTTTGTTACTGTTTTTCAAAAAACGTGCGCATTGTGTTTGTCACATGTGATTGTGTTGTAATTGTGTAGCAGAGGAATACTGTACTCCTCCCCTTGGAACTGTTTTGCTCCATGACTCACCCCGTTGGTCTATCACAGTGGTTCTTAACCTTGTTGGAGGGACGGCACCCCGCAAGTTTCATACGGAGCGCACGGAACCCTTCCGAATTTGAAAAATTAAACATGGTTTATTTCAAATTCAAAACAGATTTATATTTTATTGTCAGTGTAGATTCTCAGTCATCCAGGTCATACACAAAATGAACCACGCATCTGTTGCACACAAAATCACTGTGTTAAAAGAACATAACCAACAAAACATGAATTTCACACACATTAAAAAAATTTCAATTCAGTGAAAATTTACTGTAAGTGAATGTGAATTTTGCTGTTGCCATTCCCCCTTGTAAGTGTCACTCTCATATCAGAGGAACGGACTTCGTTGTAAAATTCATAACAGTCTGTTCCTTTTCTTTGTTATTTTTACAATCCTCGAAAAGTGTTCATTGGTAAGACTAAATTTTTCGGGCTGTTTTTTTATTATTGGATGCGCTGTCTGACGGCACAGCAATGCTACTCAAGTCAACTGTATCGTTGAAATGTTGTTAAATAAAGATAGTTTAAAAAGGAACAAAGCATTTCAACTCGAGGCGCAGTGCCGCAATGGTAAACGCCAATTTTGACGCTCCCTTGCGTTTTGAACAACGCATTCAAAATGCAGTGTAAAATGGCTTTTACGGATAAAGCTCGCACGCACACGCGGTGTTTGTCAAGTCCTCCGTGGAAACCCCAGCGACTGCCTTACCGAACCCCTGGGGTTCGACCGAACCCAGGTTAAGAACCACTGCTTTATCAAGTTGCCACTTAGTTATATATAAATGTCTATTTGTATTAGACTGGTCAACATTAATGCGTACACGCCAAAAGATTTGTCAGAAAAACTTTCATTGAGTGGAAGGAATACTTCAGTACAATATTGGCGGGCCATTGATTGCAATTTACAGTATATTTGTAAATGTGAACACAAATGTAATTTTTTGAACAAATTAATTTTATTTCATTCACCTTTTCCAAAAAATGAGTACACACCAATGAAACTTAGCTAGATTAAAACATTTCAATTTATCAGAATTCAACCCCAAGTGAGTCGAATCATCATCATCATCATCATCATCACAATTGGAAATTGAAATTTGCTCGTGTTCACTGAGAAATGAATAAACGATTACATTTCAACTGGGGTCATTTAGCAGCCAAGTTGAATGTGGGGGATTGACTTGGCCGCCATGTCATCATGATGGTTAGCAGCACGACGGCAGTGTTAACTCTGAGGAATACAAAGAAAAGTCTCCAGAGTCAGGAACATGCTATTTTTGGTACAGTAAAACATTTTTTGTCACGCCGTTCGCCTTTGGCAACGGATTTGGAACTAGGAAGCGCACTAATTCTTCTTGGGTCGTAAAAGCAACTCATGATGAGAACTGTACGTCAACAATATTACTATGACCAAGCACACCACCATGGTAAATTTGGATAAAATGTGAAACTTTCAAATATTTTCAAGCTTTTTAAAAAAAATGTATTACCTAACTTTGTACTGTACTGAGTGTTTTCAGCCACACAAAAAAAACTCTACAAAACAATAACTGTACAGTAATATGGGTGATTATGGCCTAAAAAAAAATGCTTCAATGTAACGGACAATCACCTGTATCGGACGATCACCCCGCCCCTATTAGTCTGTTCAATCGAGGTTCCACTGTATATACATTAACAGCAACATTAACACGAAAGCTGTCCAGGTTGGTCCCCCAGTATTAAAGATGACTTAAATCTGCAGTCATCATCGAAATGACATGATTTATATTCTCCTAGTCATAAACCATTGTACCATCAATTTATATATCATATAAAAAAATATATACTTTTGTACACTATTTGCCTCCTTCAAACAAGAAATCACATTTAACCTGGTTGTACTCATGAATGCAAGACTTGTTTTGGAAACTGTCTCATGGAAAGCCCGAGCTCTGCATACGTCAGATTGATTGACATCGCAAAGCCGTGCAAATTAAGCCCCGCCAACAAATGTTCACATCTGCTGACCAGATACGCTTCCAAGTAAACACTCGGCGATATCAGGGAGAGAGGCAGGGTGACACGTTAAATATCCCAAAGCAATTATCCCTGCACACAGAAAGTGAAAGTGTGAACAAGCACAAGCCTAATCCTGTCGAGGCTGCAGGGTTTCATTATGCACCTCGTGCATCATACTGTGTGTTTCAACGAAACATGGGAGTCGGCAAAACATTGAGTTAAATTCCGCCACAAACAATCCCATTGTGCAACGCTCAGTGAAGTTAACTAGACGCAGACACAACAGCCACTATGCAAAGTCCACGCAGCTGCAAAGGTTTACATCCACGATATGTGACATGAATGTGGGCCTTTTTTTTCTTCCCACTTGTATACGTATTTCAAAGAAGACAGTCAGACAGCACTCATGTGTCACGCATTTGCCTTTATTTTTGCCTCTGCTTTTACATGTGTGGACTATTTAAGCAAAAAAAAAAAAAAAAAAAAAGGTCACTTTGTCAGTCAGTCTATCAGTCAGTAAATCACAATTTTTATAGCACTTTGCACAGCCCAAAATTCCTCAGTGGTGACTCCATCCATCCATCCATCCATCTTCCTTACCGCTTATCCTTTCTAGGGACGCGGTATGCTGGAGCTTATCTCAGCTAACCTAATGATTTTTTTTTTTAAACAAAAGGTAATGCTGTATTTGCTATTTTACAAATCTTGGACCAGGACACTTTTGTAAATGAGATTTTTAATCTCAATGAGGCTTTCCTGGTCAAATAATCTCAAATAAAAAAATAAAAAAAGGAATTTAATCACCATGTCTTTTGCCACACCAGTCAAAAACAGTGACAATGCTCCAGTCATGCAAGGATCGCTGAGTCCTCTTTCCCATATACAGACGTCTCCATGCGAGACTATTGCGCCACTTTTAAAGGGAATTAAAGAATCTTCTTCAATTGGACAGGATTGGAGTCGAGTATGGTGACGCACAGACGAGCACAAACGTCCCATTTTTAAATGCGCTGGGGTGACGCCAGTGCATGAAATGATCAAAACCAGGCCTCCTCTCAGAGTTACGCCAAGCGCAGCACTGGATTCGTGCTAGCCATGAAAATAGAGCCCTTAAAACCTCAAAACCTTGATCAAAGTTGGCTTTTGGTAAAGGGACTTGACAAATTCAAGTACAGAAGTCATTGCGTCCAGTAAAGGCTTGATGGTGTTGTCCTATTCTAAGTCTCAGAGGGGCTCTTAACGTTGTCACTTCCAGGCAGTGAGCTGACCACCTGGGAGGTGCAGGCGCTGAATTCTGTTTGTGCATACATGCATTCACCAACTTGGACAGTAAAAGCGCTACTGAGAACAATTTGGAATTTTACGAACACGGGGGCCAGTCGACGCAGTTTGAACTTTTGTTCTCTTGAGCAAAAGCGCAAAGGAAACTCCTCAACACAGTGGGACGGAAATACAAACACATGGATGCTCAGGGTGTAAATCGAATGGTAGGACGGTATGTTTATGAGTTTGGGAGCAAGGGGTAATCACACCTCGAAATCGTGAGCCCTGTTCCTGTCTGTATCCTCACTGATAAGCCAGACACCTCTTCAGCACACATCATCACGCGCTGACCTCTCAATTCACAGTGGACTGGTAACAAAATGCTACTTATCTGCAGATGTCCCCAAACCCTGTCCTAAAATAATAGAAATGTTCACTTTATTTTTTAGAGCTGAGCGGCTTCACATGCATCTCAGTTGAACTACATAATTTTTTGGGGATGTTGTCATAAAACAAGCAGCTAAGAGAAAGTTTTCGACAGTCACTTAAGCTAAATATTACACTGTATTCCCCTTTCACTAATTCTAACCTTCCAGAAACTTGTGTATCACATTTGTCATGCTTTTAATATTTTGTTGGAGTAATTCTAGTTTTTATTTTATTTTAGTCGTATAGTTATTATTTTTGGGTCAATCTACTGTTTCCAGTTATGCATAATTATCACATAATTATTGCCAGACCTAAAGCAGAGTCGCATGCTCAAGGGCAATTAAAATGAGCTATTTTTCCTTGAAGGAGGAGAATTTTGTTTGTTTGTTTGTTTATTTCTGCGGTTTTACTGTTTCTGCCATCTTACTGATGTGGGCGTGTGTGTGTGTGTGTTTTGGGGTGGGTGGTCCCAGGGTTGGTGCAGCGGGGCTGGGTGGGGCGGCCCTCTTCGTCTGTGGTTGTCCCGCCTGATGGGCCCGACCTGCAGGAGCCATGCCTCTTAATCACCTACTTAGCACAAGCTCATACCACTCGCTATATATTCTTCTCACTAGTCATATCTGGGCACACATACATATCCAGGGGTTCGTGGGGGACTGGTATGGAGTCGGGAGGGTGCGGGTGTCGGACCGGATTTCTGCACATCAGTTTCTCGGTGTGTCCCCCCCCCCCAGGATTTTAATGCATCATACACACTCATCCTGATGTAACTTTTAATGCACCACATACACCCATCTCTCGGGTACGGTGGGTCTTGGGTGGGGGGGATTTGGCTGTTAGGCAGCAGTGCCTGGCAGTCTTAGTACCAGGGCAGGAGGTGGGTTCTCACTAGCTCCATGGCGGTGCTCCTGAGGCCGGGCCCCCCGGGCTGGATGACTGCTTGGCATTTGGGCTCCCCTCTCATGCCCCGCAGCTGCCACTCACTTATTGCGACAAATAACTCATGAATATACAAATTGCTTGGGTATCCCCTCACTCACACTCTCGTCCTATAGACTTTTATAATTTAAATAGTCACTCCCACCACACTTCAGTTGGATAGCCGGGTTCATGACCCTTGTCCTGCATGCTTCCTCTCCTGTCCTTGTCCTGTCCTACCTTGTCCTGTCCTTCCCTCACAGGGTGTAGCACGACTGCACCATACAACACTCATATCTAATATGTAATTGTTCGAGATATATAAGGATTTACTTTTCTCATTTTGTTTACAGTTAGTGCTTTGTCTTCCATTATAATACTAAGAAACCACAGTGGCGCGTAAAAACTCCACTGTGACACAGTAAAACTGTTCCGGCATAAAAGGGATAAAGATCCTCCATTTTGCTTGACATAACATCCAAACAGGACACAAAAAAAAGGTGACCTTGGGTGACA
Source organism: Phyllopteryx taeniolatus (assembly GCF_024500385.1). Classification (NCBI taxonomy): domain Eukaryota; kingdom Metazoa; phylum Chordata; class Actinopteri; order Syngnathiformes; family Syngnathidae; genus Phyllopteryx; species Phyllopteryx taeniolatus. The sequence goes on from NC_084502.1 coordinate 3,811,612, forward strand.
TGAAAGGCGGCTCTAAATAAATTTTCTATTACAACCCCAATTCCAATGAAGTTGTGACGTTGTGTTAAACATAAATAAAAACTACGTGCCCTGCGATTGGCTGGCAACCAGTTCAGGGTGTACCCCGCCTCCTGCCCGATGATAGCTGGGATAGGCTCCAGCACTCCCGCGACCCTTGTGAGGATAAGCGGCTCAGAAAATGAAAATGGAAAAACAGAATACAATGATTTGCAAATAATGTTCAACCTGTTTAATTAAATACACTACAAAGAAAAGATATTTAATCTTCAAACTGATAAACTCATTAACTTAGAATTTTATGGCTGCAACACGTTGCAAAAAAGCTGCGACAGGGTCATGTTTACCACGGTGGTACATCACCTTTTCAATTAACAACATTCAATAAACATTTGGGAACTGAGGACACTAATTGTTGAAGCTTTGTAGGTGGAATTCTTTCCCATTCTTGCTTGATGTACAGCTTGAGCTGTTCAACAGGTTTGGCATTGTCTGAAATAAGCAGGGGCGTCCATGAAAAAGACGTTGCTTTGATGGCAGCATATGTTTCTCCAAATCCTGTATGTACCTTTCAGCATTAATGGTGCCTTCACAGATGTGTAAGTTACCCATGCCATTGGCACTAACACAGCCCCATACCATCACAGATGCTGTTTTTTGAAATTGCTTCCATAACAGTCCGGATGGTTCTTTTCCTCTTTGGACAGGACGTCCACAATTTCCAAATACAATTTGAAATATGGACTCGTCGGACCACAGAACACTCTTCCACTTTGCGTCAGTCCATCTTAGATGAGCTCGGGCCCAGAGAAGCCGACGGCGTTTCTGGGTGTTGTTGATAAATGGCTTTTGCTTTGCATAGTAGAGTTTCAAGTTGCACGTTACGGATATAGAGCCGAACTGTATTTACTGACATTGGTTTTCTGAAGTGTTCCTGAGCCCATGTGGTGATATCCTTTACACATTGATATCAGTTTTTGATGCAGTGCCGCCTGAGGGAATGAAGGTCACGGTGATTCAATGTTGGTTTTAAGCCTTGCCGCTTACATGCAGTGATTTCTCCAGATTCTCTGAACCTTTTGATGATATTATGGACTGTAGATGACGAAATCCCTAAATTCCTTACAATTGTACATTGAGGAACATTGTCCTTAAACTGTTCAACTATTTTCTCATGCACTTGAGAGGTGAACAAAGAGGTGAACCTCGCCCCATCTTTGCTTGTGAATGACTGAGCAATTCAGGGAAGCTCCTTTTATACCCAATCATGGCACCCACCTGTTCCCAATGAGCCTGTTCACCTGTGGGATGTTCCAAACAGGTGTTTGATGAGCATTCCTCAACGTTCTCAGTCTTTTTTGCCTCCTTTCCCACCTTTTTTGGAACATATTGCAGCCATAAAATTCCACATTAATGATTATTTGCTGAAAACAATAAACTTTATCAGTTTGAACATTAAATATCTTGTCTTTGTAGTGTATTCAATTAAATATAGGTTGAACATGATTTGCAAATCCTTGTATTCTGTTTTTATTTATGTTTAACACAACGTCCCAACTTTATTGGAATTGGGGTTTTATATTATTATTATTATTATATTATATTATGTTATAATAATAATAATAATTGAAGACAGTCCAAATCACTGGCTTGCAGCCACTCATTTACACACACACATAAACACAGACGTGCACCTTAGTAAAAGTGGACTGCTGCCGTGTGTTTGTTTTTATGTGGATGGCCAATTCCGACCGGTGGCCTTTCAAAGCCGTCTCTAATCCATTTGATTAGCTGCACTCAAGAACCTGGGCCGTAGACAAAGAGCTCTTTCACACATGCAGCCAATGCTTACAGCTACATGTGATCTCAGGAATCTGTACATCACAAAACATTCCTCTGCATTCCTCCTCCCTTCTCTTCTTTCCTCACTGTTTGTGTTCCCCTGATCTGACACTCCCCACCACTGTTCATCCAACAATCTCTTTTTACGCATACTCCTCACTGATCCACATTACAACGCCGCAGTAATTCACAGCAGCCAATTGTCAGTCGCTGTTAAATTCCCAAATAGTGAATAGTAGTGAGATCACACTTCATGAATGAGAATGGCCATGACGTGGGCCTTCAACAGAGGGCACGGTCCCAGACTCAGGGTGAACCACGGTGACCTTTGCCCTTGAACCTGGTGACAGTGGGTGGAGGAATGGGGGCAATCACAGGAAGAGAAAACATTCACGGTTATAGAAAGCCTTAATGGAATTCCCATAAGCCTTCTCGGAGCGCATTTCCGTGGTTTTCCTGTCATCCAATAACCTGATCATGCCACACTCAGGCATGGAAGAAGTGCGCTTGTGCACGACACAATTGCTCATTGTATAGCACGCGCTCAACGGAGAAGTGTCGATCCTTCAGTGAGATGCTTCCTTCCAGCACATATTACTGAGATCTGCCACTTTATTTAACAGACGTATACAAAGCGATTCGAAATAAGCCTTAAAGGTATGAAACTAATACAACAATTGAGAATACAGGCTTAATTCGTACACATAACTCAAAAAGACATGTATCTCTGATCATCCTTCCTCATTGAAAGGAGGAATGAAATGAAGAGTTTCACAACTCATTGACTCAGTCAGTAAACTGCAGTTGTATTAGTCGTTGTTTTTTTTCCCCAGAGGATGAAGAATATATGCCTGTAAATATTTCTATGTTGTCGTTTGTGTTCAAATATCCGTTGCTTAAAGGGTTATTACACAGCAACAATAATGCTTTTTGTTAGCCCGAGAATGGCGTGTTGCATTGTGTGTTAACATTAAGATAGCAGGCGTTTTTATATGGTGTAATGGTCTTTGGTTTATGTTTAGTTGGAAATAAAAACCTTTTTTTTTTTTTTTTTTTTAAGAATGGGTTAGCTGTTAGGGTTAGCTCTTATATTAATTTTTATTTCTAACAACAGATGTTTGGAAACAGACTTTTGGTGGTAAATGCATGCATTTTGACACTATATACTCCCTTCTGTGCACAGCACAAACACGCAAGAATGCACACTGACACACAAACGCACGCACAAACACGCACAAACAGTTTAAAGGGATTAGGTAGAAAGACATGTTCTTATACCTGGTGCACAGTTTGATAAATTATTCTTGACTAAAGCAATCCCCTGCAAGAGGAAAATCAATATTTTCTTCATTCTTTCTATGTAATACTGAATTTTATTCGATGGAGAGGGAACATTAGTACACAAATCTGGACATAAACAGGCTTTAGTCAGATGCTAATTTACAGTACAATGTGTAATCCCGGGATTACACAGAGAGTTTAAAAAGTGTTAGGAAGATGAATGAGAGTCTGGGGTGGTTCATACAACTTCAAGTTATGTATAAATAATCCCCCCCAAAATATGTGGCTGCTACTTCGCGGATTTCAGCTAATGCGGGCGTGGTCCGGAACCTGACAACAAGCGAGGGATATCAGGGTAGTGTACATGAAGTACAAGATTCCGGTCCAACAGATAAGTCCGATCCCACTTTTCAACAGCTCAACATGTGAGCAGAAGAAACCAGGTGAGGCCTGGGGCAGTGAGCCTGCAGTTCCACGTGGAGTTTAATGCAGACAGACAGACGTGTTTGCTGCTCGGTGGGTGGGGGTGCTGTTATTAATCTGATTTGACACCTGGACCGTACTCTGATTATTAGGCTATTTGGGCATGTCATTACCCCTGTATTTAAAAATTCCACGTGGGAAATAAAATGAGTGAAAAATAATTTCCCATCCCTGCAGTCCTTTGGCAGATGTTTCGCTGCGAAACACCAAACACGCCCGTTATTTTTTGGGGTCCATAAAACGTGATCTCACGTGGACAGCGCTCATCTTTGAGGATCCAAGTTGAGATGTTGCAGGTCAACGAATGTATTATTGTGCTTTTTGGTGTTTTTAGTAGAAAAATATTTATCATTGCTGCCAGACGAGAGGTCCCACCCAGGGAAACAGCCAGCACATTCCCACAGATAGCCCCCTCCCACACACACACACACACACACACACACACACAAACACATATTGAATCCGGCATCAGGATATCTGACACATTGTTTTAGCCGCTGTATGACGAGTAATGCACTCTCATGAATCTCATTTGGAAAAGTCCTTTTTGATGCCGGGAAGACGAGTGAAACAGGGTTCCGCCACGCTGCATGTTGCTCTGCCACAATTTATTGCTTTTTTTTTTTTTTTTTTTTTTGTCGTTTAACATTTCATCAATCCTGTCGGACTCGCTCTCATCTCTGTCCAACGAAGCGTTTATTCATATGTTGTTCCCACAAGCTCCATGAGCGACTCAAAGCATGCTGGAGTGTAAAGTAATAAAAAGAACTACATTTGATTACAATTTGGTTACTTTTTTTTTTTATTTTGATAGAATGCATCAACAGGACACTTGGAAAAAAAAAAAGTGGATTAAAATCATCGATCGTTATTTTGGAATTAACCACATATTTGTTCTTTACATAAATTGAAACGTAAATACATGATTTAAGAAATGTGTTTGTTGTATTATGTGTACAGCATGTTGAATACATGATACCATGTACTGTAGAGCTAACGGCAAATATTCTCAATTTAGACAATATCGCTTCATATGACAAGACAGATACGAGAATGTTCCATTAAAAAAACCCTGAAATTATAAAGATGAAACTGATCAAACGTGAACATTCTTTTGGAACTATGAGTGTAACCTTTTCCAAATCTCAGACAAACTAATAGATTGCAACACAAGGTCGCACTTCGAGGTCATATTTGGTAAAATATGTCATATTTGAGACTACCGCAGAATGGCACATCACCAGAGAGACCAAATCACAAGCGTCGGCTTCAGAAGGAGGAAGTGATATGAAATAAAATTACAGCGGTTAGTTAGTTAGTTTGTTTGCAAGTAAAATTGCAATTATTTCCAAAGCAACTTCAAGCTAATTACACATTTTCTGCCAGTAATGTAATAAATTAAAATTACAGAAATGTTCTCCGATTCTCCATATGGTACCATTTGTCGGTATTGTACTGCCCCCATGTGGTCAATGTGAGGACACCAAAAGAAACAGCACAATGTCCATTGAATTGAAGCAAAACGTACAATATCATAGTATGGTATTTTTTTCAAATTAAAAAACTTTCATAATTTGTTTGTGTATTGTTGGGGAGGCTGTAACAGATTAAGAGCGTTTCCATTTCCATATCAATGGGGAAAGATGATTTAAGGTAAAAGTGTTTTAAAATACAAGCATGCTCACGGGATGAATGAAACTCTTATCCCAAGTCACCGCTTTATGAGCAAATATCAACACAACCAAAAATGGAAGCTGGCACTTCTGAACTGCGAGGCAGATGCGCTACCCGTGCCATCCAGTATTGAAAGAGTTATTATTTCTAATTCTGGGACACCAGGCTGCTGTATTGTGGTTTGTCAACAGGCTGTGTGGTCGGATCCATCTTCCAAAGTACATTCATGTAACATCTTATCCTCAAATTCAAATGCCAGCAGATAAATCTTTCCGATGATGTTGCCCAATACTGAGATTTAGTGAGCATGTAAATATCACGAATTAAATGGTGTCACATGCATCAAGAGATCAAGCGCGAGTCCTTTTGTGTGAGTTTGCAAACAAACTTAAGCTTTATCTTTTCATGATGAATTGAGTATTATTTATTATTGTTGTCGTTATGGGACAGATTCAATTTCAAGTCATGGAATTTATTTATTTATTTGAATTATGTTCTTGCATGCCATAGTAGAATAATTCCTGTATACTTGTAAATTCATTCCAACCACTACAGCACAAGAAATCTTGTTTTATACCACTCAGAAGTGTTATCTTCATCTGAGGTCTCACGGGGAAGGCAGTTGTTGTTTTTTTACCTTCTTTTTTTTAGTAGTTAAACATGTGCAATATCTCAGTACCATTTTACTAATATCGTCTCTTTTTTACCCCCCCCCCCCCCCCAAAAAAAAGGCATCAACTACAAAACAGTAGCCACTATATTTCATGAACAACAGTTCATTTTAATTGTGTTGATAACCACAAGTCGAAACAATTGTATTAGAACTGACATGTCGTATTATTTTGCTTTGTTGTGGCCAACACTGAGAGAGCATCACGGCCAAGTTCTGTTTGCACTTTGGTTCACATAATTAAGATTAAACAATAATTATCCAATAAAGTGTATTATTATTATTATGAATAAGCCATGAAACTGACCAGATTCGTACCAAAGGGAGACAATTAACAAAACTAATCTTTTGCTTTAATGCCACTCCCACTTGAAGTTTAGTGTCAAACTAAACATAAAACAAAGAGAATTGCATGTTGTTTGTGACCAAACAACCAAATAATACTGTCTTAAGAATGCTCTTAGCTCAATGCTAACACGTAATGGAAAATGCCATTGACGGGTTTATCAGCAACAGTCACTGTGTTATAACCCTCTAGGCAACGGATATTTGAACACAAACCGCGGAACAAGAAATGTACACGGAGAATATTACAATACTCACGGGTATATACTCTTTTATCAGTCACGGTAGTCGCAGAACTATTCTTCTTCGTTGGTGTCTGCTTGACTGTATTATACTGCCACCCATTGGCCAAGGTGGGCACACCTGAGGGAGCAGCACAGCAAATTGAAAGGAAACATTAAATCGTGATGTAAAACTGTTTAATTCTTTATATTCTATTTAATTGTGTTATTACTGTATAAAGTACAATAGCTAGACATAGAGTGAGGAGAGCTACAAGCGTGGTCACAGAACAAATGAAACTTGTATCTCAAGGCAACACTGTACTGCTATCATCATATTCATTACGGTTTAAATTGTTACTGTATTGTACTGTCATCAACTCTAAATGTGAATGTGAGTGCCGATCCATTGTGTCTTTTTTTTTTTTTTTAATTTAATGGATGAGGTGCATTGTGCCAAACTGGGTTCATATGAAAAATGCTTTGGGGTAACTTTGATGAGCCACTCTTTAAATAAAAGCAAACTGAAATGTCAGTCAAGGCGGCGTGTCCCGCCTGTCACCCCCCCCCCCCCCCCCCCCCCCCCCCCCCCCCCCCCCCTTCAATGGCCATTCTTCACTTTCACATGATCTCATTCTGGTAGCTTTCACGCCGCGCTGGGGAGTCTGGAATTCAGGAATCTTAAATGGATTCCCTTTCACCCGTGGAAATATTTCCACTTCATTATTGTTTTCGTACGACTCCTCTCTCACTCTTTCAGGTCACAAGCGGTCTTTTTAAGCCCGTTCGTTTCAGCGCTGCTCTGATATGAATTTCCCAGATGGAGACGTGCCCTGCAGAGGAGCTATTAGGCTCACTGTCACACAGTTCACTGACTCACAAACAACATATGACCCATGAAGCTATTTCTTTCTTTCTTTGAATATGACCCATGATGCCCAATTCACCTGCCAGACTCTTATTTACCAGCACAACATTATGCATGCAAGTCTTATTGACTGATTCACTCATACATATTGACAAGTTTTACTGCCATCTCGTTTTTTTTTTGTTTTTTTTTTGTGGGAGCTGGAGGTTTTTCAAGTTCAAGTTGCAGACGTCATGCATCTACGTGGCCTCTTGCCAGGAGGGATTCCAAACGAACCCAGCAGGCATTGCGCTGATGCTGGTACAAGTGGGCACAAGAAGCCACGTCTGCGGGCGGTGGCGTGTACACGTGAGTAGATGGAGAGCGAGCATTAGAGTAGCAGTAATACACTGTAAATCATGTGCTTCAAAAGCACATTTGGGACATCAAATGGAAACTATCATTGTTGCATCTGGACCATTATGATGAAAAGGGGGCTCGAAACCAACTGTGCACGTTACCTTGCCAGGAGACATCAACAGGTTTGCCACAGGAAATTTCACTTAGGGCCGGTACACTCATGAGGATTTTTCAAATCTGAAATGGAAATGGTTATTTATTTGTGATAGACCTGTATGGCGTTTAACAGTTTTGGTCGTATTGAGTGTGGTGTCCGATAATCTTGACACAGGACACCAGCAAACGTAAAGATTCCGTTCAGCCTCCGATTTCGAAGGCTTGCACGATCACATGTGCGCTCACAAAAACAAAGAGGAGCAGACACTTCCGGGAATGTGCCGATGTTACCCGGGTGTTGCCAAAGTGACCTGAGGCGGGACCGTTGTCATCAAAAGAGACGCCCATGCACCCTCGGGGACCAAGCCGAGGGTGTAGAGCTGCTCCGCTCTTCCACGCCCAGGACGAAAACCACACTGTGATGTACGTCATGAAAACATGGAATATAATATATAATTTAACTGTTTTTGCCACATTTGTTGGCTTCAATTCAATTCAACAAATAGGTCAGAGCATATTACTCCAATTCTAAAGTCTTTACACCGGCTCCCAGTCAGCTTTAGAATAGTTCTGTTAGTGGTCTATAAATCACTAAATGGTTTAGGTCCTGAATACATGAATGAAATGCTAATGGGATATAAACCCACCGTTTGTGTTCAAATATTCATCTATCCGGTTACGTGATGATTAATAATAATCATAATTTTTGTTTAATAGTGTGCAGCAAGATTTTTATTAATGTAAAATATCGTATGTGCCTTGGCTCAATAATGGTTCTGAAACACTACTCTTAAGGGTTTGACTAACAGAACTGGGTTCCTTAAATGCACCCTGTGGACACTCATTTACTCCCTAAGCAAACTTTTTTTCTGGTGCGTAATATCTGAAAAGATTATGTGTGATAAGATCTTTAAAATTGGTTCAATTTCACATTAACCCCAAGAGGCAGCTGGACAGGAATACAAGAATGTCATCCATTTTGCCGACCTGAAAACAAACATGACCAGTCTGTGAACAAATCAGCATGCTTTGAGGAGATTGGCCGTTGCTGGCCTGGCTTATACGTGCTGAAAGTTTTCCAAGTTACTGAAAGTTTGTCACCAATGGCAGTCCCTAACCAGATAGATTTAATCAGGTTTGTACAGTACTCAGTAACAGTACTGTGATGAGAACGACTGCATGAACAGTGAAGTGACCAACCAAATCGACCAGTTATGCGAAGGTCAAACAGTACAGAAAAGTGGAACTGGACATTTTCCGAAGAAAAGACATTAAAATGCATCGTAACCCTACTGTATATATTGAGGAAATGTCTAAGTGCATAAATCAGAGGCCAAGTGTCAACAACAAATTTGTGGTTAATTCCAAAATAAAGATCTGTGACTTTAATCCACTTTTTTAGAGGAAACATCCAAGGGTGTTGTTCGTGCATTCATTCAAAAGTAAGAAAAAGCAATCAAAATGTAATCAAAAGTTCTTATTACTTTGAGAAAGTCATTGAAATAGTTACACTACTATTACATTTTCAACATGGTAACTTGTAATTTGAACTACATTTCCTAAGTAATCTACACTGCTTCTACATGAAGAACAAACAACTGAGAGGATCGTGGAACATATTAATATGAGGGCATCCAATGGGTGTGTACCCAAAAACACTGAAACTGGAAAAAAAAATATAAAATTGAAACTAGAAAAACGTTAAATGTTAAATATATATATAATGCACATTTAACCCCTGATAGTGGTCATCATATTACTTCCCTTGAAGGCAAGAGATTAAATAATATTTATAATTAAATAAAAATACACTGAAATATACTGTATATGTATGGTGCGGATAAATAGTGTATAGTTAATAGTGAGTAAAGTTGTAGTTTTGTTCATTTCTGTTGTCTGATTTTGTGACGCATTTCCAATCTCGGGTCTTACAAATCGTTACCCACTGACTCTCGTTAAAAGAGGGCCAAGGTGGGGCGCAATGATTCGCAAATACAAAGTGACGCACGGGTGCTGTCCGAAGATGGGAAGATTATTTCACTTGTGGGGAAAAACTACTTTGTATGACTCGATAATTAACAATACAATGAAAACAATGGAAAAAGAGATACAGTCCCTTTGTAAAACACTGACTTCCTTCAGCATGCATAAATTTGATTTACAAGTTTGACTACACATACTGAATTCTTTCGACTGGATCCAAGCTACTAAATGTACCTTGTGTAAGTCAAGTATCATAAGCAACTCTTGGAATCTCATGCGGTACTGCAAGTTTCCTTTTGCCCTGCCAGATGAATGTGAGTCCACGTTCACTAATGAGCTCACATGTACACACACAGAAATGCTTATTGCCATCAATGGTACTTTAAAGCTCAAACCACTGAGGGCTCCGGTCATAACAAAACCCATTCTGCATCAAAATAAAGGAATCCTACTGAGCAAAGTAATTCAAACATTTTAAGCAGTGCAGTGTAACTGAAAACAGATGGGTTAGCCCTAACTGGACTTAATTGATGATGGAATGGAAATTATTTCAGCCTCACCAATCAGAGTTAAGAGAGGCTTGCCGTCTCCTGGCAGCCTCTCTCCAACTGAACAGTAATACTAATACACATTATAAATCCTACAGTGCTTATATGTTGTCTTTGTGAATTGTACTGCATGAGCTGACTGTAACTTAATTGAGCAGACTGTACTTGTACAGTGAATTATCAAGCACGCTTGGGAAAAGCAATCTGAGGCCACTTTATTCTCCTGCCCCGAAGCAGTGCAACTTAGAAAATTGGAAGTGAAGGTACCCAGTTCATCATTTGTTCCATTCTAACATGGGAACCTGTGTACGTGTGAGATAATGTGTGCTTATTATTAGTGATTATTTACATCAAAATCATACAATGGAAGCCCTCCGATATAGCATTCAGTACTAAATGGCAAACCCCTGCTGAGAGAATGATGAAATAAAATATAAACAAGCAGAATCTTTGAAATCAATGAAATGAATCTGACTCACTACGGGAAGGTGATAGATGGAAAGGAAGACACCACAGACAGAAACAAAATAAATGCTTCCAGGCGTTCCTTTGCAGGGGTCTGCAATCTGTAGTCAACGTACAATGCATGGGAGAGCTGAAATCAACCTGCACTTTAAGCAATAAACAGACTCAATTGTCCCTGGAGGCCTGATGGAAGTGAGTGTGTGTTCGTTGTCAGTTCATCACAAGTCATTATTAATTTTCAACTGTACTTACTTTCCTGTGCACACATGGCACTTTTCTAGATGGACTTCTTTGTTTGCAAAAATACCATGGAATTGTGAGAGCCATTTAAAGACCCAGTGCAATGGATTATAACACTCTAGTGTGTTGTCAACAAATTAGTTATATGATTTTGTGGACTGTCTATGTCTATGGCTGGCCACTTGCTTAGCCAGATTCAACAAACTACTTGGCATTGTCCGGTATTTCTTTAAATGTTGTCCCCCAAAAACAACAACAAACATCCAAAGAGTAGGGGTTACACATACTTGTTGACTTTACCACTCCTCAATGATGTTTACAGCATCGTCGTGCAACCCCTTGTATTCACTCGTGGAGGGGTGTCAAACTCATTTTTGTCGCAGGCTACATCTTAGTTATGGTTTCCTTCAGAGGACTGTTATGATACCACGTACTGGAAATGTATAATCGCCTCATAGTATTGCAAATACACAACACATTGTTGGATAGTTAGTTTTGAAATCTGAGGCTAATGAAAACTGTTCAATTATTATTCATTTTATTTTAAAAGGGAAGGTGGGCCCCCGTCCCATGGTCTCACCACCTGTGGGAGGGGCCATAGGGGTCGGGTGCAGTGTGAGCTGGGCGGTGGCCGAAGGCAGGGACCTTGGCGTTCTGATCCCCGGCTACAGAAACTGGCTCTAGGGATGTGAAATGTCACCTCTCTGGCAGGGAAGGTGTGTGAGGTTGAGAGGTTCCCACTAGATATAGTCGGACTCGCCTCCACACACAGCTTGGGCTATGGTACCAGTCCCCTCGAGAGGGGTTGGACTCTCTTCCACTCTGGAGTTGCCCACAGTGAGAGACGCCGAGCAGGTGTGCGTATACTTATTGCCCCCTGGCTTGGCGCCTGTACGTTGGGGTTCATCCCAGTAGACGAGAGGGTAGCCTCCCTCCGCCTTCGGGTGGGGGGACGGGTCCTGACTGTTGTTTGTGCCTATGCACCAAACAGCAGTTCAGAGTACCCACCCTTGTTGGAGTCCTTGGAAGGGGTGCTGGAGAGCGCTCCCGCTGGAGACTCCATCGTTCTGCTGGGGGACTTCAATGCTCACGTGGGCAATGACAGTGAGACCTGGAAGGGCGTGATTGGGAGGAACGGTCCCCCCGATCAGAACCGAGCGGTGTTCTGTTATTGGACTTCTGTGCTCATCACAGATTGTCCATAACGAACACCATGTTCAAGCATAAGGGTGTCCACACATGCACTTGGCACCAGGACACCCTAGTTGGCAGTTCGATGATCGACTTTGTGGTCGTGTCATCGGACTTGCGGCCGCATGTCTTGGACACTCGGGTGAAGAGAGGGGCGGAGCTGTCAATTGATCAACACCTGGTGGTGAGTTGGCTCCGATGGTGGGGGAAGATGCCGGTCCGACCTGGCAGGCCCAAACGTATTGTGAGGGTCTGCTGGGAACGTCTGGCAGAATCCCCTGTCAGAAGGAGTTTCAACTCCCACCTCCGCCAGAACTTCACCCACGTCTCGGGGGAGGTGGGGGACATCGAGTCCGAGTGGACCATGTTCTGCGCCTCTATTGCCGAGGCGGCCGACCGGAGCTGTGGCCTGTCATGGCGGAAATCCCCAAACCCATTGGTGGACACCAACGGTGAGGGATGCCGTCAAGCTGAAGAAGGAGTCCTATCGGGCCTTTTTGGCCTGTGGGACTCCTGAGGCAGCTGATGGGTACCGGCTAGCCAAGCGGAATGCAGCTTTGGTGGTCGCTGAGGCAAAAACCTGGGCATGGGAGGAGTTCAGTGAGGCAATGGAAAAAGACTTCCGGACGGCTTTGAGGAAATTCTGGTCCACCATCCGGCGTCTCAGGAGGGGAAAGCAGTGCACCACCAACACTGTGTATAGTGGGGATCGGGCGCTGCTGACCTCAACTCGGGACATTGTGAGTCGGTGGGGAGAATACTTCGAAGACTCCACCGACACGCCTTCCCATGAGAAAGTCTGGGTTCTCTGAGGCGGGCTCTCCTATCTCTGGGGTTGAGGTCACCGAGGTGGTTAAAAAGTGTGTTCCAACTACAGGGGGATCACACTCCTCACCCTCCCTGGTAAGGTCTATTCAGGGGTGCTGGAGAGGAGGGTCCGTCGGGAAGTCGAATCTCACATTCCCGAGGAGCAGTGTAGTTTTCGTCCTGGCCGTGGACCAGTGGACCAGCTCTACACCCTTGGCAGGGTCCTCAAGGATGCATGGGAGTTCGCCCAACCAGTCTACATGTGTTTTGTGGACTTGGAGAAGGCGTTCGACCGTGTCCCTCGGGGAGTCCTGTGGGGGGTGCTTCGGGAGTATGGGGTACCGAACCCCCTGATACGGGCTGTTCGGTCCCTGTATGACCGGTGTCAGAGCTTGGTCCGCATTGCCGGCAGTAAGTCGGACTCGTTTCCGGTGAGGGTTGGACTCCGCCAAGGCTGCCCTTTGTCACCAATTCTGTTCATAACTTTTATGGACAGAATTTCTAAGCGCAGCCGAGGCGTAGAGAGGGTCCGGTTTGGTGGCCTCAGTATTTCATCTCTGCTTTTTGCAGATGATGTGGTTCTGTTGGCTTCATCAAGCCATGATCTCCAATTCTCACTGGAGCGGTTCGCAGCCGAGTGTGAAGCGGCTGGGATGAGAATCAGCACCTCCAAATCTGAGAACATGGTGCTCAGTCGGAAAAGGGTGGCGTGCCCTCTCCGGGTCGGGGATAAGATCCTGCCCCAGGTGGAGGAGTTCAAGTATCTTGGGGTCTTGTTCACGAGTGAGGGAAGAATGGAACGGGAGCTCGGTCATCCGAGAGGATCTCAGAGTAGAGCCACTGCTCCGCCACAACAAGAGGAGCCAGATGAGGTGGCTGGGGCATCTGATTCGGATGCCTCCCGGACGCCTTCCTGGTGAGGTGTTCCGGGCACGTCCACAGGGATGACCCAGGACACGCTGGAGAGACTACGTCTCTCGGCTGGCCTGGGAACGCCTCGGGATGGAGGAAGTGGCTGGGGAGAGGGAAGGGCATTCCTGCTAAAGCTACTCCCCCCAGGACTCGACCTCAGATAAGCGGTAGAAAAGGGAGCTTGTAATAAAAAAAAAGGTTTACATTCTCAATGTTATTAAAGATGAAGGCAACGTGCAATTTGGGGATTTTAGCAAGAAACATTTAGTCCATGCACATGATTTGCATTCGTGGACCACATTAAATGATGCGGTGGGCCGGATCCCGGGCTCCCGGGCCTTACGTTTGACACCGGTGCACTAGTCCGTACAGTATAATGCATCGTCCGAATCTTTTTTTTAAGCCAAGGCGCATATATTTGAAATTGTTCAGGGCAAACTATTAAAAAAAAGAAAAGGTATAAAAAAGGTATAAACACTACTGAAATAATAATGATGTCATCTCCATTTCCTCACAAATAACACCTGTTGAACACAAAGCTCTCATTCTGTTGTATGAATGGCAACAGGTGGATACAAAAGTTTATTGTATTTATTTATTGAAATATTTGGCTGCCTGAAGCTCCATCATTACGAGTGGTCCAGGTGGCAATCAAAGAGTCAGCGAGCTGAGAAGGGTGAAGCGCCCGCTATCGGAACATCAAAGAGCGTATCATCCCCCAATCAGCACGCCTTATTAGATAAGTTCAAGCTCAAGCAACCATAACAGATTGCACGTTATTGTTCACGCTAATTAGTCTGTCAGAAGAGGTCAGTCCCCGCTGAGCTTGCCTGAGGTTTACCTCAGTGGGTCGAAGGTCAGAGCACAGTAGGGTTGAAATTTCTCGCCCCAAAACCCCCCAGCCCTGTTTTCGTGGGGCCCCTTGGCTCGGTATGTTGACCCATACTCCCGAGGCTGTCCCGAAGATGAATCCACAGATAACGGGAAACGGTGTTGTCATCTGGGATTTGGGTTAATACGCATAATTCTGCTCCCTGTTGTGACCTTGTGACCTGTGCATGCGCCCTCGTCAGTGGAGGGCGTCGGTATGCGGGGAATGCAATTGTTGAACGCACTTTGTGAATGTTTTGCTTGAGCTGGAATCTCTTACGACGGGAGGGCTGCTGATGCATCAACGTCTGACTGGATCATCTTCTTTTTGTCTTCAACCTGCCGTTAGCTATCACTGCCGACGACTATTTTCAAGGCCGGCTCATAAGTGGGGAGAGGGTTCTACCTTTCGCTCATAATAATCTCATTTCACGGCCTCTGGGGCAGGATCAGAACGGCGGGCATGCGTGAAAGCGGATGGGGTGGGGCGGGCGATCCAATCCCATGGTTTTATGTCAGTTTCGATATCTTAAAGCTCTCCACCGCACAATCAATCTGACAGCATAGTGGATAAGTATTTTGCACGAAAGTGAATCACCAGATATTTGCTTTCTTTTTACCATATCCTGTAAAATGCAAAGAATGCATTTGTGCATATTTATCTATTGCAGGAGTGATGTTGGGTCTTTCCGTCGGACGTTTGTTGCCTTAATACAGTTTAGAATGTAATCAGTAACTTGATTGTTAGGTCAATAAATCAATAAAGAATTGCATAAACTAAGCATCAGAGCTATAATATTCTCATGGTGGTTTAGACCCACCCTCCGTCTGGAAGCTTAATCCCTGAATGATCCACAAACAAATCGTACATTTTAATAAAAATTGGAATCCTGCCCCGAATCATGTTGGGGAGGATGATGGAGACTGTGAGTCAAGGTCAAGGTTGGAATCAGGGCCAGGAGGGTGCTTTGACCCCTGGAACTAATGAATTCGATTTTTCATTATTGCCAAATCAGAACAATAAACGATCTTAACTGTCTTCTGTACTATTTCAAATAGCCTGCTTAATAAATCTGTGTGTAAACACTACATTTATTTCCCATTGTTAATGATGAAACATGTCATAAACCAGCAACACAGTTTCACATTTGTTAAGTCATGATAGCGCCTTGTAAAAAATAAATAATCATACATTGTGTTTTAAATTCATTTTGGACAGCTGTTCAGAGCACACAGGTCATGCTGTTCCCTGACTGCTGTGTGAATTTTTTTCACATTCAACTGCCTTTGGGGCAGAGAAACTGGAATGCAATTTAAAAAAAAAAAAACATCCCCACTAAATCACAATTTTACAGGATTTATCACACTGTTCACATGGTCAATCCATCACTTCTAGAAATATACATGGGAGTTCTGATAAATGGTAGACCAATGACCTTGTCCTTGACCCAGAGTTGCTTTCATGCCTTTTTAATAACATCGATTCACGAGAGCTACATTATGTGGCTCTCCAGGCCAAATGTCCTCCGCACCAGCCAACAGTCTCACAGTTTACAACGGGAGCCTGGCAGGTGTCACTGGAAACTTTTCCGACTGTCACATTAACAACATTTCTCCCTTGAAATTGCTATTAAACAGATGTTTATGATGATGGGGGGTTGCTATGACTCCCATGGCCTTGAGAAGGGTTAGTTTGATAAATACGTCCCAGAGCAGTGACAGTATGGATTTAGAACCTCATCCAGGAATCCGAAAGACAAACAAATCCCTGTCACTGCTTGACAGGATATGAAATATATGCCACTATGCCCCAACAATCACAGAGCACGTGAGGGCCCAAAACGACCGTCCGTCTGTTCGTGTGTGTGTGAGAGAGAACGGGAGAGCGATTAAGCAAGGCTGGCGTGCCGATCTGCTCTCGTGTTTTCTCACGCTATCGGTTGTTGAGGTAAGGATATTTGCATTAAAGACCGAGATGAGTGTGTGCTACTGAAATGCTATGATGGAATTCCCAGTATAGCTACTCAGAAATTCCATTGGCTAAGCCTTGAATCCATTTGAAGCATGTTGGCGTCAGTAGTTTATCCAAAGGGAATAGAAGCTAATTTGCTTTTCTTTCTTTTTTTTTTTTTTTTTTTTCCTGTAGCATACTGTATATACAGTATACTTTTGAAAGATGGCTTATCTGTACATGCCATTTACCAAAGCTGTTAACTCATTAAGTAAATTTTGTCACAAAAAAAAAACCCTCTGTGTTCGTTGTTATCTTTTCTGGACTTCTTTTTTTTTTTTTTATCTCTATGTCAAAATTATATACTGTACATTTAACTGTCATTTAACTATGACCTGCAACAAAAGCAATATCAATGTGCTTCTCAACACATTTTGACAAATTTTGCCTCGCTATTGAATTGATGCAACAAAAAATTTCAGGTTGTAAATGAGTTTAAAAACTTAGGTATGACTCTAGATCCATAACTGAAGTTTAATGTGCGTATAAAAAAAAAAAATTCTAAAATCGGTCTGAACTGTTTTTAGCTTCATCAGGTCTCTCCTTTCTCTCAGGTCTCTTTTCACTTGAAAAACAAGCCCCATAAATAAATAGTGTCAATGTAAAATTCTTCAAAAATACAATTTTTCAAATTTCTTTCATTTTATACATTTCTCTCTTTTAAAAATCTTTACATGAAGCAGCAACTCGGTCCATTCAAAAGAAAGAATGACAACGGCAGGACAATATCACGAAGCAGAACTGTCAAATTCGAAAATGCGAAACAACATTCAGTCAAGTGTTGTTTTTAAGGTGTGCACTCATGGAACTCTCTGCCACAAGAAATTAGGTCACATACGAAACAGAAACTGTTTAGTGTCAAAGTTAAACTTTGGGTTAAGCAGCTGCAGAAATGTGAACATTAAATTAAAATTAAAATTGTGTGTCCTGAATGTAAACCCCAACATATGGTTGAGGCCTCCGGCGTCCGTGTGACTGTTAGAGAGCTTTCATATCAAGTGTCATTTCCCTGAAGATCTTCGACGTGATGCTTTCAAGAAAGTTATCCAATGCTCACCTTGGAGGGTCAGGGTTTAATATACCACCTGGCAAAACAGACCAATAAATGTGTGTACTGAAAGCGCATGTTCAAAAAATGAATCACGGCAAATTATATGTCGTATTTGAGTGGTCTGTATTTATTTGTTTATTTTTACATCATTTGGGCTTCCTGCTCATAAAAGCCACGAAATCAGGAATTCAAAAAATCTGAAACTGTAAAGAAATTAGGGTCACATTAAATCAATCAAACTATGGTACTTTCAAAACGATATGTTAATGTGAAAGTACCATAGTTTGATTGGTCTGTATGCATAATATCATTTCCATCATGTTGCCAAATTCAAGCAAAATTGTTTGATCCAGTGGATGACGATCGAATGGTCAGTCCGTTCCAGGGCACTGATCGACCTTCCAAAACAATTTCTACAAGAGGAAATGTTTCGTCATGTACAAGTGTAAATAGTTCATTTCACTACTGTAAAATGTTAATTACTGTGAAATGTAAAAATACCAAAACATTATAACTTCAATGTGACTCTGCTTATTTCATGTAATTCCTTTATATTCTTGGCCCAAGTCATTTTTAACTTACTGTCACAATATTTCAAATTGAGACAACTCGCCTCTTCTTTTTTGTTGAATTTTTTTTGTTTTTTGTTTTTTTTTCAAAAAATGTTAAAAAATGAATTGGGCTATGCCGTCACGTGTTCTTCTTCATGATCACTTCTTAACGTGGCTTTTTG
This sequence comes from Phyllopteryx taeniolatus, assembly GCF_024500385.1. Taxonomy (NCBI): domain Eukaryota; kingdom Metazoa; phylum Chordata; class Actinopteri; order Syngnathiformes; family Syngnathidae; genus Phyllopteryx; species Phyllopteryx taeniolatus. The sequence continues at coordinate 3,830,320 of NC_084502.1, forward strand.
CAAAGATATGAAGAAGTGGACCTGTGATGGTTGCCGAGCTTGAGGGCTTGTGTGACAGAGGTACTTGGTGCAAATTTTAGTTGTTTTCTTGTTTGACCTCAGGAACATTTTACTTCAGAGGTTCCGCTGCACTTTATTTTAAGACAGCTTTGTCTGTAATGAGAACCTGTACCCAAAACCTTGGTTCTAGCTTCATGAAAACGTTCGCCAGCAAATTAGTCAGGTATTCCAAAATCTTCCAGTGCATCTGCTCTCACTTATTTTGCATCAAACTATTTACCGTGTGCATCTTAAGGGCTTTGTCTATTCCCTGTGGTTGAACCGAAAGAAAAATGACTTCCTGTGAGCCAAACACTCGGCCACCTGGTTCGAGTAAGAAGGCCACAACGTGTACCACACAGTCACGCATTTACAGGAACGTCCGATTAGGCAGTTTTGCCTGCAGTGGTGAAGCAGGGATAACCTGGGATTCGGGCCAGCAAGACTCAATCAAAATGCTAATTTAAAGAATTGTACTAATATAATAAACACGCCTTGATGAGAATAAATGTTCTTATGGGATGTGCTCATGATTAACAATGAACTCCAGAGCGCTGGGGTACATTTGGTCCATTTGGGAGCGGAAGCGGGATGGAGAAGAGACAGAACATCAAATCCGAACTTCCTGCTGTTATTTTGGATGATGGTCCCGTAACTCAGCTTGAGCCAGGAAAGGGAGAAGAGGATGTGGAAGACGGTAGGAAAAGAGTGTGTGAGGGGCTAAAAGTATACAAGAGGAAGAAGTAGATATAGTGTTGAATTAGTCAGATGTGGGAATAGCTTACTGGGGTTTTCTGTAACCTTTTGAAGGCTGTAGATATCAGCAAATAAATCTTAGCTACAGTATGTGTGATTAGGGTACACAACGGCCTTGTCCTTTGGGCTAATGCAAACACAATAAAGCATGATGCACGAATTATGTATGTTCGTATGTTCTAAAAAGAGACCAGCAAAAACCAACACGTCCAGACTTCTCGAGTAATACATATAGCATTAGGTACCCCTGTATGCTCTAGTACAAGTCTGACCAGTTGTGGAAGGTGTTACAAGTACACTTAAACTTTAAATTGGTTATATTTCATTTTGAATTGCTCATTAATAGATGGAAGAGACACACAGGTCTCATTAAGGCGCATGTGCACAATATCCATATGATCCCATGCGCATGCCACAATAATGTAAAAGTAGAAGTACTGCACCTCGATAACCTCAATCAGTTAAGATTTTTGACGCTTTGCACTAGGGAAGGAAACAAAAGCAATCCGGTCTGTCCGTGGCTGTTTTCTAGTTGGCCAATTTGAAATCAGACAGCCAATACGTTCACACCGAGCTACCAAAAGATGGAGATGCTGGGAATTGAACCCAGGACCTCATACATGCGAAGCATGCACTGTTCCACTGATCTACATCCCCATTTGCAGAATATGTGACATATTTGAACATGCTGCAGAGGTGGGGAAATGACGACAAAAGCAGCAAGTATGAGGGAGAAATGGCTGAATAATGCATCAGAATGTGTGAATTATTTAAAAGCTAGACGAGAGCAAAGATGGGAGCCCCAGTCATTATTTTTACTTTTTTTTTTCATATTGGTCATTTGTATCTCAAGGACATGGGCCATCTCATTTTCGAGGGTCTTAGTCTGTTGTCTAGTCAGCAGGCTCCTCCTCGGAAAGGTCTTATGTCACCTCGACAAGGGCTGTCACTATCGAATCCTTTTTTTTTTTTTAATTCTCATTTATGAGGGATGGACCTCTATCCTTAAACTGTTGCTACTGAGTGTATGGTATAAATTCTGCATACAGAATTTGAGACAAACAAATTTAGCCGATGCTAAACAGGTAGCAATCGCGATTAGCATTAGCATGCTAGCGATTATCATTTTAGGTCAAAAAACACTAACTACCATTCAGCTCATACATCATGTTGTATGTACATTACACATCTAACAGTGTCTTAAAAAAATCACTTACAGATGCTCTTCTGTCGTTTTTGGCAATGTTTTTCATTGGCCCAACACTGCAACAAATGTCCTGACGGTAAACAAGGACAGTGGGCAAACATGGTTCCGGGAGGCGCAAATATTCTTTTTTTAATTATTTTTTTATTGCCTCTAGGCAACCATTTTGCGTCGACCAATTTTTGTGGTCAACTTAGCTGATTTTTTTTCCCAGCCCAAACCTCAACCGCTTCACACAGAATATAAAAAAAAAAATAGATGCAGGGTGAAAAAGGAGCAGAGGTGGTGTGTGGGTCTGGGTGGTTGGGTATTTGAATCCCGTCTGCCGTGACAAGGTCTGCCAGAGTTCACGCTTGGGCTGTCGCTGCCAAAGACAACAGTAAAAATGGAAGTCAGCGATCAGTCATGTGACGGGCAGGTAGGGGGGGGAGCGACAGCTATCTGATGGACTCCGGCCCAGGAGAAATGAGGGGCAAGGAAAGGACATGTGGCTTGTCTAAACCCAGCTTGATGAAAATAGGACTTGCCCAATGTTTAGTTAAGCTCTCACGGACGATGGACCTCATGAGTGCAGACATATTTATGAGACTAGTGAAACATGGCATTGCATGTATTCGCCGTGCCACCGAACTGCTTTCACTCAGTCAATGAGTCCGTAGGGGAAATACTGTAAGTTCGCAAGATTGCTGTACAGGATCACTGCGGCAGACGCGCCGCCAAAGTCTACCGCTTCGGTTTCAGCTCCCTCCTCTAATCACTTGAGCAGATCCTTCAAACAGAACCGTAGTGTTCACACACACAACTGGTGTGTATGACATTTCCAGGAGAGATTTTTCACATCATCCATCTCTGCTTTTAGCGCACCCCCACCGGCCCTACGGGTACCAAAACCAAACTGCACTCGCTTGTAATGGGGGAGAGAAAAAAGACATTTTTACATGTGCCTGCCTCACAGACGTGAAGCCTCACTGAGACTGCAGGATAAAGGGAAAACTGTACTTCACAAAGGTGCACAAAAGGTCGCGATGGGACATAATAGAGGAGAAAATCCTTTAATGTGCACTGAATTGCTGGATGCAGGCAGCAGTCATCTCAAAGACAATCCTTAACAAAAAAAAAAGAGAAGTATATTCATTCATTTTATTAAGGAAATCAAACGCTACACGTGCCCACGTTTATTTTATGTAGTCAGTATAATAATGTTAATGCACTTCTTCAGTTTATATTAGCTGTAAAAGCTGTTAGAAATGTAGTTCATGTCTTATCAATCTTTTTTTTTTTTTTACATTAGTGAAGCACTTAATATAACATTAAACATGTGAGGTTGTACAGTGGATATAAAAAGTCTACACACCCCTGTTCAAACGCCACATTTTGCATCCATCCACCCATCCATTTTCTGGGTCACATATCCTCATTAGGGTCGCAGGTGTGCTGGAGCCTATCCCAGCTAAATCTGGGCGAGAGGCGGGGCACACCCTCAACTGGTCGCCAGCCAATCGCAGGGCACATATAAACAAACAACCATTCGAACTCACATTCACATCTTTCACATTCACATTCACCTTTCAATGAACCTACCCTGGATGTTTTTGGGATGTGGGAGGAAACCGGAGTACCCGGAGAAAACCCACGCAGGCACGGGGAGAACATGCAAAGTTCACACAGGCAAGGATTGGAACCTGGGTCATCAGAACTGGGAGGTAGACCAGTAGTCCACCGTGCCGCTGCCACGTTTTTATGATATAAAAAAATTGAGACAAAGATAAATGATTTCAAAACCTTTTCCACCATCAATGTAACCTATAGCCAGCAAACCTTTAAAAAAAAAACAGATCTTTTCTAAAGGTGAAGTAAAAATAAACAACTGAGATATTGTGCTTGCCCAAGTGTGCACACCGTCCTATAACTGCAGATGTGGCTGTGTTCAGAACTGTGTTCAGGGCACAACTGCCACCAATTAAAGTGCCTCTGATTCATCCCAAATAAAGTTCAGGTGTTCCAGTAGACATTTCCTGCAGCTCCTTCAATGTTGCTGTCGCCCTCTCTGCAGCCTCCTTGACTGTTTTTCTTCTTCAATTTTGGAGAGACGTCCAGTTCGCGGTAGTGACACGGTTGTTCCATATTTTCTCCAATTGATGATGATGGCCTTTATGGATACCTTCGAACAAGGACAGTCCTCTGATGCTGTGGAAGCTCTCTGCGGATCATGGCTTGTGCTGTAGGATGTGACAACAAAAATGCGAGGAAAAGCCTACTCGAACATCTGAACTTTATTTGAGGTTAATCGGGTAATTGGACAGGGGTGTGTAGACTTTTTATGTCCACTGTATGTAATAGATGCTACTTCAAAGATGCCAATAAAATGTGTGACTAAACTAAAAGCTACTCCATCTAAGCAACAAATATGTCAAATACACATACACTGGTCTTCGGTATAACTCAGGCAAGTACCATGTATACTACAGACACCTTATACTTAATCATGTCTCTATACATCTATGGTACTACTACCAGTATAAGCCAAGTGGTACGGTATCAAGGCATGAGGCATGGCATGAGGAGCTATCTGTGCACCAGTCTTTACGTTTTCACCATCTTGTGAAAGGTTTACCTGCTCTTCTTTTATGTCAGCCAATCGGCTCTTTCCCTACCATTGCGCCTTCCTTGATTTTATCCTTCACGTCGGGCAGACGAGATAATGCGCAGCATGTGGTTTGCCATCAAAAATCCCAGGTGTCTGCATCAGGTTGCAATTTAAAAAAATACTTTTTTCCAATGCATGAATGATTAAAAACCATCAGCCAATTAATAATTGATTGCTATTACACACCCATGGTGAAATGCCTCATAATGAATATTGAACTGCTTAGTCAAGTAGTCACATGCATTGTCCATGGAAGAGTGTGTGAGGGTGAAAGGGGGCAGGGGTGAGGCCCTTGTGCCAACTTGGTGGCCATTGGCCTACAATCAACTGGTGACCAGTCCAAGGTGTACCCAAATGAAATGGATGACCAAGGCCACACCCAAATACAGCAAGCTATTTCAGTGGGAGTGAAGGACATGCATGCCACCAATAAGACGACTAACCTACTGTACACAATTTCATCACTGAAATAGAGGCTAAAATGCCAATTATGTCTCAATAGGGCCGATCTGGAGACTGTATTCATTGACAACATCAGACTTCAACCTCAGAAGCGGAAAAGAGGAGCCCGGAAATGTTTATTATACGTTTCCCATGTTGTTTCCACTATGTGATCCAAACCAGTCGCGCCTTTCAGTTGCATACGAGAGGAAAATAACTCGCACAGATGACACAAGACCATAAATAAAAGTCTTTAAGAGGTTCATTTTTATCACAAAGCCCAAGATTATAATCAAAAACACACCACCACAAACCTGGTGGATGCAGTGTAAGAGCAATTGGAGCTGCATCAACAATCATATTATAATACCGAAAAGTACAACTGGATTCTACTCCTTTTCACATAAGGTATAAAGTCTTTGGAGTCAAGGCAAAATGAAGCAAATCTATCCAGGACCCCACTGCTGATGTAGTAAGTAGTAGGCCAACACAAGAGTTTATCTATTTTACTCGAAATGCACTGAAGAAGGCAATCAGTCTGCACAGTACTGACAAGTCAATATAGATGTGTAGCCCATCAACGCCATCTGCTGTCACAGTCCGACATAACAACCTGTTCACAAGAAAATTTGGTACATTAGAAATGAGAAAATACACTTCCTTAACGTTATGGCAAAATGAAACAGGAAGAATGATTTGCTTACATAAAACAATAACCAAGTACTCATTTTTTCCTGACGTTTTTTTTTTATTTAGGTTTACATCTACAGATGCTTCAGCCATCATATCATACTCCTGTACAGTTTATGAGCTGCATCACTGAACACATTAAGACATCTTTTCATACGTTTTCCATTATTCCCAATGTGTTTTAACCATTAGTTAGTACTTTACACATTATTAAAGACAGTGATTGATTGATTCATTATTAATTTCTCTTAGCAGTTTTAAGGGAAACGTCCTTGAAAGAATACATATATTCACTATAAAAATTCCACATCTGAAGATATATATAGACAGAAAGTTGCAAACCAGGATGAGACTGATCACGTGCTTCTTAGCTGTAACCTGAAAAAAAGATAAGGTTACCAAGTTTGGCAAGTGTGAAGTCAGTCCACAGTAAAACCCTCGGGAAGATCCACCACCACAGGGGCACAATCATCCAAGTCTGCGTCGAAATCCCAGGAAAACTTCTTGGTCAGGTGGGCTTTGAATTTCTCCGCTCTCTTGCGGAGAGCTGCGTCCACTCCAGGCCCGCTGGCGAACTGGAAAAAGTCCTGCCGGGGAAAAAAATCCAAGTCACTCTCTAAACTCGGATAAGAAAACAGCACGGAAGCTCGGACCTGCAGTGTGGAGGTGAGGAAGTTGTTTTGAGACACAATGTCCACAAAGAAGTCCGGAGGGATTTCTCCCAGCTGGTGGTAGAGCACGGCGATGAGCCCCAGGTAGAGCTCCTTGTGCTTCTGCATGGCCGCCTCCGCTCGACACAGCAGGCTCAGAAGGCGCTTCCAGTGCTCAAAGCCCTCATACGCGTTTCCCATCAGGAAACACACGAAGGCAAACTGCAGCTCACCTGGGAAAGCAGTTTCGTTCATTGTTCAATTCATTAAAAGGATAACATTTTTATAAAGTCCCTTTATTTCATCCATTTTGTTATGCCGCTTGTACTCATGAGGGTCACAAATAAATATTCATTTGCATAGACATTCGCCCAACGACAAAACATTATGCTGGCAATATGAGATTTGACATTTAAAGACAATAACGACAGAATTGTCAAGAGAAATGACAGTCATCATCTTAGGTGTACTCCCATCAAAATTTTTGTTTGCATTAGACGATAGATATCGTTAGCGATATAGCACAATGGCTCAAGTTATTTTTGAACATTTCCGGAAAACAGGGGGGGGGAACTAATCCAACAAACAAAAGGAGTCAAGTTGTCTGGATTCAACCTTTGCGGTTTACAACCTGGTGACTGCAAAACCACACACAAAGAAAAAAACATTTTTAGCAAGCACATTTGTCTTTTTTATTTTATTATTTTCTTTGTGTCACCATCCTAATGCTCCATACGATAATATATGTGACTTTGAGTGTGTGTGGCTTTAAAAGGTTATGTTAGATTGTCGAGTTGTGTGTGATAATGACCTACGGCGGCACTCACCTAGCAGGTTCAGAGGCTTCTGCTGGTGGTTCTTGTCGAGCACAGACTCCAGGGCATAGGTGAAGTCCAGGCTGCACTGTGTGATCTGGGCGGGCGTGGCGCCAGGTGGGTAAGTCTTCTCCGGGATGACAGAGAAGCGCAACTGTGTCCCCTCCCTGTGTTTCATCTTGGGGAGCCTGTCCAGTCCCTCCCTCATGGTTTGGCAGGCCGTGTCGTTCCTGGGCTGCTGGGCCCGGTCCTCGGTGTGTCTGAACTCGACCTCGGGGACCACGTCGCTGTAGGCGCGTACTCGACCCGAGAGAGGCTGCAAGCTGTTGGCCAACTCCTCACTCAGATGGTCCGTGAGGGACACCCACTTCCTCATCACCTCATAAGGATAAGGTCCGAGGTATGGGTCCAGATCCTGCAGATTCGCTCTGATTCTGCTCACTTCCTCCTCATTCTGGGAGGAAGAAAAGTCCAGATCCTCTTCTTTGGGGTCCCAGTTAGCCAACAGGATGTCTCTAGGTTTGAGACTGAGGAACAGGCCTGTCTTGGGGCCAATTTCCCCTCCACAGCTCGGTGGATTGACAGAGCAGTAGTTGACGAAGTGCAGCCCCGGGGGGATCATCTTAACACCCCGAAAGCGGGGACCAACCTGCCAACTCTTGCAGTCAATGCCAAACTCTGTGCCCTGAGGGACTCCCAGCAGCACCAGGGTGGCCCCCTCTTCAAACAGCCTCCGAGCAACATCAGGATCCATGTCTACACGGCTACTGCTAGCCATTTCTGGAATCGAAATTTGGCGAATGTGATGTTAAAAAAAAACAAAAAACAAAAACAAAAACAAAAAAAGGCTAAACTAACTCAACCCAATTGTCCAGTATTTGAATAAGTGTGTTAATACTTACGTTTTTTGTTGGGCTTTTTCAAACACAGTTAGCACGACACAAGCAATATGCACAAACATACGACTTAGTAGCAAAATGTAATTTAAGGTAGTAATATTTTTAAAAAGACTGTTAGCGTGAGTCGTGTATGTTTGAATAGTAATTCCCATTTACCTCACTCAAACGTCGATGTTTCTGCTCCGGAGGAAACATGGAAACACGTTTTTTGTCCTGCTGTAATTTGACCCCGGGCAGCAACAATTGTTTTTGTAAGAAGGTTCCTACTAACCACGCTCAAATTTAGACAGCATAAGTGATGCTGATTATTCATTCATTCACCTTCCGTTCTGCTTATCCTCACTAGGGTCGCAGGCGTGCTGGAGCCTATTTCAGCTATCTTCGGGCGAAAGGTGGGGTACACCCCGAACTGGTCGCCAGCCAATCGCAGGGCACAAAACAAATATATTTTTAAAATAATTTTCCTGGCCAAAAGCAAGTATATTTAATAGGAATGATTGGTCACAAAAATGATGTTACAAAAGTAGACAGCTTATGAAATTTACACACGGAGTATATTCATGATGTCTCTCAAAAAAATAATGCTCAGAATAAAAATGATATCTACAGCTAAAACATTGCATTTTAAATATGCTTTTACAGCCAATATACTGTACATACATTTATTTATTCACTAAATAAAATTATATCCAGTGGGGGTGGGGGGGGGGAATAATTAGACATGTGATCCTTCAGAATTGTCATCAGTTTGTCTATATGCTGTGCATATAGACACTCCGGAGTTTCTGCCAACAAGTTATCAGCGCTTTGATCGCTTTAATTGACCTGATCCTATTTCTCTTCTTTCCTTGAATTTTCTTGACATCTGAACAAGAAACTGCTTTGCCCTGAAATAATGGAGGAAAGACATTATTATTCAACAAAAACGAGAGCTTTAATTCAACTTTCGATACTGTTATTTTACAACCTAAAGGATGTTTTGGGAACCCGGTTAACCCTTTCTTGGTTCTTACATGATGATTTGATGCTTTGTTGTGGTGATGTAATATAATAAATTCTTATCGTCAATCAACAACCCAAGTGCTTGGCACCTCACCAGGTAACCTGGACTGCAGTTAAGAAGAACGAGTTGCTCCATGTTCTCGAGGGGCCGATCCAGGCCAGAGGGATGCTTGCCACCTCTCTGACAGCGCGTCTGCCGGCTCATTACGAAGATGGAGCGTAGAATACGATGAGCTTGCTATTGAAACAATCACAAAGTAAGGTGATGATCCCCCGCACTTGGTTCATATGCGAATGACAGCAGAAATGAAGTGTAAAATTACAGAGCAAAATTCTATTGGCCCTGTCTGCGGTGATGGGGTAGGCTACAACATACAAAACATACTGTATACCACCCTTTACCTTTCCAGGACAGGGGTCTCTCCCTTTGGATGTATCGCTTGAATCTGTCAAAGTCTACAAACAAAGCAAGACAAACATTTGGACTGATGACACGAAACGTGTTGAGACCGTTGAGCCTGATTACCAGATTCTGTAGCTCCACAAAGATGATGTCACTGTAAGAGGCCAGTATTTCTTGATAGTTACATGTATGTTTTCCACAAGAGGTAGCCAACAGGAGCGCCAGGACACTCTGGAGCAGCTTTGCCGTCTGACACTTTGAGACAGCAAGAGAGAGACGGATGTGCAGGGAAAATAGCAATCCACAGGAACACTCGAAGACCTCGACCCCGTGAACAGCTGCAATCTAGCACGTCAACAGCTGATTTTGCATCCCACTTATCATCTTTAGGGTCACGGGTGAGCCGGTGGAGCTTAACCCAGATGACTTCAGTCGAGAGACGGGATAAACCCTGGACTGGTTGCTAACCAATTGCAGGGCACATATAGACAAACAACAATCTAACATATATTTTTCGGGAAGGTGGGAGGAAGCCAGAGTACTCGGAGGAGAAAACCCCCACAAGCTCGTGGAGAGCATGCGACTCCACAGGAAGGCCGCAAGCGTGATTCGAACCCTCAACCTCAAAACTGTGAGGCGGATGTGCGAACCACTTTATTTTATTTGAATAGCACAGGAAACGAACATATGTAATTCATTCGAAAACTTCGTACACAAAATGAAATTGAATCGTTTAGTAACTGCCAACAACGTTGGATGGTCGCTTGTTGCTGGGCAGAAATCATTGGACTCAAACATAACCGCCTCATGGAAAGTTTTTAAAAATTGGCATGTTGCACTCACACCTGGTGGGCTGTTTCAATGATTGTGCTTGAGAGTGACTCCAATGTACTTATGTATAAGTTTTCTCAGGGTATTCTGGCTTCCTCCCACATTACCAAAATATGCACGTTAAGTTCATTGAAGACTGAATTTTCCTTACAATGTGAGTGTGAATGTTGTCTGCAAGTCAATATGTGCCCTACATTTTGGCTGGTGACCAGTAGGCCTACTAGATACTGTACCTTTTGCCCTTTTGCTCACCCACGACCGATGAGGATAAGTGCAGAAAATGGATGGATGGATGGATGTCTTGGAAGGGCTTAAAGTGAGATTTTTTTTCTTTTTTGCAATCATTTCCGGAAATGATTGCAAAAAATGCACTGTTGTGCATTACTTTTTGTACAGATTTAAAAAAATAAATAAAAACATGTGCAGTCGAGACCAGGATACATTTTGATATTACATTTGACCTGATGTTATACAGAGCAAAAAAAAATTATGTGTAATGAAATCAACGCGTTATTGATTGCCATTGTCAGGGAAGTGTATAGTGCAGAAACTCTGCCATGTCACTGCGCCAGCAATAAACTAACGCAACTGTTTTAGCCATACAACCGGTTCCTGTGTTGGCTCCAACCCAAGCTAAATGCTCACTCACCATTTATATCTTATTGTACCGCCGGATCCTCAAGCGAGCAAAGCCATCGGAAGAGTCAGCATCCAAGTCTGTGGGATCCACCTAAGATCCGGCTAGATATGTTCTATCCAAACCTCCTCCTGCAGTTTCAAGGCTGCAAAAAAAAAAAAAAAAAAAAAAAAAAAAAAAAAAAAAAAAAACAGCAGTGAAGCGTACTTGCCATAACCAAAGTCATACCGGCTCTAATTTCATTCCCCGTCATGAATGGCTTCCCTTTGGCTTTCAAATTAACCCGGTATTGCCAAGTCAACGAAAACAATGCAATCAATCATAAGTCCTCATTGTGTCATTCACACGGCACGACGGGCAAACTTGCGCTCATGTCTACAAACACAAAGTTGTGGTCGATTTAACTGGGAGAGCAGCAAGAGGTGGTGCAACTTTGTTTATTTATTTGTTTACTGCAAAGTATTTTGAAGGCAAATTACTAAAACAAGACCACATGACAAGGGATTATATAAAAACTAAAGAAAATGATCCCAACTCCTGGGTTCTACCCAATAAAGTGAGACCAATAGATAGATTTATCTCTCAACACTGGTGGTAATTTTTTTTTCCAATTTAATTTTACTGTGTTGTTCTACTGTACACACACTTCCACACAAAGCGTGGGTGTGCTGGATGCTTCACTGCTGCAGAAAGAGGTTATGTTACTGTACAACACAAGCAACAAAGACTCATTATTTTGCAATGCATTGCAAGTACAATTAGGAACAACTGCAATAATATTCCAGAAGGAGCTGCACACATGGATCAAGACTCAACATCATGCCATCAAGCAGTCACAGTAATAAAAATTGAAGTTTACATTTTTTTTATGAAAGCCCAATTTTACAGTTTATCACAACACCAGTTAGTCAATTCACATTGTGTGTGCTGCAAATGGACAAATACAAACAACGAAGTTACGCTGCGTGAGTCCATAGCGACAAGTCCCCTTCCTTCCGTGACTTGACGATGGTTCGCCACGTGAGTTCAACTCCACAGTCTCAGAACGTGTTTTTGATCTTGCTTGCGACTTGTTCAAGAATCTCAGCTGTCTTCTTCTGCCAGTTCAGGACGTGTTTGGACTCGGCGCACCACAGCTCGCCGTGACGTGGTTCAGCATTCTCACAGCGCTTACGCACCTCTCCCTGTTGCTCCTAATGGGTGACAACAACCACATACAGATAAATCATGCCATTATTACAGCTGGATATCCTCCTCAAAGACAACAAAAAAATAATAATTTAGGACAGTCTAGGGATTGAGTGCAAGCGAAAAAGAACCTTACTTCTGTCCCGTGCTGCAGTTCAAACTTGTAGAAGAGAGCCCAGGCATCTCCCAGGTCAGGCTCTATCTTTACTGTGCGGAGGAACCACTCTCTGGCTTTGGTGATCTTCCGCTCACTCCAGAACAACCTAAGAGCATACATTTGAATTGGGAAACCACAACCCATGAGGATTCTTTAATAGAATATATAAAAAGATGGAGCCGTACTTGGCCACAGCAAGCAACACATGCGGATCGTGTTCACACTTCTTCAAAGCATCCACACTCTTTGTCTTCCTCTGTGGCCTGGCCTCCAAAAACACTGCCTCAGCCCACAGGATTCCTTGAACAAAATTAGAATTTTGAAGTACATTAAGAGACTGAATTAAATGCATGGCTTCCATCTACATTGGTCACATTCTCACCTGAATTAGGGCATTCCTGCAAAGCTTTAGCCATCAGCGTGTTTGCAATGTTCTTCAGTCCGGACCGAAATTCCAATCTGACCGATTCCAACCTGGTTACCAAGAGACACATGAGTGACAAGTACAGTGGTGCCATTAAAAACTAGTTGAATTCATTTATTGATCACATTTGTACCACAAATCATCTTTCCCCATTAAAATGAATAGAAATGCCATTAATATGTTCCAGACACCCCCAAAAAAGAAAACTGAACTTAAAAAAAATGATACAATATCAAGCAGTTACGTAATAACATAATTAAATATAATTAAAGAGATTGAAGGTTTTTAATCACACTTTCTCCTGCAATGCACATTGCGCTGCTCATTCTGGTGTGCGCACCTTGGCCACCATGGGGCAGTATAAGAGAAGCAGATATACTGTTCATTGAGACGTCTAACTCCTCTCTTAGCGCATCAGTTCGGCACAAATATTAGTCGTTTTTCACAGAGGATAACGATTATATGCCTGTGAGAATTGTTATATTGTCTATATGTGTAACCTGCTGTACCATTTGTGATCGGATAGCAGTTGCTTAACTCATTCACCGCCAGCCTTCCCAGTTAATATGGATATTTGACTTCTAAAGCCGTCAATGGCAGTAAATGTGTTAAATAGTGACAACACTGCCACATAGATGATAATTGTTAGTGCATGTGGCTATGGCGTTTCCCATTGTTTGCTAGATGGAGGCTATGTGGTTGTTTCAAATACAGGGTGTAATTCTCTTTGTTTTATGTTTAGTTTGACAGTAACCTTTATCTGAGACTGGCAATAAATAGCTGATAGCCTCTTTTTTTTTTTAAAGAATATATACTAATTACAGTTGATCACCCATACCGCTGCTTTTTGTGCAGTCAGTTGAGTCACCTGCCACCAGCTCATATTATCGTACTACTCGCTTGAAGACTCGGCGCCCTTTGCACAATGGTCATTGCACATATTGCAATATTAGTCATTCGAAGTGCTAGAGGACTCTGCATCTTTTCGCACAATTGTAATAAATAAATAAATAAAGTACCGGGATTACCAGATAACTAGCAACCCTTTATTGCTCAGTGACTGTTTTTTTGGTCAATGTCTATGTCTCAAAGTGTTCCCTGTCAATTGACTGTCTGTTGTCGTACAAGAGCGGCTCCAATTACCGGAGACCAATTCCTTGTGTGGTTTTTGGACATACTTGGCAAATAAAGATGATTCTGATTCTGATATTTCAAGTATTTCAAAGCTAATCGGCAGCTCGTGTCTCAAAACCCGGGCCACTCACTGAACAGTGACTGAAGACTTGTGCTTAATATATGTGTCTTTCTCTGTTTTCTCTTGTGTACGTTTCCTCACCACAACTCTGGACTCTGGGGATTCTTGAGTCGCGCCTTCTCTAGGATGGCTCTGGCTCTTGTCAGCTGTCCCACTCGCTCTTCCAGGCGTGATGTCAGCAGCCACAGGGCCACAGAGTGGGGACACTTCTTCAGCTGCATGAACATTTGGGATGTTAGCCACTTAAGAGGATGAAATGATAATGACGATGATTTTAACAAGTAGCTCACCCCTTGGTTGTAGGCCTCTCTGGCTTTATCCATATTGTCACATTGCTCCTCAATCTGCCCTCTCATCATCCAGAGTTTCGGAAAGTCCTCATAGTGTTTCAGGGCCTCTGTGCACAACTCCTGAGCGGCTTCAATGTTCCCTAACACCCACTCCAATTTGACTGACTTCATGAAAACCTTTAAAGACAACACCCATTTCAGACTGAAAATGTGTATAATCAGACAACGTGAACTCCCTTTTAAAATCCAACAAAGTTAATATGCTTGCTGTGAATTGAGTGACACTTTCTGAGTGCAGCTGAACTGCCTCATTAATGCCACATCATGACTTCATATCTGTAGGAGCGATCAGTACACCCAAAAGACAATGAAGACTCAGGTCACCAAACACCATCAAACTAACAGGAGTAAAAGTAATAATGGAAGTGCACTCCTGTCAGCGTCTACTGTCAGCTGAAGTTTAGAACTCCACAAGCCCAAACTTGACACACAAGACAAATTATCTTATCAAAAACATAATTTTAAAGTGGCAAGTGACACCCGACACTGCACCTATTCGCGATGCGATAATAGATCAAAATCTTAGTTTGCACTGACACCCAACGGAAAAATTCTAAACACACGGCAGTTTAAAGGTGTTACTTTGTGCACTTTGAAAATAAACTAAAAGGTAGTGTCCACGGAGGAGTTAAACCAGATTTTGGACTAGACGTGGGTGAGAGACAGGGTAGCTGCAGGTTGAAATATGAGGAGAAGAGAAGAAATTGAGGGGGGGGAGAGAGAACTCACTCTGGCCGTGGGGGCGCTGCTCCGAGCTTTGGCTAGCAGGCGACGGGCTCTCTCATACTCGTTATTCTCAGACTCCAGCTTGACTGCAGCCAGCCAAATCTCCTCACTGTTGGGGTTAGCCTGTGGAAGAGTGTGTACTGGAGTGTATACAGTGCTCAACAATAAATGACTGTTTACATACCAACAAAATCCAGAATCTAATCCAAACACAGAGGGAAATTTTGAAAATTGTTTGCGTGTTGAAGAAATTGATTAAAAACATTTTTTTCAAAATTATCTTTTAATAAATAATAGTTTGGAATCTTTTTTTATTCTTAATATTGTTATTTTTTAGCTCTATTACCTGGAAGGCCAGAGCAAGGATACTTCTAGCAGCAGGCACGTCCTCAGCGAGCCACTTGGATTTGGCTCCCATAAGCCAGAGTACCTCTGCCTTTGGACAATGAGCCACAGCTTTCTGGAGCAGAGTCTCCAGAGACTCCCTGACAGGTACATATAGAAAAACACAGAGCAATATGAACCAAATTATAAATTAAAAAAGGTCACCTATGGTGTGAGCTATTGATTACCTAGTTCCATTGTTCTTTTCAAAGTAGGCAGCTCGAAGCCACACACTTTTCTTACTGGGGAACACCTGCAGAGCATGAGCATAGATCGCCCTGGCACATTCCAAAGCTCCGTGGGCCACGCACTAGAACACAAAAAAAATATTATAACTCGAGGACCCTTGAAAATATCTAATGTTCAACTTACAGTAGTGCTCATAAATTTAAATAGTCTGAATTCGTGAAATATTGGAAATTTGGGGGGAAATATGCCCGATGACTGAGTGGAGTCATCCCATTATTTTCTATAGCCTACTTTTCTTTGATTGTGCGATTCTGAAATGCCTGAGAGTTTAATTTGAATCCCATTAAAAATAAAATGAATGAATCAAGTATTCTACCAATAAGCAATTAATCGGAAAAAAAAATATTTTACATTGTTAAACACTATAACATGCGTTTGAGGTACAAGTATTATTTTTGTCCACTTGCTTGCCATCCTCACATTGTACTGTAGTGTTTATGACTGAGTCAGTATGGGTTTAAAAGCCATTGGGGGATTGCCTGGTGAGTGACGTGGGCGCAAGCAAATGGGAGTGTATAGTGGGCTGGCTGCTAACTGTTTGTCTGTTTTCTTACCGTTTGTTCAATAAAGCAATCGAAAGTGCACCAGCAAGCTGTGTCTATCCTCGTCCACTTGCGGTAGCATGACAATACGGTCGAACTAGCGATGGTAAGCTATACTAAATGAGCTAACATCGATGTGCTACCTTGTGTTGGAGAGCGTAGACGTGCGGTATACATTGCATTTCTTTTTTTAAGCATGAAACGATCCCAAGCTTTCTTCGAGGCAGACACTTTGCTTTAACCTTTTTTCATTTAATCGAATAATTTGAGTTATTTGATTAATCGTTGCAGCCCTAGTTACACATCTTATAAATTCTGCCTTGGTGTGTAAACTTATGAGCAAAACTGCATATACGCACACTATCGGAGTCCTCCATCCAGGTGTGCTTGCGGTCTTCCTCGTCAATGCCAATCCCGATGACTGCTCTGATTACGGCCTGGCAGGTGGCAACGCTGCCAGCTTTGTCACATTCCTCTGCATCCTGCAAGGAAAGAAAGCACATCAAGGAGGACATCTAATTTAATGAGCTTGAGGCACAAATCTCAATTTACAATTATGATGCGCTATCTTGCTTAGCTCCCGTAGCGATTGATATTAATTATCAAATAAAAGTTTTAATGAGACAGTTACATTACCAATTGGGCCACGAATGAGCTTGACTGTGACACCGTCACTATTCAAGTCTCAGTTGACAAGACTGCCACCGATTTATTTAAAGACTAACACAAACACACCTGTATCCACTGTTCCCTGTTGATCTCCACCCCGTTGGCACGCAGCGAGGTAATGGCTCTCTCAATGATCTTATCCACCATCTGTGTGTTGCCATTGGCTTCCTCCAACTTTGCGGCAGTGATCCAGATGTGGCGATCTGTGGGGATGTTCTCACGAGCTTTGTTCAGGACACGTCGGGCGTTCTCATACGTTTCTAGACGAGCCAAAGCCAGCCACAGCTAGATGATGGACAGAAATGCTATAGTACTGATGGGGTTTTTCGCACTGGGGATACTAATGGAACCATGGTTTCGACAAGTACCTCCACACTTGTAGGGCAACACTCCACTGCTCTGCTCAGCATGATTCTGGCATCCTCCGGCTCCTCCAACTCGACAGCTGTCTTCCACAATCGAACTGACTTGGACACATTCTCCAGGGCTGCATGAACATCAAAAACCATTACAAAAAAACAATAAAACAAAGTTGGAACATTGGTACATTTAACTTGAGCCTTACCCTTCCTGAGGACTCTTTTTTTTGCTCTGACGTCCGTTTCCAGCTCCGCAGCTCTGATGTAGATTCGGACCGACTGCGGCATGTGCCTGACAGCTTGAGCTACCACAGCTTTGGCCGTGTCACCGGGCTGGAGCCTGGCTGCCTCTAGCCACACATCCTCGCTCTGATTGGCAGAGAGAACAAGCACGTTTTTTCTTAACAGTGATAATACGTTAAAAGTAAAACTAACCCTAGGTAAATGTGACTAAAACCAACTATGATGGTATGACACAAATGCAGACTACCAAAGACAAACTCAATTAAGTACACACCCTGTATGCAGCAGAGGCTAATAGAAGATTTTCTGCTTTTGACAAACAACGCGCTTGCAAAAACTCACATACTGTACAAGAACAAAGAATCACACACAGATTCAACCAACAAAACACATAAAACACACCTAAAACAAAAAAATATAAAAAAATTAAAAAAAACTAAACATTCACGCATGACAAACACACACACACGCACACAAATTTGTGCTTCTGCATACGCGCTCAAGCTCTTTCTTCCCTCACCTTGGGACACATTTCTGTGCCTTTCATGATAAGGTTTCGGGCCACCTGCAGTTTCCCCGTCACTTCTTCCAACCTGGCTGAGGCAATCCAGGCAGGCGGGTGATGAGGGTTAGTCTCCCTCACTGATTTCAGCAGCAGACGAGCCTTTTTAATGTCACTGGACAATACGGAGTGAAAATCCAGCCATGAGGAATTCATCAAATGCTATAGGCACAAATAAACCACATGAACCTCTACCTGATGTCTCCTCCGTGCGTGGGGATCATAGAGTTGAGGTCTGTAAGGTAGCCTTTAGGATCCACCACTGTCTGACCGCTGACTGAGTCAGACACCTGATAAAAGAGAAAGAGATAGACACTTGAGAAACAGAATGATAAAATAATGATAGGACTGTATCCTAGAGCTTCCTTTGTTAGGATTAGTGTTAATTAGGGCTCCAGCTATCAAATATTTGAAGTATTGATTATTATAATAATCATCCCATTCGTGTCTGTGAATATTCTCATTCATCCAGGTCATTTCACTCTCAGGAGTCAGGACATTGAATTAATCACAACTGCAGTGTTCTGGTTGTTCGCAGACACCCAGAACAGTCCAGCTGCAATCGTTGCCGCCCCAACACCGCCAAAAAATATATCACAAGATGAGAAATTTAAAATTAGTTGAGGATGCTGTAATATCTACCTGACTGAGTCTCATATCCATGAGTGTGTTCCTGGCCTGACCAATTTTTCTCATGTCCAGGTCTCCCGTCCCAGGCGTCATCAGGCCTGGCGTCATACTTCCTGGGTATGGTGTGTTAAGACCACCAAGCTAAAGGAGAGAAGCGACAATGACAGTTAGTGGGGGTGTCATACATGGCAAGACTGAACAATACAACTAAGGTTTCTCAAAATGCAGACATGCAAAGACCAAAGGCATGAAAAAGGTGACCAAAAAAAAAAAAACATTTTGTGGGGGCATGGGGGATCTATGGAGATCCCCTGAGCCCCCGCAGAGAATTTCTTTTTTTAAACTTTAACATAAATTAAGCAATCTGGAAGATTCTGAAGAGTACAATAAGGCAAAAAAAAACAAAACATTTTCTTCAAGCAGAAAAAACATTTATTTACAGCGCTCAAGTACATATTGATGTACACATTAAGATTATAATTAAATTTGGCTAATTTCTTTGCTTTCTTGCTTTGGCCTCCAACTTGAGCCATTCACGGAAATGGCCTATTTTGAGTTCAAAAGGGCAAATTTTGCCAAAAGGCGACTGATTTGCATGTATGTATATGAGAGAGTGTCATGGACATTTTTCATGACCATGACCACTCATGGTTGCATGTATACCAACCCCCTGCAGAGGGTCCACACTGGTGTGGTTCTCTCCAGTTTGAAGGTGCTTGGAGAAAAAGCTGTCTGGGACAGGAGTGAGTTTTTCATAGCGTGGGTTCCTCTGGCGCTTGTTCCTGGCGTCTCCCACCTCAGGAATGCTAAGCCACTCCTCCTCTGAGACCTCTGCCAATTTCCTCTGTGTGGAGAAGAAGAGAGGAGACAAAAAAAATCTGACATAGCAAGAAAAAAAGAAGCAGCACATTTCATGAGATCATTAAGTTTGTGATTTGTTTCAATCTGTACCTTCAGATCTGAAAACTGCTGCTGAATTTTGGGTCGCTCCATACGGTATTTCTCAATCTCTTCCTTTTCTCTCAACTCCCTTAAAACACAATAAGATATCAATCTTAACTTGTCAGATTCAGAAATTATTTGTTCTAAATCTTATAACTGCTGTGTTTTATAACCCACCTTCTTTCTTTGCGTCTTTCATCCATCCTTTTATCCAAAGCTGCATATATAGCATCTGCTTCTTCATCATCCTTCTCGTAAGGTCCACTGGAGAACAAGCTCCCCGCATATCCATTAAACTAGAAGAAAAGTATAAGTTAAAAGTATAAAACAATAAGGGGCAATAGGAAGAGTAGCTGGTTTTGACACAAATACAACAAGGCACCTCATCATAATTGGTGTCATTCAGATCTTCATCGTCATCATCCTGGTTCTTTTTCATTTGGTCCCCAACCGTCCTCTTCCCGGGGGGTGCATGTCGGTCATCCACTGGATCGTTCGCATCACGAGCGGGACCAATATCAGATCGGGTTGTAAAACCAGTAGCCCTGAAGGAAAGCAATGAAGGCAAATGTAATCCTGTACAAGACTAAGACTTTTTCTGGATAAATACAAGCTAAGTCGAGGTATTATTTTAACAGGTATTTGACCTCGAAAGGGTTAGAAATTAAAGCTGGCAGAAAATTTTTAACTAAACTCACTGCCCATTACAACAGACAGAAAAAGCTACAACATAAAGCCCATCTTAAGTGTCAATAACTCTTTGACACCCTTGAGAAGGGCATTATCCAGGTATGTTACTCAATCCATAAAATCGTCCGCAATTTTCTTCCTTTTTTTTTAACCCGGAAATAAGGGACGTGAATTTCACAGAGGTCCACCAAAGGTACGCTTTCTCATTGTTTCACACAAGATAATACTTTTTATTTTTAAATTATGTTATTGGGAAATCTCTTTACTACCTCGTTTTTGAATTTTTCAATTTGGTTGAGATTTTCTGTGGTTCTGACAGAGATAACACTGTTCCTCGACTTTGGTGTCGAAAATCACACGTTCATAGGATTCGGTGGCGATAGAAAACTACTATATGATTCACTTATTATTCTTGTAAGTTTGAAGTAATTCTGGCATTCACATTGCTCTCAGCTTGATCATCAAAATGAGATGCTTAGATGGCTCAAGCGGACACCGCTCTATTTAAACGTCACATTTCTGTCTCAACTCATAAGAAACATCCGGGCATTTTTCTACCAAAAAGTCAAGGTTTCAGTCTCACATTTCCTAATGATTTACAGTGATTTCAGGGCAGAGGATTTAGGCACATTTTTGACACAAAAAGTGGCATAAAATCCTTAATCCTTATCCGATTCTTATAAACTAGGGCTAATTTTACCCTTGCAACACTCCTCTATCCAATGACACAGTCAAGTTTGATGGAAAGGTATTTTTAAAATTCAAGTAACCTACCCACAACAGAGGAAAAACTACAACATAAAGCTCATCTTATTGTTAAGTGTCAATAACTCTTACTTCTGTTACCACGTCACATGTTGACCAGGTGGAATAGTTAATATGTGTGTGAATTTAGCAGAGGTCCAGCAAAACACAGTGTTCTCATTGTTCTGCGCAAGGTATTACTTGTTCTTTTCAAATTAGGTTGTTGGGAAATCCCTTTACCACCTTGTTTTTTAATTTTTTTTAATTCAGTTGAGATTTTCTGTGCTTATGACAAAGATGCAAACGTTCCTCAATTTCGGCGTCAAAAATCACACGGTAATAAGAATTAATGTCTATTCCATTCCCCCCAACGCCATTTTAAAGTTTAACTTGGTCAAAACAATGTGGCCAAATTTCAGCCCTCGTGTAGCAGGCCTGGTGGGACCTGGTCATTTAAACGTCACAGTTTCGTCTCAACTAACACGAAACATCCGGCATTTTTTTTTCTACCAAAGAGTCAAGGTTTCGGACTCACGTTTCCTAACGATTTACACTGACTTCTAGGCAGAACATTTTGGCAAATTTCCGACGTAAAAGGTGGCTAATTTTATTCATGTAACACTCCTCTATTCAATGATAGTCTGTTGTGATGTAAATGTATTTTAACAAATTTGAGTAACATTGCTATAGTTAAACGTAAAAGTGATGGTCAAGACACTATTTCGTTCATGGAAAGTAGCGGTAAAACAGACAAGGTTTATAGTTAGCAAGCTGGCTAAAAAGTTAGCTTACCCTCTGCCCAAACCGGGGACGTAACCCAGCGGTGCAGGCATCCCCAGGAAAGGTTTCTTCTTTTTCCCCATCAGCGGGGAGGCGAGAGGAATAACTGGGGGGGCACCGCTTGTCCCCGCTGCTCCGGTGCCCGCTGCATTTGTTTTAGGGACATTTTTGACCGGCTGCTTAACCACACTGGCAGACATCTTTACGAAGATACAACGACGAGCCGGATAATAACACGGGCACTTCCGCCCATCGAAACGTCACAACGTTTGATTTGTAACAGCGCCCTCATTGGGAAAGGAGGCTTGGCTATTTATTTTCGCAATCTGAATGAAATAGACGGAACAAAGCTTGTTGATGTATTCAGTTTATTGTATCTAAGCAGAAGTTTCATATTCTAAGTGCGACTTTGAATACAAAACATATATTTCATTAGAGATAACAGCGCCGAGTATTGTACTAGAATTCGACCTATATTGTGCTCCTTTTGGGTGTCACAAAACAGAGAGCCACAGAAGGGCGCTATTTGCTGACGAGTAGTGTATTGCACTCGTTCAGCAACTTTGTTATTTTAGGTCTAAAAGGATCCGAAATACGATCTTTAAATTATATTAAATGATTATATGAGTCATTTTGATCAGTAACAATCGATAAAGGGGGAAATAATTTGAATTTAGCATTTTTTGTGTGTGCCACCTTGGTTTTATATGGTTAAATGTCTTCCATGCTGAAACAGCCAAGCTGCAAGTCATACTTTCAAAAAGTTATGGAAAAATGTAAAAATGTAGGCATTCATACTAAAGGCAATCCTTATTGACAGAGCAAATGGTGGTGGCCCATTGAAATACACTTCTTGCATAATGGTAAAGACAAAAGTCAGTCAAGGTAAAGACATAAACAGCTTCATAAAAAATTGTGTGAGTTGCACAATTGAAACTCTGCAGATACAAGTGCATAGAAGATCCTAACTACCCATTAAACTCATTACACTGATGTGTTTCTACGATCTTAATAACGGTAAAGACATGTAATAAGTCAGACACTTTAAAACAATCATATATCTTCATTCATATGTCAGAAATAACACAATATATTTTGCTGTCTGCTATTGTGTGAATGCAAAAAGCTGTGATGGCTGCAAAGATGAGAACATCTTTGTATTGATAGTCAAGGAGTCGTAGTTCTTTTGGTCCAAATATTGTAATAGTTTACGAAGGTTTCGGACCGGCCAGCAAACCTCACCATTTTAAATTTTCGAAGTACGACTTTCTGCCTTGCAATTCAACAATTTAGTTGCAGAATACGGTACATATACTCGTGACGAGGTTATTTTAATGTATTGTAAGGCACATTAGCTTGGGGTATTTTGAAGAAACTGTTGAAACTTGAAACAGTAGATTACAGTCACAGTAATTAGCTCGACGTCGCTGGGTTTCATCCCTCGAGGAGAAGTGGGGCCAGCTCCTCTATCAATTGCTTTCAATCACGTTTCACTTCACCCATCTACACTCCACGCTTTCTCTGAGCCTTTACATTTTTCTTCATTTAAACGGCCGGGAGCGTAGACATTATCATGCTCATGGGAAAAGATGGTATCATGAAAATGTACTGCCTGACAAAACTCACACTGCCAACGACTAATTTAATGACCAAGTAGTCTACAGAACTTCTCATAAATTCATCCAGCTCGCACATTGCTTCTTTTACTTTTATGTGATTAGTTCAACGACTCGTTGATTTAGACCTAATTATTCTTTTTATAATGTATCATACGTAGTTTGACATCACTGGCCTGTATAATTGGTGAAAGACAGTAACCGTGCCACAGTAATAAATTATGAAGTCTTCTAACCACATACAGAACTGTCTATTGTCACATTTTTATAATTAACTATACATCTACTGTCATTTCCAAACATTTTTAATACAACCTTCACTAGACATCTAAATTAGTGGTTGCCTTGTAGGCAGTAAAATATTCATATTGAAGAGCTGACAGTCGTCTCAGCACTGTGGGTGTTGTTGCTATCCAACACTCCTATAAATGCGCTTGGAAAAGAATCAAGATACTAATTGTGTCCCCTGGTTATCTGCATCAGGACAACGTACATCTGCTCTCTAAATTAAATACGTTACGAAAGGGGCAGCACAGTGGATTGGTGGTTAGCATATTCTGCCTCAGAGTTCTGAGGCGGAGGTTTCGAATCTCAGCTGCGGCCTTCCTGTGTGGCGTTTGAATGTTCTCCCCGTGGGCTTTCTCTGGCTTAATCCCACATCCCCCTCAACCTGCATATTTTGTCAATTGAAAACATTCAAGCGGCACGGTGGCCGACTGGTTAGAGCGTCAGCCTCACAGTTCTGAGGACCCGGGTTCAATCCCCGGCCCCGCCTGTGTGGAGTTTGCATGTTCTCCCCGTGCCTGTGTGGGTTTTCTCCGGGTACTCCGGTTTCCTCCCACATCCCAAAAACATGCATGAATTGGAGACTCTAAATTGCCCGTAGGCATGACTGTGAGTGCGAATGGTTGTTTGTTCCTATGTGTCCTGTGATTGGCTGGCAACCAGTTCAGGGTGTACCCTGACTCCTGCCCGATGACGGCTGGGATAGGCTCCAGCACGCCCGCGACCCTAGTGAGGAGAAGCGGCTCAGAAAATGGATGGATGGATGAAAACATTCAATTCCAAAGGTGTGACTGTGAGTTTATCCTGCAATTGACTTGTTTCCAGTCCGTGCAGGATGTACTCCGCCTCTTGCCCAAGGTCAATTGGGAGAGGCTCCAGCAAACCAGCGACCCTAACCCTAACCCGAATGAGGCTAAGTGGTAGAGAAAAAGGATGGACTAAAATGGTTCAAATTATACAATTCCTCATTTTTTATTTTTTTTCCCGTCAACAATAAATAAAGAAGTCTTGCTGCGTAAGTGATATTCATCTCGTCGCGCAAGCACATAGAAAACTGCACTATACCGTGTGTGTATCCGTGTGTGCGTCACTTTGCATGAAGGCATAGTTCTATTTCATCTGTTTATCTAGCATGCGCATGGCAAGGGACAGAAGCGAGGACCGCTGCAATATCTTCCCATTTGAATCAGCAGATGTCCATAGTGTGATAACGTAGCCGAATGCAGAGTTGCATGGAAGTGAACATAAGGACATGGGAAAAAGAATACTGTATGATTATGCTACTTTGATGATTTACTCATTCTATAAGGCGTCAGGACAAAGAGACACAGGGTTGGTGAGATGACCAGACAACAGCTTTACTGACATACTTTTCGTGCATCAGCCAACACACCCCACACACATAGATACACACATCATTCATTCAGTCTAAGCAGCATCCCCGAGTTAATTTTAACTCATTAAAAACCACAACACAATGTCGGCAAATAGGACACAGAAATTGTCGTTTTTCTCTATTATACACACATGCTAAACTCAATTACCATCTCTTGGACAGAAGCAGAAAGTGGGATTTACACAGAATAATGTCCTGACAGACGGGATTCATGATTTGTTGAGCTCTGATTAGCAACTGTGTAATAACAAAGAAAAGTGCAATTGTAAAAGGTCAACAGGAAACTGATTTTCCTTTTTAAGTACAGCTCAACTGCCGTCTTTTTTGTTTGTTTTTTTTGCCACAGATGCTAAAATGGAATTATTGATCCTCTTAGCCTAGTATGACAGCAAACTTTTCACTCCGATGATGAGTGTGCAAGAAACTGAGACTGTGCACAAAGGATAAGTGTGTGTTTGGAATAGTAATGTGATGAAGACACTAGTGAATTGTGGGTCAGTCATATTAGTTGTGATTCATTAGGATAATTGCTATGTAAACAAACTGAACCCCTTCACTCTTTGTAGCAGCGAGGTCACCTAGAGTAAATATTGTAGGAAGCCTCATGAATATACAATGTGAGGATACTGTATGGGCATGCTATGAAAATGAGCCATAGGTGTCAGATTTCCAGTGTGGGTGAAGAAAGGGAATACACTTTTTTTTTACATGTCCTAATGTTCAAAACAGTGTCTGGTATCTATTTAGAACATTTCATTTGAAGTCCACTAGCTTACTTGAACCTGAGCCTGAGGAGGGTTGACTTGTTTTCCTGATGCAGAGCAGATAAATTAGATTATTGACAGAGGCTGTTATTCAAAGGCATGCGAGCAGTACGCATTGTTTTCTTTTTAGAGGAGACGAGTGTTTTAAAATGCATGCAATTAATGACCGCTGAACACAAATAGATGAAAGGGGAAGAGGTGTGTGTTTGTTGGGGGGGGTGGGACTGAAATAGATTAGTGGGATTTAGAAACAAATAGAAAGGGAATGACAGACAGAAACTTGGAATTTGGCTGTTATTCAAACAACTGAACTCAAAGACCCTGTAAAATGAATTCAGAGATTTGTTTTTAAATACATTACAGTATACAGTTTGAAGATCATTTCTGAAAACATGCAAAGAGTCTGATCTATGTAGTATTTAATTGTGGCGATATAGCGGGATACAGTTTTTCATAATTTCAGTTTTCCTGATTTTTGGGTTGTGGCTGAAACGTTGGCTAGTTGCTCAATCCAAGAGTCGTCCCTCCCTCACTATGTAAAAACTTGAGTGCCTTTGTTTGGATCTCTGGTTAAGTGGCGGAAGTGCAAGTTATTTAGGCCCGTTGCACGCTCAGCAACATGGCCGAAAGTGACTGATGTGAACCATCGCAAAAAAATAAAATAAAATTACAGTTGGCAACTCTTCGCCGCACACAATTAAACGATTAAGTATATCACTTCGCCTCCCTGTATAGGGGTTTGCAGGCTCCACATACTCTATTGCAATTTTTTTTTTCTCTTTTATTGAACCACAAAAACATGGCGCGATTGTCATAGAAGAAGTGGATGGCCACAAAGAGGACGAAACGTGCAAATAAGAAGACTTGAGAAGCTGTTGGCAAGGATCAGCGCCCCATTCCCTGACACGTCCATTTGGGCAGCAGAGACTATGTGTTTTGCTTTCTAGCAACAGGTATCAGTTATAAATATAGTTAAGTATTATTGTTATTAGGTGTATATATGTTGGGATATGCTTCTGAGAGCATCTTCACCACCTGTGCCTCTTTCACCCGAATTACCCCTTGCATTTAACCTCGTGTCTCATTCTTTCTCGTCGCCAGTTCATTGTACCTTGTCGTCCCGTTCCAGCATTCCTTGTTTCCACGTCCAAGACTCACAGTAAGACTAGACCCTGTTCCGCTTATCGACCTCGCCTTTTTGCCTCATGTTTTTGGATACTGTTGCCTTTTTTTGGATTGCCTGCCGGTGTAGGGACCTCTGCCCGTATATTAAACCTCTCTTTTTTGAAACTGTCCATTTGCTTTGGAGTCGTGCATTTTTGGGTCCTATCCTCTGTTCCGTTCATGACAGAACGAACTGGCCAAAACATGGACCCAGCAGACTCAGACCCGGTGCACAAAGCACAACACAACACCCGATACCGCCACGGTACCAACATTTCCATGTGAAGCAGTCACCATGCAGCCACCTGCCACCTCCACTGCTGTCTGCCCACAGCTCTCTCGACCGGAGAGGTTCTCTGGAGATTCTGGGAACATTAAGCCGTGCATCATTCAGTGCGAACTCCACTTTGAGCTGCAGGCAGCTGCCCTCCCCACCGAGCGGGCAAAAATCGCTTTCGTTATTTCCCACCTGACTGGTCGTGTGGCGGCGTGGGCTACTGCTGAATGGAGCCGCAATTCCGCCGCGTGTCATTCGTGGGCTTTTTTCGTAAAGACTATGGAGCAAATCTTTCAGTTTTTCACACCAGACCGTGAGGCATCTTACTCCCTTGTCACCTTACAACAAGGCAAGCGCAGGGTGTCAGATTACGCGATTGAGTTTCGCATTCTAGCAGCTGATCATTTGGTCCCACTCGACCTGCCGACCGACTTGGACACTCTCATCACTCTCGCCGTACAGATCGACAAGAGGCTTTTGGATCACGAGCTGGACAGAGTTTGGCGGAGGGCTGCATCACCGCGCACTTGGAGGACGAGCCTCGGTGACCAGCCAAACCAAGGCAGATCCCCTGTTTCCGGTCTCAACACACAGGCTAGCGTCACCACGGATGAACCCATGCAACTGGGCAGGTTCCGTCTCTCCCCTGAGGAACGTCAACGCCGGCTGAGGTAAGGGGGGTGCTTCTACTGTGGGCAGTTGGGTCATTCCGTGAGCAACTGTCACGTCAAAGTTGCCGGTGCATGGGCACAGGAGAGGTAAGTCTGAATTTCATTAAGGAAGACCCTGCCCGGGTTCTTCCTGAAATGACACTATGCTCACCTGATCAAGAAATTCATACACATGTATTAATTGACTCTGGTTCTGACGCAAACTTACTCAACTCCCTCCTCGTTAGACGTATGCACCTTAGAATCTTTCAAATAAAACGCCACCTCAACACGTATGCTGCAGATGGCAGTTTTATGGGCAAGGTCACTCACTGCACCCAAACACTCACATTGACATTTCCTGATTCTCACTCGGGACGCATTAGTTTTCATGTTTTTAACGCCATGAATCATGACCTTATTTTAGGTTAACCCATGGTTGAAATTACATAACCCCCACATTGGCTGGTCCTCTGGGCAGGTTATGTCATTGGGCAGCAATTGCGCCCAGAACTGTTTCAAGCCGCCATGTGATGTTCAGGG
Source organism: Phyllopteryx taeniolatus (assembly GCF_024500385.1). NCBI lineage: Eukaryota > Metazoa > Chordata > Actinopteri > Syngnathiformes > Syngnathidae > Phyllopteryx > Phyllopteryx taeniolatus. The sequence goes on from NC_084502.1 coordinate 3,858,923, forward strand.
CTATATTTCTAATGACAATCCACAGAAACCATCTGGGGATCCTGATTTATCTCAAGTGCCCACCTGTTACTAGGATATTAAAGACGTTTTTTCCAAGTCCAAGGCCTCACAAGGCCTTCCACCCCACAGACCTTATGACTGTGCTGTTGAGTTGCTGCCTGGAACCACACCCCCCACGAGGGAGGTTATTCTCTCTTTCAGGGCCGGAACACAAGGCTATGAAGGAGTATGTGGATGAATCACTGGTAGCCGGAATTATTCGCCCATCTTCATCCCCTGCGGGAGCCGGATTTTTCTTTGTGGACAAGAAGGACAAGACTCTGCGACCCTGTATCGATTACCGGGGTCTCAACAACATCACGGTGAACAGGTATCCTCTTCCTCTCATCTCCACCGCCTTTGAGTTCCTGGAGGGAGCCAAGATTTTCACCAAACTAGACTTAAGAAATGCAGATCATTTAGTCAGGATAAGGGAGGGGGATGAATGGAAAACAGCATTCAACACACCAACGGGACATTACCAGTATTTGGTGATGCCTTTTGGACTAACTAACGCTCCAGCTGTGTCCCAGAACTTTATCATTGATGTCCTGCGTGACATGTTGAATGTGTATGTTTTTGTATATTTAGACGATATTTAGATATTCTCCCCGGATGAGGAGACTCACATCATTCATGTCCACTCTGTGTCGCAGCAGTTACTGCAGAGTGAACTATATGTCAAGGCTGAGAAATGTGAGTTCCACAAGGCGTCCGTTTCTTTTCTGGGGTTCGTGCTGGCTCCAGGTGAACTCAAGATGGACCCTTGCAAAGTTGATGCTGTGATTAATTGGCCCACTCCCACATCACGCAAAGTCATACAAAGGTTCTTAGGGTTCGCTAATTTCTACAAGTTCATTAGAAATTTCAGTTCTATAGCCTCGCCTTTGCATGATCTTACCTCGCCACACAGACCTTTTGTATCAGGCAGCTTTTCAGAAACTTAAATCGAGCTTTACCTCCGCTCCCATCCTTACTTTGCCAGATCTCAAACAGCAATTTGTGGTAGAAGTTGATGCGTCTGTTGCCGGTATAGGAGCAAGTGCTCTCCCAGAGATCTCTCAACGATGGTAAGTTACATCCTTGTGCTTATCTCTCCAAAAAACTGAGAGAACAGCCGAGAGAAAATTATGACATTGGTGACCGTGAACTGCTGGCAGTCAAAGTGGCTTTGGTGGAGTGGAGGCACTGGCTAGAGGGGGCACATACTCTGTTTTTAGTATGGACAGATCAAGAACCTGGAATATCTTATGTCTGCCAAGAGATTAAATGCAAGGCAGGCTAGATGGGCTCTGTTTTTCACTAGATTCAACTCCACATTATCCTACCGACCTGGTTCTAAAAATGGTAAGCCAGATTTTTGATCTCGCATTTTCTGCGCAAAGAATTCTTTGTCCGACCCTAAAACCATTTTGCCCAAGTCATGTTTCGTTTCTGCTTTTGTTTGGGACATTGAGACTGCGGTAAAGGAGGCTCTGGAGAACACACTTAGCCCAGAAAATTGCCCTGAAAACAGGCTTTATGTGGTTCCGACCTTAAGGGGAAGAGTCATCCACTGGGCTCAGACGAACCGGACTGTATGTAAGGCAGGCATTGCTAAAACTCAATCTGTGGTCGAACAGCGCTTTTGGTGGCCCAATGTTAGAAGGGATGTTACCAATTATGTCAATGCTTGCCAGGTATGTGCTGCTAACAAGTCCTCTCGTTAACGTCCTTCTGGGGAGTTGTGACCCTTGCCAATACCACAACGTCCTTGGTCAGACATCTCGAAAGGAAATACCACAATTCTAACAGTCGTGGACAGGATCTCGAAAATGGCACACTTCATTGCACTCCCGAAACTTCCCTCAGCTAAAGACACTGCCGAGTTAATGATACACAAGGTATTCAAGTTCTATGGCTTCCCCAAGAATGTGGTATCCGATAGGGGTCCCCAATTCATTTCGCAATTTTGGAAGGAGTTTTGCAATCTCATAGGTGCTACCGTCAGTCTGTCATCTGGGTTTCACCCTGAAACCAACGGCCAAACCGAGAGGCTGAACCAGGACCTGGAGACTGGGCTCCGATGTCTTGCTTCACAGGAGCCGCGATCCTGGTCTCAGAAACTGGTTTGGGTCGAATTCTCTCACAATTCCCTCCCCTCTGCATCCACTGGTCGATCGCCTTTTCACATTGTGCATGGTTACCAACCATCTCTATTTCCTGTCATAGCCCCAGAGTCCACAGTTCCAGCGGCATTGACCTTGGTGAGACGCTGAAGGAAGACCTGGGAATGAGCCCGCCAGATGCTGCTGCGCCAGGGACGGTCCTACAAACCGCTGCTGACCGTCGGAGGACACCGGCCCCGAACTACAAGGTGGGTCAGCAAGTTTGGCTCTCTACCAAACATATTCCACTCCGGGTGGACTCCAAGAAGCTCGCTCTCAGGTTCGTTGGGCCCTTCCCCATCACAAAGATCATCAACCCTGTCACCGTGAAGCTTAGGTCGATGCGGGTCCACCCTGCTTTTCACATCAGACTACTCAAGTCCCCTCTGGTCCCGCCTTCCAGGCCCCCTCCTCCCCCCCGGTTTGTGGATTGGGGCCCTGTCTTCTCTGTGAAGCGGCTGTTGTCGTCTCGTCGGAGGGGGAGGGGGTTCTAATATCTGCTGGACAGGGAGGGCTACGGGCCTGAGGAACGTTCATGGGTGCCATCTGCGTTTATCGTGGATGACTCGCTCATTCGGGACTTCCATGTTGCGCATCCAGGGGCTCCGTGGCCGTCTGGGGCCGGCCGTTAAGGGGGAGGGGGCGTACTGTCATGGGTGTGTGTTCCGGTTTTTGTCTTCCCCCTATTTCACACACACCTGCTCCTGAGAGGATCTTCACCACCTGTGGCTCGTTCACCCTAATTACCCCTTGGATTTAACCTCGTGTCTCATTCTTTCTCCTCGCCAGTTCGTTGTACCTAGTCGTTGTTTCCACGTCCAAGACTCACAGTAAGACTAGACCCTGTTCCGATTATTGACCTCGCCTTTTTGCCTCATGTTTTTGGATACTGTTGCCTTTTTTTGGATTGCCTGCCTGTGTACCGACCTCTGCCCGTATATTAAACCTCTCTTTTTTTGAACTGTCCATTTTTTTTGGAGTCGTGCATTTTTGGGTCCTATCCTCTGTTCAGTTCATGACAGGTTTCAGCGCATTCAACGGACACGCCCACAGTATTCGACAACAGATGGATTTTTCACGATTTTGAACTCTCATTCTATATACAGAGGAACCTCGGGTTACGAATTTCATTTATTCCGTGACCTTCCGCTCGAACTGAAATGTTTTTACAATGGAGGTAATGTTCCCAATTAAAATAAATTGAAATTCCAATAATCCGTTCCAGCCGCAGAACATTATATTGACCTCATTTTGATCATTGCATGGCTAAAACTGAATACTGTGCAGTACCGCAATGAGTGAAAACACAATTTCTGATGATGGAATAACTGTGAGTTGTCTAGCGAATCACTGCACAGAAAAAGCTGAGTTCAAGACTGTTTGTAAACTGAAAGCAGTGTGTAACCCGAGATAATTTTTCTTTAAAATAATTGTTCATAAACCAAATTGTTTGTAAACTGGGTCACTGGTAAAGCACGGTTCTTCTGTACTTGGTTCAGTATATATTTTGCAGGATTGTGAACAACGCTCTTCTCCGTGGTGTGTTAAATTTACACGTCATATTTATTTTCACTTTACAGGAACTTTGAAAATTATGTTATAATAATTGTCTTAATTCAATTGACTTTCAGTGTATGTTTTGAGGAAAGAAAGGCATGTGGAGATTTAAAAAAGAGAGACACACACAGAGAGCTGATTTTAGTAAATAAATAAATAAAATACCCCCCAAATTAATAAAATACATGTTGAGTGAACGGCAGCTACATTCTGTAGAAAAATAAGCCCTCACTGGAAAGTAATCATGGCAAAAGAAATTGTCTTTGTGGGGCGGGGCAGAGTGACCATCAGAGTGAACAGCACTGACTTTCAAAGATGAAACTGAAGATGAGAAAGGATGATGAGCGATGGTGCAAATCTTACATCCTCTTTCTTCTTTTTGCTACGTCTCTTGGAGTTTCACTTCAATTGCTTCCTGCCCCAAGGCCAACATTCCAGCCTGTGCTGTTGCTGAGGGAGAAGCACAAGGCTGTGTGTACATAGGGGCAAAGACATATGGTCCATCGAGATACTGTATGCATCCCAAACCCTCCCTTCCTTGTATACACATACATATGAAGGCCACAGTGCAGCAAATGAACTCTCTCAAATAGGTTCTGTCATCATTTGCTCTCCGTCTATATAAATGAGAGGTGATGCTTCATTGTCACAGAGAAGGGCCTGTCGACAACATGAAAACAAGAACTCCCCTCCAGATGTCTGATTGAGAAAACATCTTAGGAACGCAACCTGACAATATAAAGTAACTTCCTCTCTATTGTTTGCACTCAGCAGGGAAAACAGCTTCCTGTGGGAATTTGGTGCATTTCTTTCACTTTCACCTGAAAGAGCCACCTCTTTCATATCAGATTAAGAAGATCCATTGAGCTCTCACTTCTTTGAAACTTCGCTTTCCGTGCATTCAAATACACCATCCACGATTTGCGATTTGCCAGTTTTCTTTCCATGCTGTGTTCTATTTGGCCAGCGTTATTTCTCAGTGCCCACTAAAAGAACGCCATTCACCGTGACACCAGCTTTGGGAAGGCTGATACCACACTCCAGCATCAATAGCTTCTCTATGTCTTTTCAGAAAGTGCTCCTCTTTCCTTGAATGGCGCTCAAGCTCAATAAGCTCCTTTTTTCTTTCCGCTATCAGGCCACAATAGGCCGTTTGAGAGCAAGCACACTGCAAACTACATAAAGTGTTATCGTGAAATTATGTGCTTGAGCTTTTCTGTATAGTCGTATCGAAAACCTTCCTGTCAAGAAGAAGACAGCCCATACTGTATGTAGGGGCATGAGACTAACAGTATATAATGCATGTTTCATGGTGTCATCTGTTGCTAAAAGGATGTAATGTATGGATCATTTGCTTGGCCAGGAGATGCTATATCAAACTCAGTGGAGATGTCACATGTGACTATGCCACCCAGCTCGCACGACAAGCCTCTCGGTCCATCCCTGTAAGTCTACTTCATTATTCACCGGGCTGAACATCATCTGAATTAAAGATACATGCTTTGACTGCTCACTGTTAGACAGGACCGAATGTGCGGGACCGAATGTGCTTTCAAGCGTACATGAGCACACTTCTAAATTAAGATCTGCCTCTGAGATTAAACACATTTGCAAACGTGTGTGTCTGTAGGGGAATGTGGAAGATAGAGTGTGAAATAGTCAAAGTTGTAGCTGTAATCAGTGGTATTGCGTGGGTTGCCAGAGCCCGGGGCGAGTCAAATATTTGTTATCCCCACTGAACCGGGTGGACATATAGCATAGCTTTCCTTCAGTTGAGTGTTAGTGCCCTTTTTATCCTTTTGGGTCACCCTACTTTGGTCTCATGTTTGCTGTTGCAGGAAGTCCTCATCAGGTGAAATCACATCTGTTTTTGTTATTGCACATTCTTTTGACACTCTGAAAAATACAGTGGATATAAAAAGTCTACGGAGTTCTCTTTAAATTCCAGGTTTTAGTAATATAAACAAATTAGATATAAATGATTTCAAATGTTTTTACACCATTCACGCTGTCCCCACCATGCTTCGCTAGGTATGGTGTCCTTGTGGTTCTGACCAGTGTTGTGTTGGTGCAAAATATACTTTTCGGAATTATGGTCAGAACGTTCACCCTCCGTTTCATCGGCCCATAACACATTTTCTCGTATGTGTTTGACACCATGATGGTTGCGACATTAGGCTGTTTTTCTTCAGAAGGATTTGGAGCCTTAGACAAGGTGGAGGCAATTATGAAGATTTTGAAACAGCAGCCAGCATTAGCACAAATGTCGGTAAAAGCCTACTAGAACACTTGAAATTCACTTGGGGTTAGTCAGAGACACATGCCAGGTGTGTGCTGACTCCCATTAAACATGAGTTTGAATGTGATTGGTTGATTCTGAACACAGCCACATCCCAGTTATAAGAGGGTGTGCACACTTATGCAACCGCATTATTTCAGATGTTTATTTTCACTTCCTGTCTTGAATAGATTTAAAAAACTATTTCAATTGAGTTGAGCTGATATGTAGCCTATAGCTATTGCTATTTCTTTTATTTTTTTAACAAAGAAACTTTTGATTCTCTCTTCTTTATGGTCTTTTGGGGAGAGGTGCTTTGGTGCACTGGTGCCAAGCAGCAATCTGAAAGCTAGAAAATCAGTGAGCTAGGGATATGGTGAGATTATACTTGTACTAACGAAGACACAATCGCCACTTACTCCCGAATGCTCCTCTTTGAAGTGAAGTGGCGCTGCCTTGTTGGAAAGTTACTGGCTGATCACAGCATCTGCTCGGTGGATGGATGGGTCTTAGTCGTTTTTGGAAGAACATTTGCCTCTTTCGTGTTGCAAAGGTCAAATATTTGCATCGATGTTACAATCCACGCACACACATTTGTGTTCTGTACAATTCCAAAGACCACCCTTAGGGTTGCCGGGGCTTAAACCATAAGGTCTTAACAATGTCGTATTGCTATTGGATGAGATGACTGAGCCCTGACGAGGTGCCCTTAAGCAAGGCACCAGACTCTCTGACATTGACGTGACATGTTTATGGAGTGCCCTGCTCACTCTGACATCCTGTCCATTAGTGCACGTATCGAATCATGTTGTCCGTGTGTGTTGATCTGATCGTGTGTACTGGATACAGAATGTGTAACACACAGTACAAAATTACAATTTGCCCTCAGAGGGACAAAAGAGGTTATTTTTCCTAAATGGTCAATGTTAAGTATGATGTATTCTGTAGTTCTGTTGATCCTGGAAATAATGCAGCCAATGACATAATAAAAATGGAGGACGAGTGTGTGTATGTATGTATGAGTGTGTATGAGTGTCATACTTGAATCTTTGGATCCCTGGATGCCTTGATTTTTCTAAACCAATCAATCAGCTTTAAGTCAGAGAGTAACACTGAATTCATTCAGGTTTGGTGGAGACTATGCGCTCTATTTAACCTATTCGCACAAAAGTGCAACCTGCAAAAACAAAATGACATTGCTTATAGCTTCCATGGAGCAAACAATAAAGTAATAGGAAGGTTTGAAGAAAGTTCTGTGCGTCTTTAATTAAATTATAACAAGCAAAAATGTTACAGACGGCAATACTTCTCTTCCACTGAAGTTCTGATGAACTCCCAAAAGCTCTGACACTCATCAAAGCAGTTTATGCTTCTTCTTATCATTTCGCAAAGGAGCTTGTTTAAATTTTAACAAATTATCATAAAAGCTCGTAATTATATCATTACTGTGTATTGTCTCAGAGAGGCAGAGAGAGACCAACTTTATCCTGATGACGGTCACACACGCTCAAGTGCAGGGTTAAAGATGGACTAATGATGGTAATGACAATCCTTCAATTGTCATGCAAAAAGGAAAATCAGATTTCCATTCTGGGGAGATATGCAGGTCTTCCTGCTTGCTACTTTGTTCATGTTAGTTTTACTAAGTGCACACTGCTTTGTTTTTTTTGTTTATTTTCCATGCACTGAATGTTAAAAGGTCCAAAGCCTTCAGTGTATGCAATGCCTTATCAAAGGCTGAGCAGCTTTATTTATTTGTTGTCATATTGCACAGCGGTTCACTTACGTATTTGTATTCAACCTTTTCCTATGGCGCTCGTCCTCATTAGGGTAATGGGTGAAGTTGAAGATGGAGCCTATCCTAACTGACTTTGGGTGAGAAGCGCAGTACACCCCTGGACTGGTCATCAATTAGTAAAACATTCCAATTGCATTCATACCTATGGTCAATTTAGAATCCTCAATGAAACTCACATCCACGTTAATGCCTGACCATTTAAAAAAAAATTGTGGCCACAATATGGGTATAACGTGCACACAAAATGCTAATTTGTGGCCACGAAATACACATTTTTGGGTTTAATATCGTTCCCATGAACAACTAAGCAAGCTAACGGCACGCAGCTTTGCTGGAAACTGTGATGCCGGTCCAGATTTCCTTTAGCTAAGGTTCTTATTCCTCACTAGCTGCAATGCTGGTCCCCCCCCCCCCCCTCCAGGATGTTTTGCTTAATACCAGCCTAAAATCTAATTGAATCATACTGTCCATGTCCATTGTCTTTCGTTCTGGTCTCTAACTCTACCCATTTTACAGTTTAAAAATCTCACGGCACACCACCAAACAACAATGTCATACTTTCTAAATACTGAAAACAATCTCAATCATCTCAATTTACTCACAAATAGCCTTAAAAGCTGAAGCCATGACCTATTCTGTTGCATGAGTGACAAGCGGTGGATACGCAGTTTTATTGTACCTTCTTCCAGCTGATGGAAGAGCAGTTAATTCTTCTGCCTGCCATAAGTAAATGAAAGTATATACATTTTAAATTTTTTTGGAAGGAGAAATGAAGTGATAATACATAATTTATCTCACCACCCCTGATTATATCTCACAGCACACTAGTGTACCACAACACCCTGGTTGGAAATCACTGTGGTAAAGTATGTATCTGTAGGTCAGGGGTGTCCAAACGTCATCTTGCAAGGGCTGCATCCAGAAAAATAGAAGGAGGCAAGGGCCACTTTTATGTCCGAATGACATGTGATTGGTTGAAAACAAGGAAGTGAGAGATGAGAACGAACTTCTTCTCCGAATCAGAATCAGCTTTGTCTCCGGTAGTTGGAGCCATGACGACAAACAGACACTAAAGACAAAATATACAACACGAGCTGTGTCACCCGTTTATATTTTTGTCGATGCCGCGGGCCGCTAACAAATGGATTGCACCCGCAAATGGCCTCTGGGCCGTAGTTTGGACACCAATGCTGTAGGTGTTTTAAACTAAACCTAAAAAAAAAAAAACATTTTACAGGCATGTGACCAAAGGTCTCGCTGCACAGCCACCCTGTACGTGCCAGTGTATTAAAATGAATGCGTATTAAAGTGAAAAGTTATTTGATGATAGCCATCATGGTAAAATCTGACATCCCATACTAAAATGAAGTGCGAAGAAGAGGAGAGAGAGAGAGAGAGAGAGAGAGAGAGAGAGAGAGAGAGAGAGAGAGAGAGAGAGAGAGTGTGTGCAGGAGTGACCTTTGAATCTCCGGGCGGTCAGGTGCAGAGAGGACGGGGGCGGAGTTAGAGCGCTCGCCGCTTCATGTGTGCGGGCTGCACCGCAAATGGTCGCTGCGGGAAGCCAGTGCGTCGTCCGGCTCTCCGCTAGAGAGAGGACTTCAAATTCATCCGTCCGGACCCTCCGAACATTCCGTCGTTCCGGCAGCAGGATGGAAGAACCTTGGTGACGGCACCACGGACAGACCCACGCTGAGAGCGAGCATGGCCGTGGACGGTAGGCGCGTTTTGTTTTGACGGAACCGGGTCAGCGGGGTGCCGACAGCACACTACTACTTTTCTTTTCTTATTTCACATCAGTGGCAGGAATGCAATGTATACGCTATAGAAGCAGGCTGGCTTTTTAATTCTGTTTGAAAAAGAGCGAAAGGCTCATTTATTTGCCTCTCATACATAGCATTTTTTTTCTTCTTGAAATACATCAAATACCCACTGAAACTATGTGGCATAATCACAAAGCGATTTCCCCCCCCCCCCGATATATTTTCAATATTTTGCCGAAACTTTTTTTTTGTTTGTTTCTACATTATTTTGGTAAAGTTGTCCACTGTAAGGCATCATTTGAATTAAGTATTGACAAAATCTCCACCTGTTTCATCTGAATTGGTGGCATGCAGTATTCACTTGAAGGATGCGATAATGAGCTGACTTTTGTTCTCCATTCTTTTGTTTTTGCTATAAATAGAGATCAAACCGTGTAAACACATGTGCTCTTTTGCGTGGATGAGCTCAGGGCTTTCTTTTGTGTTCAGTTGCTTGTTTCATCCTCAACACAGCCAATATGTGAAGCATGAACCACTTAACCAACTCTTGCATTCAAACTTAAAATTGGGAATGAGGTGGTGTTTCTTTGTCGTGTGTATTTTTTCATTGAATATTTCAGAAATCAAGTCACTGATGGTGTCACTACATTCGCCTGATGGTGTGAATGCGAGAGTGAATGTTTGTCTGGGTTCATATGTGCCCTGCGACTGACTGGTGACCAGTTCAGGGTGTAGTCCACCTTAAACCCGAAGTCAGGCGTGGCTCCATTATACCCGTGACACTGAACAGGGTAAAGCATTGACATGGATTATACTGTTTTAGCGTCTAGCTGCGGACTTCCTACCAGTTTACCATTAAAACAAAAATATGTAGCACTAACAGGTTCTGCATTATTTGAATATTGGTGGACTGAACCTCTTCGGAACACTATACCCATCTTTACCATTGCTATTCCAGCGTTTTCCAACGTTTTACTGAGCAGAGGAACATATTCTAAATTTCATGGCACACCACCAAACAAAAATGTCACAAAAAGTATTGACAGTATATTGAAATAATTATGGTGTGGTGCAAGCGGAAGGGTATTTAACTGTGCTGCAGGTCTCTATCCATCGCTGTACAAATGCTGATACTGTTGTACATCTTTACGGTATTTGTTCTTGTAAAAATGCACAGATACTACACGCTGATACCACTTAACGACATACCTTCTGGGTAGGAGCTATGTCAGCCCTGCAGAGATACTTTCAGGTAAACACAGGTGGTAATTCTTTTAGTGGACTGGAAATTATTCTTTGCTGGGGTGGCAACAGATCCGGCCCGGGAGCCATGCGGAAAGCACTGAGTTTTGAGCCCAGTTACCCGCTCTGCACTGCTTGGCTTCAGCCAAGTCAGCTGCGTGCACATCTTGGCACGGCATGTTGACAAAAGAGAAGTAAGCATTGGTGTAATAAAGCAACCAATTTCAGAGTGTCCCGAGAAAACCCACACAGGCACGCGGGGAAAACATGCCAACTCCACAAAGGAAGGCTGTATTTGAACCCAGGACCTTAGAACTGTGAGGCGGATGTGCTAACCAATCGTCAGCCCTGCCACCCCTTATAGTAATATTCAATCTATATTGTTTTTTATGAACACGTTTTTATGGACAGCATAATTGTTTTTTTTGGGGGGGGGAAAATTACTAAAATGTTTCTATATTGGTTCTCTACGATTGGCTGGCAACCAGTTCAGGCTGCAAAATGCAACATAAATGTAAAGCGACAGTTAATTAAGACACACATTTAATCAACTATGGGTAACAAAGACACACTTGTGCAATAATGATTAACGTTCTTATCAAGGCAAAAATTCAGCATTGAATGGCGCAAGGCATGCTGGGAACCGAAGTTAACGCGGGAAGTATAATGAAGCCCTCAAAACACAAGTACACAAACAACAGCATTTTTTTTTCTTATTCTTCTCAAGAACCGTTGACAGTTCCTTTAAGGTGCATGAGGAGTTTCTAACATTTGGGTCCTCCAAAAACATATTGAACGCCGGGGATTGAAAGCTGGTCCTCAGAACTGTGAGGCAGACGCTCTAACCAGTCGTCCACCGTTCCAGCTGCCTCGAAACAATTAATCGATAATTAAAATTTGATAATAATTAGCTTAGCTTCACAAGTGGGAGCCCATCAGAGCCTCCTTCAGCCCGACGACATTAATATTTGTGAGCACGATTGTTTTTCAATTCGTCCATTATCAACTGAAGCAGGTTCATCAGTACTAAAGATGGCACACCGTTCATGTATACTCACTTAGTCAAACACGGGGCTATTTTATTTTATTTTTTTAAATTAAGCCATAGTTTACTTATGCATCATTAATTGAGCGCCCTGGGCATTGATGACTCCCTTGGAGTGTGTTCTACTATTTAAAGATTAATGAGGGTTTGTCCAAAAAGGATTGAAGTAGATTTATTTACAAGTGGCCAACTAGCATCTGTCTTAGACTCATGTGCGGTCTTTTTCAACACATAATGTGTGTATTAAAAAGTTGGTCTCTTAATTTTCTTATTGATAGACAATCGACGTTCGCTCACAGTATTCTGTTCTATTGTGGTTCTGTTGATAACCAATTGCCTTTTGTGAGGAAGATGCAGTTTCATTTGATGGGGCTTGCATATAATATAGGGATGACGTAACATTTAAAATTTTCTTTACTTACGCATAAATGAATGACAGACATTGCTCCATATATGCTTGTTTCATAGCTATACACCAGAAATGGTGTAATTTTTCATGCCTTTTTCATTTTTTTTTTTTTTTAATTGCTCAGGACATATGCATTGGAATACCAGAGATAACCAGCCGTATGTACAATGAATGCCTCTGGACGTATGGTGGTGAATGCCCAGTGTTGTGGACTAGAACTGGATTTTTTGTTTCAGAGGAGAGCTTCATCCCTCATTTCCAGAAGGAATAGGCATATGTGAGTGTGTATTTGTTATTGTGTCTTCGCTCCAATATGTGGGCCTGGCCAAGCTCAGCATGCAGGCTTTCCAAGATCTCTGCTTCCTTCCATACATATGCAGCTAGACATATGTAAGACACACACGCACACGGATATATATCATCCCGATAGGCCAGCATGGAGACAAGCACACAGCTGGATCGAAGCGCAAGAGCAAACCATCTATTTATCTCCAGTACCGCTTCCCCCACCAACCGAGCCTCCATGTCAGTGAGGCTAAAACACACGCTGTCTGTCCAAAAGAAGTGGTTATTATCTTATCACCATGACGACACCCGTTGATTTATGCGCTTTGCAGTTTGTGATGCTTCAAGTTTGGCATATTGAACTTTGTCAGCTATGCCCCGTGGTGCATGATTATCGGTCATTCTTGGCTTTTGGTGACTTTTTGGTGCAATAACCTTTGAAAAAAAAAAAAATCTTTGAGTTTTTTAACATTATATCAGATAGATGACGTTTAACCATCAGGAACTTGTATTGGTAAAGCTCAAGTACCTACAAAAATAATGATTAGATCTGTTTTTTCCCCAGATATGGATTTTGAGAGCGTTCCTCTCTCTTAGTCACAGAGACAAAGTTATTGCAAAGTGACATTATTGTACTGTACAGTGCTCTGAAAAAGTATCGGTCCCCTACTCAAATTGTTATATTTTTGCAGTTTCCTCACTTTAATGTTTAAGATCATCAAACAAATGTAAGTATCATAGAACTATAACCCCAGTGAAATTAAAATGCTTTTTTAAAATGGTGATTTCATTTATTAAGGGGAAAAAAAACTGTTCAAAGTTACCTGCCCCTGTGTGAAAAGGTAATTACGCCCTTTGTTAAATCATGATTTCATTTAATTATTCACAATTTTTGGTTCATTTTCACTGATCAGACCCAAGCCTGATTACCTCCAGCCCTGTATGTATTCACCAACACTAGCTTTTCTCACACTTAGTATGTCTGTTATTCCATTAGGTTTTTTTCTTTAAATAAAAAGAAGCAAGAATTATTGAGAACAAGTGTTCTCTGTTGTGATTGACCACGTTTTCTTGAAAGAGCAAAACTACCATACAATAACAGTGTGGAATTTGATAAATGGAAAACACCAAAATGTAAGCCACTGTTTCCGTTGATATGTTTTCATATTTAGGGAGACTGCTATTTATTTATATTTAAATTGCAGATAAGACACCTTGAAACTAAAATTTGTCCTGGGGACATAGTTTAAAAGGGCAGAAATCAAGTTAATTACTACTGAAAACAATATTATATAGACATTATTTTGGGTTCATGTTGGAAGGAAATCCTCTTCTTTTTTTTAAAGTAAAATATGAAGTCTTTAGCCAGGAATGACCCTTATACAGTATATGGATAATAGCATGGAGCTGATAGAGCACTTAAGATTGAAACTGTACATTACCATAGAAGAGACCTAATAAACTCATTTTGAATGTTACATGATTATCTTAGTAATACAATCCAAATTATTTACCATACCGCCGCGCTAACTGGTTTTCTTGTAGGGAAGAATTGCGTGTCAGGTTATATATTACAATTTATGTAATAAACAAGATAAAGATTGTGTCACACAGCCTTTTTTTGCATTCAGACTGTAATATTTTGCTTCCTCCAGTGAGACTTTTTCTATATGCCACAGCTCTTTGATCTGTATGTGGATGCTGTTGTGTGCATTGCAGACCGTGTGTGTTTGTGTAAACATGCAGATGAAGCAGAAGGGCAGCCAGCACCCCCAGTGGGTGGGAGGATGGGGGTAGGCAGGGTTGTGGGGGTGTTAGCGTAACAGACAAACACACCCTTTGTTGCTTCCCTGGCGTGCGTTACGCCGCCTGCTGGGAACAACGTCCATTTGGGCGATCCAGCACTGACTGCAAAGCGGCTGGCTGTTGGCTTGTTTTGTAAATGGCAATATGGTGAAGAGCTGTCAACCCTTTCACTTGCAGCATCTCTTGCGTGCCTTTTAAAGAGCATGCAGGCTACTGACCAAACACCCGCCCACCTCCACATCCTCGCAGCACGCGGAAAGCCGCACATGCAAGCGCACATCCCTGTGATTGCCACAGATGGCCCACCTGGCTTCACCGTGTGGTCTTTATGTGTGACCAGAGTAGGATAAAGACACTGTGGATAAAGTGATCGACGACCCCGAAAGAGTTTGTCTTGTATTAGCTTGTGTCAGTTCATCTTTCAGTTCATAGAACATCTTGGAGAACAGATCTGTTGTTTTTTTTCATCACACGACTCAAACATAAGAAGCTGTAGTAAATCTGAAGCTAAAACAAAAGTTAATAGAATTCACTGACACACAAACTTTTAAAGCTGCTCTATGCGTCCTTTAAACGACCTACAGTATAATGACTAGGGATGGGACAGTACAGGTAACGGTAGGGTCCGGACCTCTGTTTCTGGGCACAGTTCAGTACATTATTACTTTCTTTTGCTTGTCTGCAAAAACTGCAATTTATAGTGTACTGTATTTCAACTTATTTAAACACAATCCTGACGAAAAACTGTCTCATATTCATTGACTAATTGTAAAGCGGCTGAAATAAGTATTTAACACGTCACCATTTTTCTCACTAAATATACTTCCAAAGGTGCTATTGACCTGAAAGTTTCACCAGATGTTGGGAACAGCCCAGGTAATCCATACATACAAAGAAAGTAGAACAAATAAACTCAGAAAGTAAGTTGTGTGTAAAAATGTGAAATGATGCAGGGAAAAAGTATTGAACACATGAAGAAAGGGAGGTGCAAAAAGGCATGGTAAGCCCAGACAACACCTAAAATCTATCAATAATCAAACAGCAATCCAGCCCTTGTCAGTGCAAATGAATATCGGATGGTTCAGTCCTAATTGATGGCCTACAATAAGGTCTTTTGGCCAAGGTGTGAGTCAAGTCAAATCATCTCATAATGGGTAAGAGCAGAGAGCTGTCTCAAGACCATCGCAAAGTAATTGTTGGAAAACATAACGATGGCATTGGTTACAGGCGCATATCTAAGCTTCTGAACGTTCCAGTGAGCACGCTTGGGCCCATAAAACGTAAGTGGAAAGCCAAACATACCACCATAAATGTACCTTGATCAGGTGCTCCTCGCAAGATTTCTGACAGAGGAGTGCAAAGAATAATCAGAAGAGTTGTCCAAGAGCCAAGGACCACCTGTGGAGAGCTTCAAAAAGACCTGTAATTTAGGTAGTGTTGTCACAAGGAAAACAGTGAGTAATGCACTCCGCCGCCATGGCCTGTATGCACATTCATCACGCAAGACCCCATTGCTGGAAAAAAAAAAGCATGTCAAAGCTCGTTTAAAGTTTGTTGAACAACAATTGGACGAGCCAGTTAAATACTTGGAGAATATACTCTGGTCCGATGACGGCAACCTATAACTCTTTGGATGCCATAATGTACACCATGTTTGGAGGAGAAATGGCCCTGCACATCACACTAAAAACAGTATACCAACAGTAAAGTTCGGAGGTGTGAACATGATGGTCTTGGGCTGCTTTTCAGCAAACGGTAGTGGTAAACTTCACATTTTTGAAGGAAGGATGAATGGGCAAATGTATCGAGACATTCTTGACAAACATCTGCTGCCATCTACGAGGATGATGAAACTGAAACGAGGGGTGGACATTTCAACAGGACACAAGACTGCTTGTGTGGAGAAATGGGCCAAAATCACACCAGAGCAATGCATGCGACTAGTTTCTACATACAGGAGGCATCTTAAAGCTGTCATTGCAAACAAAGGCTTTTGTCCGAAGTATTAAATAAATACCAGTTGCCGTGTTCAATACTTTTTCCCTGTAAAGGACTTTTCATCTGCCACACACACACACACACAATCAATGCAAAATGTATTGCAAAACCCAAAAACTTTGGCCCCTAAGGCTGTGCAGAGTGTATGGAATGGTACTCGATTTTAACAAGTACTCTCACATCTAAAATATGTACACTCTCCAATATTGTTATTTTTGTTGTCCGCGCAGAGGGCTAATATTACTTCTCAGTGCCACGTAATCTTCTTACAGGGATTGTAGGTAAATGTCAAAGTAAGAACACTGTCAATTTTAAGGGATCCTAAACACCATGCCAGAGGTTGGATAAGACAAAGGTAGAATTGTTGGCTAAGTGTTCTGATGATTAAAACCTTTAGGCAAGACAAAGTATGAGGGGCTGTTAGGAAGGTAATTCAGAATTAGTTCTCACACTTACTATTTAAATGTTCTTATACGCACTACTGAAAGGCTCTCATACACAATACTGAAATGTTTTCGCTCATAAACACTTGTCAACTGCTGTCAAAAACACGAGTGAAACTCTCTCATACGCACGACTGAATGTCTTGCTCTCATCAACGCTACTCAAACACACTTATACTCACATGTCAATTGCACTCACTTGCGCATGTCAGTTAGACACATGCACACTTGTCAATCGCGCTGCGAGCGCATTTTAATCGCGCTCACATATGCACGTCAAATGTGCTCACGCACGTATGTCGACATATTGAATTTATATTGGATCTAAAAGAATAGTTTTTAACCTGGATTTAAGGAATTTTTTGTATTACAGTAAAACCCTGCTTTTCAATCAGTCTTCTTTTGAAAGTTTGGATACATTTTCATGGGAAAGCAAGGTCTGATGAAAAGATATCCTCCAAAATGATTTCCATCTATTTTAGACATATTTGTTTCCAAATTCAGTATTTATCTTTTTCAAAAAGTCCTCCATTTGCTGTGTAATGGATGAAATACATTTATCAAGTGTCTCTCTGACCTCTGGCACGATAGATGGATGCATGAATCAGTATCTATACTCCCCGGATTTTCAGGCAGTGATGAGGTGGAGGAGAGCAACGTTCAATAAAAATCAGCAAGGGATTAGCACGAGCGCGCACGCTGGATTTTGGATTCTATTCATCACGCTTCAACTGTCTCATCCAGTCTGACCTCGCCGCTAACCTTGGCATCCTCTAATATTTCCACAAGTGACAAGGTCTCACCGCTCTTATCCAGTGCCCGCATCTCTGGGTCCGACGATTCACATCCGTTCCCCCCGGCCCCATCTCTCTAAATTAGAGTGCTCGTCAGTCCGTATCCAATTTCTCTCCTTTAATTAGGGAGACGGGGTAAAGGGTCTAAATAGGTATTGGTAAAAAGGGATGACTAATTGGGTAACATTTCATGTGAGGACAGTGTTGGGAAGATTGGGTACAAATGTAATTAGTTGCAATTCCAAGTTACCTTGTCGAGAAAAACTGATAACAAAACAAAACATGATGAAATATAAATTAGGGCTGCTGGATATATTGTTTGTTTGAGCATCGTCATCACGATGTACATGTGTGTAAAAGTCACATCGCAGGGTGTGCTGCGATGTTGGTGTACTGTATTAATATAGAGTGATTCAACTGTAATATTAAAAAGTGCCAGCAGAGGGACCTGTTTGGACATGCTAAAAGGATTATGGTAAAACAACGCACGGAGCAGCCTAGAGTGTATACTTATCCCATTGTATGATAACTATGAAACAGGTTGCGGGAAACAATGTACACTTGCTGCATTTCCTATTTTGCTCTTCAGTCAGGCACGCCGCAGCTGCGCAAGTTGCTTTCAGGGACACTGCGTAAATTGGAATGAATGTGTTTTTGGTTTGTTTGTAACACAGTACATAACTGTAAAAATTGATCACTAGGGAAATTATTATTTGTACGAGAATGCTTTAGTAAAAAAATTGTACGATCACACTGTGATAATATGGAATTTATTTTGTTTTGTAATAGAAGCGTAGATAAGACAAAATAGTTTGTTAATATAGTCAACCAGAGCTGCTAGGGATACAAAATTATCAATGTCCTTTCACCATTGTTTCTGTCAAACTGTGTTGAGTGTTTTTGTTTGGACATTAAGGACAAATGTCTTGTTTTTGATTTAAATTCTAATTTTAAAGAGACCGGTTCAGGGTGTACCCCACCTCCCAGCCGAAGATACCTGGGAAAGGTAGCCCGCGACCCTAGTTAGGATATGCGGTAATGAACTAATTCATTTTTTGAACGGTGAACTGAACTTTGAACTAGTTCGCATAGAAAATGAACTTTTCAAACACTGATCCTGTATTATTTACTGAAATTTAATTACATTTAATTACACGTTTTCTCCAGTAATGTAATGGATTACAAGTGTATACTTTAATAAAAATTTTTTTTACTTAAATTACATAATCTCGTTCCATGTGATTCGTTACTCCCCAACACTGTTTGAAAATTATAATCTTCATGAACCAATTATATCACCATGAACCGATTATAATCATGAACTACACTGTTGATACTTGCTGTCTACCTCTAATTGACATAACAGTAGTGTTAACAAAAGAACCTCAGGAAGGAAGAGAGCATGCTGTGACAATGTGAGAGATTGCGTGATTTCTGAAGATGAAAAACATGCCGGCGCCCCTTACATAGTTTTGAAAAAGCAGCTATTACAAGATAAAATTTCTCTTTTCACAAGACTTTTTACTTTTTCAATGGCGGATGGTCGTTTTGTTCTCTTCTCTTTTCCTTCGCTATCAGCGGTAACTTGTGGAGAGCCACTTGCCATCTGCGCAGCTACGTCAACGCCAACTCGTCTGTCATGGAGGATCCGAGCCATCGCATTGAGCTGCCGCTGAAGAGGAAAAAAACTGATTCTTCCACTTCCACTGAGGATTTACTTGATTCGACAGAGATACAGACAAGTGTCCTCCTCTCAAGCAACAAGAAATTGTCTATTGCACTTGATTTACTTCGCCAGGAGATCGCCAAACTCAGAAAGAGCTTGGAATTCACACAACAACAGGTCAAGGAGCTAAGTTTAGATCATACTGCATCAAACATGATGTCAACATCAAAACTACAAACTCTTAGACTGGAATATAAACTCAGGAAAGAAACTACGCTGGACATTCAATCAAGAAGCATGCGCGACAATCTCATTTTCTCGGGCATTCCAGAAAATGCTCCGGAAGACCCCGAGGTGCAGATTGAAAAAGTTTATAATTCTAATTATCCAGGCTACAATATTTAACAAGCTTTACAGAATCGTCAATGTATACGCTCCAAATAAAGATGATCCAGCCTTTTTTCACACTTGTCAGTCAATTCTATAATTATCATGGGAGGTTATTTTAACCTTAAGCTAAATTTCCTAATAGACCGCTCAAATCTCAAAAATAGCAATCAGCTACAATACCCCAACATACTAGAGCAGTATATGGACGATTTTGGTCTTGTTGACATATGGAGGCTGAAAAAAACGTACAAAAAGAGAAGACACATTTTTCTCGTCGGTTCAATGCTCTTTCTCAAGAATAGATTTTTTTTCTTTCAAACAATTCGGCAGCTCAAAGAATTACCCCCAAAATATATCCAATCATCATCAGCGAACATGCACCAATTTCTCTCAATCTAAAAGTTTAATCAAGTGTGGGACCCCCACCAACATGGCGCTTCAACACGTCCCTATTGAAGGACCCGGATTTTGATTCTTTCGTGAGGAAGGAATGGGATGAGTTTTTGAAATTGTACGACTCCCCAACTGTATCTCCATCGCTGTTGTGGGTAACCAGGAAAGCTGTATTGAGAGGTCGAATCACATCATACTCTTCGTATAAAAAAAACAAAACAAGAACAAAAATTTGAAAATGTAATTGAGGAAAAAATTCAACACCTCGAAGAAGAATATGCAATTAATCCTACAGATACGCTTAGAAACCAACTTCAAAAGGCAAAACATCAATTAAACGTTATCTTAGCCAAAAGAACAGATTTTCTACAACAGTTAAGATCTAACTTTGAGTACAGTAATAAATCAGGACAATTCATTTCGAACCAACTTCAGCGCATTAAAGAAAAGTCATTAATTACAGCCGTTCAAGATTCAAACAGAAACTGTACACAGTCACCACAAGAAATAAATGAATTTTTGTACAATTATTATAACAGCTTTTATGCATCTTATATCAACCCAGACCTAAAATAAATTTTAACTTTTATTAAGGATCTAAACATTCCTAAATTAAATACACAAATTAAAGACAGCCTTGATGTTCCTTAAATAATGCATTAAAAAAAAAAATGCAATCGGGACGAGCGCCTGGCCCGGACGGAATCCCCGTTGAATTCATTAAACATTTCTGGCCAATACAAGCGCCTCTATTTCTCAGAACAGTCAAGGAGATAAACGATAAAGGTCAAATTAGTAGCCATATGAACACAGCTTCAATTAAGTTACGACTAAAGTCAGGTAAAGATCCCACTTTTCCGGCTAATTATCGGCCCTTTTCACTGATTAATGTAGATATCAAGATATCTCGAAAACCCTCGAGCGAGACTTGAAAAGGTACTCCCGTCGATAATCCACTATGACCAGACAGGCTTCATTAAAGGTAGAAGTTCCACAAATAATGTCAGACGTCTGTTAAATTTAAGAAGCATGTCACAGTGTAAAAATCTAAACGCAATCATGTCACTTGACGCAGAGAAAGCGTTCGATAAAGTTAACTGGACTTTCCTGTTTGCATTACTTTGCAAATTTGGCTTTGGAGATTTATTTATACATTGGATAGCAACATTATAAATTTCGCCGAAAGCGACAGTCACCACAAATAGTATTACTTCGCAAAGTTTTACATTACAAAGAGGAATCAAACAAGGATGTCCACTCTCACCAATGCTATTTGCAATAGTCATCGATCCGCTTGCTGCCGCTATACGTCAGAATGCTAATATTAAAAGTATCTGCTCACTAATGACAGAACACATAATGGATCTATATGCTGATGATATTCTTCTTTACTTACAGGAACCCAAGTATTCTCTTCAGGCAGTCTTCAACCTCATTAAAACTTTTTCACAAATATCAGACTACTCTATCAACTGGACAAATTCAACAATACTCCCAATAAGGAGCAAACTCATGCACTCCTGCAGATCAAATCCCAGATTACCCTATTCCTATAGGAAACATTAAGTATTTAGGTATTAATATTTCGTCAAAACTCACAGAGCTAAGCAATCTAAATTACACACCACTTTTGAAAACAATCTCATCTGACTTAAAATGCTGGAATAACTTGCCTATAACACTAATGGGAAGAATAGCTACAATAAAAATGAAAACCTTACCTCAAATATTTTTTTTGTTTTCAATGATTCCATTTAAGCCCATATTTAAATGGTTTCAAACCTTAGATTCTGCTGTAATGATTTTTTATTCAAAAAATAAGAAAAATAGAATTAGTCTATCCACTCTTCAGAAAGTAAACAGGAGGGAGGCCTAAATGCTCCCAACTTTAAACACTATTATTGAGTGAGTGCGAATGGTTGTTTGTTTGTATGTGCCCTGCGATTGGCTGGCAACCAGTTCAGGGTGTACCCCGCCTCCTGCCCGATGACAGCTGGAATAGGCTCCACCACGCCCGCGACCCTAGTGAGGAGAAGCGGCTCAGAAAATGGATGGATGGATGGATATTGAGCTAACCAATTACAATAGCTCATCAAATGGTTGCACCACAATGAGGATTATGACTCTTGGCTAGAATTGGAACAAATTGACTGCAACAACATCAAACTACAAAAACTCCCATTTATTTCAACAAGTCTTAAACGCCATGAATTCTTCAAGAACCCAATAATCGCATCCACCTTAACTGCTTGGTAGCAAAGTTTAGAATTAATCAATTAGCTCCCAGTAGCTCCCACCTACAACAACTATTTAACAATAATGTTTTTAGGACACTGTTCCAAGCATTCCAAATAACAGGCGGAAATTTTCTTCAATACAATAAATTAAAAGCAGAAGAATACCAACACTCCAGAGCACCCTCCAACTGCCGGAGTTTGTCATGCAAATAGTGACGCTTCTCCCGCAAAGTTCCATAAATCTTTCAAAAGTTTATAAATTAATTTCACAGACTAAATCAAAGCACTTACCAATCACCAAATGGGAAGAAGACCTTTCCATGTCCGCTGACTGTAGCTACTGGATACAGATTTGTAACAATACGTTTAGAATCACAAAAAACACAAATCTACAGTTTATACAATATAAAGTGGTCCATAGAACACACTTTACACAGTACACTATGCATAAAATGGGCGTCTCTCCATCTAATGTATGCACGCAATGCACCAAAAATACACCTATTTTCATGCTATATGGGAATGCACACCAATTCAATGGTTTTGGTCTTTGGTTACACAACTACTCTCTTACTTTTTGAATTTCAGGATTCCACTTTCCCCAAGATTGTGCATACTTGGGGACTTAAGCATAATCAACCTCCCTAATAAATATTCACAATCGTTACTTGTCGCATTAGCGACCGCTAAGACAACAATTATATTAAACTGGAAAAACAAACAAGCTTTTAACATCTGTGGCTAAATCTCATCATAGAATATATTGCGTTACAAAAAAAATCAGCAGAACGAAAAAAATCAATTATATATATACGTAGATAGCTGGTCACCTTTCCTCAACATGCTAAATCTAGACTCAGGATTCCTTTGCCTGGGTAGGCTGCCATTTGACAATAACAATACTATATTCGTCAGTGTGAAAGTAAACTTTTGAATTTTGTATTCTTTATTGTCGAGGTTGTTTTTGTTGTTTTATTATTATTATATCCATCCATCCATCCATTTTCAACACCGCTTATCCTGGTTAGGGTCACGGGGCGCTGGAGCCTATCCTAGCTGACTTCGGGCGAAAGGCGGACTACATCCTGAACTTTCTCTCTCCCCTCTAGAAACTTGGTTCTGTTCGACTCTGATTCTCAATAAACTTCAATTATAATACTAAGAAACCACTGTGGAAGCTTAAAAACTTTGTTAGCTGGATTAATATTATTCTTTTTTTTCATGGATAATGAATATACATCTATGAGTACTGTTGTATTGTCTGTCTACTTGGGTTGCGCCACAGTTTGTGTTGAAATATCCATTGCGCAGATTGTTATAACACTGCTATTTGTTTGCCCGCCTCTGGAGTTTCCCATTATGTGTTAGCATCAAGCTAGCTTGGACACTCTTAAGGCAGTCGTTTGATTGTTTTAATGCACAACGTGTAATTCGCTTTGTTATGTGTTCAGAAAACTTCAAGTGGAAGTGGCAATAAACAGCTTGAAGTCTCCTCTTTTGAGAAGAATTGTTCACGATCTACTAAACTGCTGCTTGTTGTGAAGTGACTTGAGTTCGTTGTCACCATAGTCCACATACTGTCGCTCAAATTTGTGGTCTTAAGTAACTTGTATCTCAAGGCACCACTGTATAACACTCATATTAGACCAGTTGTAGGGTGAATCATTTGTTATTCTTTTATATTACCGGCACAAAGCATAAAGTCTGAGGCAGGATGTAAATATGTGTTGCTCATTATAAAAAAGAACCACAATGTACTGTAGTGATGGAACAAAACAAACTCACCACATTTTGACTCAGTTTAATGCATTTAATCAATTTCTCCCCACCATTACCTTCTGTACTTGAGAACATGAAAGCCCCAAACCCAAAATGTCCTCAGCCTCATCCTTGGCCAGATGACTTTCAGCTTCCAAGTTTCAAGGAGACCAGCCGGCATCCGCCACTTCCCCCCATTTGCAATCTTCCCATTAGAGACTGCTAAACAAACAGTCTAATTAAGTGCGACCTTGTGTGATAGGGTGGCCCTGGAGCTTCCCACTCTTTGTTTATAGGTTGGCCTTCTCCTCCTACTAAGTGCTGGGGGGGGGGGGGGCAGTGCAGTCTGAGCTGCCGATTACCCATTAAACCAAATGGCTATTGGACTCAGCTTCAGTTCTCATGACTCAGGGAGCACATGTCACATTCATGCACTTGAAAAGCAATTGCAATTGCCTCTCACGGGCTTAACAGCATGATATGTGGTGGTTGTGATGGGTGTGTGAGGCAGTTTGGAACCATCTTTCGCTGTGCTCCTCCTGTAACTGTCATTCGCTCATCAGTTTCAAGTTGTCCTGCCTCTGTGCTGCGCGCCATCCGTTGCCTTCCTCACCTTATGTTATCCAGCGCCCTGGTGAGCATGGCAGTGATGAATGCTGCTTTGACTGTCCCAGTGCCGCTCAAATGGGCCCTCAATTTACTATGTCAACAGGCTACCAAGTGTCTGTGTGTCAGCTTTGCAGTTGAGGTTGGGAGATTGTTGTTTAAATGTAGATCAAATGTGACTTAGTTTAACCTCCAGAGCTTACTGCGCTCACACACACACACACACACACACACATACACATCCGTGTGCACACACGCACACGCATACACACGTCTAAATTTTTAAAATGTGGTCACATGAAATTCCCTGAGGATTTTGGGGCTTCTCCTCTGCTCTCAGTTTTACCCGTATTTCAGGATGTCAACAATATTTGACATTGATAAAAGATGGTGATGTCACACCCTTTTCAAACGTGATGAAAAATGCATTGAACTTCACTGTTTACTGACATTTACAACTGCACTCTTCCCATGTAGAATATACTGACATTCTCAGAAGTGTTTGATTAGCAGCTCACTTAAGACTGACACACATTTATTTTGAAAGCGTTGGTCTTGGATCAAGTGGCGTTGACTGTATTCACTGTGTTTGTTGTGTTTCCATTTTCTATTTTCCTTACTCGTTGAAATAGTACAGTGAGTACTAAATGGTCGTCCCTCTGTGTCAGTCTTGAAATCGACTGGCAATTTCATCCAAAGTACAGTTTCTTCTTGATCCTGCAGAAGATAGGCGACTCAATATCACAATATTTTAAGGTGCCTTTGAGACTTCCCCATTTCACCCCGAAAAAGTTGAGCTTTTCCATTGAACTTCACATTCATTGTTGGATTTATGCTGTTCCATGTAAATGCAAATTTTGTTCAAAACTTTGATCTAATAAGTTCGTTCAAATAAAATCATTAAAATCAGTTTCTTCTGGTGTCCCCCATGTCACATACGTGGTTAGGGCGAAGGCAAGGAACGCAAGGCAAGAACTTGGTGGACCCAATTGCAGGGAAGCAGGGAGGCAAGACAGGAGCGCGGGAGTCTCAAAAAAAATATTTAATCTTTCAAAAAGGGCAAACAAGGATATTGGATAAAGCAAAACTGAACGAAGTCCCACAACAGATAACAACCAAACCAAAGTAACAAAGAAACACTTGAATATCTAAAAATGGAAACAAACTATGACCTGTGAGTAAGACGTGGAACAGATAGGGACAATGAAACCCGACAATGACAAACCACAATGATAACGACAACTGGCGTCTATGACATGGCAAAGACATGTGACAACAACAATGAACCGACAAGAACTGAAAGAAACCAGGGAACAAACAGATTGACGAGACAACGAGGAACACCTGGACAAGACACGAGTGGCTGGATAGAGCTGATTGGTCGACACAAGGTAGACGAGAACAGGTGGACACAACAACCTAATGAGCACACGACAAACATGGAACACAGGAAAACATGGAACAAAACTAAACACAACCCAAACCAAAACACAGACCATGACACCCCAGGGCTCTGTCTTGGGCCCCCTCCTCTTTATCAGCAACATCCTACATCCCTCTTGGCAGTATTTTCTGTAAATTTAATTCTATAACACGGATGACAGCCAGCTCTACCTCTCCACCAAACCCACCGCCACTATTCCTCCTTCCTCCCTTCCTTACTGCTTCTCTGAACTTAAACACTGGTTCACATTCAACTTTCTACTACTCAACAGTGATAAAATGGAAATCCAAGTCCATGCTAGCCAAAAATGAGTCTTTCCATTATACTTGATAATTCCTCTGTTTCCCCCTCCCCTCAGGTTAAGAGTCGGGGTGTCATCCTCGACAGCACATTCTCCTTCCAAGCACACACAAACATCACCCAGTCTGCATACTTATCACAAGACCGCCCCAACTCACCACATCACTCAAGTCCTGTAATAACTCCACTTACTCCATGTCCAATACCGCATTCAATATAAAATACTGATCCTCTGTCATGAACGGAACAGAGGATAGGATCCAAAAGTGCACGACTCCAAAACAAATAGACAGCTTCAAATAAGAGAGGTTTAATATACGGGAAGAGGTCGGTACACAGGCAGGCAATCCAAAAAAAGGCAACAGTATCCAAAAACGTTAGGCAAAAAGGCGAGGTCGATAATTGGAACAGGGTCTATTCTTACTGTGAGTCTGTGACATGGAAACAAGGAATGCTGGAACGCGACGACAAGGTACAACGAACTGGCGACTAGAAAGAATGAGACACGAGGTTAATTGCAAGGGGTAATTAGGCTGAACGAGGCACAGGTGGTGAAGATGCTCTCAGCAGCAGGTGTGTACGAGACTGGGGGGAAACAACAACCGGAACACACACTCATGACAGTACACTCACGCCCACCCCCCCACCCCCACTCCCCACCGTAACGGCTGGCCCCAGACGGCCCCGGAGCCCCTGGATGGGCAACATCCATAATGAGCGAGTCATCCACGATAAACGCAGACGGCACCCATGAACGTTCCTCAGGACCGTAGCCCTACCAGTCCACCAGATATTGAAACCCCCTCCGATGAGATGACAACAGCCGCCTCACAGTGAAGACAGGGCCCCCATCCACGAACCGGGGGGGAGGAGGGGGCCTGGAAGGCGGGACCAGAGGGGATTCCCGGGCGGGCTTGAGCAGGTTGACGTGAAAAGCAGGGTGGGCCGGTATCCTCCGACGGTCAGTAGCGGTTTTGTAGGACGGTCCCTGGCGCAGCAGCATCTGGCGGGCTTGGTCCAAGGTCCTCCTGCAATGTCTCACCAAAGCCAATGCCGCTGGAACTGTCGACTCTGGGGCTATGGCAGGAAATAGAGATGGTTCGTAACCATGCACAACGTGAAAAGGCGATAGACCAGTTAATGCAGAGGGGAAGGAATTGTGAGATAATTTGACCCAAACATGTTTCTGAGACCAGGATCGTGGCTGTTGTGAAGTGAGACATCAGAGCCCAGTCTAGAGCGCCTGGTTCAGCCTCTCGGTTTGTCCATTGGTTTCAGGGTGAAACCCAGGTGACAGACTGACGGTAGCACCTATGAGATTGCAAAACTCCTTACAAAATTTGCGAAATGAATTGGGGACCCCTATCAGATACCACATTCTTAGGGAAACCATGGAACTTGAATACCTGGTGTATCATTAACTCGGCTGTGTCTTTAGCTGAGGGAAGTTTCGGGAGTGCAATGAAGTGTGCCATCTTAGAGAACCTGTCCACGACTGTGAGAATGGTGGTATTTCCTTTCGAGGCCAGTAATCAAGTCACAGAGTCGACGGAGATGTCTGACCAAGTACGTTGTGGTATTGGCAGGGGTCACAACTCCCCAGAAGGACGTTTACAAGAGGACTTGTTAGCAGCACATACCTGGCAAGCATTGACATAATTGGTAACATCCCTTCTATCATTGGGCCACCAAAAGCGCTGTTCGACCACAGATTGAGTCTTGGCAATGCCTGGGTGACATAACATCCAGTTAGTGTGAGCCCAATGGATGACTCTTCCTCTTAAGGTCGGAACCACATAAAGCCTGATTTCAGGGCAATTTTCTGGGCTAAGAGTGTTCTCCAGAGCCTCAACCGCAGTCCCAATGTCTCAAACAAAAGCAGAAACGAAACATGACTTGGGCAAAATGGTTTTAGGGTCGGACAAAAAATTCTCTGCGCAGAAAATGCGCGATAAAGCAACTGGCTTACCATTTTTAGAACCAGGTCGGTAGGATAACGTGGAATTGAATCTAGTGAAAAACAGAGCCCATCTAGCCTGCCTCGCATTTAATCTCTTGGCAGACTAAATATATTCCAGGTTCTTGATCTGTCCATACTAAAAACAGAGTATGTGCCCCCTCTAGCCAGTGCCTCCACTCCACCAAAGCCACCTTGGCTGCCAGCAGTTCACGGTCACCAATGTCATAATTTGTCTCGGCTGGGGTCAGTTTTTTTGGAAAGATAAGCACAAGGATGTAATTTACCATCCTTGAAACATTTCTGGGAGAGCACTGCTCCTATACTGGCATCAGACGCATCAACTTCTTCCACAAACTGCTGTTTGAGATCTGGCAAAGTGAGGATGGGAGCGGAGGTAAAGCTCAATTTAAGTTTTTGAAAAGCTGCCTGACAAAGCGGGTTCCATACGAAAGGTCTTTGTGGCGAGGTAAGATCATGCAAAGACGAGGCTATAGAACTCAAATTTCTAATGAACTTTCTGTAGAAATTAGCGAACCCTAAGAACCTTTGTACGTCTCTGCGTGACATGGGAGTGGGCCAATTAGTCACGGCATCAACTTTTCATTTTGATTTCACCTGGAGCCAGCACGAACTCCAGAAAAGAAACGGACGGAACTCACATTTCTCAGCCTTGACATATAGTTCATTCTGCAGTAACTGCTGCGACACAGAACGGACATGAATGATGTGAGTCTCCTCATCCGGGGAGAATATCAAAATGTCGTCCAACTATTCAAAAACGTACACGTTTAACATTGACAAAGTTCTGGAACACAGCTGGAGCGTTAGTTAGTCCAAAAGGCATCACCAAATACTCGTAATGTCCCGTTGGTGTGTTGAATGCTGTTTTCCATTCATCCCCCTCCCTTATTCTGACTGGATGATATGCATTTCTTAAATCTAATTTGGTGAAAACCTTGGCTCCCTCCAGGAACTCAAAGGTGGTAGAGTTGAGAGGGAGAGGGTACCTGTTTTTCACAGTTATGTCGTTGAGACCCCGATAATCGATACAGGGTCGCAGAGTCTTGTCCTTCTTGCCCACAAAGAAAAATCCAGCTCCAGGGGATGAAGATGGGCGAATAATCCTGGCTGCCAGTGAGTCATCCACATACTCCTTCATAGCCTTGTGTTCCGGCCCTGAAAGACAGAATAACCTCCCTCATGGGGGTGTGGTTCCAGGCACCAAGTCAACAGCACAGTCATAAGGTCTGTGGGGAGGAAGGGATTTGGCCTTGGACTTGGAAAAAACGTCTTTAATGTCCTGGTAACAGGTGGGTACTTGAGATAAGTCAGGATCCCCAGATGGGGTCTGTGGATTGTCATTTGAAACAGAGCCCTGAACATCACATGGAGGCTTGAAACAGTTCTGGGTGCAATTGCTGACATAACTTGCCCAGAGGACCAGTCAATATGAGGGTTATGTAATTTCAACCATGGGTTCCCTAAAATAACATCATGATCCATGGCGTCAAAAACATGAAAACTAATGCGTTCCGAGTGAGAATCAGGAAATGTCAATGTGAGTATTTGGGTGCGGTGAGTGACCTTGCCCATAAAACTGCTGTCTGCAGCATAGGTGTTGTGGTGGCGGTTTATTTGGAAGGTTCTAAGGTGCATCCGTCTAACGAGGATGGAGTTGTGTAAGTTTGCGTCAGAACCAGAGTCAATTAATACAGGTGTATGAATTTCTTGATCAGAGAGCATAGTGTCACATTAGGAAGAACCCGGATAGGGTCTTCCTTAATGAAATTTAGTCTCACCGCTCCCGTGCCCTTGCTGCTGGCACCAGCAACCTTGATGTGACAGTTGCTCAACTGCCCGCCGTAGAAGCACCGCCCTTCCCTCAGTTGGCATTGACGTTCCTCAGGTGAGAAACAGAACCTGCCAAGTTGCATGGGTTCATCCGTGGTGACGCTAGGCAGTGGATTGAGACCAGAAACAGGGGATCTGCGTTGGTTTGGCTGGTCACCGAGGCTCGTCCTCCAAGTGCGCGATGACGCAGCCTCCGCCGAACTCCGTCCAGCTCGCCATTCAAAAGCGTCTTTCGATTTTTACGGCGAGAGCAATGAGAGTGTCCACGACGGTCGGCGGGTCTAGCGGGACCAAATGATCCTTGACGGCGGGGGATAGTCCTTGAAAAAATGCATCGAGTAGTGCCCTATTATTCCACTGACTCTCAGCTGCTAGAATGCGAAACTCAATTGCGTGGTCTGACACCCTGCGCTTGCCTTGGTGTAAGGTGACAAGGGAGCGAGCTGCCTCACGATCTGGTGGGGAAAACTGAAAAAATTGCTCCATATTCTTTATGAAAAAAGCCCACGAATGACACGTGGCGGAATTGCGGTAGTAGCCCACGCCTCCGCGCGTCCAGTCAGGTGGGAAATGACGAAAGTGATTTTTGCCCGTTCGGTGGGGAAGGCAGCTGGCTGCAGCTCCAAGTGGAGTTCGCACTGAGTGATGAACGGCTTAATATTCCCAGAATCTCCAGAGAACCTCTCCGGTTGAGAGAACTGTGGGCAGACAGCAGCGGCTGTGGCAGGTGGCTGCATGGTAACTGCTTCACATGGAAACATTGGTACCGTGGCGGTATCGGGTGTTCCTTCTTCTGAATCATTTTCATAAGAACTGTGAGGCCACCTGTCTCATCATTTTGTCCTGATGCTCTGACACTCCCTCTAGATGAAGGTGGAGGGCAGCAAGCTGCTCATCCTGCTTCGAGAGGGGTGGACCCTGCGCTTGAAGGGCTTTGCGCACCAGGTCTGAGACTGCTGGGTCCATGTTATGGCTGTTATGGATAAGTTACAGGATAAGACCCAAAAATGCACAACTCCAAAACAAATGGACAGTTTCAAAAAAGAGCGGTTTAATATACGGGCAGAGAGCGGTACACAGGCAGGCAATCCCAAAAAAGTTAACAGTATCCAAAAAAACGTGAGGCAAAAAGGCGAGGTCGATAATCGGAACAGGGTCTAGTCTTACTGTGAGTCTGTGACGTGGAAACAAGGAATGCTGGAACGCGACGACAAGGTACAACGAACTGGCGACTAGAAAGAATGAGACACGAGGTTAAATGCAAGGGGTAATTAGGGTGAACGAGGCACAGGTGGTGAAGATGCTCTCAGCAGCAGGTGTGTACGAAACAGGGGGAAAACAACAACCGGAACACACACCCATGACATCCTCACCTTCAAGGCCATCAATAACCTCCCCCCGCCATATCTTGCTGACCTCCATCACGTTGCCATACCCTCCCGCTATCTCAAATCTTCATCTTCCATCCAGCTCAGCGTCCCTTCTGCCCGTCTGTCCACAGTGGGGACAGAGCCTTCAGCAGCTTTGCCCCCCATCTTTGGAACTCACTACCACCTGAGCTCCGAAACACAGACTTTTTAACCCTCTTCAAATCAAAACTCAAGACGCACCTATTCCGGACTGCCTGTTCACTTTAGCATTTCCCACATCATTTGACATTTGATCTGATGTTTTATGTTCTGTTATTTGTATTATATTGATTGAGTTCTTTTAACTATGTTTGTAAGGAAATTATTTTCCTGGTGAGTCTCTTAATTTAAACGATTCACTGACAGAATCACAAATTATAAGAGTAATAATTTTATTCATTCGAGTCCGTCTTACTTTTTATGATTGTCCCTCCTTTATCTCGCTTGTCTTTGATTTTGCATTGTTTTAAACTTTTCCTTGGTTGGGCGATAAGTGGAATGTCGGGGGCTCTGTGTGCCCTGTGTACAATAATGTTCTTTTTACTTGTCTGGATCCTTTTGACCTGATTTTGTAGCATTCCATTGAGATATGTGGCTGCTGTCCCTTATCCTTAGATTAGTAGGGATTTGGTCCATGAGAGTGGGAGATAGAGGCATGTGCCTAAGTGCTGCACTGGGACAAAAAGAAGGAAAAATCCTTATGCAATCTGTGAAGCAAGGCACCCGAGGGCCTTGTGAGACATTCAACATTTGCGTTTAAAATAAGTAACCATCATGTTCTTTTAAAATCAACCTGTCGCCATCAGTTTCTCTCTTTTCCTCCAGTCTGTCTACAGGTATATGATGAATTTTATACAGTAATGTCTAGTACATGTCGTTAGATTTAGCTATAAATGACAGCTGTTAAAGCGACTGCATGGGGAAAAAAATGTTGCGGGAGGTAGCCGAGGTCACAGAGCTGTCAGTCAGAGTTACGGGGGCGGACTACAGTATATGCTGTCAACCCAGCGTTGTGATCTCGCCCTACATTTCAGGTCACTGCTGCGCTACAGGAGAACACATACTGTACAATATACACACACCCATAAATACTGTAGAATGCGAATATGCTGTGAGGTCTCCTTGTGCGAGTTTCGGAGCAGGTTTGCGTTTGAATGTGTCTGAGCGTGTGTTTGATCGTGTCTGACCTGGGTCGTAATAAAGTTGTGACAAGGAAGAGAGCTGATTTCCTGAAATTCTGAATACAACCAAAAAGGACTCACTCTGATATAGCTAATTTAATGGCAACTGTACAAGCAATAATAAAGTAGAGGTGCAACTATTAATCGACAACTAATGGATTATAAAATTTTAATTATTGATTAATTGTTATGAGGCAGCTGGCACGGTGGGCGACTGGTTAGCACATCTGCCTCACAGTTCTGGGGACCGGGGTTCAAATCCCGGCCCCGCCTGTGTGGAGTTTGGATGTTCTCCCCGTGCCTGGGTGGGGTTTCTCCGGGAACTCAGGTTTCCTCCCACATCCCGAAAATATGCGTGGTAGGTTGATTGAAGACTCTAAATTGCCCGTAAGTGTGAATGTGAGTGCGAATGGTTGTTTGTTTCTATGTGCCCTGCGATTGGCTGGCGACCGGTTAAGGGTGCACCCCGCCTCCTGCCCGAAGATAGCTGGGATAGGCTCCAGCAGCCCGCGACCCTAGTGAGGAGAAGCGGTAAAGAAGATGGATGTATGGATGGATGTTTTGAGGCATTGTTTAACTTAAAATTATCCAAATCCTCTGATTTCAGCCTTGCAACAGCAAATGTTGTCACATTTCTGTAGTCCTTCATGAAAGCAGACTGACTCGCTTTGTTTTTATTGAACATAAGACATTTGCAAACATCAGCTTTTACTTTGGACAACAATGATCAACATATTTGCCTATTTTCTGACATGTTACGGACCAAATCAGTAACTGAATCATGATCAATATATGGGGGGAGAGAAAAATCACTTTAATGTACTACGAAAATATTCATTTGCATCCGTAGTATGAATAACCTGTAATTGACATGTAGTTGAACTCAAAGCAGCCTCAGTAATTTATATAAAATTAGTAGCACTTCCTTGCTATTAATCAGTACCCAAGAAGTAGCACTCAGTTACAAATAGGTTAGTGAGTAGAACATCACTCCCTCTCGTATGATATTGCTTCATTGTTGTTTGTTTGGTTCTGTTTAATCATTAAACAATAGCAAATAAACAACAATAATCCGTTGATAAACAGTAATCGAAAATGAAAGGTTTTGCCATAAACTAATACATAATTTATTTTTATACGATTATTCGCTGAATTGATGGAATAATCAATCGAATAATTGATTCTAAAACTATTCCATAGTGACAGCCTTATAATAAAGTGACGTACGCAGACCTTCAACTGATTAATTAAAAAAACATATTGCATCCATGAGTGCAGTTTGGTTCGGTGTACATTTTGAGTTTAGATCGTCCAACAATGCTGTACGAAAAAAAGTGATCCGTACTGTAAAACTTTCAGTCGCAGTGGTCTTGTGGTCATGAATGCGCTAGTCACACTCCAGTCAAAATTTGAAAACAGGAATTGGTCCGAGCAGAGATTCTCAAAGTGTTGTACAAGTACCTCCAGTGGTATGCAGCCTCCCTCAAGCGTATGAAAAAGAATCACGAAGAATAAAAACAGATAAAAGTCAACATGAAATACAATCAATCGATCTACAGTGTATTAAAGTGAAGCTTTATAGCTATGCATACAGTCTGTTTAAGCCTTTTTAAAATTCAGTAGAGTGCTTTTTTTTTTTACCATCTTCTGCAGTACATTTCTTTAAGGACAGTTCAGTTAACTTTTAACTTTTAAGTACAATACATTTGCATTTACTTTTTAACTCTGCTGTAAAAAAGAAAAATTCTATTGGAGGTACAAATTTATACTTTCATGTGCAATACATTTTTAATTGAAACCTTTAAAAAATATACATTTTTCTATACTGTATTTAAGAGCATTGGTTAGTGTCCAAACTGGATAATGTTACAGTGGCTTACAATAATAATATATATAATATGAACACTTGGGCCTTCTATATGTGACACCATTTTAAAGTTAGTCATTATGGAGGAACTTGGAGAGCTTTTTTTTGGGATGCGGTACTTGGTGTAAAACGTTTGAGAACCACTGTGCTAGAAGAACTAAAAGATCCGTTGTGGGTGGATTCAAAACCAATTGTGGGGGTGCACATAATTTTGATCTGGTCATTTCCTCGTGTGGCACGTGCTCGAAACTGAGCAAGGAATAAATCCGTTCATGAAGTGATTCCATTCAGTACGTTCACTCAAAAGATTTGAACAAGTCGTCGGCGAATGACACAACACGACTCGAGCGATGTCGACCTGTCTGCTCGGTGTAATGTCAATATGCACCACTGTGAGGTGTCACAAAAGGTGGTTTTGCTATTCCGTACGGCACTGCCTGGTGGAAATGGTGTCACACTACATTACAAGTGTGAAAACACTTCACACTCACTGGACTGCTATGCAAATAGAAAATCACTTGGGGAAAAATGTCAGGCACCGAACCTAACAGATTTTATTTATTGTGTGTGTGTGTGTGTGTGTGTGTTCCAGTCGTTCTTCTTCGGATCTTTTGACCTTGAAAAAGAAGCTCTTTTCAGCACTTTGCATCTATTGATGTGTGTATCCATCTGCTAATGTGCAGAAACACTACAAACGAGGTTGAATTGCTTTATCTATTTCTTCTTAACGTGTCAATTTTTGTTCAAGCAGCGGTCTCCTTTATGACCTGACAGCGTGGCCTGAGGATGCTTGTGAGTGGGCGAGGAGGTACTTTTCTACCTGACTGAATGGACTGGTGTACACCTGACCTAATGACAATTAAGTCATAAGAGATTGAACCACTTTATGGACAAATACATCTCACACTACCCTTCATTTCTAATTAAAATCCTAATTTGCAGACTGTCATGTTGTCCATAACCGTAAGGCCACTTGGAAAGCATTCAAGAAAAAGGTCAATAGCGAGGAAAAAGAAAAATCATGCTAAGGTATGTATCACTTTAATATGAAGTTGAAACAAAATGGCTCACATATGGAAAAATTAATGCAGATCCCATTGATACACAGATATAGTAGTCTTCACGGTGGTGTGTGTATTTTTGAAAGTACTGCACTTGTTAGTTGGGCAATATGGCCTACAAATATTTTTTCCCTAAAATATCTGATTTACAATTTTAATAATTTTTTTATGAAAAGAAAAAGAGGACTCAACTCAGCTTTTTAAGCACTTTCGAAAAACAACGGCAGCTGTAACAAAGTGCTGCACAGAGAATCAAACATTAAACACAAAATATATAATAAGAATATTGAATACATAAATAAATAGCTAAATCAATATTGTTTTCACATAAAATATAGAAGTGCTCTATTCAAATTATGGTTAGGGTTAAATGAAAATGACATGAGTAAAAACATCAGTAAATTAACAAAGGTATATCCTTTGGGATTAATATGTCACTAAACATAATCAAGCTTTATCCCTGACAATCTAAAGTATGCAATATGTGGTACATTACTCCAGGTACATGCTAGTTTGGTAGCATGTAATTAGTAAACTATTTTTGGGCAAGGAAAATAATCTTGCCACAACATCAGGCTTTAGGCATGCCCTGTTACGTTTAAATTTATACACTTAGGGATAGAGAGAGTTATTTCTAATCTATATTATTCAGGCAAGGGAAGTTTATTTCATGCTGCTACCATACGCCGATACGTGATTGCTTTTGCGTTTGATAAATGGACATCACGTCTTTTGCAATGTTGAGCGTGATCGACTCCCTGATTGCCTTCACCGGGGTCCGTTCTTGTCATCCGTAAAACAATATGAAAATGATTCAGCGTCGCATCTGTTTCTTAGCAGGAGATTTCCATCACGGTGTGTGCCTTTGTTTCAAATGCTGGAATAATTCCACTAACCGAATAATTCCACTGACCCGGCCGGCTGTGAATCGTGAATAAACTCGCTCCTATGTGTTCGTGCCATGCCTTCACTGCAACCAGTGCGGGTTAGCGGGCTAACCCAAAAACTCAATTAATCAGTTTTATCAGTAACTGTACCCATGGACATGGCCTTGGGTTGCGCATGAAAATTTGTAAAGATTTGCTCTCTCAGAGTCAACTCGATCATATATGTTTGTTATGCTGTGTAGAGAATTTTTGGACAGCTTGCAAGAAAACTCCATTTATTAATGTATTTATTGTTTGTTTGTTGTTGTTGTTTTTTTTTGCCCGTGGCGATGGTGTTGTTCGACACTCACCTGTCTCAGCAGTATTTGCCTCACATTTGCTGTGCACTGGCCCAGCGCACCAACTTCTGCGTCTCTTCCCTACCTTTCTTCTTTCGGTCTGTCTGTTGCTTCCCCTCTGGGAAAGATTAGAGCCACTTGCATCAAATCACTCTGGACCACAACAAACTCAGACAACTTCAAAGCTCCGAGTTGTATTCTGCGGCCTGTTTGGAGAAGATCCCCCACCAAAGCTGCTATTTCCTATCCATGCAGCTGATATGAATCGAACGTTGAACTCTGTTTGCTGGTTTCACTGGGCCGGTCTAGCTCAACTTCAAACTCATTGGCTCATTTCCCATCTCTTCCTGCTGTGCTCCTAAAGTCCGCTTCTGCTCAAGCATTTTAAAGATACAGTTACGCAATGTAATGTTTTTAAATTTTCATGCTTACCCTACACTAACAAACTGTGCCAGTGTTGTGGATATTAATAGCTAGGAATAAATAGTGATTAATGTGTTGCACAGCAAAGTTTGTTCAAGCATAGCAGTCTCATTCATGCGCTTCAAACTCTCTCCAACATGAATGATGACTGATACTACCCCAAGGCAAATGTGTGTGTATGTGTGTGTGTGTGTGTGTGTGGCAATCAACATTATGTCATGTCTTTAAGTAAAACTGATCATTGCAGAATGTGACTATGTTGAAACTAGTAGTGTGAAAACCTATGGCAAAGTTGAACAATAAAGATTGAGATCAGAACC
Source organism: Phyllopteryx taeniolatus (assembly GCF_024500385.1). NCBI lineage: Eukaryota > Metazoa > Chordata > Actinopteri > Syngnathiformes > Syngnathidae > Phyllopteryx > Phyllopteryx taeniolatus. The sequence continues at coordinate 3,896,615 of NC_084502.1, forward strand.
AAATTTTTAGTAGCAGTTCAACCGATTACATAACAGTGTGTGGAAATATTTTGCCAAAAATGAGACTGGTAGCACAGTCACTTACAAAATATGCAAGTCTATCCTCAAATACAATACAAGTTCAAATGAAATAGAAACAGTGAAATAAGGCTGTCAAATGCAAGATGGGCCCGGCTGGCTCATTGAAAAGAAAAACATGCGCAGGGCTCCCACTAATTACAACAGCTACATTCAGCAGTGTGGTTTTTGTCCTGGCCGTGGAACAGTGGACCAGCTCTATACCCTCGGCAGGGCCCTCAAGGGTGTGTGGGAGTTTGCCCAACCAGTCTACATGTGTTTTGTGGACTTGGAGAAGGTGTTCGACCGTGTCCCTCGAGGAGTCCTGTGGGGTGTGCTTCGGGAGTATAGAGTACCGAACCCCCTGATATGGGCTGTTCGGTCCCTGTACAACCGGTGTCAGAGCTTGGTCCGCGTTGCCAGCAGTAAGTCGGACTCATTTCCGGTGAGATTGGAGTCTGCCAAGGCTGGCCTTTGTCACCGATTCTGTTCATAACTTTTATGGACAGAATTTGTAGGCGCAGCTGAGGCGTAGAGGGGGTCCGGTTTGGTGGCCTCAGTATTGCATCTCTGCTTTTTGCAGATGATGTGGTTCTGTTGGCTTCATCAAGCCGTGATCTCCAACTCTCACTGGAGCGATTCGCAGCCGAGTGTGAAGCGGCTGGGATGAGAATCAGCACCTCCGAATCTGAGACCATGGTCCTCAGTTGGAAAAGGGTGGCGTGCCCACTCCAGGTTGGGGATGAAATCAAGTATCTTGGGGTCTTGTTCACGAGTGAGGGAAGAATGGAACGGGAGATCGACCGGCGGATCGGTGCAGCATCTGGAGTGATGCGGACTTTGTATCGGTCCGTTGTGGTGAAGAAGGAGCTAAACCGAAAGGTGAAGCTCTCGATTTACCGGTCGATCTACGTTCCTACCCTCTCCTATGGTCACGAGCTGTGGGTTGTGACCGAAAGAACAAGATCCCAGATACAAGCGGCCGAAATGAGTTTCCTCGGCAGGGTGTCCGGGCTCTCCCTTAGAGATAGGGTGAGAAGCTCGGTCATCCGGGAGGGGCTCAGGGTAGATTCGCTGCTCCTCCACATCGAGAGGAGCCAGATGAGGTGGCTGGGGCATCTGATTCGGATGCCTCCCGGACGCCTCCCCGGTGAGGTGTCCCGGGTACGTCCCACCGTACTACGTCTCTCGGCTGGCCTGGGAACACCTCGGGATCCCCTCGGAAGAGCTGGAGGAAGTAGTTGGGGAGAGGGAAGTCTGGGCGTCCCTGCTAAAGCTACAGCCCCTGCTACCCGACCTTGGATAAGCGGTAGAAAATGGATGGATGGATGGACATTCAGCATTTAAAAAAAAAAATCATTTGTTTTTATTTGTTTCTTTGCTGGTCCGTTGAAATATGTTTTCATGTGAAACCGGTCCGGTTCAAAAAAGGTTGGGTACCGCTCGACTCTGCTGAAAAAATACCAGCTACATCATCAATTAATAAAATTTCATCACATTATAGTTGAAAAAAAACATCTTTAGTTGTTCAACCCCTATTTCTCTTGACTGCCCCCTTCACAGCTGTCGTTTTATTTATTTATTTATTTATTTATTTATTTATTTATTTATTTATTTATTTATTTATTTATTTATTTATTTATTTATTTATTCATTCATTCATTTTTTTTAATACAAACTGAAAGCATATGGCATTTACACAAATAAAAGTTGTGACACCTTGAAATGTTGTTTGTGTCAACTACAGCATAAAAAGTGCATTAAAAACCGATGTTCCGATGACAGACGCTGTCCAAAAAATATCCAAAATTAATATGAAGCTACAGTATTTTAGGGTTCATTTGCTATTGTTTTGCCATATTTTTGATATTCCTTTTACTGTGTGTCTGTACGGATGTTGGTATAAGCAGTTCAACATAATCTTACAAGGTCCTTTTATTCACATCTTTTTTTTTTTTTTGCAAACCCTGATCGATGACCATTGTGTTTATGTAAGTGTGTGTGTGTGTGTGCGTGAGTGCGCGCGTTGCTACAATTAGTGCTATTGACTGGGTGTTATTTTAGCCATGCAACACCACTCAGACATTTCTTCTCTTTTGTCACCGAGCTCTGTGACATGTACAGTATGCATCAATGGCATGGCGTGCGTGTGTTATTGGCAATGGTTAAGGACACTCAATATCGTATTGATTGGTGCACCCCACAGTATGCCATTCACCCAGCAGGCCACAGCATTAGCGCTCTGCATTGATTTATAGACCACATGTGACAAATCCCTATGAAGTGAAGTCCATGAAAGTGGGACGTTGTAAAACAGTCACTTCTTTCTAGGAAGTTTAAGCTCCACACATGATGATCAAGTGCTTTGGACTCATCATAACAATAATAATAAATCACACAATCGTGTAGTTTATTATTGGATTCTCAATGGTCACCAGACTGAGTGTGTTGGATACCTGGCAGGCTCTAGCTGAAGGTATTTGTGCTCTAACTTATGATTTGGTAAAATGCGATGACAATGAAACATTTTGATTGATGTCTGATTACTTAATTGCTCAGTACATGTGGTGATATTCTAAATAACGTGTTTTCCCAAAGCGCTGTCTGGAACTACGCTTTTAAATGTTGTTGCAAAACAGCTGTTAATTCACACAAGGCAGTAGATCGAAAAACTCTGAGGCACAGCACACCAGTCTGAGCTACATTTGATTTATTTAAGACTTTCCATTTTTTCAAATTTTTTCTTAACTGTGAAGATATTGTTGTAAATTTGAAAGCTGGAAAATAATGAGCTCTTTAGAATTATTATCATTGTTGTGAATGGTGCATGTCAGAACTATTCAATCAATTGGACTTTTGTACAAGTTAGCCTGACCTTTACAATATCAATGTTAACAGTGCTCCACTGTAAGCAACCTTCTAATGTAATTTTCCTCATTACATGCACTATCCGAGGCTAATTTGGATGGATTTGACAAATGACAAGATTTTAACCTGTGTTGTGGGTCATGCATGCATAGTGGTCACATAAAAACTGCTCATTTGATTAGCTTCCAAATCAGGTTGATCAAATCTAGAACGGAGAGCAATAGGTTATACAAATTCACTTAAGGCAAACTCGACCTTTTGGGCATGCAAAAGAACATATTGATTTCGAATAAGTGAATTATGTGATACGAGTGGAATAGTTCATACTGTAGCAATGATATGCTGTTTCCTCAGATCTGGATTAGGCTTTGAATTAAAATCGTCAAAGCAGATGTGACATTTCAATCTCTTTTTTTCTGTTACAGGAGGGTGTTTGTTGAATTTGCTAATAATTGACGACCGGCATGAGGTTTTAGGCTGTTCGTGAGCTAGCGATAGAGAATGCCTTTTCAGATGGGCATTCGTGGCACTTGTGCTTTCGTTGTATTTGGATAAATGTGCATATTTTGCACAATGGCCGTGCTACCGGTCTGATTGTTAGTCAAATATTTCCACACACTTGAGGCACCGCTGCTGATTTGCTGCACTGATTCAGCACCTGTTACTTTCAGTGCGGCGATCGTGTTGTTAAAAGGTCAAACAAGCGATTAATCGACTTCAAGCTCTAAGCGTCGTTGTGGAGTCATACGCTATTACTTTTTCCTTCCTAATACCCAGCTCAACCCGACATCCTCTGATGTTCTGAGGCTTATTTCTCTCAGGGTGTAGATGACCAAAATAATCATAACAGAAACGCCAAATCCACCTGAGTTCCCGACCTTACGGTGCATTGTGAGCCATAATTGCCTGCAGTGTGAATGCAAAATACATCCTCCATCCACACGCTCGCTTGTGGGGTCTGGGGAACTTCATTCGAACCCATTGGTCCGTACCAGAGCAGAAGAGAATTATACCGACATATGGATGTATGAGTCTTCATGCTATCTTTCTGAGTCATATTCACATACGCATGAGCCTTCCAGCTTTGACGAACACACGCATTCATACACAGATTTATTTGGCATTTCCTCGCCTGTGTCTTGATGAGAGTTGGTGTGTTGTTATCTTCTATCAGCCTGCATTGTGGATGCCCATACATGCCTGGCCTCGTGACAGTGATAGCTTGTGAAAAGTAAACCTCAGACCCAGCCTCCGCAACATTGTCTCGTGTCAGAGTGGATAATGGACTGCGATGCATCCTGGGTAAAAGCCTGGGTTCTGGGTTTTATATTTATCCCGCAGCACGCTCTCCAAATTGAGTAATTTCATGGCTCATTCCTGTGGTTAGCACCAGGTATTGAGGAGTGGAGGAATCACAGATAACCCTTTTGCTTTGCCTCCAACATATTAGAGCACAAACAAATGCTAATCACTTGCAGATGTACCAATGACTTGTTGGGAGTTAACAGAATTTCTCTGCTGGATACGTTCCTTTTGAATCCGGTTGAATGTGTTGTGCATGAAGGCATGACATCACCTCTTGATGGAGTTTCACCAGTTTTCAGGTCACATGGATGAATAAGAAGATGGATAAGAGGTGCTCCGTAGGAATGATTATTCAGTTGAAGTACGCCATTGCACTCTTCCACCAATGCCCTTAAGCTGATCCCAAGGTTATGCAAAAATCCAACAAAAAAATAGACTGACCAAGGTAAACACTTTCTTTGGACTCAAATGAGTAAAGTAAGGCAATGCTGGAACAAACTGCTTAATTACCTTTTATGAAGAAATACCTTTGAGGTTTAGCTGCCGCTGCGCACAGAAAATATGCTGCGCTGCCAAGAGGAGTTGATATGAGGTTACACTTCATTGGGCGGAGGTGCTACCACCTCTCTACCATCTGCACGTGCATCCAGACACACACACACACACTCACATATACACACACACATGACTTTTCCCTTTAATTTTAAACCTCATTACTTCGGCTGAAACCGCACACCAAGCGATTGAGCGTCGCACATCTACCGACGTGCTGTAACAGAAAAACTACAACCCCAACTGTCAAGGAAGAAGTGCGTGGCCACAAAACGGGCAATATAACGACAGTGTGCGGATTTTGAACTGTTGGCACACAAATGTTCATCTGGTTGAACATGGACAAAAAACAAAAAAATCTTGTAAAATGTGTTCCCAGATGACTGGAAGACATTATAGCTTCGAATACTTGTTGGTGATGCGTTGACGCCGAACAGACTTCCTCATGATTCATCCTGCCTTCTTCCCGCCATCAACCATTTTTTCATTCTGCGACATCTCCCCATCTGGAAGTGGTTAAGGGCTTGTTGTCAAGGGCGGCGGGAGATCATTCGACAACAGTTAGTGACAAACAGGACAAAGCATATTTGGCAGTTGTCCAAGATCATCAAGTACTGAGTGTTGAGACGGAAAGGTGACAGATGACTCATGATGCTGACCAGTGAAGACACGAGTCACCCCTGCTACTTGCATTGTAGTCGGAGCCAAGCTGCAGGACCAGGTGCAGGATTTGGCCCTGGTCCACCGTGCCCACTGTGTTTGTAGATCTTTCTTGCAGCTCGATATTTCCAACCAATTCAAAACTTTTGATGGTTGTTCTTTGTCAACGCGTGAGATACTGTACACTGATTTTAGTGTATACCAGCACAGATGTTTGAGATAGATCAGTGGAATGTACCGTTTCCATGAAAGCACTTTAATGTGCCCTAATATATCTTCAAGGGTGCCGTGGGGAATCTAATATCACTCAATTTATCTGAAAATGATTATTAACTCCAAATATATTTTTCTTCATCTACAGTATGTATGCCAGCAACATGAAGTGACAGGCAGAACAATTAAATGCTCTTCTATCAGATGGCAGAATGTACAATAAACCTGTAAACCCCTGTTGCTATTCATACAACAGGAAAAAGTCATGTTAAGTGTAAATCAGCTTTGTGGTCAATTAAAAAGGCTCAGATTTCAGTCAGTTCATCAGTAAATTGAGATGAGTTTGAGGTTTTTGTAATGTGGCTCAAAGGTTGAAAAATACTTATGTTGTTAAAACTACATGCATAAGAGCACATTTTGACAATTAGATTTTTTTTTTTATAAAGCCTTTATTACTCTAAGGGCTGCTGGAAGGTATGGCTTTGTCTTTAACTCATTCAGTGCCAGCCCGCCCAGTTAACATGGATATTTGACTTCTAAAGCAGTCAATGGCACTGAACGTGTTAAGTTTGTTCTAACTTCTTCGATGAGGTTAAGTCCAACAAGTCTATTATAGCTTGCGGTGTGAGCACTTCTCTTCTTTTTATGACTTCTGCAGCTTATACGGCAAGTGAGACATCGGTGGAACTGAGATGTAATGATACTGCAACGTTTCATCTTAAAGTGACTTGTCTGTGGGATAACAGAAAAACTCAGCATTTAACACCTTGTGAACCCAACTTATCTCATTGTTTATTTATGTGTTTCCCTATGAAGTTATCACCACAATAGTCGATTGTCAAATTGCATAAATGTGAAAACGATAACCATCATCTGGCGTTCTTTCCTGTCTGTCTGGCTTTGGCTCTTTCTTTTGTCTCTTTCTCAGTGATTGGCAGGTCTTTAGGCTTGCAAGGCGCTTTAGCTTCCCACGTTCGCTCTCCTGTCTTCTCCGTTGCAGTCTGACTGGCAGTAATTACACTGGTTTGTACCAACGACCCAAAAGACCTGCCAGCTTGAAAAAAGCAAAGAGAAATTCTGCGGGGAAACAGGGAAAAGGCAGATAAAGTTACAAAAGCGGTCGTATATAGATAGTAGCTAGAAAACGGCTGTCACATCAGTAATTCTTGCAGGCTGTTACTCTTGTTTTTGTCTCCACTTTATTTTCGTACTGCCTCCATCATGGCAAAGCGAGTTCTGCCTTTTGGAGCTGCTGACTGAACAAACTTCTGACTTGAGATAACACACGTCAAGTATCAATGGTGTGTAGAGAACTGCTCTTGAAATACTGGTGCTCCTTTGTTGCTGGATGGAATGGCTCGTTTGCTTGTTTTTTTCCCCCACATATCTTTTTGACAACTTGCATCGAGGTTGCCTTCCTTTTTTTGCCGAGAGGAATGGAGAGATGGGGAAATTAATTGTTCAGTTGCGTAAAACAATATAAAACAAAGTCAAAAGTTATTTTATAGTTCATAGGAGTTTGAGGAGTAAGGGAAAGGAGCTTTTGGTGTTTGATTTTTGTTTTTGACATTTTATTCGGAATGAATACATGTATTCTCATGCGAAACAGAGCATGAATTGGAATGTATTGGAACGATATTTGTAAATATATTTGAAATTGGTATGGATAAAGTGTTTGAATACTAATGTAGTTTCCAAAGGCTTAAAAAAACAAGATGTCAATCAGAAGGGCAATTCCAGTTTCCACCGTGAGCTTTTTTACATACTGTCTACTATATGTATGCAGGAATCTTCCCAAAACCTTTCGTACAATGCATAGAATAGTCGAAAATGTACACTGTAAAACAAATTCCAAGTTTTTTTTAAAAAATCTGGCAGCTGGGTTGCCAGAATTTTTTTGTAAAAATGTAAACATCTTTACATGTGACAGTACCCTGTATATTTTACAGTAAATGGTTTTTTTTTCGTTTTTTTTTTTACTGTTCTAGGTGGTAAATTAAACAGCCCTTTACTGCTGAATTGACATGAACATGCTGCTAATTAAAGTAATTATTTTAAATTGGCAATAACCAGGGTTTTGTCGATTTTGTTTTCTTTAATTACACTAACCCGTTATCACAATCAAAGATAATGGCGTTCTAACTAACTACAATCAAGGAAATTATAAGTTAAAAAATAATAATGGCATCCATGTTAGTAATGAGTAACATTCAGCTAATTGTGCAAAGATATTGTTTCTGAGAAATTTCCGAGTCTTGATTTTAATAGAAATTGCCCTGTTGGGATTTCCAAATTGTCCATTTGACCGGGAGGTATTGCACACAACCTAAAGTCACAGTTTCATAAAAAAACAGTACAACATAAATCAACCATAAATGACAGTTAAATAAGGCACACATTCAACGAACTATTGGTAACATAAAACCAAACGAACAAGTTAACGTCCTTATTACGGCAGTAATTCAACATTGCATGACGCAATGCATTCTAGGAACTGTGTAGCTTCACAGGATTTTTTTTTTTAGGGCCACTCGATATGTCTGTTTTATAACAATTATCTGAAATTTCTACAGAGAAATATTATTTTAACGTATTTGTCCTGTAAAATTTGCATGAGTGAATGTTTAAGCAATTTACAAAATATTACTATAAATTTAACACCGTCTGTGTTTGCTATTTGCAGTTTTTTTTTCTGTGATTTGACAGTTTTGTAAATTTCATTCCATTTTTTTACAGTGTATGTTAAATAAAATAATTATGATTCAAGGGGAATTAAGTGGTTCTAAACTCATGTCCATATGATGTGTAGCCCACATTCTAGTATGTAATCGAGAGTGAATGCAGCCACTTTATGCTTTCAGAGATTATGACTCCTCATCTTGCTGCCCTTGTTCCTCGTATTGGAAAACAGGTATTGGTGAAAGCCGTTGTGATGTGACCATGTAACGTTTCCCCTCTACTTACGTCTCCTCTCAGCGGCGTCCAGCTTCAGCTTTTGCCGCGCCTCCCTGGAACACACGCTGTCGGCCGAAGAGCTGAGCTACCAGCTGCCGGGTCGCTCCGGAGGCAGCAACCTGACCTGGCACGACGGCCGTAGCCAGAAGACAGCACACGCGCGCACCGTCAAACTGCTGCAACAGCCCGGCACTGAGGGCATCCAGGTATGAAGGCCGCGAACCGATTCGTTTTAGGAGATTCGACTAACTAGAATAAATGCATTTTTTAAAACTCTTCAAAATATTCCGAAGTTAAAGCTGTCTTTTGATTGTATCGTGATTGGTCTAATTGAGTGTATGTTCATGAGTAACGACTAATTAATATTCAGGGGGCCCACCCACGCTATTATTAATAATTAATCGATTAAAATGTTAGTGTCAATACTTTTGTCCGTACTTATTTCCTGCTGATGATGTCTGATGTTACATCAAAAGCATGCGGCGGATCCATTCAGATCCGGGTTTTATGTCTTCAGAGTCCCAAGTGACAAAACATTTAATCTCTCTTTCCCGCTGGAGATGCAAGTAGAAATTTCCGTTTGCAAAGACCAGATGCAACGTTGCTTCTTCCTGGCTGGAGGCGGAAACACTCTTCCTGTGCTTTGCGCCGCACACAATAAAAGAAGGAGAAACCGAAACCGGATGCTTTCTATTCTTTGTCATGTTTTATCCATCCACCCATCTATTTTCTTGGCCTCATCCTGTTGAGGGTCATGGGTGGGCCGGAGCCTATCCCAAATGACTTCGGTTGAAAAGCGAGGCACTCTCCAGACAGATCAGAAATCAGTCACAGGGCATGTCCTACCTCAGCGAACTACATAATAATGAATAAGGCATTTTAATGATAAAGTGATAAAAATGTCTCATGAATGTGAAGAGTGTCGATAACAAGCCTACCGAATTTGAAAGAATATTTTAAAAAAACAAATCACCAAGTAGGAATATATGAAATCAGGCTTCAAAATAGTGAAATATTGAGACGTTCTCTCAGCTTTCAGATGCTGTTGGGCGTGTCCGCTGAATGTGCTGAAAACATTCAAATACAACCCCAATTCCAATGAAGTTGGGACTTTGTGTTAAACAGAAATAAAAACAGAATACAATGATTTGCAAATGTTCAACCTATATTTAATTGAATACACTACAAAGACAAGATATTTAATGTTGAAAATGCTAAACGTTATTGTTTTTAGCAAATAATCATTAACTTAGAATTTTATGGCTGCAACACTTTTCAAAAAAGCTGGGACAGGTGGCAAAAAAGAAAGTTGAGGAACGCTCATCAAACACCTGTTTGGAACATCCCACAGGTGAACAGGCTAATTGGGAACAGGTGGGTGCCATGGTTGGGTAGAAAAGGAGCTTCCCTTGAATTGCTCAGTCATTCACAAGCAAAGATGGGGCGAGGTTCACCTCTTTGTGAACAAGTGCGTGAGAAAATAGTCGAACAGTTTAAGGACAATGTTCCTCAACGTACAATTGCAAGGAATTTAGGGATTTCATCATCTACGGTCCATAATATCATCAAAAGGTTCAGAGAATCTGGAGAAATCGCTGCATGTAAGCAGGAAGGCCGAAAACCAACATTGAATCCCCGTGACCTTCGATCCCTCCGGTGGCACTGCATCAAAACCCGACATCACTGTGTAAAGGATATCACCACATGGGCTCAGGAACACTTCAGAAAACTAATGTCAGTAAATACAGTTTGGCGCTACATCCGTAAGTGCAACTTGAAGCTCTACTATGCAAAGCAAAAGCCATTTATCAACAACACCCAGAAACGTCGCCGGCTTCTCTGGGCCGGAACTCATCTAAGATGGACTGATGAAAAGTGGAATAATGTTCTGTGGTCCGACGACTCCACATTAAAAATTGTTTTTGGAAATTCTGGACGTCGTGTCCTTCGGGCCAAAGAGGAAAAGAACCATCCAGACTCTTATGGACGCAAAGTTCAAAAGCCAGCATCTGTGATGGTATGGGGCTGTGTTAGTGCAATGGCATGGGTAACGTACACATCTGTGAAGACACCATTAATGCTGAAAGGTACATACAGGTTTTGGAGAAACATATGCTGCCATTCAAGCAACGTCCTTTTCATGGACGCCCCTGCTTATTGCAGCAAGACAATGCCAAACCACATACTGCACGTGTTACAACAGCGTGGCTTCGTAGTAAAAGAGTGCGGGTACTAGACTGGCCTGCCTGCAGTCCAGACCTGTCTCCCATTGAAAATGTCTGGCGCATTATGAGGTGTAATATACGACAACGGAGACCCCGGACTGTTGAACAGCTGAAGCTGTACATCAAGCAAGAATGGGAAAGAATTCCACCTACAAAGCTTCAACAACTAGTGTCCTCAGTTCCCAAACATTTATTGAATGTTATTATAAGAAAAGGTGATGTAACACAGTGGTAAACATGACTCTGTCCCAGCTTTTTTGGAACGTGTTGCAGCCATAAAATTCTAAGTTAATGATTATTTGCTAAAAACAATAAAGTTTATCAGTTTGAACATTAAAGATCTTTTCTTTGTAGTGTATTAAATTAAATATAGGTTGAACATGATTTGCAAATCATTGTATTCTGTTTTTATTTATGTTTAACACAATGTCCCAACTTCATTGGAATCGGGGTTGTACATTCATACGTGTAGCAAATGCCTACACGTCCCTATATTATTGAGCCACGAAAATATATCGCCTCCAATGGCTAGTATATACATGCTGTATATACTGTAACACTGTCATCATGAGGCTTTGGCATGCCGCGACGACTCTGTGCTAGCAGCGAGCTAGCTCGCTGGCTAGCAGGCTCCCGGACTAACGACGATTTTATCCAATACGTCAACATGTAGTTGACGTATTGGAGTTGTTTTTGGGTCAACATAACAAAGACATTTGACGGAAAGGGAATCGTTTGTTAAACACTGTGGCACACGTAATTCAGCCTGTTGTGCACACTGACAGACATTTGAGCGCATCCGTTCTGCTACTTACAAACCCCACAATTCTTTGCGTTTCAATTTATTACGTTAGCCTGAATAACAAAATATACAACACTGAAATAACGATACCGAGCTGTTCTGTCAATTGTGGCCTCCAGGGAAGATATAGCGTTTCTTAGTTTGCTAGCTAACTTTGCGCTGTAGCGTTAGAAATGAGCCTTGTAATAAAAACTAGTCTAAAAAGTAACTTGGAATTGCGGCGTATAGTCACTGATGGATTGAGAGCCCAAGTACGTACCTGGACTTTGTTTTAGGCATGGCCAAAAAACATCTGAACAACTGAAATGATGAAAAAGAGTTACATCGCAACAATTCAGTACTACATTGTTCTCGGTCTTTGTTTTCAGCAATTATCTCCAAATATATATAGTCAGAAACACATTTCTGAGTCTTTAAAGAAATTATTTCTCTTGTGCAGAGCATCATAATTAACCCTCGTAGCTCATAAAGGCTGCATTAGTTGTAGTTGTGTGTGAGAGAAGCTACATGAAGCTATTCCGACAACGAGGGTAGAATATGTTCATATGTTTCATGTTTGTTTGTGTCACACACACACAGCAGAGAACATCTGTACCTGAGGAGTGATGCCTCGTTTCTCAGTGTTGGCAGAAGCGCTGATTGTTTTCTGCTCTCAGCTGAGCAAAACTTATGTAACAGAGGCGAGCCTCACTATTTGTGATGTAACAACGCTCGGACACACAGACCTCGTTCTCTCTAATCGTACAATTACGTGTCTAAAGGTATTTGTCCTTTGAGTTCTGATGTGTTTTCTTAATTGCGCAGCAGCAATCGGTAAGTCATTAGCGATGCTAGCGGAATCTTTTTGGAGGCTCGTTGCCTCAGCGGTATTAACATAAGCGTAGCAGTCTGAGCGCCACTGACGTCCACACATCGCTTTTGTGTGGAATTGAATCCCATCTGTGCAATCCATGGAGGGACAAAACAAAGTGTAGAAAAAAAAAAATTCAAAGCATTCCGCTCTATGTTTGACTCAAAATAGCTCATATGACACAACCGACTTCTTTTTTGGGTCCAGCTGCTCACATGAAAGAAAGCCCACAGCCCAATGAAGTATTCCCACTGGCCTGAAGGAAATTTGCAACTGTAAGGCTATAAGCTGAACATGTTCTCTGCAATTTTGTTTAATAATTCATAAGATTTCCCCCTCAGCTATAACTAGAAAAGGCTTCATAAGAGACAAGTGGGAAGCTGTTTCCATATGATTACACAGCGGAAGGATAATTAAACCTCTATACCATGAGGCTTATCGTCTCCTCGTACCAACACGCCATTTCATACATTATTCAAATATCTCTCTCTCTCTCTCTCTCTCTCTCTCTCTTTCTCTCTTTCTCTCTCTCTCTGAGGTATGCATGTCTGTGCATTCACATTTTGTACAATCCTTGCCTGTGTCTGCATTTTCAAGACTCATTGGGCATGCGCGTGGTGTTGTGTAGACTTGTGTTTGCGTCCACGTCTCTCGGGAGTAATGATTCGATTATTCTCCATTACACTGTGTATTCACACATCAGCGCTAATGAGGGAGCAGTTACGTGAAGCCAGCTCAGTGTTGGATTTAAAGTGCGACCTTGGGAAGCTTCCTACTCAGTTTAGCAGCGTTAATGGAACAAATACAAAACAGCAGAGACGAAGGAAAGTTAAAACACAAGAAATAATGGAGGATATGTACACATACTTCAGGCGGCAGCCCATCAGCACTTGTATAATTTTTCTAAGCATATCATTCCCTTACCCTTTAGCAGCAGTGCAAAATTGCCACCTGGCGAGAATTTTATTAGGCCCGTCTGCAGTTCAGTGCCAGTGTGAGAAGCTTTATGGCCGACACACTACTCCAACACACTCTACAATTTACGCTATCCATGGAAAGTCTTTCGAAATAGGATCTGTTCTTGACAAACCACACCAGCGCAAACTCGTACAGCTTTAAAAAGCTTTACACCATACCGACTCAGAATGCTGGACATTATAATCTGCCGCTTGAAGCCTTTGAACAACCTTAACTTTGAACGGGTAAACCTTTATCACTCTCTGACGCATCCACTCAATCAAGCTTTTTTGGATGCTGACTTCCAGCGCAGCCCTCTGGATGTACTCTTCCTGGATTTGCACAAACGCCTGCTCTAGGAGTTGGGTGTTTTCATCAGTGGTGGGAGTAGCAGGCCTTCCGCCAGCATATGTTTGTCAAGAACAGTAAATGGTACTATGCGTTTCACCTGCCGAGCTACTGTATATTAGCATCAGAGGGATTTTATGTTTTTCTTTTTTTTTCTTTTTATCCATCCATCTATTTTCTGTATCGCCTATCCTCATTTGGGTTGCGAGTGAGCGGGAGCCGATCCCAGCTGACTTTGGGCGAGAGTCAATTTTTCTTTTATCTCTTGGTGAAATTTTACGTAAACGCATGCGTTTTTAAAACCTATTGGAATCCTCTTGGAAAAGTCTGGTGAATGTTGTTTTTAAAACATCTTCATAAGTCGTTGTATAGGTTGTGATTTAATATTTTACACTGTGTACCAAAGAGATTGTATTTCTTTTCTCAACTTTAACTGTACATCTTCCATGAACCATGAGTTTGAAAGAAAACAATTCAATCAGTTTAAAAAAATATTTTTAAATGTATTTATTTATTTATTTTTGTATAATATAACCAACAAACCATCTTGCAGGGGAGTCTCTAAGACATGAAACAAAAAGCTCGACAAAACAAAAGCAGCTTCACAGCAAAATTCACGTTTTTTTTTTTTTTTTTTTCACGGTGGCAGGAGACTGAAAAGAGAAAAACGTCCATTAGTTGTCATTGTCCTTTGTCACTTTAATCAGGTGTTGTTTGTTTACAGTAAATCTTTATGTTAGAGTCGTGGTGAATAGATATTTTGTGAAAATCAATACTCAGACAACAACCTTTATTTGTTGAAGCATGCATAACAAGACAGGGCATGTTGCGTGACACATCTGCATCAGCCAGGGACAGAGACGGTTTGGTGTCAAGGATGGAAAGTGTGGGAGATGTGCGTGATCATGTATCAGCGCCTGTCACAGTGGGATCGAAGAGACAGATTGAAGCTAAAAAAAACAACAACAACAAAAACAAGAATCGAACAGAGATCAAGTGTCAGCCGGATCAGAGGAGGAACAGACATATTGTCGTGCACACAAAATCTAGACATACAAAGCAGGATTACTTTAGTAACGGAAATATTCTTCATGAAATATTTTTGTGGGTGCAGAGAGGATGTGGAGGATTGCTTTCCTGACTTTTTAGCTCACAATTTAATGACTGCATGATCTTCATAAAAATACTCTTCAATATAATGTACAGTTTGTCACATAATGGAAGGAGTGGGGAGGGAAGAAAGTAGCATCAACTATAGATTGAGTGTGTTCGTTATGTTGAAAAAAAAGTCTTAAAAGCATCAGTGGAGCTTCCAAAGATGAATGTTCTGTAGGTCGTACAATTCGGATTCCTGTCCGAACATTTTTGGAAAACAAGAAGAGAAAAAAACTAATTAACAAACAAGAAGAGTCCAATTGTCTCGATTTCTTCAAATCGTTGCGTATTACTATGACCAGGATGACTGACAATCTACACAGACATAAAGAAAAAAAATGACTTGGATAAGAATGCTTTTAGGCTAACGATATGGAAAATGTTATTTTTTTCCCCATAAAAAAAAATAAAAATATCCAAACTTCATCAAAAACCGTTTTATTCAACAAAAAACTTGTATGAATGCATGTTTGACATTTCTATGTTGAATGGTTTGTGTGTTCTTTTTTTTTTTTAATTGTTTTTGTGAGAGTGGCCTTTTGAAAAGCAATGTCAACCTTCTGTATGTTCCACATTCATTCAGGACTGAAAAAAAAAACTTGATACCATACCATACCGTACCCTACAATACCATACAAATTTAACAGAATCCATCGACTTTTTAACGCTTGCAGGCAATGGAGGTTAAAATATGTTTTGCACTGTAAACCCAATCCTTTTCTTAGCATAACAGCTTACAGTCTTGATGGATAACAGGAAGACAATAAGTACCGTATATATTACCCATCTTCCCATCTCTCATACTTCCGCTCCATATTGAATTTCAACTTCACCTTGCATCCCTCTTCCCTCCTCATTCTCATCTCACTCCCAATCTCTGCGTATCTAATTAATGAGGGAGCTCCTCCCACTGGACAGAATTAGTTCTCAGGAAGAGTGGGGGAGCCGACAAAGTGTGAACAGGATCAACAGAGAACAGGCCAGAGGACATAGACGCTGATGGATGGCCGTAAAGGCATGCAAGAGGAGCAAAAGGGGGGGAGGGGGGGACAGAATGGGGGATGCTGCTGCAGAACTGTCATTTCATTTGCCTACTGCTGGATGCCTTCTGCTGGGTTCTTTGACGATGAAGGTCATCATTTATTAAAAAAAATCAAATAAAATTTTTAATTACCATTGCAACACTGAAATATAATTATTTTTTGTAGCTTCTTGTCTGTCTGCTTCTGAAATGTACTTCATCTTTTTATTTATGCCACTTTGGAGTCTCAGTAATATAGGTGATTAGATCAAAAATTAAAGGCTGCTTGTTCAAACGTTAATACACAGTTCATCATTATTTTATTAATATCCATAGACAAAACGACTCTACAAACCCTCCATATTGCCAGCTTTCATGAAACCCAGAGAGATAAATTTTCTCCCCTTAGGTGCCTTGATATGAAGCAGCATCTATAATAAACTGTATGCAATAAAACTGAGGTGCAATGTGCTGCCAAATACTCATTACTGTAGTTCAGATGTAAAATTAGATGAGGGTTCCGTCAAAATAAGAGAGAAAAGGGAAAGAAAGAGTGCAGGATATTGTTCTTGTCGCTTTAACAATAGCAGATGATTGCCAGGCACTTAGTTGCACTCAAATAATTAATCACTGCAATAAATGTTCATTAAGGGGATTTTTGCATCGGGTGGGAGTGCATTTCCATGCTTTGCAACTTCGTTGCCGAGACATGGTGGAGCGTCCGAACGTGGGAGTATTTTTACCTTCCCTTGTCTGCATTAAAATGGGAGTTTTCCACACCTTTCCCAGCTTAATTGCAGCCAGTGATGCAGTAAGTTGATGGATGAATATGCGTATTTATAAATGATCAATTGCTCTGGAGGCGAGGGAACAAGCCCGAACTTGATCCGACACAGCTCCAATTACCACGGGCTGTTAAGATATCCATCCATCCATTTTCTGAGCCGTTTCTCCTCACTCCTCACACGCGGGCGGGCCGGAGCCTATCCCAGCTATCATCGGCCAGGAGGCGGGGTACACCCTGAACTGGTTGCCAGCCAATCGCAGAGCACATACAAACAAACAACCATTCGCACTCACGTTCACACCTACGGGCAATTTAGAGTCGTCAATTAACCTACCATGGGATGTGGGAGGAAACCGGAGTGCCCAGAGAAAACCCACGTAGGCACGGGGAGAACATGCAAACTCCACACAGGCGGGGCCGGGGATTGAACCCCGGTCCTCAGAACTGTGAGGCAGACGCTCTAAACAGTCGTCCACCGTGCAGCCCTGGTAAGATAGGCAGCGTCTAATATGGACTGTACTGAAGTCACGTTCTGGCAACTGGCAATGGGTCAACATTTTATGGCAAGCCCCAAGAGTGCGTGCACACTGCGCTTGTTTGCGTGACATGTCTGCATAAATAATCCTCATGACATGTTGTCGGCAGTGGAGTAGAAGTTTTGGCAGCAGTTCCGTGTTTCTCTCCTGATTTACGCTTCATCTAATTCAGAACATTAATCCATGGATTTTATGTGCAAATCAGAATGAACAATATTACGAGGAGGGAGAATTGGGAGATGTTTTTCTATGCCTGCAATAACTTAACTCCAGTTCACCCTCTTGAAGCACTATAGAAAATGGATGGATGTTATGTAATATGTACATGTGCACAAAATGTGTATATGGCGTATGTGAGAGGTCAGTCAAACTAAGCATTATCTTTGAGGAAGCAAAATTTCCAAGTCCTCTCATAGGGTCACCTTGGCGCCACAAATGTGCTTTACTGGCTTTCAATTTCTGTTTAGCACTGTACAGCACTCCGCTATTAATCCAAAATTCGCCTGCTTGTTTTCAGCTGCATCCAGGTGAAGCCTTCACTGTGTATCACACCAGCCCGACGTTGTCCAGTCTGTCCAAACCTGTGGTGCTGTGGACTCAGCAGGATGTCTGCAAGTGGCTTAAGAAACACTGTCCTCACAACTACTTGACATACGTCGAAGCCTTTTCTCATCACGCAATCACAGGTACTCACGTTTTCTGTTGCACTCACAACTTTAAGGTACCAATTTTAGTACATACATGACAAGAGAGGACAGAGAAGCTGCTTGACATGACATTGTTCCACCTAATCTGATGTTCCTGTTTAGTCAGACATTGTAAATCAGTGCAATAAATGGCTTGGTATATCTCACTTTGCAAGTTTTATTTTAAGGTATGTGGTTGCACAGCTTAGTTGCGTTTGCGGCTCCACAGCTTAGCTTGCTCAACTGGAAGACCGTTTGAGGCCAAATCTCTCCAAAGGAGATTGAAAAGGCATTCATGTGTAATCAGACTGCAGACTATTTTTGGTGAAGAAAGCTGCACGAAAAAAAAATGTTGGGTCATTTGTCGTTCTAAGTTCAAACAATACCTCACACAAGCAGACACATACGAGGTGTGTAACAAAAGTTCCAGGACTGTTGTCATGAAAGATATAGGATGCAGTATTACAGTTTTCCCATCTGAAGTGATCCCCCTGTATTCTAACGCACTTTCACTCTTGGAAGGATTCTTCCTGCATCCTCCACAGCTCTGTAATCACGATCATCTTAATGTCGTCCACGTCTTCAAAACGGGTACCCTTGATGACCCCTTTTGAGTTTGCGATAGAGGTCAAAATCACACTCGCGAGTAGGGTAGTTGGCCAAACACGGCTATTCTCCTCTGTGCCAGGAACTGTTGGATGCTCAATGTATTGTCATTGTGAAGCAGCCATGAGTTGTCCTGTCCTCTAGTCTCGTCCTGTACACTGAACGAAGTAAATGCCGCAAGATCTCGGACTCTGGTTGATTGTCTGGCCCTGTGGCGAGAACGCGCAGCGGACGACGCCCCACCATTACATCGAAGAATGCAGTTAACATGACTTTGACTTCTGACTTCGACTGTCACAGTTTCTAGGTCTTGGCGATATCGTAGTCTTCCACTGAAAGCTCTGGATTTTGGTCTCCGGGTCGTAATTGTAGATAGATAGATACTTTATTCATCTCGTGAGGGTAATTAGATAGATCCATGATTCTCACAAGCAATTCTGGACTCATTGGTCTTATCATCCCTCACTCTGCTCATTGCTTGATGACCTGACAGAGGATTTGTATAAAAAAGGAAAAAACATTAAATGGCTGCAGAGAGTGGAGGTCATTCACAATTACAGTATATTACTCCAAGGAAAGGGAAAACTCTTACAACCTGTTCACAAAACTCTTACAACCTGTTCACACGGAAACATGTTTAAGTGTTTGAGACAATTCTACGCTACGCTACGACCCTATGCTAACACTGCCAACAACAATGACGGTGGATCACCATGTCAGATGTTTTTGACCTTGGCAGTGATCTGGGCTTTTCGTTGTTCTACCTTGTCGTCAGTCCACCCAAATGACACACACGTTGCTGCAAAGAATTTTGTTTTCACAGGAAACGTCTTAAAAATGAAAAATAAATCGATCGGCTTTATTTCCGTGTGGACATGGCCGTGGTTTGTAGTTTGAGATTGAAATATATCCAACTGGATTTTATTTTATTCTGCGTTATTGTGAAAGTGATGCATGAATGTGTTTTTTATTATTATTGCCGATGCGTATGGCAAGTATCAATACATGTTTCGCGTCTGAATTGTCATACTTGCGCGTTCACTGGAGGGTGGTGGATCTGAGCAACCTCTAGATGAATTCTCTTTCTGTATCAGCTTTTGTTCAGTGACCCAAACATAATCACGTCTCTCACAGTCTCTCAGTAAAGCGCGCCATCACAGTGGAACAAGCTGCCCGAGGAGATCAGTGTCGCCATTCAATTTGCACTCGAACATTTGGGACATCATTTTTCATAGTGTGGTTTTATTTAATCCTTTTATCACAACTCTGTCCATTTTTTTGGAGGGGGTAAGCAACTGAAAAATTATTACATTGCAAGTACTTGTAGAAAAGGCTGGTATTAAGGTGTTCTAGAACACTGTATGGATTGTGATAAAGAAACCACCAATATAGCAATGTGACTAGTGTTAGTAGTGTGACTGCGCTCTATTTTTCCAGACAATTAGTGCCACTGCTCATGTTTTAGTGGTGTAGCAAATATGCTACATTGATAATGATGTACAGTATTTATAGCAAAGAAAATCCTACATTTTGACGTGATTTCAAAGCAGCGAGGAGCTTTAGATTAGGGTATTGTGATTCCATATATTTAATTAAAGAAAATCCATTCATCATAAGTAGCCTCAAAAATATGCCCTTTTTCGTCGAGGTAGGTTTCATTGTATTAGTTTTTTTTTCAGACCAGGCTACTTGTCAGGGTAGTGTAAACACTGAATTTTTTACCCTAAAGCAGACCCTTTAAGAAAAAAATTATAGCGCAATCAAACAGAATTTAATAAGCCCACGAAGCACGTAACATATGAGAAATATGACAGTCAAAAATGAAACTGGCCGACATGAAACAACAGCTATCGAATACAAAACTAAGTCAAAGATGTGGTCACAGCCAAAGTGGAAGGAGGACACCTAAAACAATGGAACCGCAAATCTAGCTACACAAACTACAAACGCTAGAGAAATGAACTGATAGAAATACTTATATTCGTCAACGTACAAATAATCAGTAAATACTCCCAAATTAAACAAAACAAAATACGAGGGATGAGAAATACACCGGAACATTCGAGACGATGGACATAAGCAATAAAATCACCTGGCATCTTCCTTTCGCATCTGCTGCATCTAAATACCCAGCTGATGATAATAGACAGCAGGTGCGACGCAAGAGGCTCCGCCCAGCAACGCTACCCAGGGAGACACAAAAAAACAAAAGCAAACAAAAAAAAACTTTAGATCACGCTGGCAAATAGGAACATGACACTATTGTAGACCAACCATCTTCAAGTGATTCTAGTGATTGCATTTCAAGGCTACATCACAAACAACTCAAACCACGTTGAGATGAATGAGGCTTCATTGCTGGCAGGAGTGAATCCAAGCTATTTCTGCAGTTATGTATACGTTCAATTCTGTTTATCTTATCCAGTTGATAGTGTCCCAATATAGGACGGCTACAGTATATCAGGTGTCTACATGTCAGAAAAGGATGCTAAAGAATGAGGAAAAAGACAGATTCTTAACAATTCGCGGTACTGTGTATATACATTGACGTGTAAAAAAAAGCATACTAATGTATTATTGAATGCAAATGCAGCTTCAGCCTTGATGCTAATGACGTGAGAATTAAAAGCGCTTAACATGATAAAATCACGTCTGTGAACATTTAATTTGAATTGCCCCACTAACAAAGGTTAGAGCATAAACTTATGTTAATTTTTATGCTTTTTACAACGCCTTTTTGGCAGAAAAAAAGCCTCTCATTTGCCATTGAAAGTGTAATATGCGATTTGTTTTGAAGCCAAATTGAGAGTAGTGATCTCTATTGAGCAGCTTTTGTTTTTGTCTTTCTCCTCTTCTGACAGTGCTACTCTCCCAATCTGCAGGCAATTAATGAGAGCCGTATCACGTCTGTGGAGAATTGATTTGAATTCCATTCTACTGCTTTGTCTCATTTATGCACGCATATAGCAAGGGCATTGTGTCTCCAGGACGTGCTGGAGCGCCTCTCGGAAAGCACGCACGAATGGATGCAGGGGGGCGACAGGGTGTGAAAGCAGAGGTTGGTTTGATTTTTATGAACGCTAGCACAACGTGTGTGCGAAAAAAATCTGACTGTGAATACCGTTCAGAAAATCAATACATTATTGTTTGTTTTATTACAGAATTGGCTTGTTTCACATTATGTGCCAGAAACTAAATTCATCTGTGCAATTGCAGTTTGCCTCATATACTGCATATCAAACTAACAATATCTTTTGGGGTGGGGAATAAAATAAAAATATTGTTTACTCTTAGAGGCAGAAACTATAAAAGAATAAAGATAAGACTTTCCCTGGCCTGCTCCAACAATTCTGTGTTTTCATGCGTGGTGGTAGTAGCAGCCCGCTGTGTGGTTTGTCAAGCTTTGAGAAATTTGCCATGGATAGCGTAACATGTACTATGTTTTGGAGCAGTGTGAAGCCCCAAAAGCTTCTTAAACTGGCACAGAACTGCAGTGAGGGACAGAAAAACGTCTTGCCTGGCAGCAATTTTATAATGCTCTTCTGATGTCAACTAGCGAGCCATGGGCGAGGGAATTATATGTTTACCAAAACTGCAAAGCCTAAGATGCCAAATGCTAATGGCCTTTTGTCTGTCCTTATTTATCACAGCAACTGTTTATTGTCGGAATTTTCCTACTTCACTCTTTTTTCGGAACCCAGCGCCCGACTTTTTTAATGGCAATTATGAAGTCAATTATTTGCAGATTTTCACAATTCTTGGTTGTGCACAGTCCCAATCTTCCGCAAATTGCGGGGTTCCACTGTAGTGACTTTTGGGACTTCCTGTACAGACAGACAGACAATAAATAAAAAATGAGACGTGAACTATATGATTAACGACTCTAATTATATGATTTGGGAGCTGTGGCAGGTATGATGGATTCTTCTGTTTGCAGTGAAGGACATACCTGATTGTTCTAACATCTGTGTGCATGCCTACTGCTTGAAGCACATTTTATTTTTTTTATCCCCTACATGCTAATGTGAAGGCAGGCTGCTTGTAAAATGTGCTCGATTTGTGGGAAATGGTTTGTTAAATCAGTGCCTCCCCTGTGTTAAATGCCAGCTCTTTAATAAGTCCGACCCGGAACGAATGCTTTCCTCTTCATTCCAGACTTTTTTCTGCTGCTAATTGGAAATCTGTAGTTTTGATGTGGATTAGGCTGTGAATAACTTGGAGCAAATTTTGGTGAATCCTCATCAAATGAACAATATGTCGTTCCCTCTCATTACAAAATATTTCACAGCATGGGAACCTTGTTCATTCAGAATTGTTTTCTTTAGTCTGGGGATGGTATATAAAACAGAACAATATGACTTAAAGTCCGCAGCATTTGTCACCTGTGTAAAAAGCTCAATCATTTAAATGAGTTAATGCTTTACTCACATTGAAAATTAATTACAAGCGTAAGAAAACTTAATCTGATGAGATTTTGACATCAATATAAACTGAAATCTGAACATGTCAATGGAATTTTCCATTGTTTTCACCCAAATGTGCAATTGGGGTCAGCTCCAGATTAAAGTTGGTTTGGCATGAAAGCGTTTGACCCTGCAGGAGCGCAAACAAATAAATAGACCAATCTATGTCAATACACGCACGCTGGGAACAACTAGTTGCCCCTTACTTCCTTTACTATTAGTTTCTTCTAATTACGAGCAAATGAACTCCAAACTGCTCTAAAGCTTCAATCCTTTGCCTTGAGGTTATCGTGTTAAACGAGAATCCCATCACCTCTTGACAGGAAGGGCCTTGCTGCGTTTGAACGGGGAGAAGCTGCAGAGGATGGGAATCGTGCAGGACACCCTAAGACAGGAAGTCCTCCAGCAAGTCCTGCAGCTTCAGGTTCGGGAAGAGGTCCGCAACCTTCAGCTCCTCAGTCGAAGTAAGGAAGGAGGGTGGGTGTGGGGGGGGGGACTTTTTGAAACTTAAACATTAAACATTTGATTTAGCTTTGGCTAAATTGACAGCCTGACAGCAGGTGTGCCTGCTGTGACAAACTTGGAAATAGACATCAAAGAGGCAGCGTGCACTTTCATTGATGGCAGCCCTTAATTTGCCGCCCTGCCTCGGAATCACGGCTTCAGTAAACATTTTTACAAGCCACACATCAATAAAATGACCCAGTTAATCACAACTGGCTTGGATCCAGCAGTGACTTGCATGTAATAGTGTGTCACCTGTTGTTCCTCATTGTTTTCTGATAGTTCCTGGCAACACAAAGCTTTGCTCGCTTTGGGTGTTACGATCTTCAAGCAATGATCTTTACTCTGTGGAAAGCTGTGGATTTATTTAATATCCTTGTTATCCAGTTTAAGATCCACGTACTAGAATGCTCTAGTAGAACAACTGTGTACTAGTGACTAACAAGGTAAAGGATTTCTTACAAGTCAGGCACATGCACTGATTCACCGCTAATGGTGCTCAACCACCTGCCCATTCACGAGTGTTATTTCATTTAAAATCGTAATTATTTTGACAGCAAACATTTTGCAGTGGAATCAAGGAGCGCTTACAATAAAAATTTGAACAATAGAAACAAACATACATTTTGGATGATGACAGCATCCTGGCCAAAACGCTGTCCTCTGTAGGATAAGTCCCCTTTCGTCAGGGAGATATTTTCATGCAAACATTTATGCTACAACAGTTGAGTTTTCAAATGAGCATAAATAAATAACGCTATAATATACATTAAAAAAAATAAAAAAGAAACTGTCTGACTATCTGTCTGTTTGATTTTATTTGCATAATAATAGGCCTATTGTTAACATTAACTACCCAAAGTGGGTTTCTGATATGAAATGAACAGTAGGTCTTAAGTTGAGCTGCCATGAAAAAGTATTTGCCTCCTTCTCAAATTCTTTTCTTTTCTTTTTTTTTTTGGCATAGCTCAGAGCAGACTTTGCATGTTATTATTTTATCTACAGTATGCAATTTAAAATATTCTACTGTTTTTTGCTAATTTTATGAATAATTTTGGCACCCTTTTTTTTGGCTTGGGCACCTTCCTCCAAAAATGTTCTTGCACGGGCCTGTTACTACCACTAGTTTTTCCATTTTGTTATTTACTAGTCATGCTAGTAAGGAAAAAAATGCCTTCCTTGTGCAACTAGGGGGCATTATTTGCTACTAGTAGGGTCCAGGCGTCTACCAGTGCATGACACTTGGCTACTAGTTGGGCATAATACTGTTACTAGTGCAGCACAGTAGTTTTCTAGTAAGGTTTAATTGCATACTAATAGGCCAAAAGGGGCACTAGTAGTGGAAAAACATTACCAGTAAGTCACAATTGTTCTATAGTGCACTGAATTTTCTACTAGTGAGGACAAGGAGTCTAATAGTACTGGGATCGTAAGTTGGATAGCAAATATCAAATAAATGCACAAATGGCTATCTATATGCGACTAGTGTGCTACTAGTATGCAATACACTACTAGTGCGGGACTACACACAACTACATTTCAGCACATTAGTAGGACAACTTTGGCATACTAGTAGACTAACTATGAGTTACAAGTAAGGCAAAATTATGGACTAGTTGACAACTGCATTCTACTTGCACTACAAGTGACATTATACCTTCCACTAGTTATCATCTACACTGGCAGTACTAGTTGCACACAGATATAAACAAGTGCACAGTTTGCAGTCTGCAGAAACGTTACAAGTAAGACACAGTGGTCCTACGAGTGCACTCTAAGACATTTTGGAGTTTTAGCTGGAAATCAAGAATATGGAATAAATGTTCAAATGGTTTTCCATACTCTGCGCTCATGTTGGCTCCAATGTATGGAGCATTGCTACAAGCTTATATTTTTTCACATCTTGTACTGATGCTTGTGTTTTTTTGTTTTTTTTGTTTTTTTTTGTTCCCCCCACAATGACTACTTACAGCAGTGGACTTTGAGATAAGTAGATACATGATGAAAATAATGCACTCTAATCCAGTCCAACAGACATTCTGCAAGAAAGTGAAGCAAAGCTTTTTCCAATTAATCAGCTTCATAATTAACAAAAAAACTAATCTGCAACACTTGATTAGGCATTTTGGATGATGGAACAAGAGACGCAAGACAACACAGTGTTTGTAAGACATTAACATTTCATATAACCACTTGTAATTTAGATCAAATTATAGATTCATGTAGTCACTTAAGGCGCTGGTTTGAGCTGGTGCTGATACAAATCAGTTCCAGTTAGTGGTAATAATTGACTATTAGACTTTGGAAAAAGTGCAATTAAGATTCAAACTGAAGAAATGTTGGGCTCAGTCATTTGTATGACATAAGTAGACGGTAAACCAATCAATCAACCAATCATTATTTTCTGAATTTCAATAACTGTTCTTCGAAAAGACAGTTTTGTATCGAATTGAGAGCTTTTCAGTTGATGTTGACCAGCAGCTCAAACTAAAAAAAAAAAAAAAGGCAGAGCTGGTCAAAGTTAGCTCGAGATAAATAATTAATTGGATGTTTCCAAAAGTAGCTGCTGAAACTGTATGAAAACATGCATCTGTAGTTACTAAATGTTCAAGAGAATGTTAAATCTTATATCTGGGTCAATAGCACATCGAGTGCCTAAAATGTCATTGTCCACCCTGTCAGCAACCTCATCTATTTTGTTATTTGCATGTACATTGTCTGCTTGCAGTTAATTTTTTAAAACAAAGTGTGGGAGCTTGACCAATATGCATTTACAACAACAAAGCATCTACTTAATACAGTGAATATGAAGTTCAATGGAAAATCTCAGCTTTTTTTCTGGGTGAAATGGGGACGTCTCAATAGCACCTTATAGTAATATTGAGTTGCCTGTTTAAAATAAGATGTTTTTTTCTGGACACCTTTTATATTTCCTAGGTGAAACTGTGCGTTTCGCTCAAACGTGATGAAAGTTTGTCTCTGGTCTTAGCTGGTTGGGTGACGTTTGATTACGCAGCCAGGCGGAACAGAAAAAAAAAGAGACAGTTGTGATTGGATTTGAGGTGTATGACAGAAAAGTAGATGGGGAGAAATGGACAGATCAGATAATAATGAAGGAGTGCAGAGAGAGAAAACTTTGTCTGACAGCGCATTTATTCACTGGCCGGGTGTCTACGCCTTTCATTATGTGCTAATCAGTCTGTGACAGGCACACTTTCTAGAAGCAGCGTAATAACGTTTCACGGTTGGTATCGATTCACCGTACTAATTGGGGTACAGCAAATTGGAATTCAAGATGTTATTCTCCTCACAATACCTAGAGGTAAGAAAATGTACTTTTCTCTGTGTGGAAAAAAAAAGTGTTTTCATCATAGTTTGTATAATCGGTGTCAAGTGGTTGTTGAAGCTGAAGCAAATTTCCGAGAGAATTTTGTGGCGAGAATGAACTCATCTCGTGCTTGATTTCCACATCAAATGTCGAGCAGAGAAGAGGAAAAGATGCATAAAACATTGCTTTGAAAATGACATGGAAACTGACGAACCTTTGAATCTTCTGGGTCTACACGAGCGTGTAAAAATGTTAAGTCTGCAGGAGTTGAATGATCGGGGGGATATTGCTGTTGAAAAAAACTTTTTTCTTTTTAACAATACTTTGTGCAAAGGTTCAGGACACGGTTAAAAAAAAAAAAGCTCCACTCCACTGGCAAGCTGAAAATGTTATGTGTGTGGAAAATTTAAATCAGAGCATCAAAGTAGAATGCAAATGTATGTCAGCGACCATACACAAAGTACACTTGTTCAGCCTTCACTGCAGTACTTTCATCGCTGTCATGTTAGAAATCTATTGCCTGGCACATTTTCATCACGATCTCATGCGTGTATTTTTAGACCCTTCCCTTTTCATGGTCCATGTACTCTATTTTCAGCTTAGTGGATGGTGCCGTCTGTGCGGTGAAAGGTAAAGGGGAGTCTTGCGGTGCCCAAAGCAAAGCCTCTTAGCTCTCCCGGTGTAGTGCGAGCTTTGCAGGGGTTGCTGTAACATCTGGAGAGCTTTAGGAGTGTTGGGCGGATGGGGCAAAAGGTTTGGGGCTGTATTCGGAACGGAGATCAGTGGGGGATGAAGCCTCCTCCTCCTCTTCCTCGTCTCCTGGTTGTTGGTTTATCATTAAAATAAACTGTCAGTTCCTCCTTGCTTCCCAACACATGAAATTTTCATCAAAGTCTGTCTTTGTATGCAGCCATCTGCTATGCCTCAGCGTCTCACTGGTAATTAGTTAAAGCCAGATGACTGTTATAGACCCCCTCATGCCACCTTTGACCCCTGTATTATTCAAACAAAAAGAAGATTTTGCCTATCCCTGCAGTTAGTTTTCTTTTGCTTACCTCAGAGTTGAACTTACGAGCGGCAAGTGTGAAACATAAGAAAAAAAAATATTTGGCTGGTTACTGTGCATCTCCCATTTTTACCACTTCCTCCTGTCCCATATGAGGAACCCTTTGGGAGCTCATTTAAATTATTTTCCATCAGAGAAGTGTTTCCCCCTGCGTCTTCACATGCCTCCAGTCATATTTCCAGCCACTTCATTCTTCCGTCTCTGTGTGTCGTGGCTCAGGTTCACGCGGGTGCCAGACTTGCATCTGTCTGCGCCCAGGAAACAGGTGGCACGCTTTTGTCGGCTATCTGGAGAGAAGAGCTCGTAGCTGAAAAAGCCAACAGAGTTTAGGCGAGGAAAGTGTGACCGCCTAATGATGCTTGATGTCAGGAGTTGGCTCGTCGTCAGGGAAACCGGCTGGTTTTTCGTCTGTTGTTTTCCGAGAGGAAGATAATGACAGCGAGGAGGAAGGCTCGTTGTTGCATGCTGTCACAATATAGTTTTGTATAGTAGTAAGCATTCAACTACAAATGGCTTAGTGTGATAACAATAAAATAATATACGTTGTTTCCCGCCTTATTGCGCTTCATTGTTCATGTCCCAGGTATATTGAGGATTTTTAACCAATTGTTTTTTTTAATGGGTTTTTACAATAAACCTACTTACTGTAATTCCCTTTTGTGTAGAAAAGGAGAGCCACAGTCGCCGATGCACGTTTTAGCCATTTATTGAATGCCAGGAGAACAGTAAAACACATAACACACATACTCACACAGAAGCTGCTGTCGGCCACAGCTCACGCCCAGACACTCACATCCACTCACTGAGCACCCCATCAGGCCCCACCTCTTATAGGCACATGTACCGTATGTCTAACTCACAGACGCTACAATACGAACAGTATTTTTGTACATTTTGTGCTCAAATACATCCACAATGTGTTTAAAAAGTGTTTTTATAAAATGTATTTGTTTCCATATGGTCTCTTCATATTGCAGATTTTCACCATTTGCTTGACTTTATGGGTCTGAAATGCATCCCCCACCATAAATGGGGATTCACTGCCCATTTTTTTTTGTTGTTGTTCATTTAAACATTCCAAAACATACAAAAGCAGGAACAATGTGTGTAGAATTAAAGAAACGCAAGGATTTGTATTTCCTCATTCAATTGATGAATCTGAAATTTATGTCCGAAAGAGTGCAGCCTTATGGCAGAGTATAATAAGTGGCCCCAGCTCCCTCCAGTTCAACAATTCACCAAAAATCCAAACAAAATCACAACAACAATACACAACCTCATACCTGTATGTCTGTTATATTCTTATAAAAAAGAGATATTAAAGATTGATACTTTTCAAGATAAAAATGCTTCTGGATTAGCCCTAATTATGTGCTGATCTTCTTTCTCTTTGCTTTCTGTAGCCTCCTTTGGAAACTTCTCATAGTTCATCATGCGGTCCGTTTGGCATGAAAACTGCAGGAGCCATGGAGTTGCTTCTGTCTTCAGATTTGCGAGTGGAGAATCAACCCTCGGACAAGCCTATTGACTACATGCCAACCAGTCTGCTGGATTATCATCCAACGCTGGCTTGCCAGACCTCGAGACGAGAGACAAAGCCCTGCTCAAGCCTGGGGCACCAACTGTAGCATAACGATAACACAGTGATTATGTAGATCTGAAACTGGTCTAGGTATGCTTAGAAAGTCCATCATAGCTAGTCCGTCTCATTTGAATTGACTGGAAATCAAAAACTGCATTCTTTTTCAAGCACAAAAACGCTCTTGCATAGTTTTGGACATGTAGCTAAAGTTGTATTTGGTGAGTACTCATTACACTTTTTTTTTACATGAATTTTAACTTTTGAAGCCAAGAACGTTGAGAACTTGGTTTAAATTATGTGTATATATGAGTCCATCCCTCATGCACAAACTACTGCAGATTTTCTTCTCAGGATTTGAGATCACTGGTGGATGACTGATAGCAGATATTATCATCAGACGTTTTATATTGTGATTGAATTAGACTAGATTTAATGTATAGCTAGACACGATATACAGTACATTTGAGGATTGTAAAATAACATGCGCTGTAAACCAGTGTATTCTAACAGAAGCTTAGTGTTGTTTCCATGGGACAAATCCCAAGGACATGCACGTGTAATGGGATGATTTCGTTGTCTACGCTTGATACAGCAAAAATGTAAATGTAATTACACAATGAGGACTAGCTGTTAGGGATAAGTAAGACATACTGAAGTGCGGTATTTTGCTGGGAAGAATGCCGTTTATGCTTTGCCTATTACAGATGCAGCATTTAACTGCCTCGCGGTGTTGTTCATGAGCGCTTCTGTAAATCATCTCCCTGACAAACACAAAAGAAATGAATAAACCCCACTTGTATGCTACACACCTCTATCCCCATGTGACACTGTGATTTTAAAAGCTTCAAAATCGTGTAATACTGTGACAGCTACACAGATACAAGCTTCCCGAGCTAACTCGAGTGAGCGCGTTTGGCGTCAGTATGAGACAGAAGCAGACATCTATGATGAGGAAGAGACATTTGCATTCATCAAGAGACAAACTTCCAACAAATAACACTTCAGACGACTTCCCTCCATCTGGCCCTTCACAGCCAGATGCACCCAACTGCAAGTGACTGACTGTTAAAAGGGAGATCAACTAACTGTATTATTTTTGAGGTACTTGATGATCGGTATGTGTATACTCTAAGTACTGAAATGCTGTAAGGAAAGTGAAAAGTGAGTTGTTGTTGTTTTTTTTTAATACAATAAACTACTCAAGTTAAAGGACTTTTGACCTTGTATTGCTGTCAGTCATCTCTCTCGGTCTTTCATTCTCTCGCTCACTTTCTCTCTTCTCATGCTATGGAAAGACAGTGGATATAAAAAGTCTACACACCCCTGGTTAAATGGCAAATCTGGCAAATGGCAAATTGATATATAAAAACAAAAAAAACATGAGAACAAGATAAATCATTTCAAAGCTTTTTCCTTTATGTGACATAAAATGTACAACTCAATTGAAATAAAGAATCTTTTACAGAGGAGAAGTAAAAACAAACAAATGAGATAATGCGGTTGCAAAGGTCTGCACACCCTCTTATAATTGGGGATGTGGCAGTGTTCAAAAGGAACCAATCACATTCAAACTCGTGTGAAATGAGAATCAACACACTTGCCACCATGAAAATGTGTCTTTGATTAAGCCCAAACCACTTCCACAGCATTAGAGGGATCTCTTTGTTCAAATGTCAGAAAGAATTTCCAAGGCACATACCATGGAACACAGTGAAGACAGTCATCATCAAGTGGAGAAAATATGCCACGACCGTAACATATCCCAAAACTGGACACCCCTCCAAAGAAAGGACAAGAAGAAAACTACAGGCTGCCAAGAGGCCAACAGGAACATTGAAAGAGCTGCAGGTATTTCTGGCAAGTACTGGCTGTTTAGGACATGTGACAACAATCTTCCCGTCTTCTTCATACTTGTATTTCTGGGCTGTGGGGGATGAAGGAAGCCTCATCTAAAAAAAAAAAAAAAAAAAAAAAACATCCAAGACCAATTACATTATGCAAAAGAACACTTGAAACCTCCCAAACACGTGTGGTGACCCCAGATTGAACTATTTGGCCATACCCGCATATTATGTTTGGTTCACCAAAAGAACACTGTACCCACAGCGAACCATGGTGGTGGCAGCATCATGCTTTGGGGCTCTTTTTCTTCAGCTGCCACTGTGGCCTCAGTCATTAGTTTGAGGATATGCATATTCAGCAACCAAGTTATTGTACATGATATTATTGTTTCCCCTTAAAAGGTGAGGTTGTGACTGAATGCAAGTGTGACTCAGCAGTGGGGAAATATTGATTCCTAATCAACAAATTGGAGTTCAACCATGCAGCGCCTCAGAGCAAATTGAGTTGGACCCATGAGGTTACTGTGTATGTGTTTGTTGCCCACATTCTAATTTGTTGCCATGTTTTACAGTCACCAGCCACATGAGGTACACCAAAACAATCTAATAGGATCCAGTCCAGGACTCACACTAAAATGACAGACAGACAGATACTTTATTCACTATGTTATGGAAAATTAAATTGTCACAGCCACAAAATTCACACATAAACACTAGGCCCCCCCCCCCCCAAAAAAAACAAACAGTACTGTCAAAAGCAAAGAAACAAACAGAAGGATTTATATAAATTATAAATAAATAATTAAAAAAGATATAGATTTTACGTTGGTGTAAGGTAAGTATTTAATATATTATGCAACTTTGAGACAGTTAGTGGAAAGCGGGAATATTACTGATCGCGGTATGTAATATATTGATGAATTATAATGGACTGTTCCCAATATGTGCAGTGTATGCATATTATACACATTTCAAATTAAAACATAAACGACAATAAAATAATGAAAAAGTAAACAAATGACCTTTTTTGCGATAATAAGGCATACTTATGACGTTGTCACATAGGTATTAATTGTTGCTTGCTTATAACAGTGGTTGTAATCTGCAGTGGGAGCAATGTTTTCATGTTTTGGTTGATTTTTACAAGACAACACTGCCTCTTAGTGGAAGATTAATGCACACAAAAACAAACAGTGCTACCCCATGCAGTCAAAATTAGTAGGAAAAAAGATACAGTATCACCAAAAGGCCCATTATGGAAGAATGCCACACGCCATAGTAAGTAGTATAATAAGTAAGTAATAAGCAGTAACGAAAACAAAGCGTAGTCATATTTGCCATATCTTTATGTACTATTGATCAATTAATAAAAGCCTGTTTATTTCTCACGTGAGAGCAGATGTCGTGCAAAATTAAGTGTCTCCTGCCCTCTCCTGGCAACAATGAAAACAATGTTGACGTCATGGCCTCAAACGATTGCCCAATATTAGGCAATGGAATAATAAATTCATAAATGGGAACTGGAGTATTAGGTCATGACGTGTCGACTGGCACCAATCAAAGACTAAAAATAAAAAAATAAAAAAAAAAGAAACCTTTGTACTATTACTGAACTTAGTGACCCGATTGGTTCACTTTTAGTGTTGCTCAGAAGAGGGAGAGACGCCTTATGGTCGATCACTTGTTATTTTTAGCAGAGTTAAAATGGGAAATGTCAGAAAACAGCTGCAGCAATTGGGGGGGGGGGGGGGAATACTTGCATTTTGAGCGTACAGTTGTTGTATACCAACT
Organism: Phyllopteryx taeniolatus; assembly: GCF_024500385.1. Taxonomy (NCBI): domain Eukaryota; kingdom Metazoa; phylum Chordata; class Actinopteri; order Syngnathiformes; family Syngnathidae; genus Phyllopteryx; species Phyllopteryx taeniolatus. The sequence continues at coordinate 3,929,773 of NC_084502.1, forward strand.
ATAACATGAACTAAAATGTTATTTTAGGGATATTATATTGTCCATACTATGTTGCTTTGGTTTATTTTGATTTGGTTATGAGGAAGCCTGTGATTGGCTAAGCGCCAACCGCCACATTAAAAAGATCCCGAATTAATCATTAAAATGGCCGTAATCAGATTGGACAAGGGGAGTCGGCGTGCTACATGCTAATAGTTGAGTATGTTGTAAAAAAAAAAAAAAAAAAAAAAATTTGAAATGGGCTCGAAGAGTTGGCAAGGATTTTGAAGCCCTGGCCGTTTAACGTCAGGCGCGAACGCCGTTACGTCGGAAGAGCCGGTGGCACAGCAGCAACTTTACCCCCGCTGGAAGAAGCGCCGTCATCAAGCTCCTCGATATCGGAAAAGAATGATGGCAATAACAACTCCGAGAAGCATGACGCCAACTTGGCCTCGGGTGTCGTTGCCGGTGTCAAAAGGTTGGCGTGCTTAGCTTAAGCGTGTGACCCAGCACGCATTAGTGGAACAGTGTACACGGCCGCCGCGGAGACATCATATCCGTATTAAAAGCGAAAATAATCCCGAGGTAAGGAGCCGAGGAGTGGCCGTAAAGCGAGCGGCCGTCGGCGTTTCTGTTTATTTTCCTCCGCTTCGGGTCTCTTTACTCCCACAAAGTGTCTCGCAGCCGTCGAAATTAGCGCACATATCATCATTTGGTGGCTCCCTTTAAGATCCAGCCAGCGCAAGGATTTTTTTTTCCTGCTCTCCTCCTTCGTTATAAAGTCGCCATTTTGCTTCACTGCCTGAATAAACCATCCGGTGGTGTTCCAATATTTTTCCTCAAGGAGTCGAGGATTTACACCTCTTTTCTGGGTATTTTTGGAGTGTTTAAAGGCAAGCTTGGAGCGGTGCCTCGTGGTATATACATATTAATGCAGCAAAGGAAAGGGGGCACGGCCACACTAAAGTCTCCTAGATTGTTTTCGATTTTTTTCCCCCCAGCCCTCAACCTAAACGCAATTTGTCGTTTTGGCTTCTCTAACCCCCTTTGCCCTCGTTGACGTTTGGAGACGTGAAGGTGGGCAGGACGACGGTGTGTGTGTGTGTCCGTGTCCCACCATCACCAGCGTTGTGACCGGCCGTTGACACACAGCAGGTGGGATTGCAATGTAACAAAACATCGACGGATAAACGCCCAATACGGTGCCTGTCTCCGGACCCCCACCTCGTCCACGGGGGCTGACCTGGGTCCAAGCCGGCCCTGAGCTACGGCTGAGCGGCCAACACTCCAGGTAGGTGTGGCTGACCACAAAAAAAAAAAAAAAAGTGATACTTTCTCATCTCTCCTGAGTCACACTAACATGGCAGCGTGCCATGTGCACGGTTAAATGACTTGTTTCCAGTCTGTCAGCAGATTGTGTTGAGTGGAATCTAGTAGGAGTATTGTGTCTAGCCTAATGTTTTGTATCTACTTCTGTCATTCACTCCCTTCAAGTAAACAAACGTTTGTAGTAATCATGTACTTAACTAAGCTCCAATTTCAACTCTTGTTATTATGTGTATTACTTCACCACAAACATTACCATGACATGCATCAAGAAAACATAGTGTGGGTGTCAACCCCTGGCACAGGCTGGGGTTTGGTGCCTTGCTCAAAGGCTGAGTGCTCATAGGCTAGATTTATACTGCACAGTTAAAGTGACACGATTCCTATATGCAGCGTGGCAGCATAAAACAAAAACATGGAATTTACTGCAAATTGGAATCAGGTCTCTTCCAAATGTGGATAGAAATCAAATATGTATCGATATCAGCACAGTCTAAATGCGCAGATTTTGTATGTTCCGTCAGTGTAAACAGTCATTTGGATATAGATCATTTAAAATGTGCAGGTAATTAGATAGGCAATTATATATAGGCACCTAATTGGAATTTGGCACTTTGGCCTGCAATATAATCTCTGCCAAAGAAAGATGCTGTCATTGGAGATATTGAGCATACTTTCTCCCATTTAAAACACTGGACAAAAATGTCGATTTGAAATAATACAATCAAGGTTTGAATGAAATGTAGACTTTAGGCATTTATTTAAGTTTAAATTTCAGCATTTATTTCTTAAGTTTACATTTCAGCTATTTTACAGTATGTACTGCAGAACACGAGTTTCAAAGTAATTTTTATCGCAGGCCGCATCATAGTCATGGTTTCCCTCAGAAGGCCGTTATGACTGTGGCATCATTATATTATAACATACTGAATACACAATTTCCCCCAGCTATTGATTGTTTTATATTGTTGACAACAAGTTGAATTTGAAATTAGAAGTCAGGAAAAATTATGGCATGCAAATATTTAAGTACTGTATAACACAAAATAAAATAAAATAAAATACAAACAATCACATCGTGGTGGTTTATGAAGGATCAATTTCACAAAAACTTGTCATTGTTCACATACTGTACCTCTGGACTAACTGCGTAATGTTATTCTCTGGTTCTGTCCTCACTATGTTCTATCCAAGCCTCCAAAATCAAAACGTATTAACAACTACCTGAGTGACAATCGGGGTCAATCGCGGTTCAGTTTACACTGAATGGCATGGCATGTAAACAGACAGTGAGTGGCCTCACAGAGTGACCCTTTCTGTGCTGTTGTAAATCATTATGGGACTGACAGGAATGTGGGCTCAGAGAATGTATGTGGGATCGCTATCAGTCCCACTTAGCATAATTAGCGATTGTCAGCCTTCATCCATTAGATTGGCCCTACAGTCATGGCAAATGAGGGTTCAGCACCTAGAGCTTTTCGCTAACATATATCTTGTTATGGATAATGGCAGTGTGCAGTTAATAACACACTGGGACCTTCTCAAGGCAAAAAACAAAAAAAAACGCTGCTGTCTGCATTGAAACTTGACCAAGAGATGCACAGCTGGCTGTCAAGATGAGCTTTGAACCCCTTACCTTTGTCCCTCTATTTGCCTTAGCCTTTATCTAATGGGCAGAACAAGGAGTCAGTGCAGTCGTGAGAGTATTGATTTTGAAATCAAACATGGAAGGTCATAGCCTCATTACCACTACAGATGATGTGTTTGCCACCAATACAATAACCTTCAGCCCAGCAGCATCAATGGACAGCTTGAATATACATTATCGTAGTACCCAAAGACAGCATCATATAATACAATCATTGCTGTGTACGTTGTTAACAATATAATCAACAGGAATAATGCTTTTGACTTTTCCTGTCCCTTGTCCCCCTCAATACCAACGAAGGCATGGAAAACCCCAGTGGCACTAGGCTCGTAAAGCTGTCAGCATCAAGCCTTCCAAGGGGCCGGATGTCTAAGCATGGAAATCCGCAGGAGCCTGTCAGAAGTGTGCCATGCCCTGAAAACAACATCAAACACAGTAAGTCACAAGCTGTCCCACTTTATTAAACCAAAACGATTGTCACAGATTGTTTAAGATGTGGGAACTGTGGGAGCTTTGTTTGTGTGGGCCTGGTTCAGTTCCTGGAGGGATTCCAGGCACATTTCCATTTTGGGATACGTGGTGAGTGACAATACTGTAGAAATTGTTTGCATACAACATGACAAGGGCCCTGTTAGACCGGGGAAAAAAAAGCTTCCTGGGTGAACACACCGCAAGTTACCCATGATGACTTGACATCATATTCAACATCACTGGGCCACCTTGTTGGCTCACAGCAAGAAGATCGCAAGTTCAAATCTGTCACTTCACCCTTTTCTTTGCAACGATGGCATCTTCGGACTGTACTTGCTTAGGTTCTTGCTGCATATTCTGACTTTCTCTCAGTCAGTGTCAGGTTAATTGATGCTTTTGAATTGCCAGTTGGTGTGAAAGGTTGTCTGTCACCATATGTCAGCGCAGTGATTGGTTGATCTGTCGAAGGTGTACCCTGCCTCTTGCCACAAGTCAGCTGGGATAGGTCGTGTCTCTGCGCCCTTACAAAAGTTAAACATTCTTGATGATGGATGACTGTTTGCAGGGTTTACATTAGTTGTGATTTATGGATGATTGGTAGCACTCCCTGCACTGTTTTTATCTACAGATACCGGAGAGCAAACACTACAGTGTTTCTGACAATCAAATTGTAAATAATCTACTACCATACATACCGCACATAACACAAAAAAACAACATAAAATTGTCTACATAGAACTGGGAATGAAACCACAAACTCTTCAATGCAATAAAAGTATTTTATCTGTGTGGTGTTTTTACGGTATAATGTATAGCAATGATGATAAAACAAAAAAACATTTTAAGTCATTAGACAAAGGTAGGTACTGTAGTGTAAACTCAACCAAATTACTAAATAATGCTAAATAAAATGTTGGAACTGTGCAATTTTAATAAACATGTCCACTTACAACCAGGACATTTAAACACGAGGTAAACGTTCGCATTCCTGTACTGTCAACACGTCTAAGCCAGTGAAAACATGTTGATTTTAATATGTACCTGAATTGGTTGTCAAACACAGACTACTGACCACGTCGTCCCCATTTCTTTTGTTTTGAGGAAAATCAGAGTTCAAACACGGACAAGGGCCTGGAAAAGTTCAGACTGCCTTCCAAGTGATTATTGCTCCAATTTATCTGGATAGACACGGAGGATTACAAAAATAAATGTGCAGACTGCATACTTGGGTATCCGTCCAGTAACCACAAGAGCATTGTCATTACTTTGTTGATTGAGTGCTGTAGACTTAGAAAACTGGGCCTGTTCTAATGACCCAATTGGTTTGGTTGCAACAAAATTGTCTTTAAAATCCACACACACACACGCACACACACACACAGACTCTTCCATACAGGCGCAGCACTAACAATACTGCACAGGACTACGGTACTTCATTTTTTTTTTAGGGTAATAGGATGGATTATGATGCGTGTGAGGCTGTTTGTGTGTATGTGTGCTAACACGTGTTTGCGTGCAGTTGACAGCTTTACAAATCTTACTTGGCGAGACAAGAACTGAAAGAGCAGGAGCACATCGTGCTTAATTCATTCCTTAGACCACTTTAATTTTATGTAAATGTACAGTTTTGCTCTTAAATGTTTACCCACACAGGAGCTACAAGAATGGCAGTACTGTAGGTTGTTTGCAGTGTGTACTGTTGTTTTACTTCATTCAACAAGAGGTCGTGTAATATCAATGGCTGACATGTTAATGTATACATATGACTTAGGTCAAAGCACCAGTTATACCGCTAATGTAGTGGTATCACAGTTGTCTTAATTTTTTTGTAGTTGTAAACCAGGGGTCACCAACATGCACTCCCAAGGGCCATATGAGTAGCCCGTGGGCATATTCTAAAATTAGCTCACCAGTGATGGGACATTGTGATTTTGGAATGTTGTAGAAGTGATCATTATCAAATAGAAACAGTTTCAGAGATTCATAGAAATGGGACTATTACTGTTGTTGATACAGTTGTTGTTGTTGCCAATTGTTCTCTCATGTCTTTTGACTTGACTTTGAGTTAAAGTGTTGCATATTGATATATATTTGTTTCATACTAGGTAAAGTCACTGTTTTTTCAGAGATACGAGCCATCACTCGGCCTATATTTTTTATATTTCGCCAGTTGGGAGCGTTAAATACGGACGTCACAACAAGCAGGACATAGTGAGCAATTCTTCAAAAAGAGGTGAAGTGCTTGCTTCAACCTGTTTATTGCCATTCCCAGTTGAAATTTAAGCATAAAACAAAGAGAATTGCATTTTGTGTATTTAACCAAAACACCTCCTATGAAAGTCCACGAGGTTCATGCGAACAGACAGTTAAAAATGCCATAGATGGGCTAACGAAACTAACATCAATGTTGCTGTCGTTAAAACTCTTTATGCAAAGGATATTTCAACACAAACAGTGCAGTAGCACATGTAGACTGAAAAAATAACAATACTCTGAGGCATATATTTTTTATTCTCTGCGAAAATGACTAATATTACTGCAGCTTACTGAGTGACTTACAGTAGTTGTTCAACTTTTCTTCGGGTATTAAATATATGTGTGTATTATAGTGCACCCTAGTTGCCAAGATCATTGCATGCCGGACGACAGGACATGGTGTAGAAAGTCCATTTGTCATTTTAGAGAAGGTGGTTACTCATGTGTGACGAGGTGCTGCTGATGCTTTTATTTTATTAATTTATGTTATAAATACGCTGCCGTGTGTGTGCGTGTGTGTGTATGTGTGTGTGTGTATGTGTGTGCTCGTGTGTGTGTGTGCGCTCTTAAGCGGCAGCCAACTTCACTGACTGCAGGACATCATTCATGTGCCATCTGCTGACCCTACGTATTTGTAGCAGCATCAATTTCTCTGTCACCCTCTGCCTGCTTTTATTGTCCAGTTCTTGTCAGTTACAGTGGAACCTCCAAATTCTAACACAATCCATTCTGTGTTACTGGTTGACTTCTTAAGTTGTAATTTTAAAACAAATCTTCTCATAGAAAATAATGTGAAGTAATTTCATTTTTTTTCTAGGATGTGACAATGTTGCCATCATAAAACATTTAACTCGATAGGCGATGTTCTGAATAATATTTTATTGCTCTTACCTGTCATACAACAGTGAGAAAACTAGACTTTACACCGATCTGATTGGCTTGATCGGTATCAGCCGATAATTTGTATTTTGTGCTGATCGGCTGATCGGCTTTAATGTCATAATTCGCCGATCCGATCAACGTTCATTGACATTTACTCCGCGTCGTATACAGTATATTTGAATCCAAAAGCTAGTTCATTTTTAGCCTTGTCGCGTGTCTTTTGATGTCATTTATGATCACTGGGCTTTGTCAAATCAAACGCGACCAGATACACTTGTTACAAGGCCACGACAACAACAATGGAGCGCGCTTGTATTGTGTTGGTCAAAAAAGAACAAAATGGGGAAAAACGTGTGGTGGTGGTGGTCACCGGTGCTTGGGAGAAGACGTTCGTTCAAGGATTGCTTGAGGTATGTTCACGTACTTTTAATACGATACGGCTCACAAGCAGCCAACAAAACGTTATGTAGCCTAGCAATCTAGTGCTAGCACTAACGGTTGTACTTAAACATACTGGCGTTATGTTGACTCATGCTCTAAAGTTTCGGTTTGTGGGAAGTAATTTAATTACAATAAAGTAATCTAATTACAGTAAGTTAGCACCCATTATTTCTGTCATGATGTAATGTTGTTTTGACCTGACTGATAAGAATACATGACCTGACTAGAGCATAGTTCTGAAGCTACTCAGTATATAGTACACAAGTATATACAGTAAATCAAGTCATTTAAATAGACACATTGCTCCATCTTGTGATCGGCTCGATGATCGGTTATCGTTTTTTTTTTTGTTTTTTGTTTTTTAACTCGCTGATCGGTGATCGGACCCAAAAATCCTGATCGTGTAAAGCCTAAAGAAAACCACTATATAATTAAACTAAAATAAGTAAAACTTATACCCATTGAAGGTGCTTGATAGACAGTTGAAGGAGAGGAACAAGGACGGTCTTTTGTTGCGATACTGTCACCGAGCAGCATACAGTACTTTATAGGTTTACTTGATTTAAAAAGTGTGCGTGATGATGAACTAAAATCTTTTTAGTTTTGTTTTACTTTGAGCCATATTTGGAGACGTTTGGTTGGCTCACTGTTGTATTTTCATACAACCTTACTTTTGGTGCCACCTTTCATTGTTTTCTTCCAATTAATGTTTATATATATAAATAAATATATATATATCCATCCATTTTCTTAGCCGCTTCTCCTCACTAGGGTCGCGGGCGTGCTGGAGCCTATCCCAGCTGTCATCGGGCAGGAGGCGGGGTACACCCTGAACTGGTTGCCAGCCAATCGCAGGGCACATAGGAACAAACAACCATTCGCCCTCACAGTCATGCCTACGGGCAATTTAGAGTCTCCAATTCATGCATGTTTTTGGGATGTGGGAGGAAACCGGAGTGCCCGGAGAAAACCCACGCAGGCACGGGGAGAACATGCAAACTCCACACAGGCGGGGCCGGGGATTGAACCCGGGTCCTCAGAACTGTGAGGCTCACGCTCTAACCAGTCGGCCACCGTGCCGCTTATATATATATATATATATATATATATATATATATATATATATATATATATATATATATATATATATATATATATATATATATATATATATATATATATATATATATATATATATATATATATATATATATATATGTAACATTAGACAGACTATTTTGAAATTAAAGTACACTTTTTCACAACCCCTACGTACCGATATACGTCTATATAATGTAACAAAATGTTTTCCTTTTCCTTATACCTATGTATAGTACACACTATTGATTATTGATTAATTTAGTGTAACTGCAAACAATGTAACCAGTGGCCTTATAGCAGATCTGCCTGTTTAAGTGCAATGTGTAAAATCCCAAATATTACATGAATGGATTATAATGAAGACAAAACTGGATTATAATGAAGACAAAACTGACCAAATACAGTACATTTAACATGGGCAACTGTAGCATGATCAAATTATTAACAATTATTATTGTCGCACCACAGCACATGATCCACAGAACAATAATACTATGGCGTAAAGAATGGGTTGGTGAGAATTATAATGTTTTTGCAGATTTGCAACACTGCTTTTCTCGTCGCAGCCTGAATGTGTAACTGCCGTTATAATGGAAAATATTTAATTGCCATATCTGCTAACTTATGTGCCTCTGTCACCAGAATTTAAGTAACCACATGGACACACGGAACACGGACAGTAAATCAAGCGCTCATGACAGGGCATCAGTAAATTTACTGTTGGCTCTGGCTCAAATGAGCATCTGGCAATAGATGCAGCAGCTTCCAGGGTGGTGAAGTATGCAGCTGATGTCGAAGGCACTTAGAATCAGTGCTGATCTGAAGAGACCATTGAGGTACTCTGAATTACCGGAGAAAGAGGCGGGAATCTGAAGCCTAAGCTCTTTTTTTTTTAAGTGTGCGCCGTATGTTACATGTACTATAATATTGAGCCACAGGTGCGCTCACAATGTGCTGCTGTCTTCACAAGAGCTGTTGTCAATCAGCAGGTCTTAACCATTTGCGCGAATGAAGCTGTGCTTAAAAGAAATATAACAACATGGATTTGACCCATATGATGTGCTGTCAGTTGCAAACAGGCAAATAAATGCACCATCTTTTGCATTTTCTTGCAAATAGGTGTTGATGATGCCGTTGCGAGAAAATGGTCAAAAGAGCCACGAGTAGTTGAGTTTGGAGTGTCTCTGAGTATTGGTATGTTCACAGTTGGAGGCGGGGCTTACTTTAGCCAACTGTAGCTGACCAGGCAGTCCTATTATAAAATGTGTAAAAATGTCATTTTTTTTGTGTCAGGTGGGCGGAGTTTGTTGTAATAGTGGTTCTTTAGAACTCTTAAAACAAAGCTTTGTTTGTCTGCTTTCAGCCCCCAGTCACATATTCTCTCATTAGAAGAGAAAACTGTGATGCAAAGTTGTGACACTGGATCTTCCTTCCACACAGCTGTGCCACTGCCATTTGTATGCATCTTCCAAATAGCGGGATAGTTCTAATCCGACTGGGCAGATCTAGACAATGGTTCCTGTGTGAGTGCGTGCAGAGGAAAACAAATCTGCGTTCTGTTAATGTGTGAGTGCGTGCATGCGTGTTGGAAGCGTGTGGGGAGCAATTGCAGGCGTAGCTGGGGGAACTCAGGGGTTATATGAGAGCATCAGACAGCTGCCAAGACCCCTGGGTCCTGACGCTTCTCTGACTCAAAAAATTACTTATTTATTTCTAAAAGCATCGCTGCATATGTTGTTCTTATTTTCATGACAATAGAAAAAAAATCAGTTGTTTCGTTTTCAGAAATAAGGTCCTGTTCTGTTCTCTATGTTCCCTTCTTTTATTATCATTTCTAATGTAATAAATCAATTAATGGGTTTTTGCTGATGGTTTTCTTCACTACTCCTCTTTCCTGAGTTATTTACAAGGGTTACCAAGTGTGGCTGAACAGTTGCACAGATATGCAGACAGCTGGGAGCAAAGTCATTCCCTAACACTAAACGAGCAGCTGTTTTATCCCATCGACTTGTGCCTGTTGGCTGAGGTTTTGGATGTGAATGCTTTCTTTCAGCGAGGACAATGACTGAGTGTGCTCCTCAGACTCAAGCTACAACAAAGAGGCTGACTACTTTTTGTTAACTGTTGTGTATTTCGTCCATACCAAGTTTTCTGCCGGTGTTTACTTGGCTGCTCATTAAATGGATCCACATATAATTGGAATTGTATCGCCCCCAAAGAGGTTTTTCACAGTGATAACTGTGACAAGTCGATCTAATTCCCATAGTAACGAGAACGTATCATCCCCAGGAGCAGAATGTGTTAATTAGGACCTTATTTTACAAGACCTTTGTTTTCTGAGATAGGAATTCCAATGCATGCTCAATTTCCTGCTCAGCACAAGCCCTCCAGCTGCAACTCAGACAGCCAAGAGAAATTTGCTCTGTTGCCTGGAGTATATCAATAATACTGTGTACTGTCCTCATATTATAATACTAATATCCATGCACACGCGACCACACATTTCTGCTTACCGGTTTGTGTGTCATGTTCTAGAATGAAGGGCTACCACTGTATGTGTTTTAACACCTTGTGCCATGAACTACAGTATTCTTTGGTCTACTACTAGCCCATCCATACATCCATTTTCTTTACCGCTTATCCTCACTAGGGTCGTGGGCTGGCGGAGGCTGTCCCAGCTCTCTTCAGGCGGGTGGCTGGGTACACCCCGAACCTGTCACCAGCCAATCGCAGGGCACATAGAAACAAACAACCATTCACACTCACATTCACACTTACGGGGAATTTAGAGTCTTCAATCAACCTACCACGCATGTTTTTAGGGTGTGGGAGGAAACCGGAGTGCCCGGAGAAAACCCACCCAGGCACGGGGAGAACATGCAAACTCCACACAGGCGGAGCCGGGATTTGAACCCCGGTCCCAGGAACTTTGAGGCAGATGTGCTAACCAGTCGTTCACCGTGCTGGGCTAGTACTAGCCATGTAATCTCATTCATCTTGTCCTACTATTTCTACTTTGGGATGCATGTGAAATAAGATGTTACACTCAGTGTCTGTGCTTGTGATTAAACATTAAACAGATAAGAGTGAACCTTATTCATAACCTGAAAGGTGATAAAACGTGGAAAATGAGTGAGTCGGGAGAATGTTATATACATCATTGATGTAGAGAGATATTTAAGGGGGGTGTGGGGGAGGGTCTTTATGCTAGTGTAAGCTTGTTCTAGGCTGAAAACCAATTAATTTATTTAATGCAAAAATCCTCCTTCCATTTTTATAATCCTGGTAGGTACGCTGAGTGCTCTGAACCAGTTTGGGTGCCACTACAAATGAGGCTGCATGTCTGCATGCTGTCACTGCTTACCAATGAGTGTGTAAGACATGACATGACATGGTTGACATATTATTTTTCCTCACTGTGGGATTTCCAAGTCTTCAAAATGTGAACAAAGTGCAGTGTTAGTGTTTCCTTTTGACATTTTCTACATCTGATATGGCTGAATTTTGCTTTATTATGCCGTCGCTGTGAAGTTGCGTGACATCAGTGCGGAGAAGTTGAGATCTGGTTGGATTATACACTATATGGTGGTGCAGCAGCTCAGTTTGTACCTGCAGCACTATCATATAAAGATACATCTCAATAAATTTGAATATGGTAGAAAAGTCCATTTATTTCAGTACCTATACATTATATAGATTCATATAAAACTTGGAAAAATACTTGTCAGAGGGCAAATTCCTACCTAATTTTTATATTAAAAATCATTTTCATTGTTTATTTGTTTGGTATATAATATTCTACATACTAGAGATGGTGAATTTGGGGTTTTTGTTTGCTGTGTGTAGGCTTCAATCACCAAAATTATATGAGTGTATAAACAATCAATAAATATTTCACTCTGACTGTTTGTAGTGTATCTCTATGAGTTTCACATTTCAAATTGAACCACATAAAGCTGTAATCCGCAATTACTGACACCCCCTAATGCTGGAAGTCAGCATTAAATCAAAGCCTTTGATATGATGCCTGTCCGCCCTCCTCCTCCTCTTTCTAACACCGCATGCTTTCTCCTTTCTATGGCTCAGTCGATCTGCGCACTGTCCATATATAGGCCGGCCAGTTCGTAGGTAAAATACGTTCTTTCTATAAATCATTTTAGAGCGCCTCAAGTGATCCAGCACGGAAATGTATAGTCACTAAAGGTGAAGAAATACATATTGAAAGATATAGCAAGATGTCACAAGCTGATAGGCTTAATCAGCATTCTGTCATCTACTCTTATAGTGGCTTGGGTGAAAATGACTGTTTTTAACAAAAATTAGTTGTTGATTATAGTTTTTTGTTTTTTTTTGTCCTGTCCGGCTGTTAGGTCAAGGAGATTGGAGTATCTGTATCCCTTTTATGCCAGAACAGTTTTACTGTGTCACAGTGGAGTTTTTAAGCTTCCGCTGTGGTTTCTTAGTATTATAATTGAAGTTTATTAAGAATCAGAGTCAAACAGAACAAAGTTTCTAGAGGGGAGAGAGAAACGAACACAAAAGACAAAACACTAATTGTAAACAGGATGAGAAAAGTAAGTCATTACATTATCTACAACAATTAAACATTAAATATGAGTGTTGCATGGGGCTGTAGTGCTACATACATCCTGTGAGGGAAGGACAGGACAAGCTGGAACAGGACAAGGACAGGAGAAGAAGCATGTAGGACAAGGGTCGTGAACCCGGCTGAACAACTGAAGTGTGGTGGGATTGACTATGTAAATTATAAAAGTCTATAGGACGAGAGAGGGGGTGCCCAAACTTTTTTCCCCCAAGATCTACTTTTCAAGCAGCCAACCTACCTTTTTTGGGGGTAGTGGGGGCCGCGACCATGTCTCCGGTTTGGGAGCGCAGAGCGCTACCAGTGAGCTACAATTATGGGCCGCCGACACAGCTCCGCACCAATGTATGTACCTTGCATCACCGCATGAGCCAATCTTGCACAACACAACATAATTAACAATGCAAATTTTTTTGTCATTACCTGAGTTTACGCCGATGACTTGCACTGAAGTGAATCAGCCAGGGATGGATAGTCCAGACAGTAGCTGCTGACGGCCACCCTCAAACACACTTCCAAATGTTCATCAGTTAGGGTGGAACGGTACTTGGACTTAATGATCTTCATGTGGGAAAAGGCTGACTCACATAAATAAGTGGAGGCAAATAATGCAGTCAAAAAGGTAGCACATTTCCTCATGTTGGGGTACTTATGCTCTGTGAGTAAGTTCGAAAACTGTCCACGAGCTCTGGACTTCAGCTCAATGTCGGCTTGTAGTGTCAAAATCTCATCTTCCACTCCAGAAAAGTTCAGGTGAAACAGTGTTGCAATTTTTGATGCGAGTGAAACAACCTCAGCATCTTCCAGAAAAGGATAGCGACTGGCTCGAGTAAAGAAAAGTCTTGAAAGCATTTGTCAAACTCTGACAGACAATTGTGAATCAGCTCTGTGTAGCGTGCACTGTGTAGCGTAATGCCCGGATCAGACTACAAGACAAATTTGCTCTTTCACGATTGCACTGTCACACTACAGCAATAAAATCTTGTATTCCGATACCAACGCAAAGGGAGACCAAAACGTTCCCAGGCAGGACGTCTCTCAGGGTGTCTCTGCTCGCAAGACATTCGGAGCGGGTGCGTTGTGTCCGCTTCCGTCCCCTCAAAGTGAGCTCAGGCCCCCAAACAGGGTAGCTTGGAGCGCTTGGAGGAGGCTCTACAGTCGGGGATGCTCCGATGTGTCCTCGTCACCTGGTGGTGCGTGGTGTAGAGTGCAACATTTCATCTGTTTCAGTTGACAACAGATTCGACATTAGACATTCAAGTTTGCAGCAATACAGTCACTAGTGGCGTTTATGTAAAGTTCTTAAAATATAAACTCCCAGCCTAGTCCGGTACAGACTATGTTTCCTGAACCAGTGTCTGTAGTGTCGTTCCGTCGCCCGTGGGTGTCGCTGTTGCCTGTTCAAAATCCCAAGTGGCGGTACTCAACAGGGTGGAGGCGCCTTTGTTGGTGAAGTCCTCCAGGCTGGAGGGAAGTTAATTAACTTAGCGTCCTAGGGCGAATTCAGCATCCTTGGGTCTCCGCTTTGAAGCTCCGGGTGCCCGTAATTCACTTGGCATGGCAAAGCAAATGTCTGTGTCTTGCTTTTGATGATTATGTCTGGTGATTCACTTAGCGTCTTTGGGCGAAGTTGCATCTCACCACTCCGTGGCCGTCTACCTCGGCGGGGAGCAGCGGTAGTACGAGGCTGGGGTGCTGGGTGGCATCTTTTCATGGCGTGTCCATAACACTTTCATCTCCAGTTCTGACGCCAGGTTCTGGAAGTTTGCCAAATCATGACGCTGCAGCTTTGAGGAGAGATTAACTGAGTTGATCATATTGATCACTGTTTTGTCTTTTCTTTGCAGCTCTAGATTAAGGTCATTCAACATGTTTTGTCAGATTTGTTAAAAATGCCAACAGCCACTGACCGTCATTTAGTTTCTTGTATTCTGCATGTCCAGCTGCACGGAAAAACTCCTCAAAATCTTTGCAGGAATTTCCCTCGACTAAGCCATCTCACGTCAGGGTGTAGCAACAACTCAGAGTGGTCGCAATCAGCCATCTCCAGATGTGCACGGAATAACCGTCTTTAAAGAGATCCGGCTCGAATAGAATAGGTGATCTTCGTTGCCATGTCCATGATCTCTTTCATGTTGAGCATTTTAGCGCATAACGCTTGTTGGTGGATTATGCAATGGTAATTCAGGAGGTCTGGGAAAGCATTGTCCTGCCTGCACTTGGCAATAAATCCATTCACGCGGCCATCCATTGGGGGTGCTCCATCCGTGGTGAAAGAAACCAATTTTTACACCGGGAGTGAAATATTTCCTCTCCTCGCGTCTGTTCTTTCATGGGCAGTTCTTTCATGGGCAGTACTGTTAATAGCTCCTCTTTTGCAGTGATATCACTAAACACCATACAAATGAAAATGCACATCTTGGCTGTGTCACTCACGTCCGTAGATTCATCCAACTGCAGTGAGAAACACTCACAATCTCCGATGTCCTTCCACATTTGGTGGGTTAAATCCTCAGCCATGGCTTCACAGCTCTGTGTAACTGTACTTCTTGACAGCTGGAGAGCTTTGATCGAAGATAATATTTCTGCCTTATTTTTAAAGTCCCGTGAAAAAAATACTCCTCCCATTCCGTATGAAAGTGGTATGTTTTTGTCTTCTTACTTGGTCCAGCTCCCCCACTCATTTTTATACCCTTTCTTAAGTTAAAGAAAAAACACTGAGAGATAAAAATTGGAGGTAACTCACTGACTAGCTTGTCAGTTTTGACACACTTAGCGCCTTTGTTTGCGCATCTGCAGTTACATTTAGCGCCGTTGTTTGCACATGTGCGTGACCTAAGTGTCAGAAAAATTGAGATGTCAGCGATTATATACGTATATCAATCAAACGATGGGATGGATGATAGGCTGACGTCTTTTTTTTTTTTTTTTATAAGTGAGTGGCCCCACACCCAGTGAAAGAGTCCCAGCCAAGTGACACCCCCCCACCACCACTCACCCCCTCCCTAGACCCCCAGGAGAGCCAGATGCCCCCCCCCCCCCCCCCAACCTGCAGGGCCCGCGATGCAGCCAGTCCACACCGAGCCCGCGGGCGGGAGAGTGTCCCTTGTTTGTTGGAAAGGAGGGCGGATAGGGGCACCCGACAAGGGAACGATAAGGGGGGGACCCAGGTAGCAGCCGCGGGTCAT
Source organism: Phyllopteryx taeniolatus (assembly GCF_024500385.1). Taxonomy (NCBI): domain Eukaryota; kingdom Metazoa; phylum Chordata; class Actinopteri; order Syngnathiformes; family Syngnathidae; genus Phyllopteryx; species Phyllopteryx taeniolatus. Next base: position 3,945,668 of record NC_084502.1, read on the forward strand.
GAGATGGGAGCACCAACGCCATCCAGCCCGGGGGGGCCCGGGCTCGGGAGCACCACCATGCAGCTAAGTGAGAAACCACCTCCCCCGTTACTATGACTGCCAGGTGCCCGACTGGCAGTCATTGGCCCTACCCTGTGTATCAGTGCCACCCCGAGTGGTGTAGTGCATTGAAATCTGGAGAGGCCGGGGGGCAGGGCTGCCAGGCACTGCTGCCTAACAGCCAAACCCCTCCCCACCCACGACCCACCGTCCCCCAGAGTTGGGTATATGTGGTGTATTAAAACGTGGGGATGAGTGTGTGTGATGCATTTAAAATCCAGGGGGCCAGGCAGGGTGGAGACGCAGGGCGCACGGACCGGGAAACAGCACAGACGTGCTGAAACCCGGTCCGACACCCACACCCTCCAGACCCCATACCAGTCCCCCGGGAACCTTTAATATGTATATGTGCCCAGATGTGATTAGTGGAAAAATATATGCAGTGAGTGGTGTGAGCGTGTGCTAAATGAGTGATTAAGAGGCATGGCTCCTGCAGGTCGGGTCCATTAGGACCCCCATAGCAGGCCCCACAGCCCGCAGGGGACCACCCGGCTTCCCCACGGGAAGAGGAAGGGATGCAAGGAACGGAGACAAGAGGAGGAAGTAGGCCCGAGGAGTGACAGGGGGGCCCCACCAGCAGCCAGAGCGGGGCACCCAGGCTGGCGCCAGCTGGCACCGCTCCAGCACCCACGGAAGATGGGCGAGTCACCATCACTCCACCAGTTCTATGGAGCATTTTATATTGTATAAGATGTAGATTTGTGTTTTTTGTCATTCTAAACGTATTGTTACAAATCTGAAAGTTTCCGACTGTTATTTGGAATTCTTGGAACAGTTCATCACGTCCTAAAAACATTATTGTTACATAGTTGTTGGAGCTGGTCAATGCCATGTTGTTCCCATGTACGAACATGAAGGGGTATATTATTAATTTCGAAATCTGGATTGTGCCAGATTGGGGAGAGCATACTGGGAGCTAATTGAGATCCTGACGATTCTAAACTTTGCCACCAAGCCGTTAAGGCGGATTCGATTACTGGGTTCTTGAAGCATTTATGGCGTTTAAGACTTGTGGAAATAAATGGGAGTTTTGGGAGTTTGATGTTATTGCAGTCTATTTGTTCCAATTCTAGCCAAGAATCATACTCCTCATTGTGGTGCAACCATTGTAATTGTAATTGGTTAGCTAAATAGTAGTGTTTAAAGTTGGGAGTACTTGGGCCTCCCTCATGTTTACTTTTCTGAAGAGTGGATAGACTTATCCTATTTTTCTTATTTTTTGAATAAAAATGTATTATGAATCTAAGGTTTTAAACCATTTTAATGTGGCCTTAAATGGAATAATTGAAAATAAATGATTTATTTGAGGTAAGGTTTTCATTTTTATTGGAGCTATTATTCCCAGTAGTGATATAGGCGAGTTATTCCAGCGTCTTAAATCAGCTAAGATTTTTTTCTAGAAGTGGTGTGTAATTTAGATTGGTTAGCTCTTTGAGTTTTGATGAAATAGTAATACCTAAATACTTAATGTTTCCTATAGGAATAGGGTAATCTGGGATTTGATCTGCAGGAGTCCATGAGTTTGCTGTTATTGGGAGTATTGTTGATTTTGTCCAGTTGATAGAGTAGTCTGATATTTGTGAAAATTTTTAATGAGATTGAAGACTGCCTGAAGAGAATACTTGGGTTCCTGTAAGTAAAGAAAAATATCATCAGCATATAAATTGATTTTGTGTTCTGTCACTAGTGAGCAGATACCTTTACTATTAGCATTCTGACGTATAGCGGCAGCAAGAGGTTCAATGAATAGTGGACCTGACTTTAGTAATAACTTAATTAAAGCTGTGGCTACTAATTTGACTTTTATCGTTTATCTCCTTGACTGTTCTGAGAAATAGAGGCCCTAGTATTGGCCTGAAATGTTTCATGAATTCAATGAGGATTCAGTCCAGGCCAGGCGCTCGTCCCGATTGCATATTTTTTTATACGTTATGTAATTAATTCTGTGATGGTTAAAGGAACATCAAGGCTGTCTTTAATTTGTGTATTTAATTGAGGAATGTTTAGATCCTTAATAAAAGTTTCAATTTATTTTTGGTCCGGGTTGTTCGAAGATGCGTATAAGCTGCTATAATAATTGTAAAAAATGTCATTTATTTCTTGCGGTGACTGTGTACAGTTGCCGTTTGAATCTTGAATGGCTGTAACTAATGACTTTTCTTTATTTCGCTGAAGTTGGTTCACAATGAATTTTCCTGATTTTTTACTGTACTCAGTTAGTGTATCTTAACTGTTGTAGAAAAATCTCTTCTTTTGGCTAAGATAACATCTAATTGATGTTTTGGCTTTTGAAGTTTGTTTCTAAGCGTATCTGAGGATTAATTGCATATTCTTCTGTGAGGTGTTTAATTTTTTCCTCAATTCCATTTTCCAATTTTTGTTATTTATTTATTTTTATACGGAGGATATGATGTGATTCAACCTCTGGATACAGCTTTCCCGGTTTCCCACAACAGAGATGGGGATATGGTTGGGGAGTCGTTGAATTTCAGAAACTCATCCCATTCCTTCCTCACAAAAGAATCAAAATCTGGAACCTTCAATAGGGACGTGTTGAAGCGCCATGTTGGTGGGGGTCCCAAACTTGATTCAACTTTTAGATTGAGAGAAATTGGTGCATGGTCGCTGATGATGATTGGATGTATTTTGGAGGTAATTCTTTGAGCTGCCGAATTGTTAAAAAGAAAAAAATCTATTCTTGAGAAAGAGCAGTGAACCGACGAGAAAAATGTGTGTTCTCTTTTTGCACGGTTTTTCAGCCGCCATATGTCAACAAGACCAAAGTCATCCATATACTGCTCTAGTATATTGGGGCATTGTGGCTGATTGCTATTTTTGAGATTTGAGCGATCTATGAGAGGATTTTGCGTAAGGTTAAAATCACCTCCCATGATAATTGTAGAATTGACTGACAAGTTTAAGTGTGAAAAGAGCATGTGAAAAAAGGCTGGATCATCTTTATTTGGAGCATATACATTGACGATTGTGTAAAGCTTGTTAAATATTGTAGCCTGTATAATTATATATTGGCCTTCTGGATCTGCTACTGTACTATTTATTGTAAAAACTAGTCTTTTATGGACAACTATTAAGACTCCTCTTTGTCTACAGTTATAAAAGGCAGAGATAACCTGGGTGAAATTAGTCAATGAGGCATTTTTCTTCTGACTCAGTAAGGTGCGTTTCTTGTAATCGGAGGAGGTCTGTTTTAAATTTAGTGGTATAATCGTAATGGACGACTGGTTAGAGCGTCTGCCTCACAGTTCTGAGGACCGGGGTTCAATCCCCGGCCCCGCCTGTGTGCAGTTTGCATGTTCTTCCCGTGCCTGCGTGGGTTTTCTCCGGCTTCCCCCCACATCCCAAAAACATGCAGGGTAGGTTGATTGAAGACTCTAAATTGCCCGTAGGTGTGAATGTGAGTGCGGATGGTTGTTTGTTTCTGTGTGCCCTGCGATTGGCTGGCAACCGGTTCAGGGTGTACCCCGCCTCCTGCCCAATGATAGCTGGGATAGGCTCCAGCACTCCCGCGACCCTTGTGAGGATAAGCGGCTCAGAAAATGGATGGATGGCTGGAGATAGTCCTATAGTACTGCAAAGCCAGCATACATAGAAGGGTAACGAACAAACACTGAACAGCTTTAAGCTTTTGACACTGTTCTAATTTATTGCGATGTACCTGTAGTATTCCGCTTGCTCAAAGGAAGAAGTCATCAGCCTTGAAGATTCCTGCCTGCACTCCCTCTACATCCTTGTCGCTCCTCTCCTCCCTTTGTCTCCCCACTCCAAAAATACTCAGCTCTCTCCAGCCCCCCTTGACTGTAGCGCTAGGCAAAATGGAGTACAATGCTCATTTATCAGAGATCTGATTGTAACAGAGTAGAAAGTACCATTAATAATAACCCAAACCACTTTGGTCATCATGTGGGTAGAAATCATGGGTTGAGAAGTAAAGGAGAATAACACTTATGACCTTCTTTAGACATTGTGTGAGCAACGATGAAAGCAGCAGTCTCAGGAATTGAGTGAAGGATAAAGCTGAAGCAGTCATTTTTCTGTGTGCTGCTGTGTCAAAGGTTCACACCAGCACGAGAGACTTATAGCTGATCTTTTGGGCTCACCAGACAGCGTTTACTCACACTGCATTCTTAAAATCATACCACAGCTCAAAGCCAAATATATTTATGTGTTCACACTCATATCATATCAAATTTGTGCTTTGTGCTCGGTCATCAGGGGGTTGGGTATTTTGAACATTTGCTTCATTTGTATACATCACTAAACTATTCCAAAGGCAATCAGAATAAAGTATCAACCAAACCAGACCTATAATGGCAGTGTGCATACAGTACACAGTAGAAATGAATGAAATTATTATTCATATTCCACTGACCACCTCTGTTATTTAAATTTCAGTGACCCGAATGAGTCACCACCTCTATGTAGTGGTAATGCAGATTTTTATCTTTCTATTTATTTAGTTATTTCTATTTTGTCTTGTGATTTGCCAGCACACACAGTGTGTGATGATGCAGCAGAGGGGAAGAGGAAAGGTTGTCCTAAAGCGGAAGAGCAGGAACTGCGAAGCATCCCTGTGAGTAGCCCTCTTTGAACTGAGTGGGTGTTTGAAGTGGGCTTCACGTATTTGCTCTGAGTAGGCTGGCTGCCTTACACGAATTTGCACAATATACAATGTAGCAACAACCTTACATTTATTCACATCTTGTCCTCTCCCCAAACAGGCCCACTTGATGGTACAGTGGAAGGAAGAGTTTAAGCGTCGCTCCAGAGTTAAATGTCCATTCTCAGGCTGCTGGTTAGAGTTTCCAAGCATCTATGGTGTAAAGTACCACTATCAACGCTGCCAAGGGGTAAGCCTCTCTCCCCTCTCTACCTACATTGTAATATCTGATGTACAGTGTGGTTGAGAGGAGATTCACATTGCTCACTTTTCTACTATCGAGCAAACGAAATCTATTAGATGTGCTTTCTCTCAACTCCCTGTCATCATCTCTGTTTTTTTTTTGTTTTTTTTTCTCAGACCACAGTAGTTGAGAAGCAGAGTCATGGCTGTCCCTATTGTGAGGCAGTGTTTATAACAAAGGTGCGCCTACAGAAACACATACTTTGGAACCACCCAGACAGGGTTAGTTTGGAGTCAAAGGATGAGCAGCCGAAGCTTCAGAAGACCCCTGTCAAGTCCAGCACCGTAAAAAGGTAAACAAGATTTTAACATTTCCGGGCTTGTTATCAAGTGTAATAATATTAGCTATGCCATATTGCTGGCTGACTTTAATTGGTTTGTGAATTCAGGACCCTGGAGAACAACCCTCCATCTCCAGTGTTCTTCAAAGTGAAAAAGACCCTGGAGGTGTCCAGCCCTTCTCACAATGGAGAGCTGACCCACCAGAGGAGTGAGAGGAAACAGCACAGTCAGCCGTCACTGCAGCGTCACCAGTCCCAGCCTCAATTTGAGCAGTCTCGGTCCCAAAGCACATCCTCTGATGCAGGGGGAAGTGAAAGTGAATGTGGCAGCCTGCCGCTATCTTATCCCGATGAAGACCCAGAACGAATGAAACACAGTAAGATTACTGCATTTCCATTTTCACCACATGTTTTTACTCTAAGTGTTTGACCTTTTTTTTCTTTTTCTTTCATGTTATTTCTTGAGCAAGGACGGAAGCAGAAAACACCCAAGAAGTTCACTGGAGAGCAGCCTTCGATCTCTGGAACATTTGGATTGAAAGGTATTGACAAATATATCCATCTTATTGCTGTTCCAGATCTGTGTTGAGCTAGTGACCTCCAAAATTCTCTGTGTATGTGTGCTGCAGGAATGACTAAAGTGGAGGAGAAGTTGAAGGCAAGTCGCGTGAAGAGACGGGACGGCAGCACATTTACTGAGGAGCCTCACAGACGACCAACTTCAAATCAGTCCTCCACTAAACACACAGCCACCACCAGTTCAGGTGAACAACTAGATCAACTTAGAAAATGTAGGATTTATTTTGTTTAACCTTTCCCTAAGAAGGGGGTTATCTTGACTGAAGCGCTTCAAATTTTTTGTTAAGTATGAAACTTAATCCAAAATATGCAAAACAAACACACACAACACAACCATTTCTACTCTGAGTTCAAATGAACTACAAACTGTAACTTCTTCATTCATATCAAGTTTTTACTCTCAGTGATGCCGGTAATACGTTACAAAGTAACTATCTATCTACAAAGTAACGTTACAAAGTAACTATCTATCTACAAAGTAACACATTACTCAGAAAATGTGGTCCGGTGACATCATAAGGAATCTAAGGTGTTACTTTTTATATTCGAGTAGTCTGATTACAGTTACTTTGATTTATCTGCCAATAGTTGCTTTTTTGTTCACAAGAACCTGAGCTAAATATGCTTTTGAATCATAATATGCTATTTACACTCAGGCAACAGATATATAGCATTAACAAACTACAGTCCTTGGGAACATGAGGCAAGTCAATAACCAAGACACTTGATTCAGTCACGGTGCATGTCATAAGTGTAGACCAATTTTCAGCCTTTGTTTTAGTAATGACAAATAAAACAGACGAAACACACTATATCCTTAACTATTCATGACTAAAATGCACACAACGACTAACTACAATATAAAAAAAAGGCACAATATTTATAAACGGAGCCGCCTGGGGCAATGACGTCAGGTGACATGTTGGACGTTTTTCCGCACAGCCAACTCACGTGTACCCAAGCAGCCACTGGCGCAAACACAATGGATGCTGACGACTCTGACGAGGGATTGGCATACTTAAACTCGAAATACATTATACACACACAGTTGCCTTCATGGACCCCCACACAATCGGCAGGTTTGCTACTGTCTGTCTGTCTGTCTGTCTGTCTGTCTGTCTATCTATCTATCTATCAGTTAAGAGTCTTTAGAGAAGTGTACTGAGAATTGTGTGCTTGTTCATATTTAGTTGGCTATTTGGCATCGCAAGGCTGCTCTAAGTTGCTTCATTTAATGTGGCTTCAACTACATGTTTTCATGTTGATGACATCATTCTGTAACTTGTGTGGCGTACATTACCAAGTAATGGGTACGGTTAAGCTAATGCTTTTTTTGTACTGTGGATAAGTCATATTCCTGCCACTTGACAGCTGCTGAAAGTAACTAAAAAGTTACCTTTTTCTAACTTAGTTTCTTTTGAAATCAAGTAATCAGGAAAGTAACTAAGTTACTTTTAAGATCAAGTAATCAGGAAAGTAACTAAGTGACATTTTCAAGGTAACTGTGGCAACACTTTACTCTTGACTGCTCTATATGCAAAATATAAACATAATTTCTTGCAAGGAAAATTGTGTTGTTGTGTCTTACCAGTGGGAGGCAGCAAAGGGCTGTTTGTACCCAATATGCTTTGATTCAAAAGTAGATAAAAAACTGATAAATACAAACTGGCACACGGGAGCACAATTTTAAATATCATGGCTACTCAGGAAACCAGGGATGCTACTCAAGTAAAGAATACCTCAGTACGTGAGGAATAGATGTCATCCAAAATAAAGGAGACAAATCCTAAGAGAGTCATACTACAAATATTTGATTTGCTCACTCACAGAGTAACATCTTGTTTTTTTTTAGGTACTGTTCCTGACATTCAGTGGCAGAAAGCAATTTCAGAGCGAGGTGAAGTTGTGTGCCCCACCTGCTCCATCGTCACCAGAAAAACAATCCACGGCCTGAAGAAACACATGGAGATTTGCCAAAAGGTCAGACGATAGAGGGAACTTTAACTGCATTTACATTGCTATACCAGTGATTCCAAAACTGACCTCAACCCTGGGGGTTCGCGGGAAATACGTTGGTCGTTCACAAAATAATTTTCTAATATGTTATTATGTTGTATCGTTGAAAAAATGGAAGGGTTGTGTCAGGAATGGGATCAGGCATAAAAATTGCCAAACAAATCATGTGAGTGACTCTCTTTTGCAAACAATGGGAGTTTCAAAAGCCACAACAAAATTAGGTCACAGATGGAATATTGCTTTATTGATTGGCCCATTGTGTGGCCCATATGCTTTTATTTTAAATCTTAATATGGTGGCTTAATTTGACCTTCAACCCCATGCAGCTCCAAGAGGCCCTGAAGTGCCAACAGTGCCACAAGCAGTTCAGGTCCAAGGCAGGCCTTAACTACCACACCATGGCAGAGCACAACTCCAAGGTACACACCCATCCACACTAAAAATCACTAAATTCCACTCAGAACCACTGGCGGATGCAGACCGTAATTTGGAGATTTTATCAATGACAAGGGGAGTCCATCGAATTGGAGATTTAGTGACTTGGCACCACAACTAATTATGAAAGAGGTCAAACCAGCACTATGTATAGAAATCCACCCCATACTGACACCAGTGTCAGCTTTCACTAAGTTCGGTGTGGGGGCTTCTGCACATAAATGACCTATTCGCAGCAGCATTTGCACTTCCATAAGCTACAGTATACTGCACAGTATTTGTATGTCACATTTTCATTAGTCACCAGGGAGCCCTCCTTTAATTTTTATCTTGGGTTTCATTAGTGAACAGACATCCCTCAAGCGCTTACTCTTTCTGCAGCTATCTAAATTTTGACAGCTCAGAGCATCTTAAAGATATTATCAGAGCACTCGTTGCATTAGAGCTCTGGGGTTTGCTGAATAATTCAAATCGGTTTCAAAAAGTATCATGAATGTTTCATGAATGGATGTGCTGCAAACCTTGTGGCGTGTGAGTGTTTTTGTGTGAGCACATTTTCTAATAATACAGTACATGGCATGCTTATAATTTAAGATAAATAGTGGAACCTCAGATTAATAATGACCTAGTTTACGATCAGTTCAGTTTACGCACAAAATCTTTGAAGAAAAATTACCTCAGTTAGCAAACTATATTTGGTTTGCAAACAGTCTTAGTATTGACTCGCGGAAGGCGTCCAGAATGGAGAGCAGTAAATACTTGCCAAATGAACATAATGCAAGCATAACAAAATAACAGTAGTTAGAATGTCACAACACCATGAGGAAGATTTACAAAGTCAATGTGCAAAGAAAACTCGTATCACGAAATTCAGCAACCTTTAGTTAAAAACTGTGCAAAGATACCAACGAGGCCAGTCTAAGTAGACTCTGAAGGTCATTCCAGGACCAAGATCCAAAGTAGCCTCCTCTTACTGGCCTCCAGGTGCTAGATCGGAGATTTGGAGAATTTTGAATCATCACAGACTTTGAGCAGTTAGAACATGTAAGCTTATCAAGAATAGCCTTATACTAGAATGGGTGGAGTTTAGCTCGGGCAGTGGAACAAGCAAATATACGTATATACTGTCTCAACATAATCTAATTGTGAATTGTGAAAAGCATGATTTTACCCAATAAAATAAACTAATGATGAATTTAACTGCGACTTCAATTCATAACCCGAGGTTTCACTGTATATAGTATTGTGGGTTAGGTTAATTCATGATAATGATCTTATCTGTCATGATTGTTGTTGTGGCGGTCACGTGGCAGCGCATCAGTGCAGAGCTCAAAAACATAGCATGCTGACAGAAGGACAGGGCTCCTGACTTTGACCTTGATATTTCCGTTGCTACAGCAATATCATATGTCTACTCTCTTATGCGCTGTCTGTCATAGAAGTATTCAAAATTATTTCATGGGTTTGTGTGAAATCTGAACGCATGTGTTGTGTCTCAGTCATTCCAATGTGTTAACATGAGAAAAACACATCACTGGGATTCCCCCAGTAAATCTATACTTTGTCCAGTCATCTGCATGGCTTTCTTCTCTGTGGCAGCTCTGCCATCTGTTTTTGTGGTCTTGGCACCAGCCAAAACTCAGGTTTTTACGGGTGTCATAACTGTGAATCCTCGCAAAGTGTGAACACATGAAATGGAAAACATTTTTTTTTAGATACACTTATGGAATGTGTGTTTGCTCCCCCTCAGTCCTCATGGAGTGAAGGCCAGATTGACGACGAGCATGAGCGAGAACGACTACGCCGAATACTCAAACAGATGGGTAGAATCAAATGTCCTAGTGAGGTATGTAATTGGATTTTTGTTTCTCTCATTCTTTCCAGTGCCTGGTTTGCTGTGCCTCCCATTTCCAGATTTCATGTCACATTTTCCTCCTCATTATACAAGTTATGATTTCTCTTTGGCCTTATTACTACACTTCCTCAATTTCTTTCCTTCTTTTCTGCCTTGTAGTGACTGTTACCCGTAATTATATCAATATTCCTCTCTCACTTGCAAGCATGTTTTCATTCTATTAATTAAGAATATTAAACAATATTTCTCATACATCCGTCACGTTCCCCTGTTAATATGCAGGGCTGTTCAGCTCACTTCACCAGTCTAATGGGCTACCAGTACCACCAGAAGCGTTGTGGACGTGAGTTCTCTGATGTTGAGAAACCCATGTTTTTGTGCCAGCACTGTGGAAAAACATATCGCTCCAAGACTGGCAGGGACTACCATGTACGCACTGAGCACTCCCCAACCATCACCTCTACTATGACAGCCTCCACCAACTTCAAAGACAATAGTACTGACACCAACAACAACACTGGCAAAGAGAGGGTAAGACAGCAAACGTGGAATGTGTCTTTTTTAACGGAAAATAATCCTAGTTTATATAGATGTTGCAGATTTGAGTGTCCTATTGTTTCTCCAGGTCACCTGTGACAAGTTTACAGGAGGGAAGAGAGAGCAAAGCCAGCCCGAGTGGCATGTAAAAACACAGTTGGCCCGGGAGAAGGACAAGGTTAAAGACAGAGACAGTCAAGTGAAGAACAGAGTCAAAGAAAAGACAACACGGAATGAAAGCCTCCAAGAGGATTTCGAACGGACACCTAGTGGCAGAGTGAGGCGCCGGTCAGCTCAGGTGGCAGTGTTCCACCTACAGGAGATAGCAGAGGATGAGCTTGCAAAAGACTGGGGCACCAAGCGCCGCATCAAGGACGACCTTGTGCCTGACAGCAAGAGGGTAAGAGAGACTGAGCGGGTGCCTTATGTACACGTGAGACAGCAACAGTTACATAATGTAACTCCTCACACACAAGCACAGGTACAACTCATTCAGACACCAAGTGTTCGAAGGTGGAAGTAACTAGTCACTTAGTCTTTTTTTAATATACTGTACAGCCATGAACACAGTTAATTACCACTTTTCTTGTGTATAGTTGAACTACACTCGTCCAGGCCTTCCCAACTTTAGCAGGGAGCTTCTCGAGACCTGGAAGATTCAGGTCAAGGAAAATGGCTTCATCTGCTGCACCAATGATGTAAGAGTTCCACCAGGTTTCACGATTCTCACTATGAAGACACATTTGTTTCCATTATTGAATTAAACAAGTCTGAGCACTAGATTTGTGAAAGTAATGCTGTTGTTCTGTTGGAGTGTTGAATGTTTTGTTTATTTTTGTTTTGCTCAGAGCTGTGAGGCTGTCTATTCCAGTGTGTCTGGACTAAAAGCCCACCTTGCCAACTGTAGCCAGGTATAAACATTCACCTGAAGCAAATCCTACCCTAACACTGTAGACACAATCATACAGTTCACTCTATTTAAAGATTTATGATGGTTGTTCATTAAAATGCCCTCAAGTGAAATCTAGCAAGTCTGTCAAATGCTTTAGGAGAAAATACAAAGAATTACAAGGTATACAAGACATTCTTCCAGAAACAATTTCAATTTGTTATACTGGTGATCTATTTTTGAAAAAAAAAAAGAATGTTCATAGTTGTTGTGATTCTTACAAAGTTAAAACAAAAATAAGCCTGATTAACTTATAACCCGTACTTATATACAGAGTTATAAACCTGATTTGTGCAGTCTTTAAATCTCTAAATGTTAAAGCAAACTACTCATGACGTGAAATGTGTAGATAATCAATCGCAATCTTGCCCTCTGACATGCCAAAATCATACAGTGTAGAACAGGCTTTGGATGAGTGTGTAGTCCACACAAAGGCATCACTGTTTAGCAGGCACAACTTATCATTTGACAATCAATGGAGTGCTTCCCAAAACATGCACCACTATGATTTGATTTGACATCCAACCTGGGTCAGATATCCTTCAAAACACTTTTAAGATAATCGGTTAAAATGGTTACCTTCAAATAACAGATAAAGAACAGGTACACTGAATGACGTTAATATTTGTATTTGCATGTGTGTTACAGGGAGGTGGAGAACTCGCAAAGTACATGTGTCTGATCTGTCAGAAGGAGTTTAATTCAGAGAGTGGTGTCAAGTACCACATAAGCAAGACACACTCACAGGTGGGTCAAAGACAGTCATGCCTTTCAAATGTAAACTTCATCATCATGCGTACAATTCTGCGTTACGTTATAATACCTTAAAAATCCCATGTGGCTAAAAACAACAGCTGTTTTGGTGGTTGATTGTAGTCAAGATTTTGTCCAATTGCAGCTTCTCCCCCACAATACTCCATATTTTTCAGAAGTGTTTGTAAGTCACATATGTGCAGGGGACAAGTCTTAACCTTCAAGTTCCAAGCAAGTCCCACGTTACTGTGGAACAAATCCAGTCAAGTCAAATCGAGTCAGTTCCTTTACTTGGGTTCAGCAAGTCATAAAGTCAAGTCATACAACCTTGCTCACTCACAACACAATTTATATTCGCACATTAGCCACTTTGCACTCAATTTCTGTACATGCTTTAGTTAGCTGTACTACCATGATCACATCCAAAAACCAGTCTCTGTATTGTCCATTGCTTTATTCTCTTCTAGATTCAACGCTTAACCAACTTGAAGCGTAGTTATTATTTGACTAGCTATTGGTGAGCCAAACGGCAAAGTTAATGTACCTTACCTGTCTTTGTGGTTTTGAGCTATGAGGCGAGTCACCGTCGCTCACAGCGCATTTCTTTGGCATATATCTGAAAATAAATTATTATTTTGCCATCAAAAGCCCTTTCTCAGTCTTTTTGTTGTTGTTGTTGTTTTTTAGTTTGAGGTGTAACAAAAGCATATTAGCATCAAAGTCACTGTTCTTCTTGACGTTTCTTTTCATAAAAAGCTTGTATCTTACGCTTCAGAAACCTGTGTTTTTGGTGAAACGAACCCATGTTCTACTGCAGAACAGAATAAGCGAGAAAGAAACGTTTTTTTTTTTTTCAGGTGAAAAAAATAGTCTTCTCATTACTTTGCTTTGTGGCTTATATTGTCAGAGAACACAATTTTCTGTGGGTCTTGAATGATAGCCAAAATGCACTAAAACAGTTGACAACACCTCTTCTTTGAAAACAGCTGGCAATCAATGAGTTAAATGATAACCACTTTTTGGCACCTTGGGGTTACACCAACATCTGCCTGTATACAAATGTGGTTTTCTGTTCTAATTAAACCATGAAGGTCATTTAGCTGCACCTGGTTCTTCTTGAATGTGTCTAATGAGCACTAACAATGTTTTTATTGCTTTAGAATTGGTTCCGTGCATCAGACGGTGAAGGGAATTCCAGCAGCAAGAATAAAGCACAGGATGACGACGGCATTAGAGAAGAGGTGAGGAATGGTGCCACCACTGGTAAAAAGAGGGGTCGCAAGCCCAAAGAGCGTCCCCCGGTGGTTGTGCATCCCCAAACACAAACTGAAGAACCTAACACCAATCACAACTCAGAGGGTGAGACGACCCTGTTCTCTGACTCAACACAGTCCCCTTCACAAAGCCCTGACTTTACAGACATTACTAATCCTGACCTGAACCGACAGCCCAATGGCTCTACTGCGCGACAAAGCAAACCGAAGAGGCTGTCAGTGTCTGAGTAGCTCTGCTTTTGTCAACGAAGGAACTACAGAAGATGCCTCCTCCAGATGTGGTTGAACTTTACAAGAAACCTAGCACTGAGAAAATAAAAAATGTGGCTACAGTTCTAAAAAGTACTCACGGTAACGGTACTGTTTCCATTCCACTTGTCTCCTATTAAGGCACCAATTTCAGTTCCCACACTCAGTAGGAGTTTGAGAAAATCAAATCAAAGACAGCCGCAGTGTTGACTTCCACAGTGATAATATTTTCTCAACAAGATGGCTGTTGTTTCCTGTCAGTGGACGGTCACTCACTCCAAAAGACTCACATTCAAAACAAAACACATTCTCTCAGCATGGTAAAGTCATGTCATGTTGCTAGTGCGTTCACATTTCTTTCACAGGTATACTCTGTACATAAACACATATCTCTATATAGCTGTAGTATATACTCAAATCAATGATGCAGTCACCTTTCAACATCTAACAAACCCATCATTGATCATGTGTGTTCAGAATGTTTTGTGTGTTGTCATTTTTTTCCCCTTACTGTGTTTCAATGAAGCAAATCACATTTAAGCTAAACGTTTAGTTTTTTTTAAACCATTTTGATTTGTTTTGTCTGTGTACCACTTGAAGGGTATACAGTATCTGCTTTGAAACCCATAATTAAGTGATAAGAACAGGATTTATGCAGGTGACATTAGTGAAGAGAAAATCAAATAGGGATTGTTGTTTTTCTGTACAGTGTGTCATCGGGCATATTTTAACTGATTTAAACAGAAAACTAAGCTTGAAATATTATTACTAACGTTAGATTGGCAAAGCCAATTGTTTGACGGAAGGAAAAATTCTTTTGAAGATCGTTGCACTGTTGCAGCACAATCAAAAAGGGTAAAAACCTTTTTTTTTTAAAAAAGAAGCCGTATTTTGTCTATTACTTCATCTTGAATCAAAGAGATAAGAATAGAATGAAAATACTATCTTTTATAGAGGTTTAGGAGAGTGATCTTTTATCATTGCAAATCATAATTCACATATAATAATATATATGAACTTACACCTGGATGTTCAAAGATATTGCATTGCACTTTAACCCTTGTAGTTCCCCTCTTGTGATTTTGCACTCCAAGATACTTGGTTACTTACAAACTCCAATTCTAATGAAGTTGGGATGTTGTGTAAAAAAAAAAAACTGTGATTTGAAAATCCTTTTCAACCTATATTCAATTGAATACACTACAAATGAAAGCTATTTAGCATTCAAACTGGTGAACATTGGTGGGGTTATTTTTGTTAGTTTTTTGTTTTGTTTTGTTTTTTCAAATATTTTCTCATTAGGAATTTAATGCCTGCAAAACATTCCAAAACAGCTGGGACAGGGGTAACAAAATACTGGGAAAGTTCAGGAATGCTCAAACAACAGATTAATTAGAAAGAGGTGAGTGTCATGATTGGGTATCAAAGGAGCATCCCCGAGAGAATCAGTTGTTCACCAGCAAGGATGGGGTGATGTTCACCACTTTGTGAACAACTGCATGAACAAATAGGCCAACAGTTTAGGAACAATGTTTTGCAATGTGCAATTGCAAGGGATTTAGGGACACCATCATATATGGTCCATAATATCATTCAAACATTCAGAGAATCTGGAGAAATCTCTGCATGTAAGCGGTAAGGCTGAAAACCAACATTGAATGCCCATGACTCTCGATTCCTCAGACGGCATGCATTAAAAACTTGCATCATTTTGTACAGGATATTTCCATGTGGGCTCAGGAACACTTCAGAAAACTATTGTCATTTAACACAGTTCTTCGCTACATCTACAAATGCAAGTTAAAAGCTGCAAAGCGAAAGCCATATATCAACAACACCCAGAAACACTGCAGGCTTGTGTGAGCCCAAACTTCTCTGAGATGGACTGACGCAAAGTGGAAAAGTGTGCTGTGGACTGACAAGTCCACATTTCGAAATGTTTTGGGAAATCATGGACATCGTGTCCTCTGGGCCACGTGTTTTAGTGCCAATGGCATAGGTGACTTGTGCATCTGTAAAGGCACCATTAATCCTGAAAGGTACATAGAGGTTTTGGAGCAACATATGCTGCCATCCAAGCAAGGTCTTTTTCAAGGACGTCCATGCTTATGGGAAAGAGCTAGACAATGCCAAGCAACATTCTGTTACAACAGTGTGGCTTTGTGGTAAAAGACTATGAATACGAGACTGGCCTGCCAGCAGTCCAGACCTGTCTGGACATTATTAAGCGCAAAACACGAAAACGGAGATTGACTGTTGAGCAACTGAAGTTGTCCATCAACCAAGAATGGGATATAATTGCACCTACAGAGCTTCAACAAATTGTGCCCTTAGCTCCTAAACACCTTTGAGTGTTGATAAAAAAGTGATGTAACACAGTGGTAAACATGCCCCTTTCCAGCTTTTTGGGAACGTGTAGCAGGCATCAAATTCAAAATTTGTGAATATTTGAAAATAAACAATAAAGTTGATCAGTTTGAGCATTAAATGTCTTTGTAGTGTATTCAATTAAATATAGGTTGACAAGGATTTGTAAATCATTGTATTCTGTTTATATTCACATTTTAAACAATGTCTCAACTTCATTGGAATTGAGGTTTGGGGTAGCTGTCAGACAGGAACAGAAATATTTTATTCTCGGGACAGACTTTTAGATTCTATTTACGCATTAATGGACATCTATGTGATATTATTCATAATCCAGCAGGACTATATAATTTTAACTCACCACACAAAGCCATAACTGCCACCTCCTACAATGATTGAGTTTTAAAAGAAATATGAATCCAATTTTATTACATTTCCCCATCTAAAAGTGTGCAATCATAGAGTAGTAGCTACTTGAATCCACTGTTTTGTTAATGACGTGAACAAATGACAACTCCACAAATGTTAATGACGCCTGCGTAAAAACGATTTAGAAATCTAGATAGAACTTTTCCACTTGTTTCTGGACCTGAAACTAAATCTGTTAGAACTCAGCAGGTCCGCTATAGCCTCCCGTCCTTTACTCTCCTCCAGAATTTGCACCTATAAATTTTGTTAAACGTCATCATTTCAATCTAGCCGTGATATCGACTTTGATGAATAGCATAATTAGAATATATATTGACACACGTGACCTTTTTTATTGTGTGAAGCTCAGATGTTTCTCCCATTTGAAATCATCTGAAGGTGTATTCAGGTGGAGATGATTATGCATGTGTCTGTCTCTCTCTTGACGGGATGGACCACTTCCTTCTATCCAGGTGTAACTGGTGAAGATTTATTAGACAAGCACTGATTAATTTCCGTAGTCGAGAATGTGTATGTGTGTGTGCGTATGGAACATTGAGCACCTTTGTAATGACTGACAAATTTAAGAGTCTAACGCTTTCTGCTGGGTGTTATGAAGTGGCACAGAATCAACTGCTCGTTACTCATGTTACATTAACGTCCCATTTTCTGGGCAAGCTTTGGTGTTCCGATATGATAGTTTAGCACTGCTTTTACCTGGGTATTTTATATTTTATTACGCCCTTTACGATCTGTCTTCCTATGGTATGGAAAACACATATCTATCCCGCAGTGTGCGCTAACTGCAACATGTTTAGAGAGTAAAGCAATACACCATGTTTAGCTGATTTTGTGTGCTTGCTGATATTTTGATATTGATGTCTTCTCACAATTGTTTGGCTTTTCTCGGTTTCTGACTTCTTGTTTGTTCATTCTGAAAGAGCTTTTTACCACAAACATAGGCTTATTTGTCTGCATTCACTGTTATTTTGTCATTTTTGATTACTCTGATAAGGATTTTTTTTAATTTTAAATACACAATGACAAATACATAGGGAGTGTCCTTTATTATTACTTATTCAATATGGGACAACAAGGCATATGTATATGTGTTTGTTTCTGTATTTAGTGCACTTACTATACCATGAAATAGGCTTGAAATAGGAGTGTTGTTTGAGCGTTCTAGTGATCTGGACTGTGTGTGGTGTGACTTTTGTAACCGGAGAAACAGCAGACTAAAGTGTCTTCCCTTTGTTGTTTCCTAAAACTGAGGCGAGTTCACAGAAATCCAGTCAGACTGTCTCAGAATTGTACACTTTTATTTGGGCGACAGTGGTTGACTTTGTACGCTACCTACTTTAAAAATGGCATTCGCCTAATTTGCAGGTATCATTATACTGGATGAAAGTTTTAAGAGATGGTGTTGTAGCTCACAATGGTAATGTAGTAAAGATATCTGAAATGAAGCTGTGTTGTATCTAACAGAGGAGGCTTTCTACCTCCTCTGTGTCTCAACTGTTAACAGTTTTGTTCCCAAATGTATTGTATGAACTGTTCATTAGCCCTCAACTAATAAAGGTTTGTTGAAAAAAAAGTGTCAACTATGTTTGTGATATTTTCTGTGCAAAGTTCTCATAGTATTTATTCTGTGACATGTATCTGTTCTTTTCTAACATAAGTGAGGAATTTATTAAAAGAGAAATTACCGATTTTCTGTACCGCTTCGGCGCTTACCCTCATTAGGGTCAAGGGTGAGTTGGAGCCTATCGCAGATGACTTTGGGCAAGAGGCAGGGTATGCCCTAGATTGGCCACCAGCCAATCGCGCTTATCACAGGGATAAACAACTATTCATACATTCATACCTATGGACAATTTAGAGCACCGGTGTCAAACTCAAGGCTCGGGGTCCAGATCAGCCTGCCACATCGTTTTATGTGGCCTGCTAAAGCAAGTCGTGTGTGTCGACTTCCTGCTTCTCGCTAAAATCTGCACCAAAATTGCAAGTTGTCTTCACTTTTAATAACATTGAGATATTGTCAGCCATCTTTTTGTTAACGATATGTTTTTTTTTAAATAAATTGAACAAGAGTTAAACAAACTATTTTCCGAGACTTAAGATTTCAAAACTAGTTATCCATCATTGTTGAGTATATGTACTAATGTGATGAGGTGATAACACATTTATAAGTTCAGTTCAACTTGGGCTAAAACATTGGTTTGTTACAGAGTAAATAGTTCCACTTAATGTATTGTAAGTTCTGCAATTTTCATCATGCTATGTGTTTAGTTGGGTGTTGTCAAGCTTAGCATGTCCACTCTGTCATAGTGAAATAACAACTGATATTGAAGACCTTTTGAAATATATTTGTTAAACACTGTACACAGTCAGCAACATGATTCAGTTAGAAACGTAAGTGAAGGTCCACCATCATAAATGCGAAAAATGTTCACACCGTTCATGACGGTGGACATATTTTGCTGTTTGCATGTACACTGTATATTGTCTGATTCCCAGCCATCCATCTTCAACACCGCTTATACTGGTTAGGGTCGCGGGGTGCTGGAGCCTATCCCAGCTGACTTCGGGTGAAAGGCGTACTACACCCTGGTCGCCAGTCGGTCGCAGGGCACATATAGACACAGGCAACCATTCGCAGTCACATTAACACCGACTCTTAAGTGGGAACTGAACCCACGCTGCCCGCACCAAAGTCAGGCGAGTGTACTCCCACACCAACAGTGACTTGTCTGATTTCAATTATTTTATTTTCAAAAAATACATTTAGTTCACATTAGCTCCAACTGCTCAATTCTTGCCTTTGTTCTTCTGTCTGTCTGTCTTCATATTGTTTTGCTTCCCAAACGGTACTGTGCTCTTTCTGGATGATACGGGTTTTAGCTTCAAATAATAAATAATTAAAAATGCTTTTTGTTATTATTATTGTTTTGTTTGTTTTCAGTTTATCTTTATTTTTTTATGTTTTTATATTTTTTCCTCATCTGTGTTTTTCTGTTTGTTTTTGAGCTCCAGAAAGGCCACGGATAGGTCATCGCACTCACAAGCACCCAAATAATACTTGTATGCTGCAAGATGAAAAAAATAAAAATAAAAAAATGCATGTTGTATTTGTATTGCTTTTCAACTGTCTTGGAATAAATCACATAAGAACAACATGCAGATGTGGGTAAAAAAAAGTGTGGGATCTTGACCAATATGTATTTCTAACTGCATAACATCTACGTACAGTACTTCATACAATTTTTTTGTTTTTAGCTAACTGTGCTATGCTGGTAGTTATCTTAAATTTATCTTTTAGCTAGCTAGTCCTGTACAACATTTGATGATTATCAAGTTTTTACAGGAACATCTTTAAATATATTAACACTACACTATATATATATATATATATATATATATATATATATATATATATATATATATAGTGAGGAGAAGCAGCTCAGAAAATGGATGGATGGATGGATATATATATATATCTAAGCTTTTTTTATGGTGATATTGACTTAGTCTCCACTATTTTTTTTTCTCGGTCACTCTGTTGCTATGAGGGTAAAGATACAAATTCAGTTGCGTCTGTATGTTATATACGACAGGTAATTATTTAGAATCCCCCACAAAATGTCTATATTGTCAAAAAAGACGTCATAATTCAGGTTCGTTCACACGTGGCCTAAAGGCTCCTCACACGTTGCCAGTTGTGGTCAAGGCTCAAAAGCACTGTCATGACCAGTCCAAGAGTTGCTTTCTGGGACTTGTAGTCTAGCGTGGATTTTGGTGCCGCTGTCACCCGGTCTACTGGAATACAGGATGCCTACAAGTCCCATGATGCATCGGAGCAAAAAAAATAAAAAACATCTGAACATCTGATTGTAGATAGATTCGCAATGTCTGCAGTTAGCAGGGAAGAAAGGCTCGTGGGGATGGAGCAGGGCGACAAACCTTCAAACAGGTAACACACTAACCATTTAAGACACTTATCTTACAAACTAAAAATGTATAATGATTGCTGGGTGGTTTTTATTTGACGACAGTAACCATGGAAATATGGCCTGGCACAGTAGCGTAGGAGTATCTATTACGCCTTCTAAAACAACACATGCTTAATTACATCTTACAAGTTACAACTAATTGAATGTGTTATTATAATGACATCAATATACTGACAATATACTGTTGTTTAGTCATTGTTTTAGCTCGTTTTGCCTGTTAGCTTGAGTTGTCACATTTTTACATGAGGTGCCTTCTTCGTGAGCGACTTTGCCGTCGACAAAATCAATGAAAACAGTGTATATATAACACGATATAGTTGAACGTATTTATCGTGCGAAAGTCGAAATGTGGATGTGGAACTGTCACGTTGAGACAGCCAGCCAGTGAGCTCCCCTCTTGCTGGACTTGTCTTGCTATGCATGATACTTGACTAGACCACAAGATGGAGGTACTGCATTGGTGTGTTTAAAAGTAGTGGCTCAGTACCTACAAGGGGGAGAAAAAAAAGCCCTTGTTTGATTTATTTTAGTTTTAGTTGAACCCAAACACAGAGTAGACTCTCTTCTTTCACCAGACCAAAAAAAAAAAAAAAAGTTTCTTGCTTTTTCCGTTCTTTAGTAATCAGCAGTAGAACATGGGTTGGTTTTACCCGAAACACCGGTTTCCAACCAACAAGCTTTTTGAGAAAGGAAACATGTCAAGCTGTTCAGTAACTTTTGAGTTTTATTTTTTATTTTTTTTGCTTTGGTGACACTTAAAACAATTTAAAAAAAAACAAGAATAAAGACGGTCTTGTGATGACAAAATAGTAATTTAATTACAGATATACAACTAAGATCCGCGCCATGACAGACAACATGGCTTGAGTATAGCTTTTTTTTACATGCCGTTCGCCATTCACTCCATTAATGGCATAATTTTTTCTCACGATCGCGACACACACTTTGTACTAAATACCATAACACATACTCTTTGTACCATATAGACCTGTCAGGATAAAAAAAATCTATGCCATTATATTTTCCCCAAAAATATCACAAACGATAATATTGTTGTTGTTTTAACGCCTCTGAAATCATAGAAAATAAAGGCCCGTCATTATTATTTTTTTCATTTTATTTATTGTTTTTAAATCAATATTATTATTATTACTGTTATTATTACAATATTATTTCTTTTGTTGTTTCTTTATTAAATTGTTTTCTTTACTCTGTGATATGGATCCCCCTGGGTCTGAAATAAAGAATAAAGAGCTGCGGAGACTTGCCTGGTTTACATTCTATTGCGATTATAATTGGTTTAGAAGCCCAAACCAAATGAAAAAGCTCCATATAAAAACCTCAATCAGATTAAACAGGCCGAATGCGAATGGAATTTCATTCTGTTTCACAGGGGTGGACTAATCCTTTTGCCAAACTGTTCAGAAGTAAATATTCGCCATTCGGAGGCAGGAAAATCTGTGCATGCATCCTCTCGACATAAATGTGCGGTGAAGAAGAAGAAGAAGAATCATCTTTTATTGTCATGAACATGCATGCATGCACACGAAATTTGTTCTCTGCATTTAACCCATCACAGTGAACACATACACATGTTAGTGGAACACACTGGAGCAGGGGGCAGCTGAAGCGCCCGGGGAGCATTTCGGGGTATCAGTGTCTTGCTCAAGGACACCACAGCCGTGAGTCCGGGGGATGTTGGCGGATGGTACAGTCGGGGTTTTGAACCTAGGTCCCCCACGGTGGCAGGCGATGATCTTAACCATTGGGCCACGGCTGCCATTGGGCCATGTCATCGTTTACGCACGGCGTAAATATGGCGGCTCCTGATAGAGCTCGTATGAGACGGAGATCTTTTGTAGATTACTTGCGTTATTTTTATCAAGTGTTTTTTTTTTTTTTTTTTAAATAAACATAAAAGCAATCCCTATTACTGTGCTGAATAGATGACCATCTTGATAAATGACATGACGTTCACGACGAAGTGCACAAGTCACACGGCTGTTCCGATTAAATGTGCACATACTGTATACACCCGATCGGAATATATCACGTCACATGTAAACAGTTGACCGAAGATCTTCAATTGAAATTATTTAAATCTGAATGACAAAAAAAAGTCTCAATCTAAACCCGGCTACTGTGTGGTTGGTCTGCTGAAAACGAGCCCTTCGCCTGTCAATCAAATATGCGTTGACGTTCGCTGTCATCAACTACTGACTGAATAACTTGTGTCACTGAGGTTATGCTTAATAAAAAGTTCACTTTCATGTTTGTGTTAATTGAGGGCTAACACAAACAACAACGCGCTGGTGTTGAATGATATCACCGCAGTGGAGCGAGCTGCTTAGCTCAACTCGTTAGCTCGCAGGCTAGCTTGTTAGCTCGTGATCTAGCTCGTTATCTCGTGACAACAAACGGTTAACTTTCCCCTAAGTGTATCTGTTGTGTGAATCTACGCGCTGCATATGGAGCAAGGCTGTGGAGTGTGAAGTATTGGACGGAGCCAACACAGGCATTCCATGAGTCCACTAGCGGCTAATGACACAGCCATCCAACTCTGTTGGCTCACTGTGTGATCCGCACGCCGGCTCAACACAACAATGACAATTTATCGAGTCTGGAAAAAGTATCGTGTTCATTTTATTTATCGAATGATAAGTCGATATAGTAATTATCGTGACAAGCCTAATACCATTCATATACATACACTGGTCGAGTGTCAGGTGCCTAAACTTGTTCGACTTCCAACATGGCATTTAGGTGTGACATTCTTACACACCTAATTTCACTTCCACACCTACCTGTTTCACTTCCACACCTACCTGTTGAAAATCCTACTTGACGAATATATTCGTCGGTGGCAGTAGACGGTTTGATTCCTGTTCACGAATATAATTGTCCACTGCAGTGAATGAGTTAATAGTTTAAATTCTAAAAATACCCCAAAATATAATCCCAAAACACTGACATAGCATTTCAAATGCTTACAAACATTTGCTTTACACTTAAAAATACAGTGCTGTAAACAGCTTACAGCACGCAGATGCACAGTGTACAGTACCTGTACAAATTTCTCAGCAGTTTTAATGATGATAAAAATAAATACTCTAGTGGTGCATTCCGGTGTAAAACTATGAACATCTGACAGCACAGCAAAGCACAGGAATTACGTCGATGGTGCCGATGCTCCTGGAGCGGTTTGTGCTGGGGGCAATGCTGTGACGACACAAACTGGCAGTTGTAGATAGGTTTAGCGATGTCCCGCTAAGAAACTATTGTGAGCCAAAGTGGCCACAGCAGACATGGGCACTGCTATCTTGTCTAGCCTCTCCAGCTGACTGTCAATCACAAATCCAAAACTTCCTGCTGTTAGATTTGTGATTGGATGTGAGAGTGACCATGTGTAGGCAGAATTTACACCTTTACATCCTCTGGCAGGTTATTTGGTTGAGTAGACAACTCGTCTGATGTTTTTTTGGGGCGTGTTTATGGCTGACAGTAACCATTGCTGCTGCAATTAAAAAAAAATTTTGTAGAGTATTTTGCCATGAAAATAAAAAATATTTGTTGTACTTTTTTTGACGTGGGAAAATTGTAAATAGGAGAGTTTTTCACTGAATAACAGACTAGTTAGAAAATAATAATAATGCAAATAGGTGAACGTGCGGGTCTACTCTGTAGCCTACCTCTGCTTACATAAATTCGTGCTTGGTTTCTAAAATATATTCAAATGAGGTTTTAGGATTTTGAGTCATGTCACCATGTTGTAAAACTTGCCATACAGCATCCAGCCTTAGAATAATGGAGGATGGACAGTAAATAGTCCTCAGTTACTTTCGCTCTTTGGCATTTCAGCTTGGCAACACTGCTGACCCGTGATTGTTTAATTTGCTCACAGTCGTCTGCTGTGATGTCTCGCACTGCAGTGACTCTTGTTTGCGCTGCAAATACGCTAACACTTGACTTTTTAGAAGGAAAGCAGCTCTTGTAAAATGTCCGCAATGACAGTATTTTTCCAAACACTGGCAAACAATGAATAGATATACTGTCGTTCTGATATAAACATATTGATTTGTTTGGGTGTTTTGACTGTAGCGGGAGGAGTGTGTTGTTGGCGGAGGAGGGGTGTCAGCTGATGAGAAGGGCGGGAGTGTTGGATTTCATCATGCTGTTTATGAAGTGAGAGAGAGAGGAACAGAGAGAGCGTGAGTGTGACTGGTGAAAATAGTGTTGTATTTCATCATGATGTGTGTGACAGAGTGCGGCCGGTGTAAACCACTCCGAGACACGAGTCCCTGCAGGGCGAAAACAATTCCAATCCTCTGCCATTCCCTCCGTCCATTCCCCCTTTTTAGCCTCCTTGAAGCTGTTGAGTATTTAGCCTAGAATAATCACTTGTTTGTTCCTTCTTGTTTCCCCACAGCCTTTCGGTCCTCCCCGGCCCCCGTCGCAGTCCTCTCGCTACTTATTTCAGCCCAGCTGCGCCATGCACGCGCACTGTCAGGCGCAGATGCCGCGCGCGCGCATTTGATGTAAGCGCGCCAGCAAAGCCCGCCGCTATTAATACCGCGTAATGAAGTTATTCGTAAGGATGGGTCGTCCTCTTGCCTTTGCTGTTTGTGGGTTGGAGGAGGAGGAGCGTCGAGGGGACGGCGGCGCTGTAGTTTGACACCGAGCGCTCTGCAGTGCCTCCCTCCTGCGTGCTGTCTGCGCCACCGAACGGAAGGAAACAGAAAGCATGTTGTAAAGTTTCATTTCTCATCCAAGCTGATCCACCATCTCCCCCCCGTTTCACACACCGTGGCTCCCTTCTGATGTGTTGCACCACAAATGCCGCAGAGTGGTATATGTACATAAAAAGCGAGTGTCCACGGCTGCAGTTAAATCCAATTATAGTGGTGGAGTATCTTGGGTGGAAGTCTCCCTCCTCTCTACATATGAGCTCTTTACCGAATTACTCAGGAGCCAGGATATCTGGCTGCTGGACACTGACATCTGATGGCCGGTAAGTGCACTTTATTCGTTTATTATCTGTTATTATTATTATATTTATTATTTGTTTCTGTTTGTAATAGACTGTCACTTCAATGTGAATGCTTGTCTCTCTGTATGTGCCCTGTGATTGACTTGTGACCAATCCAGGGTGGAGTCTGCTTTTTGCCTGAACTCAGCTGAGATTAGGCTCCAGCTCACCTGTGACCCTGAACACAGGATAAGCGGTATAGAAAATGGATGGGTGGAGTTTCTCTCACATATTTTTGTATTCATCAATTAGTCCTGCAGCACTATAGTCCTCTTTGTAAAATGTGAACCCCATTCATTAGCTCCATGGAATATACACTATGCAGTACTTTTTTGACATTCTTTGTTGTGGAGCTTGTAACAACTTGTTTTCGTATTCACTATCATGCTGTATGACTGGATTTTTGCGGTTCTGGCGTCTTCTCACTGTTCAAAAGTAGATAAGTCAGAAGGCTGATGTGGTTCAGTATCAGCTCTGTGATGTTGATTGTTAATGATTATTTCAAATGTGATACTGACATATTCCACAAGAACTCAAATAAATACGTTAACAAGCCATTTCAACTGAGTAGGCTCCCAAGTGGTAACCTAATTGGGCTTGACACAAATACTTTTTTTTTCATATCAGTGTTCAATATATCTGCAGTAATTATTACAAGACTAAAGTGAAGTGTTGTTGTTTCTCTTGACTGGGTTTAACTCATGCACGGTGTCAGCGATAAAGTAACACATTGAAGAAACTTGTCAAAAGGAGAGGCAGTGATGATACAACAGTAGTGTTAACAGTTCTTTGGTGTGACTGTTATTGACCTTGGGCAATATTCATGCTTTCAGGTACCCCTCTCTTGTTGCACAAAGACTGCACAGTGTATACAGTGTAAAGCATGTGACTGTAAATGCAGAAGTGCATGACTCAGCATATTCAGCGGTGCTAATCTTTTATTGCACCCTTGTTTGGTTATAACGGATAACCCATCAAGTAGCTGCTGTCTTTGTGCTCGCGTGCGTGTGCTCTCCCCTGACTCCATCATCCTCAGGTGACCCCGCGGTGATAAGATAAACCCTTGTGCTCTTCACCTCTGAACGCTTGACACTCCACCTGTGGAGGCGTGTTGCCAATATAAGGGTGGGAGAATTGACTTAAAGAGAAAAACTCAGAGGGAATTGCATTGCAAGCTCATCTGTACAGTGACAGTCTTCTGAAACAATGGCAGCTGGCTTTTTACAGTCCTCACTGGGTGAAGTCTGGATGCCTCGGATAATGCCGTAAGTTGGGCCCATCGACAAATGCAAGTTGTAAAACGGAATGTGAATTGCTCAAAGTTAGCATTACTATTTCTCATCTTTTGTCTTGTATGCTGTTGTCTGCCTTGAACTTTTTTGACTGGGTTTACACTTATCGTGTGTAACATTTTCATCTTGACAAACCTCATACCTCGTGATACCTTTTTTGTGATGACACACTGTCGTTCCAGGCTTTGTAGCCTCACTCAGCATGCAGCATGCACATTACTCAGTAGCGCAAACAGCTGAGCTGTTGTCATGGATTCGGGTCAGTTTGTGTACTTTGGCACCTGTTGTTGGGCAAAACTTGTCTGCTGGTAAGCACTAAACATTAACCCTCAATAAGCAGTAACTCAGCACATTTTGAGTCTTGTTTACTGTTAACATGGCCACCAGTCACACAATGATGAGCTGGTTGTCTTGGGATTTTAAGGCTTTGTTGTACACCAACCTTATAATAATGTTCTAATGAACCTACAGCGCCACTTGCACAATCTAATGAAGATACAAGCTCAGTTTTGACTGACACTGTCACACAGCTTTTCATTTCACAAAATGTTAATTATGGTCTCTGATTGATTGTCATGCGGACAGTCAGTGCATATTATTAAGGGGGGCTGTTACGATCTGGGTTTGGTGATTCTGGGGGGTTTGCGCTCGGCACATCTGACTCGCAGTCAGGAGATCTGGGTTCACCGCGCTTGTGTCGGTTTTCTCTTGATACTTATATATTTTGTCATAGTGCTTGGACAGTGATAGCGGGCCTGCGAGAATGCTGTAGATCAGTGTTCCCCAACCTATATATACATGCATATATACACACACACACACATACACCCGCTTGCCTCACTTCTGCTTCCTCCTTCGGCGTTCGTGGTGCGTCCACTGTGGGCGCGATGCAGGAGTGGGGGTCTGAGTTATTGTAGGCAGCCAGACCAGACTGCAGTTCCGTAGCTCGGCACATCTGACTCGCAGTCAGGAGATCTGGGTTCACCGCGCTTGTGTCGATTTTCTCTTGATACTCCCGAGACTCAGAAGGTTCTTCAACAGTTTATGCGCATGCCTTGTGTGTAAGGATAATTCCTTTACTCAACGATGGCGACATCCTCTGTTGTGTCTTTCCAGTGGAGGCGGCGACGGCTCACTGGACCGCCTCCTCCCCTCGGTCAGCACAGGCCTTTCGCCTCGGAAAAGGACCACCAGTCAGTGCAAGTCTGAGCCGCCTCTCCTCCGCACCTCTAAGCGCACCATCTATACCGCGGGGCGGCCCCCCTGGTACAACGAACATGGCACACAGTCCAAAGAGGCCTTTGTCATTGGTAGGACAAGTCATGCACGTTAGGGCTCCAAGATAGTGGAAACGAATGACATTGCTATTTTATTTTATTTATTTATTTTTTAACCAACGATATATACTGCGATGTGAAAAAAAATCAGTGTCCATTTTCTACGTGAACTAGTTCAAAGTCAATTTCACCACTCCAAAAATGAACTAGTTCTTAGTTTGTTTTTGTTTTTTTCAATATGTTGCCGACTGGCTATTCCCCTTAAAAACCTGGCATTTCATTTCCCCATTGTTGCAACCCATTCAATCCACACGAGTAGCCAGCTGCAGCTTTCACCCTACAAGCTAAAAAAAAAAAAAAAAAAAAAAAAACGTCGCAGTGTGATTGCACAGTGTTTTAACTAAAGCATTCTGATACAAATACTACTTTTCTTAGTAATCTATTTTTACAATTATGTACTGTATTACAAAAGAACAATAGTTGCAACCCATTACTACTTGCTATTTGTTATTTTCCAGTCACACTGTCTGTCACTGGGATGCCGATACTGTACGTCTGTACTGGTACCCGGACCCGTAAAAGCGCTTCGATACTACGACAAACAATACCCTTTACCCGCCCGTCACATACTCCTGTATACTAGTATTCTGTCCTCCTTTGGCAGATGGCAAACAGTTCTTCAAAAAGAGTTGTTTGCTTTAAGCTGTTTAGTTTCATATTGAATCACATACATTTTTATTGTAACAAAGGTCTGATAGTGGTAGCTTAATGCTAACACACAATGTAAAAGTATTGTAACATGCGGATTGGGATCTAAAAATTTTCTTCTTTGCACTCCTTTCTGAACACTGCTACTTGTCTTTATTTTAAATTAATTTTGAATCATCTAATTTTTATTTTGTCTTCCAAATAAACTACTTCATTCATTCACTCAAAATATAACCCCAATTCCAATGAAGTTGGGATGTTGTGTTAAACATAAATAAAAACAGAATACAATGATTTGCAAATCATGTTCAACCTATATTTAATTGAATAGACTACAAAGATAAGATATTTAATGTTGAAACTGATCAACTTTATTGTTTTTAGCAAATAATCATTAACTTTTTAATTTTGTTTTCTATTTGTTTAACACAACGTCCCAACTTCATTGGAATTGGGGTTGTACTACATAGTTTTAATTTTTAAATAACAGCAACAACAATAGCCAGCCACTGCTTTAACAAAGTGCTGTTCATCGCAAAGATCAAACATAAAATACAATTACTAAAATAATAATAGTAACAAAATAAGAATCAGTATTCACATTAAATTTATGTTTCAGTGAAGTTTATTCCATGGTCAATAAAAGTTTGTGTTTTGATCAAATAAAGTAACACACATTGCAATACATAACTACATTATCAACTCTCAGTACTCGATATCGGCAAGTAGGAGGTCTGAAAAAAGTAGTATCGGTGCATCCCTAGTCTGTCATTACATTGGTGTCCACAGTGTCCAGTACTGCATATATTTAGACAGATTCCTCTTGAATAACTGACAAAAGTGTATTAAGTGTTTGAATGAATGTCTATGATCTCAGCTTCAGCCTGCCTCTTAAACTATTGCCTAAAGCCATCCACAGAGGGGGAAGTGTGTGCATTTGTGTGCCACTAACTAACATAACAGCGTACAAAATACCATCCAAGTGTTATTATGTCAACATTGTGCCACAGGTCTGTGTGGTGGCAGTGCTTCAGGAAAGACGACCGTCACTCGAAAAATCATCGAAGCCCTCGACGTTCCTTGGGTTGTCCTCCTTTCCATGGACTCCTTTTACAAGGTATGCAACCACTCGCAGCCACACATCATCATTTAACATGCGTGTCTCTTTGTGGCCCCAGGGATGACATTTTAACATGAACTAACCTGTTTTTCCTCCCACCCCTTTTTTTTTTTTATCTGTCTGGTTGGACTGGTTCGTACTCCGAGGCCAGAAACAACGATTTAGTCCAGTCCTTTACTGTGGAGGACAAATTAAAAAAAAAAACTTATTTTGGAATCCAGAGTGATGAGATCTGAAAGGAAGAATTAAGTATTAGTTTGTAAAAGTGTCTAAGAAGGGCAAAGTAGGGTGAGAAGGGCCGTTGTTCCTGCTCCTCCGTGAACCCGCACACTGTGGTTATGTAATCCTGTCACTGTGATCAGTGGTGCTGGAGTCCGGCACACTTGCCAATTTTCACACTGCTGTGTCCGCAGGGCGACATCTAAAACGTTCCTGGAATGTGTCTTGAATTTAAATTCACACGTTTATTAGCGTTGGGTCACATGGAGGCAGGAAAATTATGCTCTCCACTCATTCATTTACGTGAAGAGACCCCTATGTGATCCACATCATCCAAATAACCCGCCAGCTCGGGCTTTTAGTGTTTGACCACCTCATGCAAAGGTCACTGTGGCCGCATGATGGTCTCCTAAAATTAGTTCTCCTCACTTCTTCTGATCTTGAACAGGAATCTGTGTTCCTTAAATGCTGAGAGGTATGGCAACAAATTTGGGATCAAGCAAAAGCGCTTTCTGTTGAGCCCCATGAAATGTTTGTTATACCCCAGTATCAGTATCAAATGTTTTTGTTTAAATGTATATACAAGAACAAACAAACAAACAAAACAAATCCGATTTCAGACATCTGGCGTTCACAGTTCAACCTCCCTAATATCAAGTAAAATGACAAGTAATATGAAAATATGCTAAATGTAGGAAATCAGCAAGTTTTTATTCTCGAAAACATTTTGTCATAGTGCTTGGACAGTGATAGCGGGCCTGCGAGAATGCTGTAGATCAGTGTTCCCCAACCTATATATACATGCATATAGACACACATACACACACACACACATTGGTATATTTTCAAAATAAAACACATTGACACACGAATTGCAATACAACAGAAATTATGGTCATTAAATTTGGTCATTCTTTCTCTTCGGCCCGGTAACAAATGCCTCACGACCCGGTACCGGTCCGCGGACCAGTGGTTGGGGACGACTGCTGTGGATGATGCATAATTTATGAAACATGGTTCTGATGGTGTGCCTCAGGTCCTCTCCTCAGAACAGCAGACACGGGCTGCCAGTAACGACTATAACTTTGACCACCCTGATGCCTTCGACTTTGATTTGCTGACGCACACACTGCGAAAGCTCAAGCAGGGGAAGAGTGTGAAAATCCCCGTGTATGACTTCACAACTCATGGAAGACAGAAGGACTGGGTAAGGATGTCTGCAAAATAATGAACAGCCTGTCAGAATTATTGCATATACAGTGTTCCCCTGCTATGTCGCGATTTATTTTTTGCAGTTTGGCAGCTTTTTTTTTTTTTTTTTTTAAGCAGTTGCTTTTTTACAGGTTTTAACTGTACCGTGACCCTTGTTGATCAGTGATTTGACATTTTCTGAAAAACTCACCCATTCACTATTCTTGTGCTCAGACCAAAGTAACAACAGCATCTAGCACCATTTGGTTGCATCTTGGTGCCAAAAAACTGTTGAACTGAGTTGAGGAACTTCATTTAGACGAACGTGGGCCTTTACTGCCCTCTTTTGGGCTCTATCCATCCATCCATCCATTATCTGAGCCGCTTATCCTCACAACGGTTGCGGGAGCGCTGGAGCCTACACCAGCTGTCAACGGGCAGGAGGCTGGGTACACCCTGAACTGGTTACTAGGCAATCGCAGGGCCCATATAAACAAACAACCATTCGCACTCACATTCACACCTACGGGCAATTTAGAGTCTTCAATTAACCTACCATGCATGTTTTTGGGATATGGGAGGAAACCGGAGTGCCCAGAGAAAACCCACGCAGGCACAGGGAGAACATGCAAACTCCACACAGGATTTTCTCATTATTCACTGTATATGTAGATGCTGTAATGCCCCCGTATGTGGAAAAGAAGGGCCACGGTCACCAATGCACTTTTCAGCTATTTATTGAACACAGGGGGAACAGTAAAACCCATTCACATAAACACACGCATGCAGGAGCTGCTGTCGGCCACATCTTACGCCGAATCACTCACATGCAGATTCACCAACGTCCAATGCTCACCTTACCAGGAGACAATATATTGTCTCGCTTTCCCGGATTTTCACCGATTGGGCGTGGGTCTGGAATGTTATCCCCCACGATAAATGGTTAGTTTCTGGTTTATCTAAAATGAATATGGTCACTGGCGGTTAAATTATTAACCATCATTTTTTAGTACATTCTTACTATTTTTTTAGAAATACTCACAATGTCATGTTGCTTATCTACCACAGAAAACAGTGTATGGAGCCAGTGTTATCATCTTTGAGGGGATCATGGCCTTTACCGATAAAGAGCTCTTGCAGGTAGGGCCAAGGTTATTGTTCTTTGACAACATGACTGCAGACCACTGCACGTGATCAAACGTGTTCTTGTTTGCATGTGGGCGTTTTCGTCTTCCAATTGTATTCATGTGTAACATCCAGTATTGTTCCTGCCAAAATACATTGAGCAAATGATTAGTATGCACTTAAAGGTCCCGTATTTTACTTTTTCTAGTATTTGGGATGTAATATTGTCTCTATGGTGCCTCAGTAAACATGTGAAATATGAATTAAAATCATCCATACATCCCTGAGCTCCAGAAGATTTTCTGCCAAGAGGCCTGAAATCAGGGCATTTAAATTTCTCGCTTATCCACGTCACTAGCGAAGATCTCCACCTTCCCTCTCCGCTCCCGAGCCAGCGCTGTCAACATAACAAACACGTGTGATCTCACAAGTGGGTCTTCTACACGGAGACAACCAATCAGAGGAAAGGGGGTGGTCTTAGCCAAGTATGGACAAAGCAGATACAAAACTGGGTCAAACAGAAGTAGCTGTCAGATGGGCCTTATCTGGACAATCGTATGACAATACTGAGGTGTTTTTAAAAAAAAATGAAATTTACACTTTTATACTAAGTTCATGTTAGAGAGTCACTCGATGGAGGTCTAAATATCCAAAGTATAGCACCTTTAATGTTTTGCTTAATATCTTTTATTTTCCCTTGTAGTTGCTGGACATGAAGATCTTTGTGGATACAGACTCGGACATCCGGCTTGTGCGGCGGCTGAGGAGGGACATAACTGAGCGAGGCCGGGACATCGAGGGCGTCATCAAACAGTACAATAAGTTTGTCAAGCCAGCCTTTGAACAGTACATCGAACCCACCATGCGCCTGGCGGATATTGTGGTGCCTCGTGGTACGATCACCCTCCATTTGCATGACTTTCACTAGGAAAGGGAAGTGTGATACTAGGGGCATTCAGCAAGAAGTTGCTTTCAAGGTATTTTATTATTGCCATATCATTTCTGTTTTCATTCTGTCAGGTGGCGGGAACATGGTTGCCATTGATTTGATAGTGCAGCACGTCCACAGTCAGCTGGAGGAGGTGAGAAAGCTCACACATTCGACCTAAAGCATTTACACACACAGGAAGCACGTCATGCCAGTTAAATTTAAGTTGAGACTTGGGCCCTCCTCCTTGCTAGTATTTTTTTTTTTTTCCAAAGGCTTGGGTTCAGGGCTTGGTAAATGCCTGTCAAGTTCTTCCACAACAAACTCATCAGATTAAGTCTTTTTGGAGCATGCTTTTTATTTTTG
Source organism: Phyllopteryx taeniolatus (assembly GCF_024500385.1). Lineage (NCBI taxonomy): Eukaryota > Metazoa > Chordata > Actinopteri > Syngnathiformes > Syngnathidae > Phyllopteryx > Phyllopteryx taeniolatus. The sequence continues at coordinate 3,979,653 of NC_084502.1, forward strand.
CCCTGGAATAGAGAATGACCTTCTCCAAATGTTCCCAAAATGTTGGTAGTATAAAGATGTCTTGGTATGATGAAGATGTTATATTTGAAGTGAGCACAAGGGTCTATCTCAACCCTGATAGATGAATTAATCCAGTAAAAAGTCTTTACTGTTGTCTAGTAGTGTATTTGAGAGCACTTACCTTTCTTAACCACTCCCTCTAGTGGTTGAAAAACATGTGCTGCACTAAAAGATGATTGTGAATTATCAGCCTGGATTTTTTGTAATAACAATTTTACCAGAATGATTTAGAATGACCCTATATTGTTTCAATGTTATTCAAAGATATTAGTCAATTTTTGTGGAACAGTCCAGAGCAATGGTGAGTGTGGTCAGGAAGTGAAGAAACGGGTCCAAGCATGTTGGAACAGGTGGAGGAAGGTATCAGGCCTCTGCTAGGATGAAGGGCAAAGTTTATAAAAAAAAGTGGTGAGGTCAGCCATGATGTACGGATTAGAGACAGTGGCACTGAAGAGAAACAGGAAGCAGAGCTGGAGGTGGCGGAAATGAAGATGTTGAGGTTTGCTCTCGGAGTGACCAGGTTGGATAAAATTAGAAATTAGCTCATCAGAGGGACAGCCAAGGTTCGATCTTTTGGAGACAAAGTTAGAGAGAGCAGACTTCGATGGTTTGGACACGTCCAGAGGAGAGAGAGTCATTATATTGGTAGAAGGATGATGAGGATGGAGCTGCCAGGCAAGAGAGCTAGAGGAAGACCAAAGGGAATGTTGACGGATGTCGTGAGGGAAGACATGAGGGCAGTTGGTGTTCGAGAGGAAGATGCAGGAGATAGGAAAAGGACATGGAAAAGGATGACGCGTTGTGGCGACCCCTAAAGGGACAAGCCGAAAGGAAAAGAAGAAGTCCATTTTTGTGGAACCATGTCCATTATTATGAGCAATTATTTCATATCCTTGATAGGAATTCAATCACACAAGTTCATCGTACTATACTTCACTGAACTCATAACCTAAATAAACCTCAGTGTTTATTTTTTAGCTTCAAATTATAACCCTAAATAGTACAGTGCTGTCTGGGGAAAAAAAATTCTAACTTTCATTCACATGCGACTGTTCAGCTGCTGTCACAATATGGACCCAATTGCTTAACAGGTATTGTATATACCAGTAGCTCCCAAAGACTACATCAGTAGCTCTGAAAATAGCTCACCTGTAATGGGACATTGTGATTTCCTCGGAATGAAGTGATCATTTGAGAATGTAAACACTTAAATAATAATGCGGTACATAGATATTTATCTGTTTCCTACCTTGTTAAATTATTGTGATATATAATTAACATGATCAGTGTCCTCACATACATAAATATCCATCCATCCATCCATTTTCTGAGCCGCTTCTCCTCACTAGGGTCGCGGGCGTGCTGGAGCCTATCCCAGCTGTCATCGGGCAGGAGGCGGGGTACACCCTGAACTGGTTGCCAGCCAATCGCAGGGCACATAGGAACAAACAACCATTCACACTCACAGTCATGCCTACGGGCAATTTAGAGTCTCCAATTCATGCATGTTTTTGGGATGTGGGAGGAAACCGGAGTGCCCGGAGAAAACCCACGCAGGCACGGGGAGAACATGCAAACTCCACACAGGCGGGGCCGGGGATTGAACCCGCGTCCTCAGAACTGTGAGGCTGACGCTCTAATACATAAATATCATTAATTATAATATTAATAATAACATCAGGGTTCGCGCTGCCTGTTCGCCTCCTCGCCAACGGCTAATTAAAACAGGATGTGGCGAAGCGAATACTGCCCACATTCCACATGTTGGCGAATCAAAATCGCTTGTGTCAAAAACCCTTCCTGATAAAAGTTCAAGTGAGCGCGCTCATTCTGGCATGTGTGAACGGTGTTAATGGTTTAGTTTTCCCCCTGCTTCGTAAAATGCTTCAATCCGCCATCCAGCTGTGCTGCCTAAGACCACTTTGTCCTGCTTTTGAAATGTGTTACAATTATCTGACAGTTAAAGTTAGTCTACCAATATTTACCACCAAAGATTTAGAATATTGTTTATCTTCAACTAAAAAATTTTAATTTGAGAAAATTCTATATAAAGTCTTAAGGATTATCAAATAATAAGTGAATATTTTTAACACATACTGTAATTGGTCAGAACATTCAATCAATTTGAACTGGTTTTATACTCGCATCTTGGTGACGAAAAGTGTCACTCTCTACTTTAAACTTTGCTAACACTGACAGCAGTGCTACTGGCAAGAGTATCATTATACAGTTGACATTTTTACAATGCATGAAGTTAAATCAATAAGTCAATATTGTACTGTGATTGAAGGTTTTTCTTTTTACAATTCAACAATAAAATAAATTTTTGTTCTTCATATCAATTCATCATAACAGTTAAGCCTGTCCTACAAGAAAGACTTGTTTCTTTGTTGGCTATATCCAGTGTTGTGTTGGTCATAGTATAAAATAATTTATTTATTGTGTTTAGGGAATACTGAAGATAACGAACTTCCTCCCGAGAAATCGCATGCTAAATCGCACTCGAAATATTTGTTTAAAAGAAAGAAAGAAAAAAAAAAAAACATCACAATTAAGAGTATTATGCCATATCAATCAAGCTTATCGGCTTCCCAGGTTTAGCCGCATAAACACACATGATTTTGTGGCTAACTACACACAAGTGTGGCTAGGAGATATTTATACTGTTTAGTCACATTGGCTAAGCGGTTTCATGACCCAGTGCCAAAGCCAACCCTGCGTATAATTAAAGGTAATTTTAGCAAATGTTTTATTTCAGAATTGTGTATCAAACTGGTACCTCTTGGTATTATTCAGTACCCAATAAGTAGCTCTCAGTTTCAAAAAGGTTGGTGACCCCTCGAATATACAGAAAAGGATAAACTGACCAGCCACTATATTAGGACCTCTGGCATGAGATAATTATATCTAATACAAGAGTTGTATCAACTCTTCTGCCTTAACAAAAATAATAGTGTTCCTTTTTGATCAATGCTGTCTGAGAGATGTTACTTTAACAATAAGTTAATTATTATGGATGTAGTTTGCACTATATTGAAATCTGTTCCTGATACAGTATTTTTTATTTGCTCATGTAACTTATACAATTAAACAAAATATTAAAGACAACTGCCATTCAGTTGTACACCACTGCAAACTAAATTAAAATAAATTATATTGTTCAAGTGATAATTCAGGCGGTATAAATAAGCATTATTACCTTTGTAAAGGCAGAATATTTGGTATAGCTCTAGTGTTAGCTATTGTTATATTGTGGTTATACTGGTTATCATTATATTTTGTGGTCATAATGCTGTGGTTGGCTGTTGTACATTGACATTTCCAAAAGAGATGTGCATTGAAATCTCTCTTTTATTGATTTAGTAGAGGCACATGTAGCTTTTATTGTCCCCTTTACCCACATGTGCACTCGCACACTCATGATAAATTGCTCTCCCACTCTTTTCCCACCACACTGTCATCCCACCGCCTTCCTTGGCTCACAGCGCGAGCTCAGCGTCAGGTAGAGTGGCCTTTATCCTCTCTATCATCGATTCTCTCCTCAACATCTGCCCTCTTACCCGACTGCTCTGCTCCTGCATCCTTTTACTGCGAGATGGGGAGAAAGAGAGGGACGCGCCCAACCTCTGCCTTCACTCAAATGCTGGCTGCAATTTGACATCACCAGGCATCCCCATTATAGACCAATTAAAATTATTAGACAAAACTGCCAAAATTGTGTTAAAGGGGAACTAATCCGAAGATGTAAAAACTATTTGAACTGTGCATATATTCTTCATCAGCTGCTGTTTGCTTCAATCTATTGAGTATTTTTTCTAAAAAAATATGGTTAAAACATCGCATCTGTCTTTGCGTCCTCGCCTATGTGGGGCTGGCTTTTTTAGATCTTTTCACTCTTTCGGCTCGAGAGTGCGAATTCACGAGAATGTGACGTTTACCGTAATTTCTTGTGTATAATGCACGTTTTTCCCCAAAAGTATGTATGTCGCCATCTAGTGGTTATAAACAGCTGTACACATTCATTCCAAAATGCCAACGCCACCTGGTGGTTATAAAAAAGGTGTCGCCTACACATTCATTCCAATATGACAGGGGTATACATGACTGCGTATATGTAGTTATGCTCATAAGTTTACATACCCTGGCAGAATTTGTGAATTTTTATTTTTTTTAAAATATGACTGATGACTGAACAACAACTATTAATTTCTTTATGGTTATGTTTTGTTGAATGATAAAGCTTTTCCGAAAAGCTTGACCGTTTAATTTGAATCCCATCCATCCATCTGAGCCGCTTATCCTCACAAGGGTCGCGGGAGTGCTGGACCCTAACCCAGCTATCATTGGGCAGGAGGCGGGGTACACCCTGAACTGGTTGCCAGCCAATCGCAGGGCACACATAAACAAACAACCATTCGCACTCACAGTCACACCTACGGGCAATTTAGAGACTTCAATTAACCTACCATGCATGTTTTGGGGATGTGGGAGGAAATCTGAGTACCTGGAGAAAACCCACGCAGGCACGGGGAGAACATGCAAACTCCACACATGCGTCTGTTGATCAGAACTGTGAGGCAGACGCTCTAACCAGTCGCCCACCGTGCCGCCTAATTTGAATCCCATTAAAATAAAATTAAATGTGTTTCGCTTGGTCCTTCATGTTTTCTTGAAAGAATTGTACCCTCCATCCATCCCATCCATCTTTGGATGGATGGAAGAATAGTACCCATCTTACAAATTCTGCCTGGGTAATCAAACATATGAGCACAACTGTGTGTTTTCTAATTTATTAAATAAAAGTAGGGTTGTGAATTTCAAAATAAGAGCAAGTAAACTTAAAAAAAAATAATAATAATGTGTTCAAATAAAGTCCTTAACTCCAGAATAATTATTTGAAAAAAGCTAACAAAACACAGATAATACTTCATATTTTGATCATATGGGTAGAAGCAACATCATGCATTGTAAAAATGCATTATACATAGGGAGAAGGGTTTTCCAGAATTTTGAGGTCAACTTTGGGGGTGCGTATGATACATGGGTGCTCATTATACACAAGAAATTACGGTATATCTGGTAGCAGGTAACTCTGCCGCTTCGATGTCACTTCCAGTCTGCTGCTGATAAAGATTTCACCTCACATGGTGCCCCCTTTATGTTTATGAATTATTCTGTTTAATTCTTATTTCACAAAAGCAATATTAATCAGAGCACCGTGTTTTGACTTGTGCTGGCACATACAATGTACATGGATTTGAGGTTTTGTTCCTCTTTAAGAAATGAAGCAGTTGTGGCATCGACCTTACTGCTGAAGTGGGTGAGGTGAATGTGGAGCAGCCAGCATTTATTGTGAGGATGTTGGTTTTCCCTCTTTTTTAGAGAAATGACAACTCATGCACTCTTGCTGCCTTCTGTGTCTAAAAATACGCCCCACTGCAATGTCTGACCCCTCATCTTTGTGGGAACAGGAAAAGAGAGTGACTATAATAAAAAAAAAAAAAAAGAAAAGAGAGCTGGCAGATCTTGCTACAGTTGCACACATCAGCCGTTGAGAATTTCCAGTGCCCTGACTAAAAAGTTTTTTTTTTTTTCCTTTCATTGAACGTCGGGCCACAGCATCTCAGAGACACACACAGAGGAAGTAAGCTGGTGCTTCAGAGGAAGTGAAAAGAAATGCCAACTTTGATTAAATGACTGCCACACACGTCTATGCACACAATAGATGCACATCAGCGCAAATCACAATAGCACAAGTAAAAATCTCCACAGATAGACCGTCATGGACAACATGTCGCTGTTTCTTCTTCACTGTGAGATTGGCCCTTCATCCATTGACCCACTGTGATGCTGTGCACTTTCATTTCTCTTCCCCTTATCTGTTGTTCTCCATCTTTCTGTGTCCCCTCTGTTTTCGTTGTTTTGTTTCGTCGAAAATTACCCATAGAGGAAACTTCGCTGGGATATGTGAGCACATTTGCTATGATTTCTCTTTTCTTTGCATCTGGCTAATGCGTATCTCAGTGACATTGTTGGCACTGTAGCTGTTTGGAGCGTCATGTTAGTCACCACAACTGCATCACTACTTGTAACAGTGTGTGCTCAGTTTGCAGCCCAAGGGTTAACCCCTCGGCTAACAACTACTATTTCCAAACCAGTATATTATGTGTGGAATCTTGGAGAATTATTACAATTAACTGAGACCAAAAGATGTAAAACAAAGAGGATCCAGCTTGTTTCATCCATCCATTCATGTTTGAAGTATTAGCTTAAATTAATTCTATTATCATGGTCTCTTTTCTGTTGTAATTTTCTCCCAAATGAGGCTAACAAAGACACTGTGTGCTTTGCTATTTTGTCTTTCTGCTTTTGCAAATTGATCCTAAAGCTGTTTCGCACTTCCAATTTTTTTCAAAATTGTTTTATGCCTCTTTGCAGTCACAGTACTTACAAGTTTGTGTATGTTTTTGATGGAATGTGTGCAACTATGAACTTGCACATTGTCTGTTTTATTCATACAAAAGTGGATGGTGCTGATGGCCACCATTCTCTCTTTCTGCTCCTCTCAACCTGCACCACTATTTGTTGCCATGGTGACAGGGCAGCCCTGGCCTCCGCACACCAAGCCCAACCCCTCCCCCAGACTCTCAGCGTTCTAGAGAGTACACCCCAGGTCAAAGGCATGCACACCATCATCAGGTAAGCAAGGACAGCTTTTCACCCCAGTAAAATGCCAGCGCGTACGTAATGGATATCTTTCTTTTCCATGTCACCTCATTTAGGAACAAAGAAACCAGCCGGGATGAGTTCATCTTTTACTCCAAGAGGTTGATGCGTCTGTTGATTGAACGAGCTCTCTCCTTCTTGCCATCACAGGTGCTTAAGACCAAGATAGAGTTGATTTCATTCATTTTGAATCAATTCATTCATCATCAATACTTCACGCTGAGCCCTGTGTGAGGTTAATGGATAGATGGTGTGTCAGGAAATATTTTTTTCCTTAAAATTTAAAAACAGTATTAAAGGATCCATGTGATTTGCTTGAGCGTGACAATAATGGAAAATTCAGATACAGTGGAACCTTATTTTTTTGTTTTTTTGATTTATTTTTTTTCCAATCATTTTCTGCAATCTAACCCCACACAAAGCAGCCCATGTACATGCACAATCAACTGTTGAGTGTGTTCTTTACTCTGAGTCACTTGTGTGTTCATCATAAACATTTCTAAGGTTTTTTGTGCTTATTTTTTGAGTGTGACTGTTCAATAAGCCACCTTGGAAATGAAGACATTACTTCAAAAGAAAAACTAGATTACAGTTTGCAAATGCACACAAGGACAAAGACCTTAAGACCTGAGCATCGTTACGTTTGGCGGAAAAAGGGGGGAGCTTGCAAGCCTGAGAACACCATCCCAACTGTGAAATACGGAGTTGGCAACAAATGAAAATGACAAATATATTTTTGAGAGATGCTAGTCTGCTTCCTGACTACTTTCGGGTTGCCCTTGAGCATTCATTTCATGTTTATATTCTCACAGCTCCACATAGTCCAGACACCCCAGGGAGAGGACTATGAAGGGAGGGCTTTTCACGGGAAGAGGGTAAAAATTTTCTGAAGCCTTTTTTGTTTTAGAAATTTAGAAAGCATTTTTTTCCTAGCAACACTTCACTTTGTATTCTTCTTTTCTTTCTACGCAGATAACTGGCGTGTCCATCTTGAGGGCAGGGGAGACCATGGAGCCAGCTCTAAGAGCCGTTTGCAAAGACGTCCGCATCGGCAAAATCCTCATTCAGACCAACCAGGACACAGGAGAACCAGAGGTCCAGGTTTAAAACGATAGGATACTGGAGAAAGCCATCAAAACACTACAATATTATGGCATCAATTTATATTTTGTTTCTTACACAGCTTCATTACTTGCGTCTCCCCAAAGACATAAGTGAAGATCACGTCATTCTAATGGACTGCACCGTGTCCACCGGCGCTGCAGCCATGATGGCCGTTCGAGTGCTACTGGTGTGTACTATTTCTAGCAGCATGAAGTGAAATTGAATTAGCACAAGTCAAGTCAATTTTATTGACCAGTACACAACATTATCAAGACATTTTATATCAGGAACAGGTCCAGGACCATGCTCCTCACAAGTTCATCAAGAATCTTTATTTTTAAGCGCCATGTTGTAAAATGAGATAGAAATGCTATAGTGTTTTGGGATTATAGGTTGGCTGTGGTGTTTTCCATTGTACACTGTATGCTTGATGGAGGCTGTGGTTGTTTCAAATAAATGTGTCATTCTCTTTGTTTTAAAGTTAGTTTTCCAAGTAAACGCCAACTGATAATGTACCGCTTGAAGCCTCTTTTTAAAAGAATGTTTAATTATACCAGCCAAAGTGCTGCTTGTTGTCAAGTGAGTGGAACCACCTGCTGCCATACAGCACTCGTTTCTAAAGTTTGAGCTCGCGAGACAAACCGCTACCTCGGCCGATCGGTGGCTGGTACCTCAAAAAATTCGTATGTCTGGTCACTCGCATCTCGAGGCACCACTGTATCTCTTTAGCTTAATAACTGCATAATTGCCCAAGTCGTTGTCAGAAAACCAGAAAAAACACAACAAATTCAATGAACAAAAAGAGTCCAATTGCCGCGATTCAGCCTTTGTGTAGTACCATAACTGGATGATGGGCAGTCTACACAGATGTAAACGGAAAAAAAAAGTGTAAGCACATTAATAACAGTAAGTTAAAAAATAACTTATTCCTGTGATTCTAAAAGTATGGCTCCCACTAGTGGTATGTGAAAGAATCACTGAATGATCAAGTGAATCCAGTACAGTACATTTAAGTACAGTTCAATTGTAATTAACTTTAAGTACCGGTACAATACATTGTGTTTAATCTTTCAGAATTGTTTGTTTTCACCGTACGTTTCTGTTTCAGGACCATGATGTACAAGAGGACAAGATCTTCCTGGTTTCTCTGCTAATGGCTGAAATGGGAGTGCACTCGGTGGCCTACGCCTTCCCACAGGTCAAGATCATCACCACAGCAGTGGACAAGAAGGTCAACGATCTGTTCCACATCATACCTGGCATCGGTGAGCAGCTCACAAAGGATCATGGATGTGAACTGTAATACAGTTTCCCCACATTTAATCACGGTTCATCGATCACACCCTTAGTATATGCCGTGTTTTTATTATTTCGCTCTTTTTTTGGGGGGGGGGGGGGGACCATGTACTTTTTAGTTTATGGAATGCCAGGAGAACAGTAAAATACGTTAACCCATCAGCGCAGCAGCTGCTGTCGTCATCACCTCGCGTCCAGACACTCACGTGCGACTCGCCGACGTCCCCCACCTCTAAAAGGCAATTGCATGTACACAGAGGATTTTTTTTTTCAAAGTGAGCTGTTTTTATATGCATTTTACCAGTACAGTGGCTTTCCGCATAGTCGCGCTTCCCCACCTGCAAAGTCGCCTATTTGTAGATTTTTGGGGGGCACGTATCCTCCCTCTGGAGTATAGTTTTCCTCCCACTGTATAATCACTGTGTGCACATCAGAATCAGAATCATCTTTATTTGCCAAGTATGTCCAAAAACACACAAGGAATTTGTCTCCGGTAGTTGGAGCCGCTCTAGTACGACAACAGACAGTCAATTGACAGAGAACACTTTGGAGACAGAAAGACATTGACAAAAAAACAGTCACTGAGCAGTAAAGGGTTGCTAGTTATCTGGTAATGCCGGTAAATTATTATTATAATTATTTTTTTTTACAATTGTGCAAAAAATGCAGAGGGTACATACTGTACGTATAACAACAGTTTGTTCTCATGTGAATGGACTTGACTCGCTTTCTTTTTTAGGAAACTTTGGAGATAGATACTTTGGAACTGATGCACCCCCTGACTGGAGCGACGACGAAATGGATGAGCCCAGTTACTGATTCACCCTGAATCACTTGTCATGTACTAGCTCACCTCACAAAGGACAACGTGATGCCTCTGTGGGGCCCGGAGCAAAACAGTGATAATGTGCAGTCACCCCGTTGAAGCGTTTAAATTATTATGTTCTTCATGAAGTTGTTATATGAAGGTAAAGATATTTTTGTACATATGTTCATGGGTTCTGATGTTTTGCTTGGTCTCTGTGGGAACATTTGCAATGAGAAATGTCGCATTAAATTCCTCATACTGTGGACGACACACTGAATATGAATTTGTGTATGACTTGGGGGGGAGGGGGGAGTATTGCTTTCATCAGTCACGAGCAGTTAAATCAGTACACAAACTCAACTTTCAAGTGCACTTTCAGAACGACCATTCAATCGGAAAATGTGTAGGTGTATTTTTTCTTTTGTTTTGTTTTTTTTGTTTTTTTCCTTTCTCTCTGAGGTGTGAAAGACTGTGTTTTGCACACAGCTGAAAGGTTGCAGTGTGCAAAAACATACGCTCAGACTACTGCATGAGACTGCGGACTGTAAACTTGACCAGCCAGCAGACAGGTCCTACACTTTTTTAGCTTGACTTCTTGCTGCGAGACCACAATGCTCACTAAACACATTTCAGCCCCATGCAGCCGTTGTTTCTGGCCTTGAATGTCTGTACACTTATCAATATTGAAAAAATAGGGTCAGTTGTTTGAAGCTTTTAATTAAACAAAAACATCTATTGCATACAGACATAATGTTACTCTAAAAAAGTTGTCTTTGAATTAGCACAAAAGGGACTTTATTGCGCTTCTCCATGAGGTCACAGGCCACTGTAAAGGTTTTGTGTGAGCACGTCATTTTGTTCTCATTCATGCTTTTCTTTGCACTGTTTTGTTTACAACTACTGCTTTTTTTTAAAGTAATTATTTCAGTGTAAAGAAATGATACTGGGTGATTTTAGCTGTTTTGAATATCCCAAAGGTTATTGTTTCAATAATTTATAGGCCTCCAAGATACAACAGAAAATTTATGGAGGTCTTTTCATAACTGCTGTCAGTTATTTGTACTGACTCCTACTGTTTTGTCATAACGGTAGACTTTAACATTCATGTTGATAATAACATGGACAAAAACATTCTAAAGAACTCTCTGCTATACTCGATACATTTGACCTCTCTCAACATATTAAGAGTCCAACCCAATACTCTCACTCTGTTTGCTATGGTTGACAAGCTCACAACCCCCCGAATCAGATAGCTCCAGAACTCCTAAAAACAGATAAATGCAATGAAATTTGCTTATTATTTTAGTGAAAAAATACAATCCATCAGGTTAAATATTAGCACAAATCAGCAAAATGATAAAATGATGCTACATCTGAAGCATCTATTACCATGTCAGAATTTGATACAGTTGACCAAATAACTGTAGAGAAAACGGTTCAGCAGCTAAAACCAATACCATCTGACTTTTTCAAAGCTATTGCGAAGTCTGTGCAAGCTGATTTGCAGCAAATAATCAATTGCTCACTTCAGTCAGGCGAGTTTCCTAAAGCTCTTAAAATAGCTGCCATTAAGCCTCGGCTAAAAAAATAGAACGCTGGACGCTTCCATGTTAGCAAGCTATAGACCCATCTCAAATCTCCCTTTCATAGCCAAGATTGTTGAGAAAGTTATTTTTACCCAACTCAGCAATTTCTTGAACTTAAAAGGACTTTTTGACGAATTTCAATCAGGGTTCTGAACTCATCACAGTACATAATCTGCTCTTATCAAAGTGCTAAATCATATAAGGTTGAATACTGACTTGGGAAAGGTGTCAATTCTGGTCTTGTTGGACTTCAGTGCGGCTTTTGATACGGTAGATCATAATATACTGCTGAACAGGTTGGAAACGTGGGTAGGACTAAATGGAACAGTCCTTGAATGGTTCAGGCCTACCTGGATGAAAGGAGTTCTTTTGTAACCATTGGAAGTATTCAATCTCATTGAATGGCAATGACCTATGGGGTCCCTCAAGGGTCAGTTCTTGGACCCCTCCTGTTCAGCCTGTATATGCTACCCTCAGGTCAAATTCTTCAGAACTTTAATTTTGACTATCATAGCTATGCAGACGACACACAGTTATATCTAGCAGTGTCTCCAGATGACTACAGTTCAATTGAGGTGTTGTGTCACTGTCCAAAACAGATAAATTTCTGGATGAGCCAAACTTTCCTTCAATTAAACCACAACAAAACTGAGATAATTGTTTTTGGCAATAAAGAAAAGCGGATTGCTGTTAGTAAATACCTGGAGTCACTGTCTTTAAAAACCAATCATATCAAATCAATTACTAAAACTGCCTTCTACCATGTGAAGAACATATCCAGAGTGAAGGCTTGCATGTGTCAAGCAGACCAGGAGAAGCTCATCCATGCTTTTAGCTCAAGTAGACTTGACTATTGTAATGGTCTTCTGACTCAACTCCTTAAAATGAGCATTAAACAGCTGCAGCTCATTCAGAATGCTGCAGCTCGGGTTATGACCAGAACAAAGAGGTCAGAGCATATTACTCCAATTCTAAAGCCTTTACACTGGCTTCCAGTCAGCTTTAAAATAGATTTTAAATTTCTGCTATTGGTCTATAAATCAATAAACGGTTTAGATCATGGCGGCACGTGGGCGACTGCTTAGAGCGTCTGCCTCACAGTTCTGAGGTCCGGGGTTCAATCCCCGGCCCCACCTGTTTGGAGTTTGCATGTTCTCCCTGTACCTGCGTGGGTTTTCTCCGGGTGCTCCGGTTTCCTCCCACATCCCAAAAATATGTGTGGTAGGTTAATTGATGACTCTAAATTTCCCGGTGTGAATGTGAGTGCGAATGGTTGGTTGTTTCTATGTGCCTTGCGATTGGCTGGCAACCAGTTCAGGGTGTACCCCGCCTCCTGCCCGACGACAGTTGGGATAGGCTCCAGCACTCCCGCGACCCTTGTGAGGATAAGCGGCTCAGAAAATGGATGGATGGTTTAGATCATGAATACATGAATGAAATGCTAATGGCATATAAACCCAGTAGGGCTCCTAGATCGACAGACTCAGGTCAAATAGTCGAGCACAGAGTCCATAGCAAACATGGTGAAGCAGAATTTAGCTATTATGCTGCACACAAATGGAATAAGTTGCCAACAGAAGTGACGTCAGCCCCAAGTGTGCATGTTTTTAAGTCCAGGTTAAAAACTCATCTATTTTCCCATACTTTCTAGAGCATTTCCACTTTTAAATGATAGTTTTTGCACTGTACGCAGTTTTAAAATTTGCTTTACTTTGCTTACTGTATGTTTTTTTTAATATGTTCAATAAAAGTGCAATTGTTTTGATTTTGTTCTAGCAGTGTCTTTGATTGATGTTACGTAGTTGTATTTTCTAGTGGTTTCCACTATGGGTAGGGGGGGAAAAAATCTAATAACTGTTAAGTCGACTTAAAAAATAGGTTGAGGCAAAATTTGTGCCTCGAAGTGCCACCAGAACCATGTTTTAGCCACCGTCCATGTAGCACACGGACATTTATTGTAGATGCACACAGGGTTGGGCCAGTGATAATATTGCAAAAAACTACAGAGGACCGTCTGTAAGTGATTTTTACGACACTGTTAGGTGTTTAATGTAAATATAACGTGATATATGAGTGAGCTGAATGGTAATTTACGTTTTTTGACAAAAAATTTTAGTCACTAGCGGGCTAATGCTAATCGCGATTGCTAACTTTAGCGGCTAATTTTGTCATCTCAAATTCTGTACACCGAATTTATACCATTCACTCAGTACCAACATATGTATTTTAAGAATAGAATAGGATAAATATGATAGGAAGAATCATGTGAGTGGAAAAGGAAAATAGTGTGGGGGGGAGGGAACTCCTTACGAGACATTGTCTTAAGACATTTTTCCAAGGACATTAAAAAGCCTAACCAACTAAACCTAACTGTGTAGCCCTACTAATGCCATAGGAATTTAAAAGTTTCCTTTTCTTGAGGAAAAAAATCCTTAATGTCACAATTAACACATTTGTAATATTTGGGTGGGAGGCGGGGTACACCCTGAACCGGTCACCAGCCAATCGCACTCACAATCACACCTATGGGCAATTTACAGTCTCCAATTGACATATCACGCATGTCTTTGGGACGTGGGAGGAAACCGGAGTGCCCGGAGAAAACTGCATGTTTATCCTTAAAAATATAAATTTTATTTACAGCATGTGTTTTGATGTACCAATGAAATAATCTTCACGCAAGGTTTAATCTACAATTTTTTGCCTCTATCATCCATTTAAAAAAAAAAAAAAAGAGAGACCCTATAAACAGGAAGGATGTTGTGGTTGTCCTCTTCTCGTGGAAAGTAACCTTGATATCTTCCATCACTTTCCATAACGACCACTGACAGCTGTCAAGATGTCAGCTGGGGTAAAGTATGATTGACGCACGTCTGTTGAGCCTGATGGACAATTACAAACCAGGAGCCTGTCAGACACATATTGACCTACAAGAGGCGTGTATTGGGAAGAGGAGTGTGTGTGTTGTGTGTGAAGGACAATCAAAAGACGTGAGCGGAGCTAAGAATATCAGCAGGCTTGTTTGCTTGCTTTTCTGCAGCTGTCAGAAGATGTGAGCGTGGACATGATCAAAATGTGATGTGCATTTTTTATTTTTTTTTTGTAAATTCTGTTAGACTCCCTCAATGAAAATGAATAACATTGCTCACCCGAAATGCATTGAAACTTCAGTGCATTCTCTTGACATCAGTTCCTTGAATGACAGTGTCAGTGGAAAATTTAGCACTAGCAATGAAACCAACAGGAAGGCGTTCAATGTGTGCATGTGTGTGTGTATAGAAGTACATCCCCATTGGTAGTGCAGCGTAAGATGAGTTCACGCCTTGATGCAGGAGTGGCCGATGTGTGTGTTCCTTTTCAATCAGTTCAGTTCTTATTCTTAATTTTGTTCTCAGATTTGTCCCGCTGCTTTCCTGGTCTTCTGAGCATATCCACGACCGTCATGAAGATGTTCTTCCACGTGGCTAATGAGTGAGTAAACTGTGACTCGGAATAGTTAAAATACTCATGTTATTTATTTTATTTTGATTGGACTGACTGACACTTTTGATTTAACAATGGGCAAAATGTAGTAGTTGCCAGACCTTTCTGCCAGTCATTTTACAATACCATTTAGAATAGGGAATGATTTAACAGAAAAAGAAAGGAAAATAAAAGTACAGTTTGATCTGTGACCATTCACAGTTTTGGATTCAACCAGTGGTTGTCAAATTTTTAACACCAAGTACCACCTCAGAAAAAAAAATCGTACACTATTTACCATAACCCTTTAAAAAGCAAGCCGTAATGTAGCAATTTTTCCAAAATAAATAAAATGTACTGCATTTAAAAACAATATATAATTGCTTAGCATATCTTTACCTACATTGATGGATTGTTTTTAGCATGTTTAAAATTAAAGGTGACGAATGTCGAAGTGGCCTTTGCAAAAAAACGTTCAGTGTTCAAGTGTCAAAAACAAGACAGAGATTTTATTCCTAAAGAGAATAGTTAATATAATTGTAAGCCACTGTAACATTGTGCAGTTTGAGCATTCTGACAGAGCTTGAAAATAGGAAAATAAAAACATTACAATGTATAGCACATAAAAGTTAAATAAAAATGATACCTAAATAAATATACACAAAAAGTTATTACCTCCTCGCCTGAGAATTTAAATAATGGCAGTGAGCTCTTCTTTAAATTGGAGCATCCAGGGAAGATGCATTTTCAGTGTTGTAGCTAGCTAGTCAACTGCGTGGTATAGTGGTAGATATGGGCCAAGTAATAATAACAAACGGATAACCACTTATGCGAACCAAGGCGCTCAATTTTTATATAGTGGTGGAGGGGGGGTGGAATCATGCCGGACGCCCAAGTGCGTCACTGCGTGCCGTTTTAGCCACGCCCCCCCAACATTGTGAAAAACAGCTGAACACTATATCTCCCAAATTCAGTACTACAAGTTTGCAGTCTTTCCACATGTTTTCAGCCATTATATATGCGTTTAAGAACAAATCTCTAAATTCACTTTACGGGGTCTTTTCAGAGTAAATGCAAATGTATTGAAGTAAAAATTAAAACAACTAAATTGTACTTGCAGTGATTCTTTCGTGTACCACTAGAAGTAGCCTACTTACCACTCGTGGTAGCACACGTAGAGAATAACTGTTCTAAACTACTTGACAAATGTCTTAAGTATTATACATACGCTGTAAATGCACTGAGCTGTAATAACCACTAATGAATACACGTGCAGAATGTGGTTTGGAATTGTCTTGCTGAAATAAGCAGGGGCGCCCATGAAAAACACGATGCTTGGATGGCAGCATATGTTTCTCCAAAACCTGTATGTACCTTTCAGCATTAATGGTGCCTTCACAGATGTGTAAGTTACACATGCCATTGGCACTAACACAGCCCCATACCATCACAGATGCTGGCTTTTGAACTTTGCGTCCATAACAGTCCGGATGGTTCTTTTCCTCTTTGGCCTGAAGGACACGACGCCCACAATTTCCAAAAACAATTTGAAATGTGGACTCATCGGACCACAGAACACTTTTCCACTTTGCATCAGTCCGTCTTAGATGAGCTCGGGCCCAGAGAAGCTGGGTGTTGTTTATAAATGGCTTTTGCTTTGCATAGTAGAGTTTCAAGTTGCACTTATGGATGTACCGCCGAACTGTATTTACTGACATTGGTTTTCTGAAGTGTTCCCGAGCCCATGTGGTGATATCCTTTACACATTGATGTCGGTTTTTGATGCAGGGCCGCCTGAGGGATCGAAGGTCACGGGCATTCAATGTTGGTTTTCGGCCTTGCCGCTTACATGCAGTGATTTCTTCAGATTCTCTGAACCTTTTGATGATATTATGGACCGTAGATGATGAAATTCCAAAATTCCTTGCAATTGTACGTTGAGGAACATTGTCCTTAAACTGTTCGACTATTTTCTCACGCACTTGTTCACAAAGAGGTGAACCTTGCCCCATCTTTGCTTGTGAATGACTGAGCAATTCAGGGAAGCTCCTTTTCTACCCAATCATGGCACCCACCTGTTCCCAATTAGCCTGTTCACCTGTGGGATGTTCCAAACAGGTGTTTGATGAGCATTCCTCAACTTTCTCAGTCTTTTTTGCCACCTGTCCCAGCTTTTTTGGAACGTGTTGCAGCCATAAAATTCTAAGTTCATGATTATTTGCTAAAAACAATTAAGTTTATCAGTTTGAACATTAAATATTTTGTCTTTGTAGTGTATTCAATTAAATATAGGTTGAACATGATTTGCAAATCATTGTATTCTGTTTTTATTTATGTTTAACACAACGTCCCAACTTCATTGGAATTGGTGTTGTATATAGTATGCGAAATGGGTCCAAAGTGGGATTTTTCTTCCCCCACGGGGCCTCACATGCATTCAACATTCTACTTGGTGACCCCACAAAGTGCTGTGAGAGGGCCACAGCTGACCGAGTCGTTCTTTCTTGGACTGACTGGCCTGCGAATGGTTTTGTCTCAGGCTCAATCTCAGGTTTGTCAGCCCATCAAATAGCAACTCACCTCGACGGCAACGTGTGCGCCCCAAAAAGCTTGTCTGGGTTGTGATGAAACATTTTCCAGTGGTGCCATCGTTTCTGTGTTTAAGCAGTTTTAAAGTATCTGTCCTTTACTTGAGTATTTATTTTTCTGATGAATTCTTACTTCTACTCCCTACATTTTAAAACGGATATACTGCATCTTTCTACAACTTACTTAAAATAAACACGACGTAGGGAACATTAATGATGACGGCAACAGATTCAGAGCAGCAATTCACGCTAAAATATAAATATGCTTCGGAGGTTCTATATTACACCTCTCGTTCCGTATAGCACCATTGCACACCACTGGGATTCTTTATATCTTCATTACTGGTTCTTTAGAAATGTGATAGTTCTTTAAAGCGCCATGAAATTCTTTAGAGGTTAGATAGGTTCATAGAATTAGTAAGATAGAGTTTGTTATTCGAGAACCATTTGGTTCTCATGTGGTGTGACAGTATATAGAACCATTGCATAATGGTTGGTTCTACATAAAACCACAAATACTGGGTGCTACTGTAAATAGTACCCAAAAGCCGTTCCCCTATGCGCACAAGCCAAAGAACTTGGGAAACTGGGTATTGTGGAGAAAAAGGTGTATTTTTTTCAGTTGCTGTCATGTATATAATTGACAGAAAAAAATATATTTCTTTTATAGTTTACATTTACATTTTACAGTCTGTATTTTTGTACGCTGTAGTTAAGAGGGGTTGGATCAGTAGCCTACATTTCCAATATTTCTTTTCACAAGTACAGTATCTATACTTTTACTTAAGTGCATACTGTGAGTACTTTTACCACCTCTGCATATTTCACCATGCATCAGTGTATGTATCATTCATGTGACTTCAGGTTGAACATTGCTCACAAGAACACACAAAAAAAAAGAATGTTAGACAGTAACATGTTAACCAGGAGGAGGCGCAATGCACACACGAACCAGTAAACGTGGACAACTGTTGCCACTGGGCTCCTCCGTTCTGGTTTTGAATTTGAATTTGTACCAATGTTTTTAGCGGTTTACATTGCTCCATATAATCTTATTATTTTAAAACATTTGAATATACAAATACCTTCATATTTTATTGTATGGGTGTAGCTGTCCTCGGAAATGTCTTAATGTGTAACCATTGTACAAATACTTCTCACAATTGTTTAAAAAAAAAAATGTTCAGGATGAAAACCGAATTTAGCAGGGGAAATATTTTATTTATCCTGCATGAAAAGTTGAAGTCAAAATGATGTAAACTGAAAGTGTGTCATTTATTCTTGTTCCTAAAAGTGTTACATAGCAATTTACTCATCTTCCAGACTGCTGTTTTTTTTTGTTTTTTTTTTGTCATGTTTGTCTCAACATAAAATCAGTAGATTTTCCAAATTGAATAGTCACTATTCGTTTTGAATAGTGAATAGAGCACTCTTACATAGTATTCACACGCTGGCCAAAGATGCAAAAGTCATTTAAAGTTATTTTTTTTAACTTGGGGTTAATAATTCAGAAAATTCATTGGAACAATTTTTTATTTTCTTAGCTTTCTTTTTAAATATTGACAAAACGTTCCATGTCCAAAATTAGGCGCACGCTTTCGCAATATGAACATAACACTTTTCAAAAATTGATTAGAATTATGTTAGAAGACTGATTCTCAAAATATTTTACAAGTATCAGTAGTGGTACATGGGCTCCCTCTTGTGGTACGCAAAATGATCACTGAAATAAATGTTCAAATTGTGCATAATTTTGCAGTGACTTAAACATTTTTTTTTAATCCAGTAAATTTTTTAAGTACATTTCAGTTGTATTTATCTTTTAAGTAAGATACTGTTTATTTGCTGTTTGTTTATTTTGGTAATTTATACCTTATGTTTTAAGTAATCATTATTTCAATTTTTTTCTTTTTTTATATATTTAAGTACAGTGTTACTGTTATTGTTAACTGTGTTAGTGTGAACAATGCATAAAGTTACAATGACTTAAGCATTTTTTTTAATCCTGTAAAACACATTTGTTAAGTACAGTTCAGTTGTATTTCACTTTTAAATTAAAAATAGAGTGATATGTAATCTTTTACAAATGTTTGTTTTATAACATGTATTTAGGTACAACTTATGTTTAACTTGTGCTTTAAAGAATTCTTATTTCAGTGCATTTTTTTTTTAATTTTCCAATTTTTTAGTACAAGTGTAAATTGGGTTAATGTTAACTGTGTTTGATATGTAAGTGCCTTAAAATATTGTTACTAATACTTTTAAGGTGTAAAGCCTCAGCCTCATTTTTGATGAGCACTACCTACTACGCTACTGTATTTTAATGTTGGTCATGATGGTGGTAGTATTTTTGAAGGTGGCACTTGGTGTAAATGTAATGTTAGAAGTTACCAGGATCCTTTAGAATAGTACACACAATTGTGTTTCATCAATGACCCATTTTCAAATTGCTTCTCAATGTGTAACTTTCATTTTTGGCACTTTCTAATGTCATTTCCAGCTGAATTCATTACGGCAGCTACCCATTCACCAAATAGAAACTCACTTCCACAAGTCTTAAAATGTGGCTTTACTGCGCTTCAGCTTTTACTTACTTGAGGCAAGCGACCATGCATACGCTGGCGTGTGCGCGTGTGTCGGGGGGTTGAAAAGGTGTGGCGGGAGCTATGAGCTGAGGTCACTTTTGTTCCATCCCCGATGGAGGCGAGGAACAGTGTGGGGGTGGTTCACTTCCCCTTTCCCCTACCCTGCTACTTCCTGTGAGCACCACAACCGTTGACCACACCCGTCTCTCTCCTGGCCTTCAACCCCATGTTGTCTCGCACACACACTCGCCCCATTTTGTTGTGCAGTATATGATCATATTTCAGTATAATGTGTGAAAGTATTTCACCAGTCTGTGTGAGAGTTTTAGTAGTGTGAATGAGATAGTTTCAGCAGTATATGTGAGAGAGGAAATCCTGAATTATGTCCCCGATGCCCCTCATACATTACAGCCGTCACACATCAGCCTCCCTCTTATCCTCTTTCCGCCTTGACAACCATCTTGGTGCACAACAGGTCAGCTAATTATTGAGACAAATTAACCGTCGTAGGTGTGTGTGTGTGTGTGTGTTTGTGTGCATTTGTGTGTGCAGGCATGTCACTGTTCACAAGTTCATCCTGGCGCCGCGTTCTCAGCAAGGACAGGCCCTCCGCAGATCTCGGTCTGTGCTTAGCAACAGCCGAGTCACCGCACGGTGATGGAGGTGAGCGCAGTCTGTGGCATTGCCCTTTGGGAAAAAGACATCGGGGGAGTCAGTTGTCACAAAAAGTTGCAATCTTTACTAGAACAAATATGTACAGTGGTGCCTTGAGACACACATTTTATTTGTTCCATGCTCGTATCTAAAATCATCTTTCCCCATTGAAATGAATGGAAATGCAATTAATCTGTTCCAGCCCCCCCACCAAAAAAAACCCAACCCCATGATAATTTTTTTTCACAAGAAAAATTGCACTCAACAGTATTGTACTGTATAAAAACACACAGTAATAACATTTGCTCTCCACAGCACCTGCAGAAAACACGAGCACAAAACACACAACTGTGTATTGTCATTCAACCAATGTGAGTTCATGACTGGCTTGTGAAGTGTGCTGCCGTCATCTAGCTGTGGGAGTCTGAAGCGAACTCGCATCGCAAATTTTTGCTTCTATCTCAAGACAAAACAAAACAAAGCAAAAATTGGCTACAAGCAACAGTTCGTGTCTTGAAAAACCCGTAAGTCAAGGTACTCGTGTCTCAAGGAACCAGTGTATTTTGTTGCGATTAAAAGTCATTTAATTCATTGTTAGTAAGTACATTTTTTTCCAAGATAAAGTCGTAACAACATAATATTAAAGTTTGTTTTATTGGTATGCCGGTCCCCTTACTCTATGTATGTACTTTTTAAATTAATACAAGACAGTCATGTATTACTTGTTATTTTGTTGACCCCCAAGCTGCAGTAGTTTAAGGACCACTGATTAAGGACTGAGATGGACACGCACACTTCACTGTGCCATATACTGTATAGGGGGAGGGTTATAAACACCCCAGCCACAACATTAGGTACACATGAAAAAAGAAATCTGCCTTTTAAAAGACAATAATACTTAACGCGGTTGGCAGAACGTCCTACCCCTCTGGTTGCCTGATTGTCCAGATGTACCTAATAAAGTGTCTGCCGTGTAGGTGAAGACTGTACTGGTCGTGCTTGTGGGTTGGGGAGGTGGATGGAGCCGTGTTCCCGTAGGGGGAGAGGAGCAGAAGGGAGGGGTGCATGGAGTGAGCGAATGTGGGGGAGTGAGCCAGTGTGGGGGCAGCGAGGCCATCTGGACTGTGAAGAGGCTGAAGAAAAGCAGCGTGTGTGTGCATGTATGCGAGTGCGCGCGCGTGCGCGTGTTCATGAGGTTGTGAGCAGAATGAGGGAGTGCGGATGCCAAGGAAAGGCACACATAGCTTTACCTCAGCCATCTTGCGTGGGTCATCATCACTATTGCAGTGCCTTTGTTGTCCTCATCAGATTTACTGAATCATTATTATGAAAATGTAGCAGAATAATGAAACTCCAGTGTTTTATTATAAGTGACCAAACGTTTGCACACATGCCAGTATGTAAGTGTCTCAAAATGTGTTTCCTTCATTTTATACCGTGTTTTTTTTGTTGTTTTTTTTGTTTTTCCAATTGACATGCAATTTTAGTATGTCCCACACACTGCTCTGCTAACTAGCGTGTGAAGTAAGTAACTATGTTTTACATAGTTTTAGTGTCCACAAAAAATATTTGATAAAATAAGTCATTTTGAACATGTATTTTCTCTTTTCATGATCATATTGATCTGAAATTGCTGTCCACCCTGTCATTAGGTGGTAACTGTCCCTTTAAGAAACTGCTTTCTGTGACATTATGATAATCATTTTGTCTTTCCTCAATGGAGAGACTGTGAAAAGTATCAGAATAAATATTTACAATTGTTTCGTAATGTTCATTTGTATTATGTGTGTAGTTGGGTGTTGTCAAGCTGAACATGTCCTCTCAGCCATTGTGAAATCAACTGATATAAAAACTTTCAGAAATTTGAATTATATTTGTTAAGCAGCACACTGTCAGATTGCTAACTGAATAAGGGTCCCCATGTGCTCATAAAATGCTAACGTTAGCCAAAAATGTCCACCCTGTCAGCAAGCTCATGTTTTGCTGTTTGTGTGTAGATTGGCTGCTTTCAATTTATTTAAAAAAAAAAAAAAAAGAAGAAGAAGTGTGGGCGTCTGACCAATATGCATCCCTTACAGCACAACATCTACTAAATACTGTATAATAAATGTGAAGCTCAATGGACCATCTCAATTTTTTAGTGCGAAATGAGGACGTCTCAAAGGCACCTTATGGTGATATTGACTGACATGTGTTTGGGTACGGTTGCTCATGCTGTACATGCAATAGTAAAAAAAGGTTTGAGTACTGGTTTCATAGTTTGGGTTACGCGATGCCTTTCATTGAACAGTCAAACACACAAATACAAAATGAGAACGCATGCAAAGAGCTACAGGAAGCCAAAATTCACATCCTGACGCTCACATGAAGACGAACTGTTCATGTTCCAGACGTCACTCACAACGCTATTCAACTTAAAGTCCCTGTAAATTGAAATCATTGTTTTATTTCTAAATACATTACCCATAATTTAGATAGTTGGCAAAAACGTGAAAAGACTGACCAATATGTAATACTGAATCGTCGAGCTATACAGGAAGTCCTCAATTTCCGAACGAGTTCTGTTCCTACGCTGGCTTTATTGTTGCCGCCCCCCAGCTCTACTGTGCAACGAGAGAAGGGAGTTAACCCCGAGGAGGACAACCTCGGTCCTGGAGAAGGCGTCTCCCCTGCGTCTCCCGACCACGGTCAGGTGACCGTAGCAGGAAAGGTTAACACTTCGTATAAAGAAACTGAAATACATTAAAATAAAAAAAATAAGATGCTGTACTTACCATTACTGCTGAGTGTGTGAAAAAAGGAGGGCGAAAAAGGCAAAGATACTCCCGGCGCACAAACACAGACAAGCACTATGCACTAGCTAAGCAAAAACACTATGGTACTGGGGACAAAATGGCGGACGAGGCACGGGCATCGTAAAGTCGAAACGTCGTAGGTCGAGTACGTCGTAACTCGAGGACTTCCTGCAGTGCTAAACTGTTTTTTCAGATTATTATTATTATATATATTTTTTTTAGGAAAGGACAATTTACACGTGTAGTTAAAACAATCTTGCCTGTGAATATTCTCATTCAACCTGGTCATTCCATTTCTGCTCACATGAGAGGCGAAACGTCTTCTAAGACAAGCAGAACAGTGCATTTGAAATCAATTCAATGACCTGAGAATTTAACACAATTAAACAACTTTGCCTTAGGAATAGCATAATGCTAACACATAATGGAAAATGCCATAGCTCGGTTAATGAATAGCGTCAATAGTTGGGGTGTTATAACTCTTTAAGCAATGTGAAAACCACCACTGCTGACCAAAGAGAACATAAACTTACTTTTGGGAAAAAAGAAACATCAGTTTCAGTTTGTGATCTCAAGCTGAGGCACTTTTGGGTTCTGCAGCAGGACAATGATCCAAAACACACCAGCAAGACAACTTCTGAATGGCTTAAAAAAAATAAAAAAATAAAAAGTTTTGAAGTGGCCTAGCCAAAATCCGGATTTGAATTTGATTGAAATGCTGTGGCATGACCTTAAAAGGCCATTTATGCTTGAAAAGCCTCAATTTTTGCTGAATTAAATTGATTGTGCAAGGAAGAGTGGGCCTAAGTATCTCCACAGAGATATGAAACGCTCATTGCAGGTTATAGAAAATGCTAGATTTCAATTGTTGTTGCTGAGGGTGGCCCAACCAGTTAGTAGGTTTAGGAGGCATTTACTTTATCACACAGGACCAGGTAGATTTGAATAGTTATTTTTTTCCTTAATAAATAAATTCACCATTATACAAAATTAAATTTATTGTTTACTTGGGTCAATCTCCTGATATTTACTTTTGTTTGATGGTCTCAAAGTGGGCAAACTATTCCCCAAAAAAAAAAAAAAAGCATTTGAGAAGGGGGCAAACTCTTTCTTTTTTTTTTTTTTTTACACTGTATGTACTATCAGCCAAAACTGTCCTTGGACGGTCAGTTGAACCCGCGACCCCACCCTCCCCTAACCCTTCTGACCCTGTTCATCATATTGCCTCCCATCCCCCGTTTGTTGTTGGTCAAATCAATAACCCCTGAAGACAAGGTCCCCTCTGACATCCCCTGCCCCACGCTCGCCGCACTCAACCTAGCCGAGAGGTCACCGTGTCTCGCAAGTGTGCGACGTCATTCCCCGCTTGCCGCTCCATCCCTCTGCCTTCTGCATCAATGCTCTCCATGCCTCCGACCCACTTTTCCCTTCCTCTCCCGTCTCGGTTTTTGTCCATTCAACAGCCGGCGTGAACCGTGAAGCAGCTCCCGGATGGCGTATTGATCGGGGTTTCTATTCACCTTCACTCCCATTCTCTCGCCTCCTCGCGCTCCCCAGCGTGCTGTAATGCTCCAACCTCTTTGATTGCTGTGTTTGTGTCTGTCTGTCTGCTGCTTTCACAAATGTCTCCATTTACTGTAAGCTCCACCATTTGTCTCGCTGTCTAGCAGACACACACACATACACACAATCTTGGAAAAAAATCTCATTTCCCACAGATGTATTACAACTGTAGTCTCACTTGCAGATCTCATTTAACACATTTGTCAGGTCGGCAAGTCTTTGTCATGGTGCGTGTTTGTGTGTGTGTGTGTGTGTGTGTGTGCATACAATCCACATCTTTATGTGGGGTTTGTGTCACACTTGGTTTCCCCGAGGCCATCAGTGTTAAATCGTCATTTTGAAGAAAACACATGCAACTGAAGCATCTATGTGTTTTGCGTTTTCATACATTTACATCCAGGCTGTTGACACGTACACAAACAAAACGCATAGCTGAAGGGAGGGGAGACACGTATAGAAAAAAACAAAACAAACATTTCTAAACCAAATTAGAGGAACTGGCGAGGCGAGCAGGAGGGGGTGGGGGCAACAAAACCAGTGACCTGTGGATGGGGGGGGGGGGGGGGGGGGGGGGGGTTGAGAAACAACCCAACACGCAACAAAAACAAAGACACTAATTAAGTCAAAACACTACAAGTGGCTTACAGGGAGAAAGAGAGAGCGCACGATGCCAAACGTGCGTGTTATAATCTTTGTCAGAACATCTCTGACCTCTGACCTTTTTATTGTGTGTGTTTGTATCTGTGTGGGTTATTTGTGATCACGACTAAGGCCTAACTTGTGTCCACCCCCACCACGCACCTCCCCCATGCTAACCTTGTGTCCTCATCTGGCTCGAAGAAGTCCCGAGGTTGTGAACCTTTGTCATTAAACTTACTGATGTCACATTTACGGCCCACCATCCATTTTTAGCGAGCCTCAACATGTACTTTAAATAACTTTTGAGACAGCCAGAAATGAGAGACAGCCCAAACAATTACTACCAATCATAAATCCATTTTATATAGTTTTGCTAGGTATCAAGGACGCAAAGAACGCCCGGCTTGGCGCAGACCCGTCTGCCACATGCAGTGAGCATTACGCTTGCACGAACATCAGAATCTGAACGACATTTAAACCCCCGTTGCAGATGCACCGTCTATGAAAATACAGCCCTAAAGTGTTTATCTGACGTGACAGACGGATATTTACATTGTGTGTGTAGGTAGTCGAATTACATAAACTACAAAACAAGTATATTACTCTCAATTAAACTGTGCAATTTCTGGAGAAATTGCATGTGAATGCTAAAATGCTGAATGAAATCATGTGGAATGGTATTGAATCATGTTGAATGATTTAGAATAATGTTAAATTATATAAAATGATCTGGAATAATGTGGAACGATATTTATAGATATGGAATGAAGTGAATTGAGCTGAACAGTTTGAAATTAGAATGGTTTAAATCTGTCAAGAAATGTGTAAGCAGGAGGGAATAATGTAGAATGTGTCCTAATGTAGGACAAATGTGGGTATTTTATAATGGTAAAGTGTAAAATATGGGTGAAAACCGGAATTTGTCTCAAGTGGGAATTGGGGGAATGTGGAAAATATTTTGTCGTTGGAATGGTTTGAATCCGTCATGAAATGTTGAATTAGGAAGATATAAGCTAAAATTTGTCTATGTGGGAAAAATGAGGGTATTTGAATGTGAAAAATATGGAATTTGCGTAATGTGGGAATGTGGGTAATGTGGAAAATAATTTGCTGTTGAAACGGTTTGAATCAATCAAGAAATGTGGAAGAAGGGGGGGAAAATGTTGAATTTGACTTAATGTGGGGAAAATGTGGGTATTTTGAAGAGAGAAAATGTGGAATGTGGGTGAAAATTGGAATTTGTGTAATGTGGGAATTGGGTGAATGTGGAAATGTTTTGTAGTTGGAATGGTTTGAGTCGGTCAAGAAATTTGGAAGTCGGAGGGAAAATGTAGAATATGTATTAATGTGGGGTAAATGTGGGTATTTCAAAGTGGGAAAATGTGAAATGAGGGTGAGCACGGGAATTTGTGTAATGTGGGAATTGGGGGAATGTGGACAATATTTTGTAGTTTCGGTCAAGAAATGTTGATGGAGAAAGGAGTCATGTAGAATTTGTCTAAATGTGGGAAACAAATTTGAAAAATGTGGAATTTGCGGAATGTAGGAAATATTTTGTCATTGGAAAGGTTTGAATTGGTCAAGAAAAGTTGAAGCAGGAGGGAATAAAGTAGAATATGGTGGATTGTGGGAAAATGTGGGTATTTTAACGTGTGAAAATGTGAAATATGAGTGAAAAATGTGCCATGTGGGTAATGTGGGTATGTGGGGAATGTATGAATGTGTTTGGAAGAAATTCTGAATGAGATCAATGTTTTAAATGTGGCATGGGAATCATGTGGAACCATTTTGTTCAATGTCTCAGGAGAAATGAATGGGAAATTTATGGGTGTAAAATGTGGACTTGTGGGAGATGTGGGTAATATTTCAATGGGGAAAAACCGCGTGAATTTTTGGAATATGTTGAAGTTGGAATGGCGTAAATCGGATGAAAAATGTGGAAGTAGTTAATGCTTTCAGCGTTCACACAACTACCACTAACAACCTCACTGTACTTACCCATAAGGAGCTCAAATTCTGCTCTGGTCACCGCCGGCCTCTGTCACCTCAGTGAGAAAACCATACGCATGCCTGACAGCTCGATCAAATCTCCATACATCGCCCTCGCCGGTGTGAAGCATCCCACGCCGTCTGAGGTGACCTCTCCTTCTCAAAGTGTGTACAAATGTGGGTAATGTAGTGCAAGTGGGGTGGCAGGAAAGAATTGCCACCATATTACCATCCCGTTGATCGGGCCTGTTTCTGTGAAATGAACACTTGTCGTCGCGCTCTAGTGGAAGACAGGACACAACATCCATCCATTTTCTATGACACTTATCTTCACTGTGATCACATGGGAGGGATCACAGAAGGACAAGAGTCCTGTTTATGAATTGAAGCGCCACAGCTTCACAGCTCCGGAGATGTGGTTCTCCTCAGGACCTGTCCCAGTCGGTCCGTTCAGAATCCTCCACGGCAACAGCCTCCAAGCGAGGGGCTGGAGACGCGGCAGTAAAACAGGCCAAAATCCTGATGTGTGTGAGGGGGTGAGGTAGGGCAAGAGACAAGTTGCATACGGAGTGCAGTTGACTCAAATGCAAGAGTGGAAAAATAGGTTTTGAGTCAACATTGAAATAATTCTACGGAGGTAGGTGCTCAAGAGTACTGCAGCCCGAATAGAGAATGCCCTAGAACGTTCTGACTTCTTTTTAGATCTTGGCGTCACCACACTCACAATTTAGTCTTCAATGAACAAATAATGCATGCTTTGGGGAAGTAGGAGGAAGCCATAATGCCCAAAGAAAACCTACACAATTATGCACACTCAGTGCTTGAACACTGGAGCTGAGATTTAAACCCCAAACATCAGAACTGTCAGGCAGACGTGCTAACCACTCAACCACCGTGCCGCACTAAACAATATTCCCCACAGAAAATAAGGCTTTGCTCTGTGGAAAGACTGTCAAACTGAGAAGCTTACACATTTCAACCTGCTACCAGCGTGACCCCCACCCCCTGTCTTCCACCAACTCTCTCCCATTCTCCCTCTCTCATCCTTTTATTGGAATCCTGCTCCTTTTCCTTCCCCCCGCATCCCCCGGCCTTCGATTGCCTCATCTGGCTTTCTTGTTGGTTGCGAGTAAGCAGCTTAAACACCTACAGGGTGTGACATCAGGACCCCACGCGCCTCCAAATGTAGACAGTGCGGGCGGCGCGGAAAAAAAGGAGAGCGTTTCATCCATCTATTCTCTCTAGCCCGCTTTGCCTGGCACGGTGTGGTTAAGGCAAAGCCGAGGCTGTCCCCTCACATTAGCCCGGCCTGAGCCTGACACGTCGTCACAACCCCCAGATCCGCTTCATAGCCTCCAAACGCCCTCCCCGTCCTCTTTCCCTTGCGCTCTCTTCCGCTCAGCTCTGCCATGGGCACCGGCCCCCAATCTCCGAGGTGATTATGACAAAAACCAACGACCCCCGAGAGACGGGGCCAGCAGAGATAAGCGAGGAATAAGCGGAGGGTTTAAGGAGGAAGCGAGGATAACGAAGGAGAGGAAGGGAGTGGAGATGGATGATGGGAAAGATAGATAGATAGATAGATAGATAGATAGATAGATAGATAGATAGATAGATAGATAGATAGATAGATAGATAGATAGATAGATAGATAGATAGATAGATAGATAGATAGATAGATAGATACTGGTAATTTGCTGTGTTGCTTAAGGGTTCGTGACCTCACGTGGTCAGCTGGGTCAAATCAAACAGCGGCCCTAAAAGGTCATTAAAGGGACAGGGGAGGTTTGCTGGGGTGGAAGGATGGCGTTAACCCTTTCCCCTTGCCTGCCTGCCTGCAGAAAGGAGAGAGGATATGTAGCGGAGGAGCAGACATGGGAGGTCATATTATTGTAGCGTAGCAACCCAGGTTGGAGTGTGGGCTGAGGCGAGCAACAATATGTAATATTGCTGAGAGGTTAGACAGCTTAGAGGAACCTTTCAAGATGGATGTGGAAAGAGAGGCGCACTTTCTGCACACATGAAGGGGAGGGAAGCCAACAGAGGGGGTGGGGGTGAAGGCAGCGGTGGAAAGAAAATAGCCAATCCTCCCATCATC
Organism: Phyllopteryx taeniolatus; assembly: GCF_024500385.1. NCBI lineage: Eukaryota > Metazoa > Chordata > Actinopteri > Syngnathiformes > Syngnathidae > Phyllopteryx > Phyllopteryx taeniolatus. The sequence goes on from NC_084502.1 coordinate 4,009,606, forward strand.
CTCCGACACCCTCCCTCCCCTCTCCTCTACCTCCGCCGATCTCTCTTTCTTTCCCTCCATTCTCCCTGCGCTCAGAGCATCATTAAAACAAGTGGAGTTGCGTTCGGAGCGTGGGGCTACACTGAGACGGTGACCTCCGCAACGAGAAGACGTTCTCGCTTCGGGGAGGAGAAGGTCGTTTTGTGCGCCTCTCTCTTTCTTTTAGTTTGCTCCTACCATCTTCAGTGGAGTAAATGAGATTGGGAGGGGGTTGGAAAGTGGAGAACGGGATCAAGAGGGTAGACATGCAAAAAAGAGAGCAGAGGTGAGTTTGATGTGGGATTCACAGAACTAATAAACACCAAACAGGGAAAAGGCTGCATTGCCTTTAACAACCTGAAGACCAGATCCGGAGTGGTTTTCATATCGTTTATCGTCACGCTCAAAAGAGAACTTGCATGAGCGGTCAGCGGTCTTTCCATCAGCAGCCTCGGAGTCCAGCAGGTGAAACGAGGACAGCCCCCCCACCCTTTCCCCGCTGCATGTCGCTGTCACACAGAAGCAGAATGTGTGGGCAGCAAGTAAATACATTCCCCCTTAGCCTCCGTATGATTACAAACATCCGCTAAATCCAATAACCTCCATTCACTCGGCTTCTCCTGATGTCACTCTAAGTTTGACTCTCTCTTTCAGCACTCCTTTTTTGTAACGCCACCTGCTTTCTTGCCTTCTTCACTTCCTCACGATCCATAACGGCCTCCGAATCAGACGTTTTGCTTTTTTGCTTTCTCTCCGAGGGACGACTCGTCGCTCTCCCGCTGCTGATTTTAGTGTCACTAAGCTGCACCTTCACACATAATGTCGCCTTCCACCTTGTGCCAAATATTCCTTTGTGACGCCTACCCTCCCGCCCCCCCGCCTGCACCTGGAAGAGATAGTGTTCTTTCAGCCGCAGGCTCCGCTTTCAGTACAGCCCAGGCTGGGATGGCACAGGCCGCACACAGCTGTTCCCCGCAGTAAATTGATAAGTATTCAATGCGCCTTCCTGTGTTCCTGTGTGGCGTTTACTGCATGCCCTCTCTGTGGTTTCATGGGTCCTCGGTTCGGTGACTCTTTGCCACACACCAAGCGTTTAAGCGCTAAACATCTACCTAAACGCTGCAACCAAACTGCGACCCTGTAGCCTATTGGGTTTAGAGGCTCCCCATACAATAAACTGCACTGTTATTTTTGATTGAACCACGAAAACATGGCGCGATTGTCAAAGAAGAAGGCAATAGCCACAAATACGAGGATTTCATGTATTTTGGTGACAGAGGCTTTGCAAATCTAGCCAGGTTTCACCAAATTATAAATATAGTTGTAAAACAGTATATACAGAAGGGTGGCAAGATGGCCAACTGGTTAGCACATCTGATTCACAATACAGAACTCGTAGGTTCAAATCTGGGCTCTAACCTTCCTGTGTGTAGTTTGCATGTTCTCCCCGTGCCTCCATATGTTTTTTTTCCCAGGTGGTCCGGTTTCCTCACACATTCCAAAAACATGCCTGGTAGGTAAATTGAAGACTCAAAAATGTCTGGCTGTATGAATGTTAGTGTGAATGGAACTATTTTTGTGAGTTTTCCCACGATTCAAAATGCGTATCGCCGGCACACAGCGTCACGCAGGACCCACAGGACCCGTGTAAATCCCGAAAAAATGTCAGCCTGGAGCCTGTATGCACACAAACCTCTTTTAGCCCTACCCCCACACTCCTGAGTGGATCGCTGCGATAAGTGTCCACGGGACAGAAATACATGTGTAAGTGTCCCTAATGAAGGGAGGTGGGGATGGGTGAGGTCACAGGGGGCGGCTGAGGTCACGCTTGTCGTGTCAGGCGGATTTCAGGGCCACGTTGGCGTGAGAGAGCGCGGCTTTGCGTAAAGCAGCTTGTTTCGGGCAGGGATTGTGTTAGAAGACCCCACTCACACTGAGGAAGAGGAGAGAACCGTGCTCGGGCATTACAGACCTGCATCCTTAATCCGCATGGCCTGACATGCGTCTATCGCAGTGTTATCCGGCCCCTCGGCAGCCAACAGACTGAGGGAAAGGCCGTGCTCGGAGCCCTGCTTGGCCGCACTCGCACGTCACTCTCTCTCCACACAACTGTGCACACACACACACACACACACACACACACACACAAGCTGTACATTCACTTTCTTCCCCATTAACCTTGTCAACTTCCGCAAACCTGCAGTAATTCCTGACCACACGCTTAATTCCTAAGAAAGCCGTGACTGCATTTCCTCATTACTCACACAGGGACACGTTACATGCGCCAGCAACAACACTGAGCAGGAATAAAAGTTGTATGTATGTATGTATGTATGTATGTATGTATGTATGTATGTATGTATGTATGTATTTGACCCTTTGGTTATCCATTCAAGGCAATTGAGTCTCATTTGCAATGCCAACTTGGCTGCAGAGTAAAACAAAGCAGAATAAAAAGAAAATACAAATGCATAGGCAACAAACTGTACGGTGTGAAATAGTTACATATTTACAAAATTACATTACAGCACGTGTCAAACTCTTGGCCTGGGGGCCTGATCTGGCCTGCCACATCGTTTTATGTGGCCCGCGAAAGCAAATCAAGTGCGTCAACTATCATGAATCTCGCTAAAATCCCGACTAAAACTTCTAATTGTCATTTGTAATAAATGTTGAGCTATTGCAAAAGCATTTTTTTTGTTACCTAACCCTTTTTACAGTAACTTGAACAACAGATAAACTATTATCCTTGACTTCTGATTACAAAAATTATTTTCCCTCAACTTGTTGTGTAGATGTAATCATATGATGGGGCAAGTAAACATTTTACACGGCCCTCTGAGGGAAACCATAACTACAATGTGGCCCGTGACAAAAATGATTTTGACACCCATGCATTACATAGCATATGGTGAATAAAATGTTCATAACAGGCTAAAAAAAAGTGCGACGATCATATACAGTATTCCTAAAAAAAATTCTAAATGATGATATTGTGAAGAATACGGTGAGTTTGATTATTTTGTTGCAGAGTGTTCCAGTTGTCTGGGGTAGAAAACTGTAATCGACCAAAACTAATGCAGACTTTGGGAACAAAGAGCTTCCCACATTTGTCTTTATCGTTATAAAAAGAAAGTGTATTTCAATGGGTTGCCACCATTTGCTCTGTCAATAAGGATTGCCTTTCATATGAATGCCTAAAATTTTAACCATCAATAACGTTTTGAAAATATGACTTGAAGCGTGGCTGTTTCAGCGTGGGAGACATTTACCCATACAAAACCAAAAGTGTCTTTACCATTATCCATCCATCCATCCATCCATCCATTTTCTACCGCTTATCCGGGTAGGGTCGCGGGGGCAGTAGCTTTAGCAGGGACACCCAGGCTTCCCTCTCCCCAGCCACTTCATCCAGCTCTGCCGGGGGATCCCGAGGCGTTCCCAGGCCAGCCGAAGGACGTAGTCTCTCCAGCGTGCCCTGGGTCGTCCCCGAGGTCTCCTCCCGGTGGGACGCGCCCGGAACACCTCACCGGGGAGGCGTCCGAGAGGCATCCGAATCAGATGCCCCAGCCACCTCATCTGGCTCCTCTCGATGTGGAGGAGCAGCAACTCTACTCTGAGATCCTCCCGGATGACCAAGCTTCTCACCCTATCTCTAAGGGAGAGCCCGGACACCCTGCGGAGGAAACTCATTTCGGCCGCTTGTATCCGGGATCTTGTTCTTTCGGTCACGACCCACACCTCATGACCATAGGTGGGGGTAGGAACGTAGATCGACCGGTAAATTGAGAGCTTCGCCTTTCGGCTTAGCTCCTTCTTTACCACAACGGACCGATACAAAGTCTGCATCACTCCAGACGCTGCACCGATCCGCCTGTCGATCTCCCGTTCCATTTTTCCTTCACTCGTGAACAAGACCCCAAGATACTTGGACTCCTCCACTTGGGGCAGGATCTCATCCCCGACCTGGAGAGGGCATGCCACCCTTTTCCGACTGAGGATCATGGTCTCAGATTTGGAGGTGCCGATTCTCATCCCAGCCGCTTCACACTCGGCTGCGAACTGCTCCAGTGAGAGTTGGAGGTCATGGCATGATGAAGCCAACAGAACCACATCATTTGCAAAAAGCAGAGATGCAATACTGAGGCCACCAAACCGGACCCACTCTATGCCTCGGCTGCGCCTAGAAATTCTGTCCATAAAAGTTATGAACAGAATCGGTGACAAAGGGCAGCCTTGGCGGAGTCCAACCCTCACCGGGAACGAGTTCGACTTACTGCCGGATATGCGGACCTAACTCTGACTCCGATCGTACAGGGACCGAACAGCCCGTATTGGGGGGTTCGATACCCCATACTCCCGAAGCATCCTCCACAGGACTCCCCGAGGGACACGGTCGAACACCTTCTCCAAGTCCACAAAACACATGTAGACTGGTTGGGCGAACTCCCATGCACACTCGAGGACCCTGCCGAGGGTGTAGAGCTGGTCCACTGTTCCATGGCCAGGACGAAAACCACACTACTCCTCCTGAATCTGAGATTCGACTTCCCAACGGACCCTCCTCTCCAGCACCGCTGAAAAGACCTTACCAGGGAGGTTGAGGAGTGTTGCTGTAGTTGGAACACACCCTCCGGTACCCTTTCTTAAAAAGGGGGACCACCACCCCAGTCTGCCAATCCAGAGGCACTGTCCCCGATGTCCTTTACCATTATTGATCAAATTATATGAAAACGACCCATACATATCAGTGTTGTTTAACTGTTAAATATGACTCACAAGTCGCACCCTTCAGCGTCAGGAGAAACACATGATGGAAGTGGGGGAGTCGCTGACATTGCAAGGAGTAACACGTACTTTTTGACTTTGCGTGTTGAGGATGCACAAAAAAAAAAACACATTTGATGTTTGCTTGCTCTCTCAGTGGGAAAGTTCCCCTCTGTGAGTGTTAACTCAACCAGTGGAATTACCCCAAACTTTTCCCACCAAAAGTGACACATCACGTGACTCCAGATGGTGTTTTCCGGGCAAACCTTGTCAAACTGTCACTGTCACTTTGTGCAGCCCCTCCACGACCACCCCCGTCACCGAGTGGTGTGGTTCCTGTGGTTACCGCTAGAGGGAATGGGGCACTCGTGAGCCCCATGGCAACAGATGCCACACGTGACCCCCACGGCTTACATCATAACACACACAGCCACATCTATGATGATGATGATGATGTAATATCATAAAGCAATTTTGGTAAAAAGTGACTCCCTAGATATTCATCCCTGTTAATATCTCATTTTACTTCTCTTTGAAACATGTTATATGTGACTATTAAAATAAGTAAAACAATTTTCCAGTTTGAAGGAAATAATAAATCAATTTGCAAAATTATTTATATCATAACAATGTTTGGCTTCCAAACCAACCTCTTTACAAATAAATCTTTGCTGGCGATGTATAGTGACAGGCAGAACAATTAAACGCTCTTCCGTTTGATGGCACAAGGGACAACAAACCGTGTGCGTCGCCTGTTGCCAACAACAACAAAAACAACAAAATAAAAATAAAAAATAAAAGTCAATTTATGAGTACATCGAGACAACATTCCACTATTATTACAGTATTCATAGTTTTCGTGAATTTTTTTTTCATCATTGATGATGATGATGATGATGATGATATTCGCTCGTCTCGTTCTCGTGATTCTGTCCAGATGAAGAAGACGTGCGGGGGAGAGCAAGTGAGAGCGAGGGAGAGGTGAGGGGGGGGGGGGGGGGGGGATAATGGGGGGAGGGAGGGGGGAGAGAAAGAGAGGGGAGGGGCGAGGAGGCTCCTGATACCAGGACGCGGAAAAAGGAGGAGAGCGAGTGCAAACGGGGCTGTGGAGTGCGAGAAAACACGGGGAAATACACTTGGCAGGAAAGACAGGCAGAGGGGAGAGGACAGAGGCTTCGGAGTGGGCAGACCCCCCACCCCCCACCCCAGCCACCCCCCACCCCCCACCACCCCACTCCGGTCCTCCTTCCGTGTCGTGTCTCGGGGCTGTCACAGCACATTGGACTCGGAGGGAGCCGACACCGCCGCGCAGCGCAGAGCCCATGGGGTAACAGGTACGGCTCACTTGCGCTTGGTACGACTCGTCGCCTCTTTCTTTTTTTTCTTTTCTTTTCTTTTTTTTTGAAATCGGCTTTCGAAGACTCAACTACGCCGCGTGTCTGTGCCCCTTTTATTTCATTTCATTTATTGATTATTATTATTTTTTTGTGGAAGTTTCCGTGGCGTGTCTAGTTTCATCCATGACCTCTGCCCGTGTGTTTATTTCCGCTGATTAGAAATGGGAATGATTATTCGCGTGGCTGGGGCTCCGCGGGCTGTCCGTGACAGCGGTGTGAAAGTACCTGTTCGGTTGTCTGGCGCTTCGTGGAAACTGTCACTCATTGACACGCGTTATCACACAATTGAACACGGCGGGCACTCGTCTGTCTTTGTTTGTGTTGACACGCCGCTCTCCGAGTTGACTTTTTTTCCCTCCTTTTTCTTCCCCAAATAGAAACTTTGCTTATGGAGCACTTCTCAGCAGGGGGTGGGTAGGGGGGCGTCTGCGAGACTCGCGCAGCCTGGGCTCGAAGCCTCCTCCGCCGAGCCTCAGTTCACATTCAAAAGGGGGGCTTCTGTCTCCAGCTGAAATTTCTGCTGCGTCAACACACAAACTTGACTGCCAGGAAATAAAATCTCACTTTTGACATCAATGTTTCACAACCTTTATCGAGTCGACGCACATATTTGTACGGCACACCAGCAAACATATTTGTCAAACTGACATGATTATGACCTCATCTAATGGAGATGACATTAGAGTACTAATGTATAGTCACATATGTACTTAGTGTCAAATATTTTTGGTTGGTCACAAATTGCTATTTTTCTGTTGTATGAATGGCAACAGGTGGACACACAGGTTAATTGTAGCTTCTGTCATCTAGTGGAAGAGCATGTAATTATTCTCGCTGTCGCAATACATCGCTGGGGTACATGAACAAAGGTACCTTATTTGTAGTCAATAATCATTTTCATTTTTCAAATGAAATGAAATGGGATCATTTTCACGCATGATGAGCTCTCATGGCGCAATAACAGCCAAACTCGGAAATTTGGATTCGGGAACTAGTTGTCGTGGGTAGTCGGCCGCTAGTTTTGATGCTTTTCGAAATTTTAATCGCAGGCGAACGGCGTCGCAACGTTGCAGATGCAACAGCCAATCAAAAAATGCCATGTTGTATCATATGATCTGTGTACGAGTGAAATTGAGCTGGTCGCCGCCAAGCCTTACCAGTAAAGTGTAAACTATAGATATATTGTATTTTACAAAAGTACCTAACTACTGTATATTTATAATTTCATATGTACCTTTGGATGAAAAAGCGAAGTGTGGAGAGTCTCTGTCGGCAAAATACTCGAGTGCAGCCAATTCACGGAATGAACAGCCTCTGAAACATCCAAATTCTCCTTTTATTTCTCGCTTGTTTCCCCTCTTTGTATTTGTGCTATAGCTTTGCCAGGGCAACCCTCTTTACTCCTTGACAATCACACCATGTTGTTTGTGGTTCAATAAAAAAATAGTATAGCGGAGTGTATGTGGAGCAAAAATTATTATATATATATTTGTTTTGCTGCAGCAAGTTGGTTAATATGCGTGAGGGTCAGTCGCAGACTGTATATTTTTTCTCAATTTATTTATTATTTTTTTTCCCCAGCCTCTATCTATCTATCTATCTATCTATCTATCTATCTATCTATCTATCTATCTATCTATCTATCTATCTATCTATCTATCTATCTATCTATCTATCTATCTATCTATCTATCTATCTATCTATCTATCTTTGTGCTGTTCGATGAACTTAAACTAAGCCATTTTTGACGTAAGGAAACCCTCTTAGCGTAAAGGGTCCACACAGCGCAGTTTGACAGTGACTAACTGGATTTTTGGATTAAAAGACTATCTGGTGATTTTCCAAATTGTCTTAAGGCCCGGCCGGATTTGTGCGGTTGTTTTGTCCTCCCTCATGCCAGGTTAAGAGTTCCAGCTTGATATGATAAGCCCTCCAAAATCTTTCATTCAGTTATTCAATTATTGCAGGATTATATATTGTATGTGTGATGTGTTTGGCCCAAAAGTTGTCGCTGCATTACCTTCTTTACACCACCTTGTATGGACTGTCTCCCACAATGCTTTGTCCTTTTGCACTAGCTGCCCTGTAGCTTCCCTTAGGTGTGTGCTACCACAACAAGAATGTGTGTATGTGTGTGTACAGCAATGCTCTAAACACTGACCAAGACACCAGCGAGAAGGTGAGTGTAGGAGGGATGAGGGGGCGAGATCGACTGAAAGATGGAAAAAATATTAGCTGCGTGTTGCCCGTGAGATTAGAAACGACTTTCCACTCGGGTTCTTCCTCATGACTGAAACTTCTTTATAAAGATGACGACAAGAGATGAGACTTGAGCAGGTCTTCTGGTTGATTTCGGTCCACTCCCATGCTGGGTGGAGTAAGTGCTGGTGGTTCACTTGAAGTGAGAAAGTAATCCAACCTCAGCTGTAACCATCACATGTACCAGTGACGTTTGCCCGGTGATATAACCACTAAATGGTACTAAATGAGATAAGGGACTTACCAAACACATCTTGGGTTTGGCATGCACCTGAATGTTGTTAGCATGTCTTCAGACATGCTCACATACTGTGTTCACAAAATCCACAAGTGGTTATTTGCTGGTAGTTTGTAATTAAAGTTATCAATGAAGGACCTTTTTTTTCCCTTCCAAGTGGCATTTATCATCAGTGTTTCACTCGCTAGTCTGTCCAGAAACCAACTTCATGTTTACGTTCTTGTTCAGGGCTTGAAGTTTACTGATTCCCGAGTCAAAAATACTCACGGGGAAGCTAGCATAACGTACAACAATCCCGATCGGGCAAGCGTATGAAAATAATTATTGTCGTATGTAGGGACGTCACAATATTCACGTTATCGCGAAATTAAAAGTGCCTCGATATCGTCGAGGCCTTGTCTCGGCATAAAATAATGAGTCGTTGTGCTTAAAATGTAGTTTTCTTCTGTCTCTACGAAGCCAAGCCGCTTAGCTAGGCTGCTACAGCGCTTCAGTTCCTCATGTGAGTGTAAATTGGACGTGTAACCCAAAGAAATACACCGATTAGCTGACTGGCCCACGTGACCGCATCGTTGAGAGGAGCGCGTTAGCGTTGCAACTCCTACGGCGTACTACGCTTGTCAGCGCGTCGCTTCACAATCGACTGGACGAGATGGAGGCGCCTTGTTGTTCACGCCGGCCTCTGTCCCAGCAAACGCAGACCCACGGCTCGGGATTGCTTGGCGCGCGGCGGCCGCCACCGGGAAGCCCCGTGAGTCAAATCTCCGCGTGTCGCCACCGCCGCCCCCTCTCCTCTGACGAATTGTTTAAGCACATTGTAACAGTATCACTCTTTAGTGGTGTACTAGTGAGTCGAAAGTCGTGGGTGAATGAACATCACACGGACAGGGAATAATGATTCTAACTCCCATTAAAAAAATACCTCTGTAATTACATTCTATTAGTCACCCATCCATCCATCCATTTTATTTACCGGCTATCCTCACTTGGGTCGCGGGCTGCTCTATTAGTCACAAAAATGAAATAATAAAATAGGTCCACTCCATATCAGTGCAAAAATAATGGCAAGCAAAAATTTTAAGTCAGTTGCCCTTCGAGTCCTGCTTGTTGACCAATAAGAGAGGAGAGTGATGTCACATTGTTTGCTGTGATTCATTTTAGTGCGCTTGGAATTTTTACACACTGTGAGTACAGACCTTGGAGCGGATTTACAGAAAAATAAAGCGACCTAAAGTTTTGAAAAAACTTTTATTTTCTTGTACATTCATAGCATGATGTTTCTATTCTTTTGCTTGGGACCCATCACAGTGAACACAGTGAAGTAGATTACAGTGCAACTGGGGTTTGCTCGATTAATCTCTTCCAAAAAGGTCTGACTAAAACCAAATTGTACGAAAACGGAAGCAATACTTCCCAAAGGAAGTAGTGTAAATCCAATTAATCCATCCCAGATACCTGAAAATAGTCACAAAAAACAAATTGTATAGAGAATACCCATAACTTAACATACAGAAAACAATGTGAAATAAATACTGTATAAAGTACTAATGCAATGGATACATGAACATAAAACATACTTATGTCTTTTGTTGAAGACTCTTGATGAGGTATGAAAGACTGCAAAGAGGGGAGAGGGAGGAGCAGAGGTTATTATTATTATTATTATTAGAAGGAGGCCATTTTCATTCTTTTGCTGAACTTTTTGAGTTCATTCTTGAATTCTAGTGTTTTTCCTGTCTTTTTCAAAGGGCCAGCACTTGGAACATTCTTTGGCTTATTGAACACTCACACTCAATAACTAAACAAGAGCTACGAACAAATGAGTCCGCTTGAAAAAAAAAATAATCCTGATTCATAATTTTTGCATTTGAATGAAAATGAATCAATTTATTTTATTCTGACAATAGCTGCAATGCTTTGTTTACTTCCACCGCCATTCTGACTTGCTGCGCATGTGCATGTGCGCAGTTGTAGCTACAGTGGTTCCCGATCACGTAGCTCAGAAAGCCGCACTCTCCCCCGAGATGATAATCTTCGCGGAACGAGGCGTCCGATGGTCGTGAGGAGCTTCACGAATGTTCATGGCTAACTGCGACCAAGGCAGATGAATTGTATAAAGTTATACATGATTCAGTCAACACATCGTGGCAGATGACCGCCACTGCTAACTAGCAGCTAAGCTAACTAGCTGGCTTAGTAGAACCAGCTGTTGCCAGCCAGCGTGGCTTTACGCATTTTACGGTACCGTATAACCAACCACCGGCACGATGCGGTGAGGGATCCTGGTTAAAGTAAGCTATTTTAAACTAAAAGAAGTGTTTTGGCAACAGCTTTTTCCAGAGCAAAAAGCAGTTGCTAAAAGCGCCAGACAAAATGTGTCAGCTGTCTTCTCTGATGTGACAAAATCTGCGAACCCCCCCCAAAAAACTTTGACCAGGACTTAACCAGGAGGCCAAAGATCATTTTCAAATCATCAAATTGGAATTTTCATTTGTTGGACAATGACATGTATTTATTTTGGAATAGTGCAAGGAGTAATGATTTGATTGTAAATTGCTAGTCATTTGTTACTGTCAGTGCGAATTGGGGATTTAGACGGCGAGTCCAAACTCTACTAAACACAGAAAAATGTTCGAAATGCTTCCAATTAGGGGTATAACTATCAAATATTTTTTGAATTGATAATTGGCTAAAAATTTATTTTGCATTTAAGTTTACTGCAAAAGATTTTTTTCTATTAGTGTTTATTAGATGATTATTGTTATTTAATGATGAAACAAAACCAAATAAACACCAATTAAGCAATAGTAGAGATGCACTCGCGCGCACATACACATGTTAAAGCAGTGGCCATTCCAGTCCCAATGAAGAGAATTCAGAAGCTTTGGTGCCTTGCTCATGGGCACTGCAGCATTGACTGGTGTATCCATGTTCCTTTTGAGAAAGGGGTATTTCAGTCACATGCTGCAATGACCACAATTAGTGGGGGTACACGGCACGTCGAGAAAGTGAAGGGCTTTGATTTGGTTGCCAGTTTGGAGGCTCGTGACTCTGCCCCCTCTCTGCTGGTGCATGTGCGAGCCTGCTGGTGTGTGGGAGGTGCTCAGTGCCCCCCGTGCAGGTTGTGGGCTGAAATGTGTGCGAGCTGCTTTGTGGGTTTCTCTCCCCAGAGACACAGCGTACTCCCCTCAGTGTGTGTGTGTTTATGCAGACGGTAATCGCACATCGTTTAATGACCGTAGAGAAATCGAGAAAAGAGGTCAAATCCTCCATAAAGGCATGTGTCCATGCTTTGCTTTATCTCGCTCCCACTTTCCTCATGGTGATAACTTGTTAATGGGCACACCTGTCTAGCTAACACGCCAGCAAATGAACTGTTTGCGCTCACTTTTAAAGAGGATAAAAGATCCCTCAGGAGTTGTCTTTGACAGAGCTCTCTCGTATGTGTCACTTTTTGAATATTATCATTCTCCCTCTTAATTCAACACTTTGGCTCACACTGATCCAGGGCCAGTTGCGTCCCGCAGACCAACACCCACCCCCCACGACTTCCTGAAGCTTTTTAGATTAGCGGCCTCCATAGCACATTGTGAATACAGGTGCTCCTAATCCTAGTGGGGAGATAGTGGGGGATGTGTGTGTTTTGTGTGCGTAACATCTGTCATTCCTGTCCACCTATCCAACGTGCTCATCTCCCTGGCCCCCCACCCCCAATTAAGAACAGGTGAGTTTGACGCATCCTCACCATCCACCGCCCACCCCCTACCCACTCGCCACGTGCTAGGATTTCACATGGAAGCACCTGCATGTCCATGGCAGTTTTTAGTGGCTTTGTTCTTGGTAATTAAGTTTTCAATTAGGAAATTGTTAGTGTTTTTGTTGTTGTTTGTTTTTGTGATTAAACACAAATAAAAAAGAAGAATTTTTTTTTGTAAAGGGATGTGTTGTAATTTGTAAAACTGTATCTCTTTAGAAATGTAGCTGGGACTAATAGAAAAACATAATATATAAATAAAATATAATATATAAATAAAATAAAATAATATATAGTATACTGATTTTGACGGTGCTGACATGAAACTGATTATTTTTGGTCAGCATCAGTTCATGATTTATATTCAACTTCTTTCCACAAGCTGGTCCGGTTGCCCTTGAATGGCCCGCAATGTTGGACATGCAGGGTGGGCATCCTCAATGCAATTACCTGGCAGGCAGGCAGGCAGGCCAGCGGAGAAGACAGACACACTCCTACTCGTTTATTAATGAGGTGACTTAAGAGTCCACCCGGCTACTATAGAACGTATAAGTTTGAGCGTGGATGATGCTGAAAGCCTCCTAAAAAAAAAAAGTATGCGCTTGTTAGGTGATATTTTTCCAAGTGAATGAATTTGTCTTTTATACGCACAGCGTGAGCATTTGATGAGAAATTGAGCGGCTTTGAGCAGATACGTCTTCAGAAATGGTCTGCTAGCCTCGGGCTCTGGCTGGTGCCAGATTTCCATATCAAAGGCTCAGGTAAAAGAGCGAGAGCGAGAGAGAGAGAGAGAGAGAGAGAGAGAGAGAGAGAGAAGTACTGAATGAGGGAGAGAAAAACAAGAGAGGGGCTGATGAAACAGAAAGACGCTAGCTCCAAAACTGTTTGTCTTTTTATGTTGTTGTTTCTTTATATATATAGGTCTCCTAGTTTATTCTGTGTGTCCGTCTGAATGTAAACTCTTGTGGTAAAAACAAAAACAAAAACTTACATCGTGACAGAATTCACACGTTTCTGTCCGCTAAGTACGGAGCACAGGGACATGGTGAAGGCGGCAACTTTCTGATTATGCGGCACATCTGACCTGGGAGATTGTGCCAATGGTTCAACCCTTGTTTGAGATATATATATTTATATAAAATCGAATTGTCCAAGAGATGTGTTCATCCTGTTTAGCCCTGTGATTGACTGGTGATCCGGGAAAGCGGCAGCTTCTCTCTGACTTTGTGCGTGATAAGAAAATACATCAATATTGAATGAATGGGGATGGATAGATGGCTATTCCTCCTACTTGGCATGTCATTTCACTTGACGGTGACACTAATTAATGCATGGATTCTTTGTTTGTTGCTGTTGAACATTATCAGGCTTTGTGGAGTAATCCGGTGGTGAACTGGAGTGCTAAAGTGCCGCTAACAAGACCTGTTTAACATTCCCTCCCCTGCTCAACATACAATTATTCCACTTGGCTGCCATTAACATGTACAGTAGGACTTAGCTTTTAATTGGCCTGATATGACTAATGCCAGATCAACTCGGATTTGCTAATTAGTTTTTGCTTTAAAAGTGCCATCAGGACATGAAATATTCATTGATGTGAGGTTGAGCGAGGACTGTGGGTGGAATTATGGGATATTAGCGCTATAGGCAGGCTGCTCCAGTGCGCCGGGAGAAGAGATTGAACCTTCGCAGGCTTGTTGTGGTCGCTTATTCATACTTTGGGTGAGGCGTTAGTGTTTCGTCACACGCCCACGCACCACCTCCATTCAAAGCAGCACAAGGCCACCTCTTCTCCACCAGCCCCCACCTACGTCCTCTCTCCATTTCGCCTGCCCCCCCCATATTTTATTTTTTTTCCCGGCTACGTTTGCACTGTGTTCCTAGCGGCCATGGCAGCTGCATTTGAAAAGTAGTCCACCCTGGGATTTTGGCCATTTTCTTGTCCTTATTCAAGATTTTGTGTCGGTGTCCGTGACGGGCCGTGGAGGGACGGCGCTCCTGAGTCCCGGAGGTTCAAAGGCGCACTGAAGTTCGACTCATGATTTGCCACGGATGCCAGAAGATTCCCTCCTGGCCAGTCTTGCTCTGATGGAGCCCCTCATGTTTGTTGCCCTGGTAGCTTTAAATTAAGCCCCTCTGCCTTGACTGTGCTCCAGAGTCGGCGTCAGCATGGGGTGGGGGGGGGGGAGGGGGTTTGGCCACGACATGTAAGCTATACTCCTGCTCAATAAATGTTTGATTTTAGTTTTCTGTCAACAAATAATTTACTAATCCATCTCTTGTACCAGACATGCAAAAAAAAAAACCACACTGATTGATTGATTGATTTTATTTGGTGATAGCACAGAAAAGAGCACATTAGCACTTCCCGAAGTATCCTCACTGGGGATAAAATACAATAAAGCCAGAGGGCTTATTTCCATTGTGGTCCTCAGAACATAAAAACAACATAAAACAAAGACATGAAAGTGTAAAATCAAATCACCAGCAATGTAAGAAAAAGTTGTAAGTGGTGAGTGTGACGTACTGTCAGGATTAGTTGTGTGCACCCCGTTTTACTAGGACCGACAAGATTTCTCAAATGCATGCTGACTGCCGTGTCCAATGTTTTGACAATTTAAAGATCTCGGGCATCCACGACAATCACAGCGCGTCATGTTTGCCCCCCGTTGCCTCACGACCGTCCCGTTTTGTCCACGGTGGCCTGAAACGGTGCTGCCGGGAAAATGGTCTAAATGTAGCTTTCTTCTCTGCTCACCTTTTGGTTACTTCACCTCACACCAGGCCCCCCCCCCCGTCCTCTCTGTGCCCTCTACTCCATCCCACTCGTCCTCCTCTGATACCCCTCCCACTCCTTCATCTCCCACTTCTCCTCCTCCTCCTCCTCTTCCACCACCCTACTGTAAGTGGGCCAGGTGCCTCCTGTGGCCTCCCCTACTCCATTTCTCATTTTTACCCTTCCTCTACTCCCTTTTTCATTTTCACCCTCTCTCTGTTCCCTTCGTCATTTGTATCCCTCCTGCCGATCCAAGCTCATATCTATACCTCCTGTTTGTGCAATAAGAGTGGACACCATGCAGGATCGGAGTCTGCTGTCTTTGGCCTAATGTGGCAATCTAAATCTAAAAGGTCAAGCTAGGTCTGCAGTAAGGTGAGAAGGAGGCATAACGGGCAGAGGGAAAGACTGTTTTCTCAGTATTCACAGTACGCTTGGCTACATCTAAAACAAATACAAAGTTATACAAAATAGTGCTTATGACATCATGAGAGTGAAAAGGTGCTCTTTGCTATTGTTCCAATAGATTATTGCAGTATGACAAAGGCACGCGATTTTCAGGATATGGTCCTGATGTAATGCTTTCCTAGAAATGGCTACATTAAAAAAGAGTATTCTAACAACATAGTATTGTGTAGTGTTTTTTTTTTTTTTTTTTTAACTTTAACAGCTCAGGATTACTTTAAACAGACTTTTAGTACAGTCGTACTCACCGTTATTGGCATTTTTTGCATAACCTGTATAATGTCTTCAGAAATAAATAGAAATGTTCCAAATTTATATCATCAGGATCTTTTAATTGAAGGTCCAGAGTAATTTAACTAAGACATTTTTTCATCTTAGATATTGGAATTTAAAAGAAAAATATTGGCACCTCTCCTTAATATTTGGTTGCACACGTTTTGGCAGCGATGACAGCCTCCAAACGTTTCTTGTATATAAGCTTTTTGCACTTCTCAGATTGTATTTTCTTCCACTCCTCCTTTGCAATTTGTTCAAGTTGTTGAACATTTGTAGGGTTGTTTTCCCCAATGGCAGATTTCTGCTCCCCCCCAAAGATTTTCAATTGGACAAAGATGGACATTTTTTTCCTTTTCAACCATTCCTGTGTGCTTTTGGCTGTGTGCTTTGGGTCTTTGTCATGCTGGAGGACCCATGACCTTCGCCTCAAACCAAGTTTTCTTACACTGGATAAGACGTTTCGCTCTCAAATCTCTTGATTATTTTCTTATTTCATGATACCTGTGATACAGTCAAGGCCTCCAGTACCAGTTGTAGAAAAGCAGCCCCATACCATTATGGATCCTCCACCATGCTGGACTGCTGCCAAGGTGTTCTTTTCCTTAAAGGTGTCATTACACCGTCTGTAATCATACTGTTTGTGTGCATTGCTAAAAAGCTCTATTTTTATTTCGTCTGTCCATAAAATGTTATTATTTGCTCTTTTGTATCAAACACAAGTTCTGTATAGAAAAATGTTGTTTCACGATTCCTTTTTTTTCAAGGAGATATTCCACATTTAGCACTTAAACTTCATGGGTGCCAATAATGGTGAGCACGACTGTAGGTAATGAAGAGAAGAGCGTCGTCGTCATTGCCATGACAATTCTGTCCAATTTTTTGAGGGGGGTGTTCTTTAATCTTGATGGACCAAAATCTCGGTTGGAAAATCTGTAGAGTTTGCATGTTCTCCCTGCGCTTGCGTGGGTTTTCTCCAGTCACTCCTTCTTCCAAAACATTTATAACGGTCCATTGAAGACGCTAGTCTAAATTGTCCATAGGTTTGAATGTGAGTGTGGATCGATGGATGGACTGACTCACAAATTCCTTTGTTCTGCTTTAATAGCTGTTATATATGAAAAAATCTTTTTTGCCATTGAGACATCAGGGATGTATTACTGTCTTTGTTTGTTGCTTGAAATTTTTGGTTTCAGTTTTTCTTTATACTAAAAAATCATGTGACTGTTGATTTAATTATTTATTTATTTATTTATTTATTCCCCTCATCTAAATTAATGTGCAGTTGGTCTGTGGGGATTCTTTAAAAGAAACTACATTCGTCAGAAAACTAGAGATTAGTCATTGTTGCTGGAGCTCTCTTTCTTTATAAGTTCAGTTCCTGTTTTTAGACAGAAGTGATGAAGCCAAATGTGAACAGAAGTGAAAAAGTCCACATCCCCTTTTCAGCGGCAAGGGGCAAATTTCTCCCCTCAGTTACGTTGACTATAAGTGAACACTAAATGAAACGTACCCATTTCGTGGTTGCTGCCTCATTGTTTGCGGCTCTTTGAATGCACACGGCAACGTCCCTTTTCATTGAATCTTGTCCTCTCTCATTTCCCCCCCCCCTACCTTTCACTCATTGTAATTCCCCATGCCTTTGTCTCAGAGTAGCTCTCTTCCTTGCCCTCTTCTTTTTTCATCGCCTTCTCACCCCCGCACACCTCAATGCGTCGCTTCTCTCTGTCCACATCCCGATTGTTTTAATGTGTGCACTCGTGTGGTTGATTGGCATTTACACGGACACCTGATACTGTCACTATCTCGTGACGTGGGAATGTGTGACTTCTTAAAATTAGTTTTCCAAGATGTGTGTCTTCCTTGGCGATTGACGGCACACGTAGAAACCGTTACCGTTTTCTTTTCTTATGTGGGGCCATGCCACTCAGTGTACATTGATTCACTTTCCATCGCTGCGGGGATTGCTGGGGTTTGCAAAAGCCTGCAAGCCGTGGCGGTCGTTCATGTTAGGCAACAGGTGACAGTCTAATGACAAACCACATTAGACTAGCAGACAGACAGACGGACAGAAAAGAAGCGACAAAGAAAGCGAAGCAGACAAATGTGAGGATGTCCATGAGCCTTCTAGTTTCATCACAATGAAGTAGGTAGCCTTGAGGCACAGCAAAACAAACTTTACCATGTTTTATCTTTTCAACCCCAAAGAACCAGTCTTGAAAATAACCTTTTGGCTATCGGTGGGGAAAAAAAATAAATCTTCTAGTTCCTAAACGTTGAGCTACTTCCATGAAATTACATTTCTAATATCTTTTGGGCTAGGAAAAAAATTAAATCGATTTAACTCTGCTAAGTCGACTTAAAAATAGGTCGATGCAAAATTTCCAAACACAGTGTTGGGCAACTGATAAACTTTCCCAAAAACGACAGAGGAGCATCTGTAAGGGATTTTTAAGACAGTGTTCGATGTGTAATGTACATATAACATGATGTATGAGTGAGCTGAATGGTAGTTAGCACTTTTGACCTAAAATGGTAATCGCTAGCATGCTAATGCCTATCACGACTGCTAACCATTTAGCATATAGCATTTTGCTGTCTCAAATTCTGTACACAAAATTTATACCATACACTAAGTAGCAACATATGCAGTTTAGGGATTGAGGTCAATCCCCCATGAATGAGAATGCAATGCATGTTAGTAGTTTAAAAAAAAAAAAAAAGGTGGGGTGGCGGAGTGATTATAATTCGATTATTCGACTGATAATCAATAGGAGAATGGATTCTAAAAAGATTCAATAGTGACAGCCCTAACTAGCTTTTGTCATTTATCATACTAGCCTCGATATTGTACTGTACTATACAATTCTTGACTGAACTATACTGCATGATAGTATACTGTACTATGCAACACTGTACTATACTATATTATATTACTCTGCACCACATAGTATAGTGCAGGGGACACCAGTCTTTTTGAAAGAGCTACATCTTGGGTTTTGATAAATCTAGTTTCCCAGTTCCATACACACTGCTAAAACAACACATTTGCTCAAATTACCTTTAATTACTTCATATGTCATTATTGATAATGAATGACATTATTGATGTTATGATGCTGATCAGGTTAATGATAATTATCGACAAGGTAGAGTACACTGGATTTCTATACATCTCTGGCAGTGTTTACATTTTCAAATGCTCACTTCTACAGCATTCCCAGGAAGTCGCAACGGCCCATCACAACTGACCTATTTTTGAAGAGGCCCACTGACTACTTATGTGGTCCTTAGGGGGGCCTATCTGGTGCCTGTGTGGACCATGTTGGTGAACCCTGAACACAACACAATACTGTACTATACAGATTACACCATACTGTCACTTTGGTACACAGGATACAATATATTATAATGTTGAATACTTTTGACACTTCTATACAGTACATCCGCTAGTGTGTAAGCTTGAGACTCTACTGAAGAAAGGATCGCTACTGACTTGTTGTAATCATCAGTTTAAATACAATGAAATACTGGATTCTTCGGTGTGTCTGAGGGCTGTGGGGAACGTATCCAAGAATATTACACCATAATCACCCACCACAGCAATCTTAGCTGCATACACATCTGTTCCAGAGTTTCTTCTTTTACGCCAACCATTTCAGGAGCATAAAGTACAATAACACGTATTGAACAGTTTTTGGATGGACGTTTGTTGTGTTACACTGTGCTATGTTGAGTCTTGTGGTCAAGTGTCGTCCCTGTCCACTTCTTCATCAGTCCATTGAGTATTGTGCCATAGCGCATCGATCTGATCATTTGTCTTCTTTTTCAGCCACAACACCACTTTTGTTCTCCATCTCTTCTCGTCTTTTCTCTCTTGCGTCCCCGACCGTCTCCTCTCGTCTTTCTATATTTAGATGCCCCTCTCCTCTCCCCTTGATTCCTCTCCCTTTATCTTACCTCCTTCTTTTTTCTTTTTTTTATACCTGCTGTTGAAGGACAGATTTGCCGAGGCGCTCCAAGATTCCTCGGTGTTGGATTGTTGTGGCGTTTTTGTTCAGCTCGATGAGTGACACGGCAGCCTCAGGCCATTCTATAAAAGTGTGCTTTTATAAACACATCTTTGTATTTAAATCACTTGTATAATAGACAGAGGAAGTGAGTGAATGTTGCGTATTGATGGTTACACTACGATAGTACAATTAAGTGTTTTGTAATTTTTTTATTTATTTTTTGCTATGTGTGCACTGCAGTGTTTGTGAATTAGATTTGCCAGATTTACTCATGAAGGTGCAGGTTGGGGGGCATGGGGTGGTGACTTTAAACCCAAGCTGCACAGCTTTTTTTCCCACTCTTTTCTTTTCTAAACTCTTTCTGAACAGAGGCCCAGAGGCGTGGATTTAAGAAAGATGTCTCCGTTTGCTTTCGTACTGAGCAACAGTCCCACCAAGTTACCCTAATACACATGCACACGCAGTCGCGCACGCACACGCGCGCACCGGACACCCGCCTCGGCACCAGATAGCTTGCCACCAGTGAGTCACCATCACCCAGTCATTCAAAAAGCACACATCTTCATAAACAACAATGAGCTCACAAGTCGTGATGATTTAGTGAACATTCATTTCTTATGCATTGTTATTTTGGCACGTTTCAGTTAACAGCGACTGCACTCTCATACGGAGAGCTGTTTGTAATATTTTGGTTATTTTATTTATTCCATGAGACAGGCAAAATGAGCATTATTGTTTTTTCAAAGGGAGACTTTCTCATTTTGGATCTCAGAGCGTTTTCAGGTGTATCCTGTCAAATTATGACTATGTTAAGAAGTAGATGATTGGCAGAGTGCAGAAGCTGTAGGTTTGTTCCACCTCTGTTTACATAAGAGGCCAAGCCTAGCAAAGACTGACTGTCTTGTTTTCTCTTTGTGTCCCCTTTAACTTCTGTGCCCTCCCTCCTTTGCCTTTCAGCTTTCACACCCTCCAGTGGCACTCACTCTCCCCATCCTGCCCTCCTCCTTCCTTTACAACCCCTCTTTCTGTCCTTACAGCCCCAATCATCCACACCTCCTCCCCACCTCCCGCACCTTTTCATTTGGCCTCTCTAACTGCAGTAATGAGATGTTTTATTATTTGCAATTTGCAGCTTTTAATAGAGAGAAAATTTAGGCTAAGCCCCGGGTCGTCAGTCAGGTTGTCGTCACGGGAGGCCGAGCGGGCTTAGAGAAGAAGATAGCTCAGAAATGACATAGTACACTCACAATAGAATGCTGCACGCAATCGGTATCACTGGCTGGTGTTGTGGGTTCACCCGAGGACTTCAGCATCCAAACAAAAACGCATACTGTCACTTTGGAATGATTTTAGTCTGTCTTTACTATGACTGGATTTCAAAGCGAGGCTTAACACCTTGTGAAGGCTGGAGTTGAGAAAACGAGAGAGTGATGTCATAAGACTGGAGGTTGATTCACTTGCAGACATGCCGATTGTGAACCTGCAAAGCATGATGGGTGACCTAGGCATAGAGTATGTGACGGCTTGGTGTGGGCATTACCTTTCAGGTGCAGGGTGGGATGGAAGGGAAGGAGGGCGGATGAAGGAAGTCGCATTAAGTCTTTCTAAGCCTCCTCGGATCCTCTTTGGTGCCTCTCCACATGACACGACTATCCTTCTTTCCTCCACCTTGGCTGCTTGGAGAGCGGCCAGCCAGCGAGCGGACGGAGAGGTGGAGGTGGAAAATACAGCATGCTCAAGGCTGATGGGGACGAGGTAGGTGCATAAATTGAGGGCTGGGACCTGGTAGTAAAAAAGTGTCAAATAGTCAGAGGTAAAGAACTGCAACAAAGATGAAACCAGAGGAGATGAAACGAGCGCAGCATGAAAAAAAGAAAATGAAGAAGCTAAGAATACGTTCTTAATATATATATATTTTAATGTGGCTGGTGAACCTGCCAGTCACTGGCTGAGTGTGTGTGTGTGTGCGTGTGTGCATGTGTGTTATATTTCGTGCCCTCCCTTGTTGATGGGCGGCCGCACTGGCTTGTCCCGAAAGGCTGCCAGCTCCGTCGGATTGGGGATTAACCTCGGGATAATGGCCCTGATGCCCAGTTGAGTGGAAGCAAAGCTGTTTAAAAATATTGGCTGCCTGACTCATTTTCCTCTCCCTTCCTGTCTTTCACTCTCCGTCTCTCTCATGTCTCCGTTCACCTCGTCTACAACTCTTTCTTTTTGGACTCCTCACCTCCAAGCGGTGTTTCCATGCTTCCTTTTCACAGTGACCTTTCACCGCCCTCATGTCGCGATGGAGGAAGAGTGAGCGTAGCAGTTAGTGCTGGTTCAGAACTACGTTTTGAATCAAGCAAGAATCGTGAGAAACAGCCATAAATAAATGCCATTTTAAATGTAGTTTGACATTTTAAATTTCCACGTATTCATGTTTTTATAACTTATGCATTTTTATACAAGGAAGTCTCCCCCGTTTGCAATGTGACGCCTCAATACATATTCGTACTGTATTTACACGTGAGCGTTCATATTCGACAGTCGAGTGAAATCAGCATTAGCACCCTCTCACGCAGACTTAAAAAAACAATGATGTACCTGCAATATTCATATATGGGATCAAGAATACTTTACATTGGCATCATATGTGCTGCATATACACATACTTGTATGCAGCTTCTGTGTTTTTTTTTTCTGTATAGTCTACATAAAACTAATTATTTACTTCTCTCCTTAAAAGTCATTGTGTTCCAGTTGAATTCACATTTATAAGAAATTTAAAATCCAAAAAAGAACTACGAAGTTGGGATGCTTGACAATAAGTAGTGAGTGCCACCTCTTGGCTATTATAGCCCACCTTGGTGTTCCCTCTGCGATTCTCCACAGTTTTACTTTTTGTTCATTCTTTGGCTACTTAGTTTTTACACCAGAAAGACCACAATGTGCCTGCTGATCACTGTTTTTTTGTGAGGGAAATTTGTTTGACTTTTATGGAGCATAGATGGAAGGATATACTATAAAGGGATATACAGTATTTTGATGGGTAACATTCCAAACAGACCTGAGAGTTTGAAGAAGATAACTGGTGTAACACTAAAAAGTAACACTTTTGCTCACTATTGGTATGATTAAAAAAAACAAAAAAACAAAAACAATAATGATAATATATAATAAAATATCTACTTTATTTTTATACTTGTATTATTCCCCAACACCAAACTGATCCAAGCATGGTTTTATTTTGGACCTTTGCACAAGCTGTAAGTGTAAAACTGTCCAAAATGTCTCTGTAAAATGAGTAATATGTATTCAGGAGTCTAATCTGGCCAACCGATTGCTGACTGATTGATGAATTGATCAAACTAAAATATTACATGCGCTCATTTAACCCTCATTTCTTGAAGCAATCTTTTTTTTATATAATTATTTTTCAATTATAAAATTTCTGCTCATTCACCTCAGCTGTATCGAACTGTAAACACAGACAGACTCCAACCCCTCATGAGGGCTGTAACTCGGTTTTCGCTCACTTGTTCACCCCGCTGAAGCCCTTTTGTCAAGTAATGTGCAGAACTGTGACATTTGCTGAGCAGAGAAGTGCAATTTGTATGCAGCGTGATTAGATGACGGTGGCAATTTTCTGAGGCGCATACTGGCCACTAAAGGATAATGTGTCTCCACTTCCTGAAAATACTTGTATTGTAAAAATGTATTAAATTGCATGGACAGAAGCTTCAACATACATGACATGACCTGCAGAACAGTTACTCGTAGCACTCTTTTTTTGCGCAGAGCCGACCCGTTCGTTAGGCAATATAGGCTGATGCCAAGGGCGTCGTGGCCTCCAGGGACTGCTAAAATTGGAGAGAAAAATGAAAAAAAATAAATAAAAAAAATCACCTTTAATATACTGTAATTATATCAAAACTATTAATTGCTTTTAACGCCTAGAGTGGAAATTCTAACATAGATTAAACTGTAAAGCAATGCCCACTTCATATTAATACAAATGATAATCCCAAATCATACCATACCAAATGAGATATAGTAATGGAATGTCGCAGTTGTACTGCGTCTGTCATGAACGGAACAGAGGATAGGACCCAAAAATGCAGGACTCCAAAACAAATGGACAGTTTCAAAAAGAGAGGTTTAATATAAGGGCAGAGGTCGGTACACAGGCAGGCAATCGAAAAAAGGCAACAGTACCAAAAACGTGAGGCAAAAAGGCGAGGTCGATAATCGGAACAGCGTCTAGTCTTACTGTGAGTCTTGAACGTGGAAACAAGGAATGCTGGAACGCGACGACAAGGTACAACAAACTGGCGACGAGAAAGAATGAGACACGAGGTTAAATGCAAGGGGTAATTGGGGTGAACGAGGCACAGGTGGTGAAGATGCTCTCAGGAGCAAGTGTGTATGAAAAAGAGGGAAGACAAAAACCGGAACACACACCCATGACAGTACGCCCCCCTTAACGGCCGGCCCCAGACGCCCCCGGAGCCCCTGGATGCGCAACGTGGAAGTCCCGATTGAGCGAGTCATCCACGATAAACGCAGATGGCACCCATGAACGTTCCTCAGGCCCGTAGCCCTCCCAGTCCACCAGATATTGAATCCCCCTCCGACGAGACGACAACAGCCGCCTCACAGTGAAGACAGGGCCCCCATCCACGAACCGGGGGGAGGAGGTGGCCTGGAAGGCAGGACGAGAGGGGACTCCCGGGCTGGCTTGAGCAGGCTGACGTGAAAAGCAGAGTGGACCCGCATCGACTTTGGGAGCCGAAGCTTCACGGTGACAGGGTTAATGATCTTTGTGATGGGGAAGGGCCCAACGAACCTGGGAGACAGCTTCCGGGACTCCACCCGTAGTGGAATATGCTTGGTGGAGAGCAAAACCCGCTGACCCACTTTGTCCTCCTATGGTCAGCTGCGGTCTTGTAGGACCGTCCCTGGCGCAGGAGCATCTGGCGGGCTCGCTCCCAGGTCCTCCTGCAGCGTCTCACCAAGGTCAAGGCCGCTGGAACTGTGGACTCTGGGGCTATGGCAGGAACTAGAGATGGTTGATAACCATGCACAACATGAAAAGGCAATAGACCAGTGGATGCAGAGGGGAGGGAATTATGAGAGAATTCGACCCATACCAGTTTCTGAGACCAGGATCGCGGCTCCTGTGAAGCGAGACATCAGAGGCCAGTCTCCAGGTCTTGGTTCAGCCTCTCGGTTTGTCCGTTGGTTTCACGGTGAAACCCAGATGACAGACTGACGGTAGCACCTATGAGATTGCAAAACTCCTTCCAAAATTGAGATTGAGTCTTGGCAATGCCTGGGTGACATACAGTCCGGTTAGTGTGAGCCCAGTGGATGACTCTTCCCCTTAAGATCGGAACCACATAAAGCCTGTTTTCAGGGCAATTTTCAGGGCTATGAGTGTTCTTCAGAGCCTCCTTTACTGCAGTCTCAAAGTCCCAAACAAAAGCAGAAACGAAACATGACTTGGGCATCAAGGTTTTAGGGTTGGACAAAGAATTCTCTGTGCAGAAAATGCGCGATAAAGCATCTGGCTTACCATCTTTAGAACCAGGTCGGTAGGATAATGTGAAATTGAATCTAGTGAAGAACAGAGCCCATCTAGCCTGCCTCGCATTTAATCTCTTAGCAGTTTTAAGATATTCCAGGTTCTTGTGATCGGTCCATACAAAAAACGGAGTATGTGCCCCTCTAGTCAGTGCCTCCACTCCACCAAAGCCACCTTGACTGCCAGCAGTTCACGGTCACCGATGTCATAATTTCTCTCGGCTGGGGTCAGTTTTTTTGAGAGATAAGCACAAGGATGTAACTTACCATCCTTGAGAGATCTCTGGCAGAGCACTGCTCCTATACCGGCATCAGACGCATCAACTTCTACCACAAACTGCTGCTTGAGATCTGGCAAAGTGAAGATGGGAGTGGAGGTAAAGCTCGATTTAAGTTTTTGAAAAAATGCCTGAGAAAGCGGGTTCCATACGAAAGATCTGTGTGGCGAAGTAAGATCATGCAAAGGCGAGGCTATAGAACAGAAATTTCTAATGAACTTTCTGTAGAAATTAGCGAACCCTAAGAACCTTGGTACGTCTTTGCGTGACGTGGGAGTGGGCCAATTAGTCACGGCATCAACTTTGCAAGGGTCCATTTTGATTTTACCTGGAGCCAGCACAAACCCCAGAAAAGAAACTGACGCCTTGTGGAACTCACATTTCTCCGCCTTGACATATAGTTAATTCTGCAGTAACTGCTGCGACACAGAGCGGACATGAATGATGTGAGTCTCCTCATCCGGGGAGAATATCAAAATATCGTCCAAATATACAAAAACGTACACATTCAACATGTCACGCAAGACATCATTGACAAAGTTATGGAAAACAGCTGGAGCGTTAGTTAGTCCAAAAGGCATCACCAAATACTCATAATATCCCGTTGGTGTGTTGAATGCTGTTTTCCATGCATCCCCCTCCCTTATCCTGACTAGATGATAAGCATTTCTTAAGTCTAGTTTGGTGAAAATCTTGCCTCCCTCCGGGAACTCAAAGGCGGTGGAGATGAGAGGAAGAGGGTACCTGTTTTTCACAGTTATGTCATTGAGACCCGATGGGGATGAAGATGGGCGAATAATCCCAGCTGCCAGTGATTCATCCACATACTCCTTCATAGCCTTGTGTTCCGGCCCTGAAAGAGAGAATAACCTCCCTCGTGGGGGTGTGGTTCCAAGCAGCAAGTCAACAGCACAGTCATAAGGTCTGTCTTGGAAAAAACGTCTTTAATGTCCTGGTAACAGGTGGGCACTTGAGAGGAGTCAGGATCCCCTCATGGGGTCTGTGGATTGTCATTTGAAACATAGCCCTGAACATAACATGGAGGCTTGAAACAGTTCTGGGCGCAATTGCTGCCCCATGACATAACCTGCCCAGAGGACCAGTCAATGTGGGGGTTATGTAATTTCAACCATGGGTTCCCTAAAATAAGGTCATGATTCATGGTGTCAAAAACATGAAAACTAATGCGTTCTGAGTGAGAATCAGGAAATGTCAATGTGAGTGGGTGCGGTGAGTGATCTTGCCCATAAAACTGCCGTCTGCAGCATAGGTGTTGCGGTAGCGTTCTATTTGAAAGGTTCTAACATGCATCCGTCTAACGAGGAGGGATTCAGGAGAGTCAGAACCAGAGTCAATTAATACAGGTGTATGAATTTCTTGATCAGGAGAGCATAGTGTCACTTTAGGAAGAACCTGGGCAGGGTCTTCCTTAATGAAATTTAGACGCACCGCTCCCGTGCCCTTGCTCCCGGCAACCTTGACGTGACAGTTGCTCACGGAATGACCTAACTGCCCGCAGTAGAAGCACCGCCCTTCCCTCAGCCGGCGTTGACGTTCCTCAGGGGAGAGACGGAACCTGCCAGTTGCATGGGTTCATCCATGGTGACGCCAGCCAGTGGATTGAGACCGGAAACAGGGGATCTGCCCTGGTTTGGCTGGTCACCGAGGCTCGTCCTCCAAGTGCGCGGTGACGCAGCCCTCCGCCGAACACCATCCAGCTCGCAATCCAAAAGCCTCTTGTCGATTTTTACGGCGAGAGCGATAAGATTGTCCAAGTCAGTCAGCAGGTCTAGCGGGACCAAATGATCCTTGACGGCGGGGGATAGTCCTTGGAAAAATGCATCGAGCAGTGCCCTGTTATTCCACTGACTCTCAGCTGCTAGAATGCGAAACTCAATCGCTTAATCTGAAACCCTGTGCTTGGCTTGGTGTAAGGTGTAAGGTGGAAAACTGAAAAATTTGCTCCATAGTCTTTACGAAAAAAGCCCACGAATGACACGCGGCGGAATTGCGGCTCCATTCAGCAGTAGCCCACGCCTCTGCATGACCAGTCAGGTGGGAAATGACGAAAGCGATCTTTGCCCGCTCGGTGGGGAAGGCAGCTGCCTGCAGCTCAAAGTGGAGTTCGCACTGAGTGAAGGAAAAGGCTTAATGTTCCCAGAATCTCCAGAGAACCTATCTGGTCGAGAGAGCTGTGGGCAGACAGCAGCGGAGGTGGCAGGGGTCTGCATGGTGACTGCTTCACATGGAAACGTTGGTACTGTGCCGGTATCGGGTGTTGTGCCAACTGGTTCCTTCTTTTTAATCATTTTCATAAGAACGTCAAACTGTGAGGCCACCTGTCTCATCATATTGTCCTGATGTTCTGATAGTCCCGCTAGATGAAGGTGGAGGGCAGCAAACTGCTCATCCTGCTTCGAGAGGTGTTGACCCTGCGCTTGAAGGGCTTTGCGCACCGGGTCTGAGTCTGCTGGGTCCATGTTATGGCCAGTTCGTTCTGTCATGAACGGAACAGAGGATAGGATCCAAAAATGCACAACTCCAAAACAAATGGACAGTTTCAAAAAGAGATTTAATATACGGGCACAGGTCAGTACACAGGCAGGCAATCCAAAAAAAGGCAACAGTATCCAAAAACGTGAGGCAAAAAGCCGAGGTCGATAATCGGAACAGGGTCTAGTCTTACTGTGAGTCTTGGACGTGGAAACAAGGAATGCTGGAACGCGACGACAAGGTAAAACGAACTGGCGACGAGAAAGAATGAGACACGGGATTAAATGTAAGCGGTAATTGGGGTGAACGAGGCACAGGTGGGGAAGATGCTCTCAGGAGCAGGTGTGTATGAAACAGGGGGAAGACAAAAACCGGAACACACACCCATGGCAGCGTCAGTCATTTCATGTAGTGTTCTATTAAGTTGATAAGATAAGTTGCTCCTGAGCGATTAGCCTCAGCATGGTATGCTAATCAGTAGATAAACAGTTTTATATTTTTTGTAGCTATGCGGGATCTTAATTGTCATCGATCATTTGTCGACAAATGTACCCCAGTCGGTGTCGTCGTTGGCTTATTATACACTTTTATTATTTGTTGTTTTTATGTCTGACGAACTACCTTTTTTCCTACTTTTATCAGGCAATGAGAATGCGATTTCCTTTTAACACTTTTACTGTCTATATAACATTTGTAAGCCTAGTTGTTCATTGTGATACAGTTAAAATTGTTTAAAGCATGGTAAACTTCACTTAATTAGTACACATTATTATTATTATTGCTCCATAATTTAGCATTTCCACATGCCATATTAAACTACATATTACTTTGTCCTTGCATCGGCTCATCAACATTTCCCTGCAATTCCGATAAAGTTGTCTCGTCTAATATGCATATTTTTTAAAAATTGTATAACATGCATCTATTAGGTTTTTCTTGTTTAAGTTTTTCTTTTTAAATTGGGTGACATTTTATAAATAAATTATAAATTAACGACAATGTTGAAAACAATGCTATTCGATTTGTATGTCCTGTAAATCGCAAATGGAGTGGGGGTGCCTTATAAAATCTCACCCCGGGCGCCACATTGGGTAGTGCTGGCTGTGTTTTTGAATGGGACTTTATGTTTAATGTTTTCACCCACACTCATAAGCGGAACCCATCTAAGGGAAACCTCACGTAAACAAAGTTTTGCTCCGTGTTTGGTCCAGAAGGTCGTTTGTACTGGAAGCTGATGACAGGCTTGGAGCGACAGATTGAATAGAGAGAAACACAAGGAGGAAGGAGCCCCGTCCTCTCACTCCATCACAAGTCTCATCACTTTAGTCGCCTGGTCGGGCCTAAAGTGACTTTGCTGTGATGTGACCACCGCAAAGCGGCCGTGACGCCACGAAGGCTCGGTTAAGCGTGTGCGTTTTAGGTCTCATACGCGTTTGTGTGTTGGAGGACAGCGGCGTTGTGTGTGTGTGACTTTAGAACAAGGGGGCTCTCCATCGTGTGTGTGTTTGTGTGTGTGTGTGTGTGTGCGCGTGTGTGTGTTGGTCGGGCAGGGCTGAATGACGACAGTCACTTCCAATTTGGAGTCAAAAGGGTGACAGAGTCTTGGAGCTCTGGTGGCAGTTTCACTGAAACAAAACCACATGTCAACCTTATTGTGTCTTCTTAAGAAAATTCATGGAAGGATGAAAATATTTGTATATACCACCAAGCAAATCTGTAAGGAAAAAAAAAAAAAGTGAGTAAAACTGGAAAGAGTTGGTATTGCTCGTTCTGGAAAAGTGACTGGAGGGAATCGATGCTGAAACAAAACAAGCCAATTAGGCTTGGAGAGAGTTTAGAGGTCAAAATGTACTCTTTAAAAAGTTCCTCCTCTCTAATTAACTACATATGCAGTTTTTTGGACCAATATGTGATTAAGCAAACATTTCCCTCCCTCACATGCTTCATTTCTGCTCTTACACTCTAATCATCTTTTTTTTTAAAAAAAATTTCTCGGTTTGTTCATTTTAGTCAAGGCAACCTTTAATGCGCAATATTGGATGTTCTCAAAATTTCACATTTAGTTTGGATTACAACATACCAATCCAGGATGAAAGTTGAAAATATTCATATTCCTCTTTCTCTTCTACAGTACAGTATATCCTATCAAAAGTCAAACAATGTTATCATACTGTCCTTCCAATTTCATATCCTTTGTTTCATAAATCAAAGAGCGACAGAAACTACAGTGGCGCCTTGAGATACGAGTGATGGATTTTTTTGCCTTGAGTTGCAAGCGCAAACTTGAGATTCGAGCGCTATATGGTGCCAGTAAACCCAACTAAATTCACTTCCCAATAAGCAATGTTTGGCAGATAGTGAACAATTCTTCAAAGTCGAGGGTTCAAGCCGTTGAATGCCGCGGCCAGTTGAAGTTTACTGTCAAACTAAAGATAAAACCAAAGGCCATGTTTTCACTGCAGGTCAATTACCATCTTTGTTGCCCAACGTGACATGTACAACGGACCTCCGTATACCTGTTCAGCACCTGTCAATTATCCGCAGATTTTTGCTATTCACGGTCCAGCCTGGTCCTTATCCCCCGCGAATAGCGGGAGTTCACTATATCAGATTTTTTTTTTCATATCCGACCCAGGCCAGCTCAGGTCGCGCTCATCCAACCAGGATGTCATCCAAAAGCGACAAATGTCACAATTGTTCGACAAAACACAAAAAAGCAACGGCGGACACATGAGCGGAAAACAGTCTGTGGCGAAAAGAAGATGCCTTCGGATGGACAAATATTAGAATATGTTGGCTCTGGTTGCACAAAATCCTTGAAATTGCCACAAATGCGCCATGATGAGATCTACACGAGGAGCTGTATTTCCGCGAACACAAAGCGCCTCGTGTTTATGCCCATGCACAACGTGATGTCCTATTTTGTGCGCATGCCTGTGATGTCACGGAAGCATTCCATCCTCAGTAGAAGTCGCATTTGTTTGTGGCATGTAAACGACTACATAAAAAGATTTCACCCAAAAAAAAAAATCACAATTGGGCATCATGTGCTGCAGTGTGAATGTAGCCAAAGAGAATTACACGTGAATTTAAAACAAACCAACAACTTTGCTTCAGCGTGATGCTAACACATAATGGAAAACACCATCGACGCTAATACTTAACATCGATAGTCGCAGTGTTATAACCCCTTAAGCAATGGATATTCCAACACAAACAGTGGAACAACACATGTAGACAGACAATATCACAAATCTAACGTGCATATAGTATTTATCCTCTGCAAAAAACAACCAATTTTATAGTAGCTTATTATGTCACAGTCGTCGTGAAACTATTCTTCTTCGTTTGTGTCTGCATGACTGTTTTATATTGCTCCCCGGTGGGCAGGACAGGCACACCAGAAGGAGCAGCACAATGATTGAATTGAAGCATTAAATCAAAAAGCACAAACTGTTTAATTCTTGGCATTCTATTTCTTATTATGTTATTACTCATCTTTGTTGTCTGATTCTGATAAAGGATGCCTCTTGTCATTGGTGCAAGCATGTGGTGTGTTGTCATAGTTTTTCCATGATGTAGTGTGACCATGCTGCTTGTCAGTATGATGGCGATTTGGCAACATTTGCATTGATTTTGACTTTTGAAATGGTGAACGGGAAACCTGAGTGATCCAAGTTCGACTGGTTGTTCCCGATTGTGACTTTTTAGTTCCCTTTAAGAGTTCTGTGTTGGAGATTGACCCTGTATTTAATTAGCAGGGTGTTTTGGTGAATGAAGGACCTTTGAAGTGTTGTGTGTGTGGCTGTATAGCGTTTTTATCTTATAGAAACGGGCTGGCTTTACAATATTGAATACAAGTGACCCTGAGAAAGCAAGAGAAAGGAGGCTGTCTTTTAAGCGACTTGTTTTTTCTGCAAAGGTGATTGGAGAAGACTCGATATTTCTATCGTGCCAACACAGAAAGGAAAGAATATCTCAAGGTGAAAACAGCAATAGATTTTTCTGAGCAATGCGTCAGCCAGAGGAAAAACACACAAAATAACTATATCTAGTCGCCTTACAAAACACACATCCGTGCATTTCTCACTCTTCGCTGGTTCAAATAAACGCTTATCCTAAAAAAACAGGTTAAGAATTAGCAAAAAATTGATCAAATTTTTCTTCCGTCTTCCATCCGTGCAGTGGTCCAGCGCTGCTCACAGGAGACGCGTTTGTCCGATTGGACGTGGGAGACATTGTGGATTTATGTGATCCTACAAGCCATCAGGTTGAGCAGAGCTTTGCTAAACATGACCTGAAGTGTGCCGGCCCCGGAGCAAACGTTGCTGTCACCTTGGCCGAGGCGAGCTGTCATCTCTCCTAGCGGCCCATGAGACCTGACAGCTGTGGCGTTCCCAAAACAAATCACCGCTGCGTTTGGTAACAACCGGCGTCCCCGCGATTTAGTCCTCGTTCAGACGAGAGTGGGAAAGGCAGCTGCTAATGCTCTGGCTAATGCACTGCGCAAGTGTGTGCGTGTGTTCATGTTTGGGCTTGCTTCGTCTTGTTTTCCCGCCACGTGCACACCTCCCTTTGTGAATTTCCTCGTGCCCCTATCTTTTGTTATCACCTGCATCTCTTTGTGTTCAAGCTTGAAATGCCTTTTGTGTGCAGGCAAAAAAAAAAAAAAAAAAAAAGAAAACCCTGGAAAATAGATGCCAAATTCTGACTACAATCCACAAATTCTAATCTGTATGGGGTTATTTTAGCATGTGTGCATCGCTCTTCAAATTGTCTCGAATGAAGCAATTCTTTGTAGCTGTTGACGTCTATCACTCAGACTCAACTGTGGAAGACCAGAAGCTCTGAGGTTAAAGTTCAAGAGAGTTTTGTTTTGTGGTGGAAGTGAGGCGGTGTTTATTGATTTAATGCTAAACTTCACGCTGGTGGTCTGCCCTGAATAAGTTTTGTTTTTTTAAACTCCTTCTCAACTCTTTAGCGAACATATTGTAACGTAACTGTCATGTCTAATGAGCCCACACACACACACACACACACACACTTTCTCTCTGACACACACGCTCAAGTCAACCAGTCAGACAGTTTAAACAGAGATTTCTGTGTATTTATTGCTGGGCTGTTTTTAGACATCAAACTACAGCAGTTGCGGTGTGGCATCTATTGATGTCGTTGTCTTTATGTCACGTTCATTATTGAAAGATCCTTAGCCTGGTGTGCCTTTCTTTTGCTAAATACACTTTATTCTCCATCTTCTTACATTAGAATTTAAACAATGTACCCGGGCAAAATTGTTGACAGTTTATTCAACTCTAGAGATATTGCGACTCTGATTTGTTCAGATTTTTATTTTTGTCTGGCCTCAGGGCTCTCTATTGGGGCACTGACCAGGAATCAAAACGCATTCATCTGCATGAAAGGCAGCGGCATGTGTAGCGCAAAACCACCAGTGCATTTAATGCCCAAGTAAAATTACATTTATTGTACTGTATATAATGTACAAGGTTTTCTAATGTAGTTCTCCTGATATGTGGATAACTACTTGACTTGTATGTAATCCATTAAAGCATTATTTGCATATTAAACCTCACCAGAGGGGCTGCAGCCCTGCACACCGGCAGCAACACCTACATGCCTCTTTAACCACTATTCATTTCTTAAAAATTGGAGATGTCAGTTAATCAAGAACGACATTTAAATTATATGATAGCGTTCATGAATAACTGCTTTCGAAGTCAAATTGCAGAACGTTTTTGACTTATGTTTGCATTGAGTCATAGTTACTGGATTTAACACAAAGGTATATCATGCTTAAAACTGGAGCATCTCAGAAAAAATTATTAAAATGCAATTGAGTGGTCACAGGTGAACAGCATCGCCGCGTTGCAGATGTGACGGCCAATCAGAAATGCCATGTCGTATCTCATGAGATTTCAAAACAAAAATTACATTTCCGGTTGCGAATTGACATGCAGCCGGATGTCGCCAAGCTGCACCGATAATATATATCATGTTTAACAAAAATACTTCAATATTCATAATTTAATTATTGTGGATAAAAAAGCAAAGCGTGAAGAGTCTCTGTCGCCGCAGTGCACGAGCCCAGTCAATGAATGTAGCTAACAGCCTCTCAAATATCCACAATCTCCCCTTTAGTTCCCGTTAACTCTCTCTTTATGTTACAGTAATCGCCTGCTATATCATGGTTCAAGCTTTGCTGAGTTTTAGTCAAATGCAATTCTTCTGCCTTCTCTCTTAGAATTGTGGAAGAGCGGCGTTTGTTCAGCTACCCAGATGAACAACAGGAAGGAGGACATGGAGATCTCCTCTCACTACCGTCAGCTCCTCCGAGAGCTCAACGAGCAGAGACAACACGGCATCCTCTGTGACGCCTGTGTCATCGTGGACGGAAAGATCTTCAAGGCACACAAGAACATCCTCCTGGGCTCCTCCCGCTACTTCAAGACTCTTTACTGCCAGGTGAGGGTCAAAAGTCTCGCCATCACTCCGTGATGTCTCGACTAGCTAAATAAAGGCTGCTTCTCTTGACGTCTCAGGTTAAAAAAGGTTCAGAGCCTCACCATCAGACTACAGTCACCCACCTGGACATCGTGACCGCGACAGGCTTTAAAGCCATCCTTGACTTCATGTACTCTGCTCATCTCGCCCTAACAAGTAAGAACGTCATTGAGGTCATGTCGGCGGCCAGCTACTTGCAGATGACAGACATCGTCCAAGCGTGCCACAGCTTCATCAAGGCCGCCCTGGACATCAGCATCCGCTCTGAGATGGCCGACGAACTGGCCGACTTTGAAATGGGGGCCGTGGTCACCGCCGGCATAGGAGGTGGCGGCGGAGGCGGAGGAGGAGGAGTTGGTCTAACCGGAGTAGGGGGAGTCGCCGGAGTGGGCTTGGGAGGAGGCGGGATTGTAGGCATGGCCTCGGAAGCCCTCGCCTCCATCATGTCCGGTCGCAGCACCTCCCCCTGGCTGGCACGCCGCACCAGCCCCGCCAACTCCTCCGGGGACTCGGCCATCGCCAGCTGCCACGAGGGAGGCAGCACGTACGGCAAGGAGGACCAAGAACCCCCCAAGAGCCACGAGAGCCAGGAGGAAGCTTGCCACGACTCCCAGCCTGCTTGGCCGCACGACTACAGGCCTGTCAGCGTCAAAGAGGAACAGGTGTCCCCCGCCTCTTCCTCGCATCCCCGGGACACCCCCAGGGGTGCAGCCCAGAGCCAGAGGGATCAGGTGGCAGGAGGCCCAAGTGCAGGTGCAGATGGATCCTGGCAGCCCTTATCAGGATCGGGGCGGAGGAAGAACAGGAAAAACAAGGACACGGTCAGACATATAACCCAGCAGGCTGAGAGGAACTGGGACAGAGAGCGGGAAAGGGACAGTAGGCCTGGATCTCCTCTACCGTCCATGCTTGCTGTGGCCGGCTGGAACTACAATGGACAGGACATCCCAGGTATGACTTGACATGACAGAACAATCGTATTTGTTTGTTTTTAAACTCAAGATGTTTGCACTGCATTTATGTCTCACAACAGCAAACCTTTTGCATTTTGTTGTGGATTAGGATGGCTTCAGGCCAGAAGGCCAGAATGATTCTGGATTTAACTCTATTTAAAATGTATTTTGAACTACCTTTAAAACTCTTTAAGGGTGTGATGAGTTAAACAAGTGGAGTCAAGGCAAATCCTTGATCCTGAGAAAGATCGGTCTGTTTCATCACAATTAAAAGGTTTAAAAGTTGGAAGTTGTTTCACTCTGAATAAAGCAGATTATCTATTTGTAATTTGTATACTCATTAACAAGAGTACTCAAAAACATCAGTGTTTACTTGGCACATGGAAGAATGCATTACTCATTCATTTCAGCGTGAATTTTGCAATTTGATTGAATTTGTCTTTTTTTTTCTTTTTTTTTTAAAAAATGATTAACAGTTCAGCTTCCAAAACAACATTGTCGCTTTGCGCACAGCTTGTACCGGTAAAAGTATGCACGTGTTTTGTACAGAAAGTTTACTAGCCGAGAATGACCTCTTTTCCTCCTACGCGGTTGAGATTAGCTTGCTTCCACGCTAACGTGTTCGAACTAAGATCTTCTTTTCCTTTCGGCTTGTCCCTTTAGGGGTCGCCACACCGCGTCATCCTTTTACATGTAAGCCTATCCTGCATCCTCCTCTCGAACACAAACTGCCCTCATGTCTTCCCTCATGTCTTCCCTCACTGATGCAGTCCCACCTCCACTTTAAATTCGTCTGTCACACCTACAGCACACCTCACCGCTGTTCTGCTGCCCTCGTACATGTCCTGTATTATTCTAACATACTTCTCTGCCACTCCAGACTTCCGCATGCAGTACCACAGTTCCTCTCTGGGTACTCTGTCATACGCTTTCTCTAGATCTACAAAGACACAAAGTAGCTCCTTCTGACCTTCTCTATACTTTTCCATCAACATCCTCAAGGCAAATAATGCCTCTGTGGTACTCTTTCTAGGCATGAAACCATACTGTTACTCGCAAATACTCACTTCTGTCCTGAGTCTAGCCTCCACTACTCTTTCCCATAACTTCCTTGTGTGGCTCATCAACTTTATTCCTCCTTAGTTCCCACACCTCTGCACATTACCCTTGTTCTTAAAAATGGGCACCAGCACACTTTTCCTCGATTCCTCAGGCATCTTCTCACGCGTTAGAATTCTATTGAACAAGCTGGTCAAAAACTTCACAGCCACCTCTCCTAGATGCTTCCATACCTCCACAGGAATGTCATCAAGACCAACTGCCTTTCCATTTTTCCTCCTCTTTAATGCCTTTCTAACTTCCCCCTTACTAATCATTGCCACTTCCTGGTCCACCACACTTGCCTCTTATACTCTCTCTTCCCTCTTCATCAACTCCTCAAAGTATTCTTTCCATCAAGCGAGCACACTGCTGGCACCAGTCAACATATTTCCATCTCTATCCTTAATCACCCTAACCTGCTGCACATCCTTCCCATCTCTATCCCTCTGTCTGGCCAGCCTGTATAGATCCTTTTCTCCTTCTTTAGTGTCAAACCTGCCATACATGTCATCATATGCCCCTTGTTTGGCCTTTGCCACCTCTACCTTTGCCCTGTGTCGCATCTCAATGTATTCCTTTCGCCTCTCCTCGGTCCTCTCAGTGTCCCACTTCTTCTTAGCTAACCTTTTTCCTTGTATGATTTCCTGTACTGTGAGGTTCCACCACCAAGTCTCCTTCTCTCCTTTCCTGCCAGAAGATACACCAAGTACTCTCCTGCCTGTCTTTCTGATCACCTTGGCTGCTGTGGTCCGGTCTTCTGGAAGCTCCTCCTTTCCACCTCCGAAAAGCTGCACAACTCTCGTCCTGTCTCAGCTTCCACCACATGGTTCTCTGCTCTGCCTTTGTCTTCCTAATTTTCCTCCCCACCACCAGAGTCATCTTACAAACCACCATCCTATGCTGTCTAGCCACACTCTCCCCTACCACAACCTTACAGTCGGTAACCTCCTTCAGATTACATCGTCTGCACAAAATGTAATCCACCTGCGTGCTTCTACCTCCGCTCTTGTAGGTCACCCTATGTTCCTGCCTCTT
Organism: Phyllopteryx taeniolatus; assembly: GCF_024500385.1. Taxonomy (NCBI): domain Eukaryota; kingdom Metazoa; phylum Chordata; class Actinopteri; order Syngnathiformes; family Syngnathidae; genus Phyllopteryx; species Phyllopteryx taeniolatus. Next base: position 4,047,509 of record NC_084502.1, read on the forward strand.
CTGGAAAAAAGTGTTCACTACAGCCATTTGCATCCTTGTTGCGAAGTCTACCACCATCTGTCCCTCCAAGTTCCTTTCCTGGATTCCATACTTACCCATCACTTCTGCATCACCCCTATTTCCTTCACCAACATGCCCATTACAATCTGCACCAATTACGACTCGCTCTCTGTCTGGGATGCTCAGAACTACTTCGTCTAGCTCCTTCCAGAATTTCTCTTTCACCTCTAGGTCACATCCTACCTGTGGGGCATAGCCACTAATCACATTATACATAACATCCTCAATTTCAACTTTCAGCCTCATCACTCGATCTGATACTCTTTTCACCTCCAAGACATTCTTAGCCAACTCTTCTTTTAAAATAACCCCGACTCCATTTCTCTTCCCATCTACACCATGGTAAAATAATTTAAACCCTTCCCCTAAACTTCTAGCCTTACTGCCTTTCCACCTGGTCTCCTGGACACACAATATATTAACCTTTCTCCTAATCATCATGTCAACCAACTCCCGAGATTTTCCTGTCACAGTCCCAACATTCAAAGTCCCCACATTCAGTTCTAGGCTCTGTGCTTTCCTCTTCTCTTTCTGCCGAAGAACCGGCTTTGCACCTTTTCTTCTTCTTCGACTTCGACCCACAGTAGCTGAATTTCCAACGGCGCCCTGCAGGTTGACAGCGCCGGTGGCGGACATTGTTAACCCGGGCCACGACCGATCCGGGATGGAATTCTTTGGATGAACGCTTATATTTGTTTGGCCAAGTTTTAAGCCGGATGCCCTTCCTGACGCAACCCTCTGCATTTATCCGGGCTTGGGACCGGCCTACAGTTTGCACTGGCTTGTGCCTCCCATAGGGCTGCATTTGTTCGAACTAAGATGATTATCTCAAATCTCGGAGGTGTGAGGTGACGTTGGGTTAAATGCAGATACTGTAGATGATACAATCCTCTTCTTGGTCTTGTTTATGTAACACACACACACACACACACACATGCAGTCACCCACATCAAGAAGCAAACCAAATTTCACGTTAAAATACACTTTTTCATTCGAGGAATCCTCTCGGTTCACAATTGTTAATGAATTTCTTTTCGCAAAAACAAATTCATCACATACCTCCCTGGCTGTGTGTGCGTGTGTGTATGTGGAGGGGGTGGCGGGGGTTTAAAGTGCGCTGTGGGCCCAAGGCGTCGATAGTTAGATCATTAAAAGTAAGAGAAGCTAATCCTGGGCGCATTAAGGGAGTTGGCTGTGAAATGGGCACACACGTCGCACAGCTAAAGAAAACAGGATAATTGAATTGACCTGGGTCAGTGCGCGGATTACCAGTGCGTCCTCACTATCCTAAACTCCTCCCCCTCTCTGCGGGATTTAGGGAAGGACCTCTGGAAAGGGCGAGCTGAAGGAAAAAGGTATAGACGTGTTGAAGAGGGTGCTACAGTACATGTGTGGGGTAAAGCAAGAGAAAAGAAAAGTATGGAGTCGAGGCAGAATATTGCATGCTTAGGACTCAGCTAAACTCATTGTCATACCTTTAATCTTGCATCTTGTCTTGTCAGTTATTCATCAATTATTGCTGGTTGGGCTTCATTATTTTTATACTTCCAATCTTGTGGGAACAGGTTGAAGTTGTTGTTCCAGCATGACTGTGAGGAAGTTTGTGAGTTTGGTGTGGAAGAACTTCACGCCGTTGACCTCAAACCCATCAAGATGGTCTTGTCCTCACAAATGTTCTTCGAGAAAAAAGAAAAAAAATCCCCACTGACAGATTTCAAAACTGTAGAAAATATTCCCTGAAGAGTGCAAGGCTGTGAAGGGGGGTGGGGACCAACTCCATAGTTTCTTCCTGTGGATGTCATCATACTTTTTAGTATACATTCAAACCCAGTACCTTCAGATCACTTTCAAATACCAGTAACGTGCTGTGAGAGTTTTGGGTCATGTAGCTTTTTAACAAGTATAGGTTTGAAATAATTGACTTCTTGTAATGCACTCTCACAAAAAAAAAAAAACTAACACCACCTATCTACGTACAAAGTATCATTTGGAATTCAAATACCATTACCAGTGTGCTAACATAGAACAGTCAAGAGTATTTTTGTATGACAGCTGGGATATTATTGTAATTGTGTTTTTAGTCCAGGATGGTGGTTTCTGTGTGCTTAGGGAGGGTTGAGGGGGATTTCGTTCCTGAACAGGTTTTGTGATGTCATTATTGACTAGGGAGCACATAGACCCTTCACTGGGGGTGGTGCGATGTTTTGGTTGTTGGAGCATTCTTCTGTTCTGTCATGTGAAGCCAGTAAATTCTTTCACAAAAAACAACAACATAAACATCTTAACCAGAACAAAAGTTGTCAGTTTATGCCAAGTGAGGGTCAAAAATACATAAGATCTCATCAGGCTTACGTCCACTTAAGTCTTAAGTCTCTGTAAGTAAAGGATTTTGTCACCTGCAGTTGGAGATCCGAATCAGTTGAAAGGGCATATGGACGTCCAGGGAATTAGAAAGTCGTGTTCAGCTCTATTTAAAGCTACACATACAACACAGAATTACCAAGAAGGTAGAGTGGACCCTAGAAACACAATCTATACTGTGAATGTATTATTTTAGTGATTGTCATACACATGCAAAATGAAGTTACATGAGTACAGAGCTGCCAAACGTTACGGAACGTCCCTATTTTGTTACGGAAATCACTGAACGTTGACTCGTTACATCCATAACACTGATTGTTCCGGATAATGGGGAAGAAAAAAAAAAATCCAGCTTCCACATGAAACAGCTGCTTGGTGCACGGTATTTTAGTACGGCCCCCCGCCGCCCCCTTTATTTAAAATGTATTTATTATTATTATTTTAAAATTTATTATTATTTTATTCAAAATAAAGTGCTGAGTTTTAATCTTGACGTTTGGGATCTGATTAATTTGATTTAATAGACAGAATCGTAAAAGGCAAATTAATTTATAGACAGATATTTTTGATGATGGCACGTCGAAATCTCATTTCCTGACACTTCGATTCAGGCTGCAACTGCGTCCGCCATTACAAAGTTGATATAATTAAAACATTAAAATGAAAAATATTGAAGGCATAATATATTGATTATTAGGATTATGACTGTCCCACAGTAAGGTTCTTGACAAAATTTAAAAAATATGGAAATTCACAAAGACAAAATCCGAAATGTGTCAAAGAAAATGCAAAATCCAGACTGGGAAATTTCTAACTGTTAAAAAGTGTTACTTCTCCAGGTAGAGTAGCCCAAAATGTTACTTTCAAATAATATTACTCAAGTAATAGTAAAAAGTAGTCCTCTAAATAAATACCTGAGTAAGACTAATAAGTATTCAGTGAAACAAATATTGCTGAGTAACTGGTGAGTAACTTTTGATTTATTTGTTTTCTAAATAGTGCATGAAAATCAAATAGACAAAAATCTAATTTAGGAACAGGAAAATGTAAATATTATCCAACAATATCACTTTAAAACAATAATTTTTAAAACAACATAAAAAACAGGACAAATTCAGCCACAGTAGATGCCATTAAATTGACTTTCTTTGTTTACACACGTGAAACAGCACAATAGGCTCACCAGGCAGAGATGATTAATTACATAATTGTATACCCTTTGATTAGCTTGAACGCCGACAGGTGGCTTCACCCACATTTATCGGCAATGCTGACATCTGTTTCATTACTCAAAAACAAATTGAGTTCTGCCAACTTACATCTCGCTCTTCAGTGCACATTGCATTTGCTCACTGCTCCTTTTGAATGCGCACGACCCTTTCTCCAGCGACGGACAAAGAAACGTGCTGTGGTTGACCTCCTGCATTCATTCCACAGAACATTACATTTAGCAAAATGCAGACTGAAACATCCTCGTGTATGTTTCTCAAGTTCCAAGTGTTGTTCTTGTAGGCTTGGGTTTTTAAGGTAAATATCGATTTCTGCCACGTAAATCATTCACTTTGAAAAGTTTACATCTGCATGAGACTGGGGCTGTGGAGACTGTGTACAGTCATGTGACTGCCTGGCTCCATTTGATTGGTCAAATGGAGTCAGATGTGCCATGTAACACAAAGTCTCTCTGACAAACTAAAATAGAGTGCTCAAGCAGTAATAAATACCTGTCGATAAAAGTAGGCAGTTTCACCTTTGTAACCAAAGAAAGTCAATTTAAGGCCATCTACTGTGGCTGACTTTGTGCTGTTTTTTTATGTTGTTTAAAATTTATTGTTTCAAAGTGATATTGTTGGACAATATTAAAATTTTCATATTCCTAAATTAGGCGGCACGGTGGACGAATGGTTAGCACATCTGCCTCACAGTTCTGAGGACCCCGTTTCGAATCCCGGCCCCACCTGTGTGGAGTTTGCATGTTCTCCCAGTGCCTGCGTGGGTTTTCTCCGGGTAGTACGGTTTCCTCCCACATCACAAAAACATGCATGGTAGGTTAATTGAAGACTCTAAATTGCCCGTAGGTGTGAATGTGTGCGCAAATGGTTGTTTGTTTATATGTGCCCTGCAATTGGCTGGCGACCGGTTCAGGGTGTACCCCGCCTCTCGCCCGGAGATAGCTGGGATAGGCTCCAGCACACCCGCGACCCTAGTAAGGATAAGCGGAACGGAAGATAAATGAATGAATGGAAAAAAACGTAGCAAGCGGAATCTAGCTCAATGTAACAGAGTACAAGTCGCGTTTCTTCTTAGCAGAAATACTCAAGTTAAAGTAAAAAGTATGTTGCATTAAAACTACTCTGACAAATGCAATTTATCTAAAAAGTTACTTAAGTGATGGAGTAAGTGTAGCTCCTCACTACCCAACTCTGCTCTCGGTCAGCTGCCGAATACTGTAAACTATATCCATCATTGTTGGTGTTTTACGAAATGGTAACATTATGACAAGACAAGCATTGCCTGACTACGGATTTGAGTGGATTATTCTCTCCCATTCGGATAATGTATGGTGGTGTTTAAACTGTGTGTTGGGGAGGTCATTTGAAAATGTGGCGTGTCCACGTTGACGTAAACAGTTGGACGAATGAGGATTTAGATTTCTTTAGATCCTCTTTCCTTGCAAACATCTGTTGTGTTGGCTTGACTATATTATTTGGGCCGCGATGCACTCAACTTCCTGTCTGCGACACGTGATCTGCGCTTTTCTGATGTTCACCTTGTGTGCTGACACAAATATTTGAGCTACTCACACGCAAGAAAGGACAAGAACTCAGAACTTTTTTTAGACTGGCTCCAATAATCTGATTATCTGCGTGTATTTTGTTTCTGCCCACTGTTTTATTAGAGCTGACAATTTCAAAAGAGGAGTTTTAAATAGCCTGCAGCTCTGCCAGCTGATGTCTTATACCTTTAAATAATTACCTGAAATTATTTTTAGGTTGGTACCCGCTGTTTCTACCTGACCTGGAATGAAAAGCATCCGCAGATGAAAGACTGTCAAATTATTTAAAAAAAATAATAATCTGCATGCCCATCATGCTAAATATCACCTTTTTCTTCTTTTTTTTTTGCATCTCATGCTAAAAAAATATCACTCAGGGAGTTCATTGTCAGAAAATTGACTGACACCAATTTAGTGTTTTTTCCCCCTTTTGATACTTCTAAAATGTGTGGATTTGTGCTTTTTTTGGGTATGTTTTGGAGTAAAAAGGTAAACAGTAGCTTTTGGGGTGTTGATATATGTAACAACGACTAATTATTCAACAAAATATTCATTTTGACCATCAGTCCATCATTCCATTTTCTTGCGCTTAACCCAGCTGATGCTAACTTTTCAGATTTATTTTATTTATTTCTCAACTACTGGTACTATCATATATTTTCCTTAAAATGTTGAAAAAACAATGTTTCTAATGTTAATACAAATGTTCAAGCCTAGGTGGAGGGGTGTGCTCTTAAAGTGCTCAACTTAAAGCCCGCTGCACACAGGGAAATGTGGACAAAATCGACCAAATGGGAGAAACGTGACAAAAATAAATAGTCTCGCTGATGCACACTCGGCAATTGACCCTCAAACACATAATCAACTCACTGCGATGGAAAAACTGCAACCACCGGTGTGCCTATCAGTTACAACGTTTGAGGCGCCACATACACTGTACTCTATTCTTTTTTTTATTGACCCGCAAACAAAATGGCATCATTGTCAAGGAAGAAGTGGATTAACCTGGCCGATGTAGTTACACAGTGGCTGAAATAAGTGTTTAACACGTCACCATTTTTCCCACTAAATACATTTCCAAAGGTGCTATTGACATGAAATGTTCACCAGATGTTGGGAACAACCCAAGTAATCCACACATACAAAGAAAGTAGAACAAATAAGATCAGAAATTAACATGTCTGTAAAAATGTGAAATGACTCAGGGAAAAAGTATTGAACACATGAATAAAGGGAGGTGCAAAAAGGCATCGAAAGCCAAGACAACACCTAAAATCTATCAATAATCAAACAGCAATCCAGCCCCTTGTCAGTGCAAATGAATATCAGCCGGTTCAGTCCTAATTGATGGCCTACGAAAAGGTCTCATTGCCAAGGTGTGAGTCAAGACACATCTCATGATGGGTAAATGCAAAGAGCTGTCTCAAGACCATCACAAACTAATTGTTGCAAAACATAACGATGGCATTGGTTACATGCGCATATCCAACCTTCTGAATGTTCCAGTGAGCACGCTTGGGGCCATAATACGTAAGTGGAAAGGCAATCATACCACCATAAATTTCCCTCGATCAGGCGCTCCTCGCAAGATTTCTGACAGAGAAGTGCAAAGAATAATCAGAAGAGTTGTTCAAGAGCCAAGGACCACCTGTGGAGAGCTGCAATAAGACCTGGAATTAGCAGGTACTGTTGTCATAAGGACAACAGTGAGTAATGCACTCCGCCGCCATTGTCTCTATGCACGCTTATCACACAAGACCCCATTGCTGGGGGAAAAAAAAGCATGTCAAAGCTTGTTTAAAGTTAGCTGAACAACATTTGGACAAGCCAGTTAAATACTGGGAGAATATAGTCTGTTCGGATGAGAGCAAAATTGAACTGTTTGGATGCCATAATGCACACTACGTTTGGAGGAGAAATGGCCCTGCACGTCACCCTAAAAACACCATACCAACAGTGCAGTTTGGAGGTGGGAACATGATGGTGTGAGGCTGATTTTCAGAAAACGGTACTGGTAAACTTCACATTAATGAAGGAAGGATGAATGGGCAAATGTACCGAGACGTTCTTGACAAAAATCTGCTGCCATCTACGAGGATGATGAAAATGAAACGAGGGTGGACATTTCAGCAGGATAATGATCCAAAACATACTGCCAAGGAAACTCTCAATTGGTTTCAAAGAAAAACAATAAAGCTGCTAGAATGGCCCAGCCAATCACCTGACTTGAATCCAATGGAAAATCTATGGAAAGAACTAAAACTCAAGATCTATAAAAGAAGCCCACGGAATCTTCAAGATTTGAAGACTGCTTGTTTGGAGGAATGGGCCAACATCCCACTAGAGCTATGCATACGACTAGTTTCTCCATCCAGGAGGCGTCTTGAAGCTGTCATTGCAAACAAAGGCTTTTCTACAAAGTATTCAATAAATACCACTTTGCGTCTTCAATACTTTTCCACTGTGTCATTTCACATTATTACACACAACTTCATTTCTGATCTTATTTGTTCTACTTTCTTTGTATGTATGGACTACTTGGGTTGCTCCCAACATCTAGTGATATTTTCAGGTCAGTAGCACCTTTGGAAATATATTTAATGAGAAAAACGATGAAGTGTTAAATACTTATTTCAGCCGCTGTATATGTCAGCGCCTCGCTCTGTGTTTATGTTGTTGTGTAGGTCCCCGCATAACAGATACACTTAAATACCAGTGAACTGCTTATTAAACACAGCGGCACACATTTTCAGCCTGTAGCTGACTACAGACACTTTAGGCAAGGCAAATTTATTTCTATAGTGCATTTCATACACGAGGGAACTTAATGTGCTTTATATTATTCAAAGCATTTAAAAACAAAGCGCAAAAAGACATTTAAAAACAAAGTACAGAAAATTGAAAGACAGCTTACTAAAATTACTAAAACCCTACAGTGCAAGAAAGTTTAATTTTATTTTAAAAATAGAAATGCTCTAAAATGCTCAATCATAAGCATGAGAAAATAGAATAGTTTTTAACTTGCACTTGACACTTGGGCCTGACTTGACTTCTGTTTGCAACATAGCGTACATGTGTGCAGCATAACAGCTAAATGGTGCTTCACCGTGTTTGCTTTGGACTCCGTGCTCCACTATCTGACCCGAGTCTCCAGATCTCAGAGCCCCACTGGGTTTACATCCCCTTGGCATTTCTTGAATGTGTCTCGGACCGAAACCATTTAGTGATTTATAGACCAGTAGCAGAACTTTAAAGTCTATTCTGTAGCTGACTGGGAGCCAGTGTAGAAACTTTAGCACATACAGTGGGAACGAAGGTATTTGATTGACAGGTGAAGGTCGAACAGGTCGTGTTTCCAGTACTTATTTTTGCCGCTGTATTATAACAATACAAAGAGAGAACACAGGCGAGAAAGGTACATATGAAAGTCTAAATATAGTAAATTTTTGATTGACCATTACATCTGGAACGTTGCAGTACCGTTCACCGACGATTCAAATTTCATACCGCAGCCAAACTAGTGATCGATGATCAGCCAATCATAAAAACTAGTTGCCGAACCCCGCACACTCGCCGACAATTCAGTCGGGTTGGGCCGCACTTTGCTCGGTGTGCAGCGGGGCTAAGTGTTCTGTTATATATTCGAATTTCTTCTTCTTAACCTTTTATTGCAAGTTATTGTTCTGTCTTGCCAAAATCCTGCTCACTATTTATAATTTGGATGGATGGATGGATTATTTTTCGTAATTTTTTAACAACCCTTCACAATGTCAGAATTAGAATCACCTTTATTTGCCAAGTATGTTCAAAAAACACACACGGAATTTGTCTCCGGTAGTTGGAGCCGCTCGAGTACGACAACAGAACACTTTTGAGACATAAAAACATTGAGAAAAACAGTCACTAAGCAATAAAGGGTTGCTAGTTATCTGGTAATGCCGGTACAATTTTATTTAATTTTTTTTTGACAATTGTGCAAAAAGATGCAGAGTCCTCTACACTTAGAGCAGTTCGAATGACTAATCTCGCACTCAGTGCTATTATTTCAATTTAGCCTCAAGGACAAAGCCACTTCATCTGTTGTCCATGTTCAAACAGTGCTATACTGTAATTATTTTGTGTATTTATTACTTACATTGAAACAATTCAATGACCTTTGAAGGGAGCTTGAGGGGATTTTGGCAACTTGGTAGAAGGCCGGAATGAAACGCGCACACACGAAGAGTTCAGACACGTGGGTTCTTCTTGCCATTTCCTTCTAGCTGTTACATGGATTACATCTAAAATCTTTTTTTTTTTTTTTTAAATCATCTTTATCTGACTCTCCCCTCGTCAACACTCATTCACTCTCACACATGCCCTCAGAGACAAAAAAAGAAAGCGCTGAAGCATCTTATTCCTGTTAATGTGCTGCATGGCTTTGCTTGTTGGCACTTCAGACCTTCACCCTCTGGAGCCGTGAGGCTGTAAGAACTCACCTGAGGGTGGCAGACAGGCGTCGGCTTTTCCGCTCACCTCATGTTTGAACCTCCGCGTCAACTTTTGCTCTTTCCCTCTGTCACGCCTTGTGCCCTGTCTCCCCGAGCCGCTGCAGTCTAAAGGTGAATACTTAAAATAATGAATCAGATCCCCTTTTCACCCACTTCCTCTCTGTATTCCAGTTAAGTCTCTCCCAATAGTATTTGCACTTCATTAAACTTGAAATAGGTTTAATATTTAAAACACCATGAACAGCTTTCAACACCCCCCTCTCCCCACCTCTCTCTACTTTTCTGTCCCTTCTCCTCACTTTTGGTTTAATAACGCTCATATTTCCTCCCTAATTCACTCCTCCTTCATTAAAAATCCAAATAGATTTAATATTTCAGATTGTGAGGACTTAATTTGCACCCTTTTCTTCATGGCTTGCCATGTTGGATGACTACGAGATCGCACCGCAGAAAGTCCCCCCACCCCACGACAGTATTCTCTTCATTGTGTCTTCTTTTTCTAGCCCCTGGTTTGTCTTTCTCACTTTTTCCACAGTGCCTCCTTTATCTGTTGTCTGTCGTTGTGTTCCACACCTCGCTGTTTCCCCCCTCGGCGTCCCCCACCCTCTATTTGCTCTTTGTCCCCAGACTGCACACATGATCATTTCAGCCCTTTCTTCCCATCCTATTGACTCCTGTGGCCTGCCTGCCCCACCTCCCATGCACCAGGCTCTTCTTCCTGCAGTTTTCTTTTTATTGAGAGCCTCTTTTCTGCTAAGGGAAAAAATAAAAGTTATATTATTGCCGTGGCAACCAGTCTTTTCTCACCGCCCACCAGCCAGCCTAGTCATATGACCTCACATCCTGCCGGACATTATGGGCAGCCCACCAGCTAAAAAGCCCCTTCTCCTACTCGCACACATTCACACCATTTTTCACACTCTTGCTGTCTGTCTTGTTCTCTCGCAGCTCTGCGTTCTCTAAATGTGCTCTATTTTTAATTCAATGGCTTTAAACCAGTCACGTAGGACAGGGGGAAAAAAAGAAAAAACAACTCCAAATCTTGATGGTCCTTTTTATTCCCTAGGATGTCAGGCAGCACACCAACCACCCACCCCACCCCCCGCTTCCATTCCCCACCTTCTGCCCCTGGAGCATGCCAGAGAATGAGCGTGCGGGGGTGTTAAAGATTAGACATCCCACCCTGCGTGCACCTGGGATGGGCACGTGTGTGTGCTGGAGTGAGCCATGGCCCACACACACACACACACAGTACGCGCTCACCCGTAAGAACTTGCATGCAGTATATACAGACACCCCTACTAATGCTCTATAACATAGCGTATTTGCACAAGCCTCCACATCTCTTGGCATCTATCAGTCAGGTCTGAGAATCAAAAGAGCCACAATGCAACATTGCAGGATGTCCTGTGGGCACAGCATGCGGGAGGGGGTGGGGGGGTGGGGGGTGGGGGGGGGTTGTCAGGAGGTTTGTGTGCTTACACGATTCACAGCAGAACCCCCACCCCCGTAAGTGAAACTCCACCCTTAAACGAACATACATACACATCGACATAAAGGGAACAATATAGACAAAACCTTTTGCTTATTCTGAAGCCCCGATTATTGAAAAGGTGTAAATGTTATTTTTGTGAGCCTCCACTGTTTGATTGTCAGCTGGGATAGTTTCAAGCACACCCGCAACCCTCGTGAGGATAGTATCCTCCACTTTTTGTGTTTTGCGCGGAAAACTCTCCTATTGGCATATCTTTGTTAAATAATTTTTTTCAGTATGTATATTTTACTGAAACAACAGTTACTGTTGGCTGTAACCATGTCAAAAAAACATCAAACTTCAGAAGGCAGACGGCTGTTTTTGTTTCGGAGGAAGTTCTGTACATACACTCGCTCATCCAAACAAATATAATAGTAGCTGCGTTATATTCCTGATTGACAGTTTGTGGGAGAGGGATACTGTAAGGGAAGTGCCCGTGTCTGGTTTGGGTCATGATAGTTTCAGCTAACTGGGACTAAACACGGCAACAAAACCGGCGAAATCCATAACAACAGCTCAGCGGAACATCTCTAATCCTACAGCATCTACAACAGTTAGTTTGTGTTGTCACGGTGTGGATCAAGCGGTTTTGGGTCAGTAAACACCGAAGCGCTAACTGCTACATCAGTCCGCGGGCTACATGGCACCAGACTTTCCTGCCGACACCGGCCCGCTTCAGGAGTGTCGGCACCGTTGATGTTACTCCTGTGCTTTGCTGTGCAGACAAATGTCCATTGTTTTACAAGGCACTGCTACAATAATTCTTCATCATAAGAGTTGTAGATGAACAGCTACTGTACATTGTATAGTTGTGTGCTTAGCTGAAAGCTCTTCACTGTATTTTATTTTTAAGGGTACGGCAATGTTTGAAGATGAAGAAGAGGTGGAAAGCGGGTTCTTCGACAGAAAGAGAAGAGGAAAGCACAGAGCCTAGAACTGAATGTGGGGACTTTGAATGTTGGGACTATGACAAGAAAATCTCGGGAGTTGGTTGACATGATGATTAGGAGAAAGGTTGATATATTGTGTGTCCAGGAGACCAGGTGGAAAGGCAGTAAGGCTAGAAGTTTAGGGGCAGGTTTTAAATTATTTTACCATGGTGTAGATGGGGCGGCACGGTGGCCGACTGGTTAGAGCGTCAGCCTCACAGTTCTGAGGTGCGGGGTTCAATCCCCGTCCCCGCCTGTGTGGAGTTTGCATGTTCTCCCCGTGCCTGCGTGGGTTTTCTCCGGGCACTCCGGTTTCCTCCCACATCCCAAAAACATGCATGAATTGGAGACTCTAAATTGCCCGTAGGCATGACTGTGAGTGCGAATGGTTGTTTGTTCCTATGTGCCCTGCGATTGGCTGGCAACCAGTTCAGGGTGTACCCCGCCTCCTGCCCGATGACAGCTGGGATAGGCTCCAGCACCCCCGCGACCCTAGTGAGGAGAAGCGGCTCAGAAAATGGATGGATGGATGGATGGTGTAGATGGGAAGAAAAATGCAGTCAGTGTTGTTTTAAAAGAAGAGTTGGCTAAGAATGTCTTGGAGGTGAAAAGAGTATCAGATCAAGTGATGAGGCTGAAACTTGAACTTGAGGGTGTTATGTATAATATGATTAGTGGCCATGCCCCACAGGTAGGATGTGACCAAGAGGTGAAAGAGAAATTCTGGAAGAAGCTAGACGAAGGACAGGAGGAGCTTTTCAGAAGACGGGACCACTACAGCCAAGGTGATCAGAGAGGTAGGCAGGAGAGTACATGGTGTATCTTCTGGCAGGAAAGGAGAGAAGGAGACTTGGTGGTGGAACCTCACAGTACAGGAAATCTTACAAGGAAAGAAGAAGAAGTGGGACACTGAGAGGACCGTGTAGAGGTGAAAGGAATACATTGAGATGCAACATAGGGCAAAGGTAGAGGTGGCTAAGCCCAAACAAGAGGCATATGATGACATGTATGCCAGGTTGGACACTAAAGAAGGAGAAAAGGATCTATACAGGTTGGCCAGGGTGATTAAGAATTGAGATAGAAATATGTTGACTGGTGCCAGTAGTGTGCTAGAAAGAATACTTTGAGGAGTTGATGAATGAGGAAAATGAGAGAGGAGGGAGAGTAGAAGAGGCAAGTGTGGTGGACCAGGAAGTGGCAATGATTAGTAAGGGGGGAGTTAGAAAGGCATTAAAGAGGATGAAAGATGGAAAGGCAGTGGGTACTGATGACATTGCTGTGGAGGTATGGAAGCATCTAGGAGAGGTGGCTGTGGAATTTTTGACCAGCTTGTTCAATAGAATTCTAGCGGGTAAGAAGATGCCTGAGGAATGGAGGAAAAGTGTGCTGGTGCCCATTTTTAAGAACAACGGTGATGTACAGAGCTGTGGGAACTATAGAGGAATAAAGTTGATGAGCCACACAATGAAGTTATGGGAAAGAGTAGTGGAGGCTAGACTCAGGACAGAAGTGAGTATTTCCGAGCAACAGTATGGTTTCATGCCTAGAAAGAGTACCACAGGTGCATTATTTGTTGATGGAAAAGTACAGAGAAGGTCAGAAGGAGCTACATTGTGTCTTTGTAGATCTAGAGAAAGCCTATGACAGAGTACCCAGAGAGGAACTGTGGTACTGCATGCGGAAGTCTGGAGTGGCAGAGAAGTATGTTAGAATAATACAGGACATGTACGAGGGCAGCAGAACAGTGGTGAGGTGTGCTGTAGGTGTGACAGACGAATTTAAGGTGGAGGTGAGACTGCATCAGGGATCAGCCCTGAGCCCCTTCCTATTTGCAGTGGTGATGTAAAGGCTGACAGATAAGGTTAGACTGGAATCCCCGTGGACCATGATGTTCGCAGATGACATTGTGATCTGCAGTGAAAGCAGGGAGCTGGTGGAGGAACAGTTAGAAAGATGGAGGCATGCACTGGAAAGCAGAGGAATGAAGATTAGCCGAAGTAAAACAGAATATATGTGCATGAATGAGATGGGTGGTTGGGGAAGAGTGAGGTACAGGGAGAAGAGAAAGCAAGGGTGAGGACTTTAAATACTTGGGGTCAACCGTCCAGACCAATGGTGAGTGTGGTCAGGAAATGAAGAAAGGGTCCAAGCAGGTTGGAACGGGTGGAGGAAGGTGTCAGGTGTGTTATGTGACAGAAGAGTCTCTGCTAGGATGAAGGGCAAAGTTTATAAAACAGTTGTGAGGCCAGCCATGATGTACGGATTAGAGACAGTGGCACTGAAGAGACAACAGGAAGCAGAGCTGGAGGTGGCGGAAATGAAGATGTTGTGGTTCGCTCTCGGAGTGACCAGGTTGGATAAAATTAGAAATGAGCTCATCAGAGGGATAGCCAAGGTTTGATGTTTTTGGAGACAAAGTCAGAGTGAGCAGACTTCGATGGTTTGGACACGTCCAAAGGAGAAATAGTGAGTATATTGGTAGAAGGATGATGAGGATGGAGCTGCCAGGCAAGAGAGCTTGAGGAAGACCAAAGAGAAGGTTGATGGATGTCGTGAGGGAAGACATGAGGGCAGTTGGTATTCGAGAGGAGGATGCAGGAGATAGGCTTCCATGGAAAAGGATGACATGCTGTGGCGACCCACCCCTAAAGGGAAAAGCCAAAAGGAAAAGAAGAAGAAGAATGTTTGAAGACGATTGTAAGCATTGGAAATGCTATTAAAGTAGTTTGTGGTATCTTTATGGTTTAAACTATTAATATAGACCAATTATAATCACTTTTAGGGGAGCGTCAATTATCCGCTGCTACTTGCGTTCGGGCTCGGCCTCTATTGTGTTTGTGTGTGGTTGTCTCAAGGCAAGCCAAGACAGGTTAACCACCGATTCTTCTGTTACATTTCCAAATGAATTTTGATGCGCAAATAATGAAAGGTACACATTGCTTTTTCCTTTCAAGTAAGTGTGAGGGTCCATGTCCAAGCTTCTCTTCTGCTGATGCGAGCGAGGCAACATGCTTCCCTCCCACTGATCTGATAGCCGATAAGGGACCCTGCAGCCATGAGCCTGGCAGCACCGCTGGGCTATGGCTTGTCTCACAGTACCTGACATGCACTTAGAGCTATTTGAGCACAAGCTGGAAACTCCAGATGACAAAAAGAAGCCGAAATTATGTGAAGGGGCATTTCTGTTAGCTGATGGTTGGATCTTTGCCTTCTGTCATTTTCAGCCAACCTGGAGTTCCTCTCCCCTTGCTCTGTTTATTTGAGCAAGGTAGCTTTGTTCTCTTCACTGTGCCCGCTCTCCCTGTGGTCTCCACCACCGCCGCACCAGTTGTAAAGGGGAGCCATGTTGGAGTGTTTGGGGGGGGGGGGGGGGGGGGGGGTTGGGGTTGTGTGATGTTTGGACAAAACGGACAACCTGTACAGGATGTCAAGGTTTACAGCCAGTAGGTGTGTCGCTTTCATTCAGGCATTGAGCTCATATACTATACACACATACACGGGCACGCACGCACACACACACACACACACACACACCACACACGCGCACACAGACTCAATGTCTGAATCCAAGTGGCATATGTGAAAGTGCGTATGTATACTTTACAGATTGGGACACACACCTAAACACACGTGGGTGTGTTCCCACTGGAGGGCAAAGTCTCCTTTCGTCTCCACACTCTGTCCTTTTTCCTCCTTCCCCCATTTCCAGTGTCACACCCTTCCACACCTCCTTCTCCGTCATCCCTCATTTCATCTCTTGTGATGACGCCTCCAACCCCCCCCGCCACCCCCAGCCCCCTCTTATAACGAAGAACGTGTTAATCATACATCAGAGTTGGCCAACAGCAAGGAGACACTTGGAGGGAGAGGCTGAAATCACCACAGGGGACAATTATGGTTTAGGCTGTGTATACATAAGTGTGTAGACGTCTGTATGCGCGTGTGTGTGTGTGTGTTGAATAGAAGAGTTGGAGACAGTTCGCTATCTGTCCTTCATAACTATCTCACCAACCTTCGTCTGATTGGACCAGCCAATCACCATCCACTCTTGTACACGGTCCAAAATGTATTTATGGACAAACTTTATTTATTGAAATAATCCTTGACATTACTAAACTTCCAGCCAATGTCACACTGTCATGCATGTCACACTGTTGATAGGTGCATATGGACAAAGTAGCATATACTTTGCTATTTTTTTTTAAATTGACAATTGTCAAACTCTTTGCTGAAGGTTAGTCCAAGGCTATGGCAAGCTACTTGGAAATAAAAACTGTCCCAATCATAAAAACGTTCCCAACTCCACAGGCAATGATTTAAACATTCTTAACCGAAATGTAAAAACAATAAAACATTCAGTCTAAACTTTAATGACGAATGGCAAGCAAGATGACCACATGCCTGTACATCCAATTGCCACGCATCAAAACCAAACATGGCTTTAAGACGGTTTTTGGCTACCCCAAAATCATCAAAGCGATTGTTTCAGTAAAATATTTGTTTGCCTCTTCCACTACCACTTCCAGTTCCATTACTTCAAGCTCCATTTTGTGCTTGCGGTGCTTACAAATGAGCAAAATCGCTTTTTGAATACAGCAGATGAGGTATTCAAATATTTCGTGTGCGAAACCATTACGACAAGCCGGGTTGCGGTCCTCCTCACCTTAAATTCTTTAATAATGTGGCCTTATGGATACAAACTACTCAGTCTTCCAAAGAAGACATGATGCTTGTCTGAAACTCTGTTTGTACTTGAACTCACATAAAAGGAGGAAAAAAGAGAGAATGTTATGCCGATGTAGTTCGCATGGAAGACTTCAACTATTAAGGCTTGTCTCTCATATCCAGCCATTATTTTTGCACCCCTTTTTTACACCTGTTGCCAACAGCACGCGCAATCTGTTAGTGAGTGAACGTGCTATGTGGGATCTTTGGAAAAGATCGCAATCTTTGTAAATCACGTGCAACACGCCCACCAACAGTGTGCGTAATCTGTTAGCACGGACACACAATATAGCTCCCGTCATGTGAGATTTTAGAAAATTAGGCCCTTGAGGTGTTTTCACATCGCACTTGCTCAGTAAGAAAGGTCCGTGGTCCCTGGTGTGGCCAGTGCCGACCATGCCCATATTTGGAAGTGCTGATGTGGCAGGCTAGGAAGTCGGGAGGCTTTCCGGCAATGTATATTTGTCATTGTTGCAAAAGAAAGCCCTGACTTTGCTTTTTTAAGGAGGAAGAGGTGACGCAGCAGCTCAAAAAAAGGGAATGCTTGTATCCCATGCTAATTTCGAATTTAAACTTGTTCGTGAGCTATATCATCATTTTTTTACGGTCTCAAAGCTCGGGACACTGGGACACCGCATTTATAATGATTTTCTCCTTTCCCCCCCAGTGTGGTTTCAAGTAGAAGTCCGCTAACATAGCAATCAGAAATCACTTGACCAGCTCCTCTTATTGGAGGCGCTTTCTGGCATCACCGTGACGCCGCTCCAGAATAGAACATTTTTCTCTTTGAGTGGACGTCACGTCAGCCGCCCCCTCCACTTGCCGCGCCGCGACATGGCATTCCGTGGTCCCGCCTCCTCAGCACATACACAATGAAGGGGAAAGTCGGCCGCGGCTTGCGCGTTGCCAAGTGCGGTGTGAACAGGCCTTTTACTGTTCTGAATGCAAGTCTGCTTACGTCATATCTTATTCTTCTTACATGGTTTGTCCAAAAGCCTTTTAAATTTTGTGAAAACTTAAAAATTATATACAGTAAGCAAGAATTGTCACCTAATGGTCTCTGATGATGACCTGGATGTTCAATGCTGAGAACTGTTCATGAAGTCATGTTTCTGTTTGTTTTGAATTTCCTACCAGTCACAATTTGTCACCAGTCTTCAGCCGCATGGATAATTGTTGCAGCTCATCATCCGACGTTGTTTGTCCGCTTCCTCGACTGTACCCTCGTTGCTCCTCCCCCTTCCCGTGTTCCTCTCCATTAAATCTCTCCCCTCTTGTTCAAAGATGGCTCATAGTTTGTTACAGGTAGGACCTCAAATAACAGGACAACCTTTTTTTGCATTTCATTTTTTTATTATCCTGAATCCTTGAAGACTCTAAATTCCCCATAGGTGTGAATGTGAATGCGAATGGTTGTTTGTTTGTTGTTGTGCTCTGCGATTGGCTGGCGACCGGTTCAGGGTGTACCACGCCTCGCGCCCGAAGATAGCTGGGATAGGCTCCAGCAACCCGTGACCCTAGTGAGGATAAGCGGTAAAGATAATGGATGGATGGATTTATTATCCTGAATCCATTTTAGATGCCAGCTTTAAAAGTAATGTTCAGAGTGAGTGGAAAACAGAGACTTGTGGGCACATTTCTGTGCCACAATACCAATTCCCAAATGGATCTCAGCCATTTGGGAATTAGTATTGTGGCGCAAAGGAGTGGAGGAGTTTTTTTTTCTTTGCGTGGTGAGACTGTTTGGCCTTCCCATGGTTCCTCTGGTTTATCAGACATGCAGCTCCAAGGTTCCATGTGTGTGCATCTGTGTGTGTGGATGTGTACGCTTATTTTGCTCAGTCAAGGAGAAAGGGTGCGACGGGGGCTTTAAAGGTGGATTTGATAGCGTTAGACACCCGGACCCTTCTCCTCCTGCATACCCCTCTGTTTAGTTTGATAAGTGGAGCCGGAGTCTGTGGGGGTTAGAGATTCCTGTCTGGCACAAACACGGACATACACTGCAAAAAAAAAACAAAAAAAAAACACACACACACCGGGATACGCCCGCTCCACATTCCAATGTCCGACTAAGGAAGCAGCCAAGCCGTCTTTCCCCTCCACTCCCAAATTATCCCCTTTTCCTAAAGTCGCAGTGAACTTCATCAACCTGCACTCTTGTGCTTTCTGACTCATTCTTACTGCCTGTGTCTTTAATGCTTTCATCCTCCAGTCTTCTCCATCATTGTGAGCGCACGCGCTTTATGTCAGTCAGATTTACAGTATATTATTCATATCGTATATCATTGGAGTTTCATAGTTTTAAACCACTGTTGTAACTTCGAATCTACAAGCCAAAGGACGTACAGTATATGTTACATGAAAAAGCCAAAGTTGGTTTGTTTTATAGCATTGCCAGTTAAAGTGATCTGATTATTTTAGTGTTCGGCAAAGTTTGTACATGCACCGCCACACAGATGCTATTCGTTAGCCCATCTATGACGTTTCCCATTATGTATTAGCATTAAGCTAGCAACTTGTATCTCGTAAAACTAGGGTCGCTTTCTTGACTAGCAGATATTTTATTTGTATTTTTGTATCCCTTCTTGATAATGTTTTTGTTACCCCTTGGCTCACTGTCCATCCAATTTTGCACATCCTATACAACTGTGTGTATCTCTAAGACCTCCCAGGGGTGTGTTACTGGGGTTAGGAAGGGGTCATGTGGTCTCACGCTGACCTTCACTTTAATGGCTTCTTAATGAGAGCATCCAAGAGTAGCAGTTTTGAGAGGCCGGGCAAGATAGTGGTAGTTTTCCTCAGGGCGCTGACTCTGGATGTGTGTATGTATGTGAGTGTGTGTGCGCAAAAACCCCTTGTTCCATTTCGAGCCCTCTCCGAGCACTATGTTCCTCTCTGGGGAAAGAGGAAATAACACGTTTGTAGCCTTGAATAAGCTCTACAACTCCCTCTATTCGCCTGGGATAGGGACCAAGCCCTGCCACAAATAGCGAAATCCACAAATAATTGACCACCCTCCCGAAACGGGTTTGTAATTGGGTATAGATGCCACAAGATGGCGGTAAACATAAAAATGGAGGGGATCCTAAAACGTCAATGCAATCCTTCTAGCATGTACACAGTTATTATGTTACATCATGTTACATAAACAACTGTATTCCATAGCAAAATTATTTAACACAAACAAACCACCTTCACGTGAGGCTCATCAATAGTATTAGCTTGCATACTAGTCTGATGTACTTTACACAAATGAGATGTCATTAAACTTACCTTTTGGCATTTACACACAATAATAAATGTTGTGCAATACAGGCAACATAGATTATAGCGGTCATAAGTAGCTACATCTGGGGAGAAGGAGAAACATACTTTCAGTTTCACTCTTGACTGTGCAGGAGGTGCATTCAAGGACCGGCAACAAAACAGGACATCACATAAACAGGTGAAAAAACACTATCAATAAAGTACACCGAACAACAACACCAAAGCTGTGTTCATACTGCAGGGTATGATATCCAATTCAGATTTTTTTGTCAAATCCGATATTTTTATGTAGTTGTTCACATAAAACAAAAAAAAAGAAGTGACTGTGAACGGAATTCGTCCGTCTATTGACACGCATGCGATGAAAACACGGCGTTACGTGGTCCAGTGTGTTTACAGAAGTAAATATGGCCCCTCGTGTGTGGCAATTTCAAGTATTTTGTGCCCACATTTTCCTATATTTATGATTTGTAAAGCATCTTTTTTTCACCGGTAACTGTTTTCTGCTCTTTTGTCCGCCTTTGCTTTCGTCACGTATTTTGTCAAACAATTGCGACACTTGCCGCTTTTTGATGATGTATAGGTCACGACTTGAGCGTCCAAAGCAGCCGTCACATCGGATACATATCCACATACGAAAGAAGCCTGGGTCGGATTTGAACAAATCAGAATTGTACTGTTCACATTGACATGAAATAATCCGATACATGTCACATATGGGCAAAAAAATCGGAATTGACCTGCAGTATGAGCATAGCCCAAGATTCAACCATATGGCGCTAAAATAACACATTTGCTTTGGCCTGACCACAAAAGCAGTAAACAGCTAAGATTTTTAGTTACTCTCAAAATCAGCGAATATGCAACTTTGTAAAAGCTGGTCTGTGACTACGGAGGGTTTGGCTGTACAGCGTTGCGCTGTGCGCTGGGTCTGGCACAGGCGGGCGGGTGGGTGATGTGGCGGTGTGGTGGTTGGAGGAGGGGGTGGAGGCGCCCTTTAATTTGCACAGTTTATGCTGATTTGATCATAAGCAATTACTCTCAATGGCTCAGCTTGGTTGCAGTGGGGGAAGAGATGAACACAGTCACTTTGGTTTCCATGCCACACTTGTACTATTACGTTTTAGTTAACTGGATGGGGGTGGCGTGATTGTCTGGTCTTGGCTTTGCTTAAAAGTATTTCCAGATGATTTTAATAACTAAAAACTTTGAGCGCAGCTCAATCTTCCTTCGAATACGAACTGTGAAAAGAAAAAAAAGTCTTCATGTGAGGGGAAATGACTTTTAAAGTCATGCTGTACACACTCTATTAGCTCGCGAGTGACCCAGGTCCACTAAAGCAAAAGCTGCTTGCACAGGTCTTCGCCCCTCCTCCATTCATCTCAGTTTATCTCACTTCCTTCCTGTTTCACCCTCAGCTCTCCTCGCTCATTTTGATCTACACCAGAGTGCACCGTAAACACTGCGACTTGCTCCATCACTCTCCCCTCGCTGCCCAGACTGTCTGCCAGTTTTCCATCTCTCTCTATCTCCCTTGGCCTTGCTTTTCCTCTCCATGGCACCGTACTCCTCCCATGCTGAGGCCAGAGCTCACTCCTTTGTTGGAGGCAGGTTGCCAAGGATACGAGCACAGAGAGGCACAGTCTTAATGTTAAGAGATGGGAGAGATGAGCAGGGAGAGGGGACGTACCGTTGCCTCCGTGATCACATATTAAAGCTGCCGTTCTGCGGAGTGTTCTTCCTTCCTGCGTGGACGCGGCACACCGAGTGACACGGGCAGTTTGTCAAGGAACCTCTTGTGCTGCTCATCCGCTCTCTGTTTCTCTTTATGATTGCAAAATCACCTCGTCTTACTTGTGCCTTTGTCAGACGGCCACTTGTTGGCGACGCTAACAAGTATGTGACGATCCGGACAAGCGTGTGACCAACACCGCTGAGAGAAGACAGTGGTCCCTGAGATACGAATGACGAGTTTCGAGACGGCCTACGGGGACAGTGAACTCGAGTCGCTTCACAACAAGCAGCATCTTGGGCAGATATTGAACAGTTCTTCTAAAAATAAGAAGCTTCCAGCTATTTAATTCCAACTCCTAGTTTATGTTTCCTGTCACACCAAACATAAAACAGAGAGAATTCCACCTTGTGTATTTAAAACAACCCCATAACTTTGCCTTAAAATTCGCGAACACAAAAAAACACCACAGAAGGCTAACAAATAGTATCTGTGTCATGGTGTTATAACCCTTGAAGCAACGAATATTTGAACACAAGCGGTGGAGCAACACGTAGACAGACAATATTACTAATAATATTTTCATTGCAGCCTATGGAGGAGCTAAGACCAGCTCCATGTACATCCATATATTGGTATTATTCTGCCCCCAGGTGGCCAAGGGATGCGGACCAGAAGGAGCATCACAATGTCAATGGAATTAAACCAAAAAAATTACAATAATTTATTTACATTCTATTTTATTATGTCATTATTGTATGTTTCTATAAAGTACCATATTGTAGAGTGATATTTTTTAAATAAATAAACACTTTTTTTTGTTTTGTTTTTGGCAGGCTGGAATTGATAAATGGCACTTCATCATTTCGATGGGGAAAGATGATTTGTTTTGATTGACAAGAGTGGTGACGAAACAAATTAAACTCTTACCTCAAGGCACCACTACATTTTATTCTGTTGCAAATAATACTTCAGAGACTTTATTGGTGTCACAGTCACAGATGATTGCAGGTTTACACACACCTGTACACTATATGGACCCAAGTATTGGCATACGTGTTCCTCTCCATTATACGTAGAGAGTAAAAATTGAAAGGTTGCTCCCTATTGCAGGAAGACTTTCTACAATATTTTGGAAATGTTTGCAACCAGCTACGAGAGTTAGCATGTCTACAAATCGTGATATTAATACTCTAGAATCGCTACTTAGGCAGAAAACTAGCTAAGTAGTAGAGCTAACATCAGCTTGTTTTTGTTCTGACATTTCTTCACAAAGGGAAGAACAGCAGAGAAGGAGCTACTCATTTTCAGAGAAATCAGTTGTTTTACGGTTGTACTACAATCTGGTACCGGCCCATGCATAGAGAAAACCAGAACTTTGTTGTATACACGAGCAGTGATTCCCAACCACTGCGTGGTAAACCAATTTCAGTTTTTGTTTTCATTTTCATGAAAATTATTTGCTGCAAATAAAGTTGTCTATCTATCTATGCTAGCGATGTTCTGTGACAGCCAGAGCAATTCGGTGCTCTTTCACTAGATGACAGAAAGTACAATTAACCTGTGCCATCCTCCTGTCGCCAATCAGGCAAAATAATAATAGCTTTGTGCTCAACTAAACAAGCCCAGATTTCACAATAAGTATTTAAATTGAGACGACGTCATCATTATTACTACTATTACTATTACTACTTTATTTACTGACATTTTGTTGTGCCATGCGATTTTGCTGAAGGTTGGAGAATACTGGTCAAGAGAGTGTTTGGGATGGAAAAAAATTAATTGCCACAAGTTCTGCTCTGTGTATTGTTTGAGTAAACCCACACACCGTCCGTGCACAGAACCCCCACCCAGAGTTGTCGTTGTTGTTTCCCCCCTCCACTTCCCTTTATCCGTCCAGTCAAGAGCTCATTCTCCTGCCTCGCCCTTGCTAATTTGACCCCTGGACCGGCTGGCTGGGACTTTTGGGCTCACGTTGACGACTTCCTCTCTTGCGCATGTGCACGGAGCCCTAATACGCGATCTGTCTTTCTGCTTTTAGCACAAAGCCGTGCGTGTCTGCCTTCCTTCCCCACCCAGCATTCTTTCCCCATGCACACCTCTCCGGCCACTTCCCTCCTCGCCGCCAACTCGCGCTCTGCTTCTTCACCCCACCTTTCACCAGCCGCCTCTTTATCACACATGCTCACTTGATTTGCTCTGCCTTTTCTGCGCTTCTATTGCAACGGCTTTTACATTTTCCCCCACTTACCCCTCCCTCCCCCGCGTCTTTGGGTGCTGCTGATACATCTTCATTTATTTCTCCCTCTCCCCGCTGCCTATAATTATGTTCAGATGCTCATGTCAGATCACATTTTAATTTAGTGTGTTTATGTGGGATCTCTTTCTTGTAAAAATTCTTGCTCAAGATGAAACTTCCTAGTTGTTCCCTCATCCATTTTACGTTGTACAAATGTTCAAGCTTCGGGGGAGGTCTGTGCTCTTTGTGTACTCTTCTTTTTTTTTTACTGTATATTCTCTCTCTTTCTCTCTCTCTCTGCCATCCTCTCCCCGCTTTCCCTCACATTCCCTCTAAGAGATTGCCTCAAACCCTGCAGTTCTCCACCTGCCGTCCTCCTCCCCTTATTCACTTGCTCACCTACCTGTATATTCATTTCAGCGCAGCAGCAAATTTATGTACATGTTGCATTTCTCTCCACAACATCTCTATAAAAGCTTTTTCTTTTAATTATTTTTCTGGAAACCACTACCATAACTAATATGACATCAAGACGAACAAATAACGACCATGATGCTTTTTACTCAATTAGAAGTAATGTAATAAATATCCCGTCAATAAATATAAACTTGCTGCAAGTCTCACGAGCAGTTTAAACCATATACAACTGTGTCCTTCGAATTCTAAAAAGAAGTTTGCAATGGAAGTGTTTCCGGGTATAAGCGAGATTCAACCAGCCACCGCCAAGACTTACCAAAAAAGTTGGTTCCCCTTAAAAAAAGGGAAAAAAAACAAACAAAAAGAAAAAAATTATTTCAAAAATTCAAAAAGAAAATCTACAAATAGCTGAATACAAAGGTGCTGAACTGCAAGTATGCTGTACTATATGAAACTTAATGAAAAAATTATTACACAGTAAAGTGTAATTTCAGGGAGTCAAATCAAATTCTAATAGAATGTTATTGTTAAATAAATATAACAAATAGTTTTTTCCATGATAAATTAAAATAGGTGGCAATTCCGAAATAATTATATTTTTGTTTTGACATTACAGCTTCTGACCATGCATGCTCACAAAGTTTCATTCAAATTAAGTCTGATTTGGTTGACTGCTCATCATGAAGGTTATTATCACCACCAAAATGTAATGTCAAAGAATATTGTCTTCCCAAAAATAAAGATCCAAGTGTGTTTCTATCCATCCATTTTCTTCACCGCTCATCCTCACTAGAGTTGCGGGCGTACACCCTGAACTGGTAGCCAGCCAATCGCAGGGCACATATAAACAAACAATCATTCGTGCGCACATTCACACCTACGGGCAATTTAGAGTCTTCAATCAACCTACCACGCATGTTTTTGGGATGTGGGAGGAAACCCACGCAGGCACAGGGAGAACATGTAAACTCCACACAGGCGGGGCTGGGATTTGAACCCCGGACCCCAGAACTGTGAGGCAGATGTGCTAACCAGTCTCCACCGTGCCCCAAGTGTGTATATAAAAAAATATTCAAGCACTGAAGCTGACAAAAACATAACCACAGCGGCAGTATGACAGTGTCACTGCTGTTTTGACCTCAAATTTCAGTTTTTGTTAGTGTCTGTGGTCCCAAAAATCTTAAATGATGACTTACTACTTCCAAAAGACATTGATATTATTACTGATGACAAGCTAATTTGACCACACTTCACCGTATTAGTTTACACCTGACAAAAATAACGTTGCTGTCCTTCCTGCCTCCGACGGGCCCTGTGTGAATGTGTGAGTACTGAGCGCTGCTGAGTCTTTCCTCAGTCTCATTGTTCAAACTTGAGCACTGTTCAAGTTGTTGTTGCTGTTTATTTAAATTTTTTAACATAATGACAAACTATGAATATTTCCACTCAGTGTGTCAGTGTTTTGTCACTCAAGTCAAATAAAAGTCCCTGCAGAGTAACAGACAAGGCAGTATGCCGCTTCTGATGAGACGTGCTTCACTCTTTATTAAATTGAAATGCTTACAAACCTACCCAAATACCAGTGGCCTTCTAAACCAACCCTGAGTGACACCGGCATGCTTTGAGGATGGCCCTTGAAACAGAGCAGCAACTTGTTACCTCTGCAACTCATTTGTGCGACTGGTTTACGCCAAAAGTGCAGTCCTAATTTGGCAGCCTGTGCTGTGAAGAAAAACATGTTCACACGGCGCTCGGAGATCTTCATCAGAAAGTTTTTCTTCGGGGTTGTCAAAAGCTGCGGATGAAGGCTAAATAACTCAAGCAAAATTATTCACTTTATAAATATATCTTGCCCCTGCAAAGCCTCCCACCTACGGTGGCTCCCCCTCAGCCATTCTGGCTCCCCTGCACCCGCCCACACTCCATCACCCCACTGTCCACCTCTCACCCCTCTACTAGTGCAGTCGCTGATGCTCCTCATCGCATCCCTACCACCCACACTAGCCCCCCGCCCACTCTCCCCCTTCCCACCTCCCCCAGCAGTACCACCGTCTCCACTTGTACCATCTCTCTCTCGCTCTTTCTTTCTCTCTCCTGTCCTCTACCACTCTCACCCCTCTGTCCCTCCCTACTCTAAAGCCTTCAGGCTCTGCTTGATTTATGCCTGCCCTCCCTATATCCACTCACACGCACGCATACACGCGCACTCACACTACCACCACCAGCCTTTCCTATCTCTTGTGGAGGTTGTGGCCCGGCTAGTCCCGAAAAACAACAGAGGGAGAGCGAGCCAGTGAGGAGGACTCGGAGAGAAAGAGAATAACAACTTATTTTGCTTCCCATCCGCCCTCCTTTTTTAACCCGGCATTTTTTTCATTCCCCTCTCCCACACCGCTTTTTAAATTGCCTCTGAATTCTTGAGCTGTTTTAGTGGCTCACTCCCTCGTCTCTCATCTGAAATTACTTTTTTACCCTCTTAAACATCAGCATGCTGAGGAAGCACCTTCCACCTCGGCCTCCCCCACTTCGTCCACTCGAGGATAAACACAGTAATCACGCATGCAGGGCATGGGAACAGTTTGGGGGAAGAGGTGACATGTCCAGGATGGTTAAGCAGCAAGTTACTGAGGCTTGTAGAGCACAAGAGAGCTGTCAGAGAAGAAAATAGAACTTGTCTGAATGAAAGGGAATTGAAGTGCATACATTTCCATTTTTCTATTTTGTTTCAAGACAGCATTTGAACAGACGTGAGGCCATCAGCATTTGAATGTGTAGGCTTTGCAGTTTTTGTAAGCATATGGCTATGACTCGCCAGTTGTCGCAAAATTGCCACCCAGCAAGAGGTTGTTGTTGTTTTTTGTCCCCGACTGCAGTTCAGCGCTAGTTTGAGAAGCTTTATAGCCGCCAAACTGCTCCAACGTAAAGAGCAATTCACACCATCCATGGCAAGTTTCTCGTAACAGGATGTGTTCTTCACAAACCAAGCAGCAGTTGACCTGATACTCCCACCAATGATGAGAACACCGAACCTCTAGAGCAGGCATTTGTGCAAAGACAGAATAAGTCCATGCCCAGAGCTGCTCTGGAACTCTGCATCAACAAAAGCTTCATTCATTAGATGTTTCGGAGAGTGATAAACCTTTACTTCAGGTTGTTCAAAGGCTTCAAGCAGAAGATTATGATTCTCAACAACCCAATCATGGAAAGGGTAACGTGGACTACGTGTAGGAACAGCCATAAAGCTTCTCAAACTGGTGCTGAACAGCAGTCGGGGACAGAAAGATTTCTTGCGAGGCAGCAATTTTGCATTACTGCAATGTCAATTGGCGCACCATGGACAAGGGAATGATATACTTACAAAAACTATAAAGCATAAGCTGTCAAATGTTGACAACTACATATGTCCGAACGATACCCGAAGCAAAAGGGAAGTGGATAGGGACTTTTTTTTTTTTTTTAAACTTCTCCACTAAGCTTAACAGTGTGTGGTGCAGTCTTAAATAAAGAAGCTTGCTTTTGTGACACCAAAGTGCGCCCGGTCCCAGGGCAAGTCAGCGAGCGTGTGCCATCTTCATCGGTCACAGTTGGGATCAGGTGATGTACTGTGAGTACAGCAGAGTTTGGCAAATTTGGGGGCAAAATCAATCCCAAATTTAAAAAAATAAATAAAAAACAAAAAAATAAATAAATAAAAAGGCACTGGAACAATGACGTGTTCCGTTTTTCAGTCAGATTTCAATGCTCATCAGTGCCTCCAAAGATTATTGAAAATATAATGTTGTCATCAGTACATAAAACATATACACAAATGTTTCCCAGTTTATTAATTTTTTTATCATGTCCTGTCAACTTATCCTTTCAAAAGGCCTCTTAGTTTGGCGCACGCACGCACACACACACACGCACACACATACAGAGACACACATAGTCTTCCCCTTGTTCGCACTTCAATTCCCTTTCATGCAGACAAGTTCTATTTTCTTTTCTGACAGCTCTCTTGTGCTCTACAAGCCTCAGTAACTTGCTGCTTAACCACCCTGGACATGTCTGCCATTGTGTTTGGTTACTTTCTTTGTTGATTTGAAGGTGACACACTTACATGTATCTCGCTGGCTACAACCGCACAATCAACTGTTTCTTCCAACCATAAACTGTAACTCTCTCAATGGATGTCGAATGCAGTGTCTCTCACCACATGTTCGAAGATGGGTTTTTTTCGTTCAACACATCTTTTATTTCAAGGCCAATCTTGTTACTGTGTTTTTCAAACCCCCACCACACCGCTCACACAAACATTTTCAGGGTGCGCGCTCACACACGCGAACAAGGAAAAGCTCGTATTTGCTTTTTTTATTTAAAGGTTGTTTTTTTTATTTGGCGAAAACGTGCAAGCCAAGTGTGGTTGGCTACCATGGCAACAAAATTAAACGGAGGATCTCTTCAAAAAGCAGAAATCAAAATTATTCTGACTCTTTTATCAGAGGGAAAATGAAATTCCGCACGCCATAAAGAGACCACTGCGGAGGGCAAAAAAATAAGGTAAAGCTGAGGAAAACGTTGTTGTTTTTTTGTGGGCATCTTAACCATTGATATCCACAGGTCGTTAACAATCAGCATATGTGCACAAAGGAATGATGTAACTGCTGTGTCTCTAAAACCCCAGATAAACCTATTGCCTGTAAAAATGACACCACAATATGTGTGTCTACAAATCCTGAGCCCGGCGTCCCTCTGACGAAATCTATAAACTGCGCGCCCGGGATTAGGTGTGGACTGTTCCTGCCGTGGTAAATGATTTTATCTGTCGGAACAGGATGAGATTCAAGAAACACACAATCTACGCCGACCCAATTACTCTTACATAAGTGAAGGAGGATTATATTCCGATGATTTTGTGCAGAAGCCTGTTTGTGGCTAGCTGAATACTAATTTCTAATATCTGGCGCTTAGTCTCAGTAATGTGCGTAAATCCTCAAAAAGCAGGCTAGCGGGAGAGCCCCACTAACAGATTTCGAGAAGGGATGTAATTCCGCCTGTTGACTCTTCAGCGAGTGCTGGTTCTTGGTTTTGCATTGTGTGAATAAAGTATTGTCACTGTTTACTTAGGAGGAGGGAGGATTTATTCCGTCTGTCGACGCATGTGTCCAAGCGATGCTGGGAAAAGTGGTCACTCACTCGTCCACTGAAAAAATGAGTGGAGCAAGATGAGGGTCAATGGGGGCCCTCTTTTCTCTCTCTTTCATTTGTATCCTCTCCTTCCATTTGTCCGCCTTTCTGTGTGTGTGTGTGTGTGTCATTGTTGGCCAACAGCAGATCTATGTTATTGATTGACTCCTGTGGCTGCTGGGCTGCCCACTAAAGGAGGGTGCAGAGCTCTAATGAATTCCTGCACCTCATGCCCCCTACACCAACCCCTACACCTCCTTCTTAATTAACTTAGTGTGTGCGTGTGTGTGTATATATGCACATTTTATATGTACTGTATCTTGTCTCCTTCCTCCACAGATCAACACCCCAACTCTTACGCTCCCTTGCACTTTTTTTTTTTTACCTGCTTGCTTTACTCCCACTCTCCAAAGCTCCTCTTTAGCATCATTACTATAACTCTCTCCTCTTTTCCATCGCTGTAAAAAAGAGGCACCAGTCACAAAATTAGGTACCCGACCACAAAAGTTGCATTGTACGACGGCGTGTAAAAAAGCCGAGCCGTGATTTTAAGTCGACATGACGACATTTAAAGTCGAAAGGATGCGATTCAAGTCATCATGATGAGATTTAAAGTGGTCACGATAAAATGTAGTCATCACGATGAGATTGAAAGTCAACAATTGACGTGAGGATCCCAGTTGATATAGCGTTAACGTATCAAATCAAAAAATGACGAGAGCGTATTCTGGGGTAGCGATCGAGTCCCACGTGACTTTAAATTTCATCGTGACGACTTCATATCTCATCGCGATGACTTTAAATTGTGCCCTGCTGACTTTAAATGTCGCCATGATGACTTTAAATCTTGTCTCTGCCCCCCCCCCCCCAATAATCCTAGTAATCTTTCTTTATAAAGGTAATTTTTTGACAATACGTTTGACAATACAGTTGTGCCTTGAGATACGAGTGGCCTGACTGACACGTTTTATTTAGATACGAGCCGCCGTTCAGGTGACTTTTTTTGCTTTGAGATGCAAGCAAAAAATTGTGATATGGGCAGTATAATGTGGGTGTGAATTTAACTCACTTCTCAACAATTCTTCCAAAAAAGGCTTCAAGCTGTGTATTTCCACTCCCAGTTGAAGTTTACTGCCAAAATAAACAAAAGAGAATCACACTTTGTGTATTTAGAACAACTAGAACAACTTTGCTTTAAAGTCTGATAGCTTAATGGTAGTACATAATGGGAAACGACATAGACGGGCTAACAAAGAGCATTGGTGTTGCGGTGTTACAAACCTTTAACACAAGGCGTGGAGCAACACATAGACAAATAATATTAAATAATACACACAAGCATATATTATTTATCCTCTGTGAAGAACAACTTATTTTACTGGGGCTTAGTTCCTATTTTTCATTGGATTATAGTTAGCAAGTGTTTTTCATACAAATAACTAATGTACTGTAATTAATTAGTTAGTGTAGATTAGTGGTAAACCACAGTGCAGGTCAGATTTGCAAATAAATTCTGTATGTAATCAAAAAACAGAGGACCTACTGTACAGTAAAATATTCAGTGTATCCCAGGTCTGACGTAACTTTTATTTGGAAAATAACATTATTTTGACTTTTGTAAAAAGAACGGATGAGTGAAATTTTGTGGCTGCATTTTCTGTAATACTGATAGTTAATTTTACCTTGTTCATTTTTGTACATGAAGTTACATAAGCATGCGTTATGCTTAAAAATATGACACACATATTTTCAAAGGCTATATTTGAACAGTTCATCTTCTGTAAAAGTGGGTCGCAATTTGGCGAAAATAAGAAAATGCCGATCCCAGGGTGACAACATTTGAGAACCACTCCAATAGAACATCCATGTTTATCCAGCCACCCTTTGCTCTACGGTCATTTATCCAATCGGAGCATGAAAATGACAAGTGTGTGTGAGAGCGTGGTCAACATTGACCTGGTGCGCTGTGTGAGGAGGCTGGCGAGCCATCAGTATTCCAGAGATGGAGGCAAACTCCTGTCCCTGTCTCCTTGCCCTGCACAAGACATGGCCGCACAGGAAACATACGTTACAGTCCACCGTTGTCGCTCAAGTCGACCAAAATCTTGATTTGTCCTGACATTTTTTTCCCCATTTTTTTGCCCTTCCTCACAAAAGTTTTTTGTGCCTCCTTGATTGTTAAAAGCAACTTTAGCAGCTCTATTGAGCCGTACATCAAGATATTACGATAACAGGAGGTTTCTGTCCAGAGAAGTCGCACGTAATTCTTCACAGTGCTCAGAAATGTCTTGTGTGGCAGTCGTTTCAGTCAGTCCTTTAAATACTCAAAGCTAGTGATGTGCAGAGTTTATTAGGGCTGCAACTAATGATTATTTTGATAATCAATTCATTTGTCAATTATATTTTTGATTAAAAAAAACAACTTACATTTCCATCCCTTTATTCAAAAACAGGACATTATTTGAAATTGACAGTGCAGGAAATGCATAAACATACAGTAAATTGTTTATGATTCAGTTACCAGTTTGGCGCGTAACGTCAGAAAAGGGGTAAAAATGTTAATAATTGTTTTCGAAAGTAAGAGATTTTTGCATAGGTCTTATTTTGAGCAAAGACATTCAGTTTTCTTATAATAAGAATTATAGTTATTAATATTTACTGTTGAGAGGCTGAAATTACGAGGATTTGGACAATTTAAACTTCAACAAGGTCTCTAAACGATCAATCGATGATCAAAAATCATTATCGATTTGTTGCCGATGAATCGTTGAAGCTCTACAACTTGTATTCTCGTATTTGTTCAGAGAGAGCAGCCTGTCGTCAGTTAAATGTCAATTAGGATTTGACAATTGTGTGTGCGCACAAGTTTCTGGGAATGTTGGCTGTCATCAGCTGTGTTGCATCGCTCCACGTGAAACATCGAACATCGCATCGACTGCTGACAGCTTCTCGACACACTCCCCTTTCCAGACACAAAACACACACATGCGTGTTTGTTTCCTTCCTAACTTTGGAACAGTAGCGGACTGTTGATTATGAGGAACGAGAGTTGAATAAAATGTAACGCTTGTCTGCACGTAAACGGCAGCTCTGCTGAGAGGTTTTAAAAGAATTGCTTTAATACGGTCTTTCTAGCCGGCACGGTGGGCGACTGGTTAGCACATCTGCCTCACAGTTCTGGGGACCGGGGTTCAAATCCCGGCCCCGCCTGTGTGGAGTTTGCATGTTCTCCCCGTGCCTGGGTGGGTTTTCTCCGGGCACTCCGGTTTCCTCCCACATCCCAAAAACATGCGTAGTAGGTTGATTGAAGACTCTAAATTGCCCCTAGGTGTGAATGTGAGTGCGAATGGTTGTTTTGTTTCTATGTGCCCTGCGATTGGCTGGCGACCGGTTCAGGGTTTACCCCGCCTCCCGCCCAAAGATAGCTGGGATAGGCTCCAGCAGCCCGCGACCCTAGTGAGGAGAAGTGGTAAAGAAAATGGATGGATGGATGGTCTTTCTCGTGTTCTCTCTTTCAAACTGATGCCGCTGTCAGGTAAAAGCCTTAAATCGTGACAGCTTTTTCAAATATGATCTTTTTTTGTACGAGCGTCATCCCTTTCATCCTCTCAGCAAGCGAGTCGCAAATCCCGAGCGGTAGAGTCTCGGCCATCGAGAGAAGCATGTAATGGAATAAAGTTGAGGCAACACTGGGTGAGGCATTGCCCGTTGCCGCTCACTCGACTGGCTCTTGTCGCGCGAACAGACATTTTAGCGATGGCCAACAAAAGGACATAAGTCTTGTCTCCTGTCGCTTCCTGTCTACTCAGACGCAGACGTGACCAAGCCCAACAGCTCAGACAGCCGCGGCGAACGCCTAGACTTCTTCCTCAAACAGGAAGATGCTCTCACGGCAGAGCCGGGCTTCCTGGGTCCCAACGAATCGGAGGAGACGGGGGGAGGAGGACGAGGAGGAGGCGGTGGAAGCAGAGATGGCGGCGGCGGGATGATCTCGTCGGTCGCCAACCTGAAGGCGGCGCTGATGAGTAAGAACAGCCTGCTGTCACTCCGGGCGGAGATGATGGGAGATGATAACCCCTTGCTCTATGAGTACCTTCCCAAAGGAGGACACTCTTTGTCTTGTAAGTCCTTATTTACTGACACACAAACACACACACACACACTACATCAGGGGTCACCAACATGCGTAACCTGTTCTAAAAGTAGCTAAACAGTGATGGGATATTGTGATTTCCTCGGAATGTTGTAGAAGTGATCGTTTGAAAATGTAAACACTTGCAGAGTCGCATATTGATATTGATCTGTTTCCTACCTTGTTAAATCGTTGTTGATAATTATTGTGAGAAATCGTCAACATGATCAGTCTCTTCACATAAACAGTATCTTTAATTATTAATAGTAACTTATAATTGAAGGTTATTTTAGGATGTTTGTTATTTCATAAATGTGTATCAAATTTGTAGCCCTTCGCATTAATCATACCCAAAACGTAGCTCTCGGTTTCCAAAAGGTTAGTGACCTCTGCCCTAGACAAATATTGTAGCTTTAGTTTTTTTTACTACACTAACTTCATAACATTGTTGGACACCAAAGTAATAGCGTATTTATTCAGTTAGCATTTGGTGAAGTATAATTTTTTTTTTATTATCCATCATTTGTTCTTATTTAAATATTAATTTTGCACTGAAAACTATTACATACACTGTAGTTGATCGAAAAGTAGTGCAATAAAAATAAAGATTTTTTTTTCCCATCACATCAGGAATAATCGTGATTAGTATTCGTGATTACGATATTGATCAAAATAATTGTGATTATTATTATGGCCATTATCCTACAACTGGTGTACATTCATGTGGTCCATGTGATGACACACCAGATGGTTTTGTTGATTTTAAAGAGAGCTTAACAATTCCATCTGGAAAAGAAACTGATGCATTTGTAGTTTGTAGTTTACTTCCGATTAGTTTGGCAAAAGGAACCCCTGTGAATCTGAATGAAATTCCACTCGCAGTCGGCCTGTATATTCCTATTGAGGTGTTTATATGGAGCGTTTTCATTCAGTTTGAGCTTCTAAACCGATTCTAATTGGAGTATAAGGCTCCATGTAAACCCAGCTAATGACAGGGCACTTGAAACTTAAAAGTACACAGATGCAATCTCTCAAACCCACCTGCGGGTCAGAGAGAATCAGATGAGCATCTTCCACTGTTTCCCTTGTCAGCATGTGTCTGGAAGCTTCTGTAGGCGTGCACCTACAGTATATATGTGCGTGTGTGTGCGTGTGTGCATAGCCACTTGGCTGCACATGGCTGTCAGTCGTCAGCGGTGACTCAGTGCAAGAACATTTTGTCGGGATAGTTTGCGCTGTCATCAAAGATTTGTTTGGTTATTTGTCAAGGTTCCTTTGAGCGCATCGCCGCAGCTGTTTTTCAATTTTATCACTCAAATGACAGTAATGTTAAAGGTTTCCAAATGATCACGCATAACCGAATAATATATTCATTTGTTATTGTAGCTGTATTCCGCCTTTAAGATTTCTTTTTAATGCATTTGCTTCAACTTTAATGTTCTGCTAAGTGATGCAGCATATTAGTATAACCCAGAAGCTCATCAATAATCTCATCAATAATTTCAATAACTGGCAATGTGAAACGTCCTAATTAACCAAGTTAACAAGTTTATTATTATTTTCAAGTTTGTGCGTGTGTGTCCGTGTCGCGTATGGGGAAAATGATGCACGTCTCGTGTTTGTGTTCCTTTACTTTTACCGGCTAGTAATTGGACCTTTTGTCGTGAGCTTTGACTGTCTTTATAGGCAGCAGAAAAGCAAAGGCAAAGGAGAACAACCGCCGACCCGGTCGTGCCCCACTCACCTACAAAATGAAAGACGGGGACGCGCTCGCTCTTCTATGTCACATATGCGAGTGTTACCTCTGTACGATTGAGATGTTACCGTTGGCTTCAGAAGGAATGAGATGCTGTCACAGGCTCGCACGATCCAGAGAAGACAAAAGACGCACTCTCAGACTCTGTTTTGACTGTGTATATGAATAGCAGACTTGGAGAATTCAGAGAATGTTCAACATTTGCTCTGTGCGGGAAAGAAAGCGCACTGAACAAAGTTAGTTTAAAAGTTTCAAGACAAGTCCAATTACCTCGATTCGACTTTTTCCGATTTGAAAGAGACCTTGGGGACAGTTTTGGTTGGTTATTCTGGAATAAGTCTGCACGAAAGTGTTTTGGGAAATGGCCAACATCACCGCAGTTTGCCAGTACTCTTGTTTTCT
Source organism: Phyllopteryx taeniolatus (assembly GCF_024500385.1). Taxonomy (NCBI): domain Eukaryota; kingdom Metazoa; phylum Chordata; class Actinopteri; order Syngnathiformes; family Syngnathidae; genus Phyllopteryx; species Phyllopteryx taeniolatus. Next base: position 4,083,492 of record NC_084502.1, read on the forward strand.
CCCACCGTGCATCTCCTTCACCCCCACTTCACATCCTTCCTGTCCCCTTTCCTCCCCCGACTCCCTCCATCCACTTCTCCTTCACCCCTGCGTAACACTCATCCCTCACACTCATTCCCTCCCCTTCTGCCCGCATCCTTCACTTCCTCCTTATTTGGCCGGCTCTTGTCTCTTCCCCATCTATGCTTTAATGCGGTGGAGCATCAAAGTGTGTCTGTTTAAGATCCTGGGAAAGTATTGATCACGGGCAGGAAGGAGGTATAGAAAGGTGACCCGGTCCAATCCTAGGAAGACCTCTGAACATCAGCAATCGGCCTTGACTTTTCCTTCAGTATCTTATTTGCATATGTGCTTAGTCATTCAGTGGGTATTTACCTAACTGTAGAGGGGAGAGGCTTCCATTTGTTATTACAACCCCAAATGAAGTTATTATTATTACTTTTATTAATAACAACCCCCTTCATTTGGGTTTGTTATTACAACCCCAAATGAAGTTGGGACGTTGTGTTAAACATACATTTAAAAAGAATACAATGATTTGCAAATCATGTTCAACCTATATTTAATTGAATACACTACAAAGACAAGATATTTAATGTTCAAACTGATAAACGTTATTGTTTTTAGCAAATAATCATTAACTTAGAATTTTATGGCTGCAACACGTTCCAAAAAAGCTGGGACAGGTGGCAAAAAAGACAGAGAAAGTTGAGGAATGCTCATCAAACACCTGTTTGGAACATCCCACAGGTGAACAGGCTAATTGGGAACAGGTGGGTGGCATGATTGGGTATAAAAGGAGCTTCCCTGAATTGCTCAGTCATTCACAAGCAAAGATGGGGCAAGGTTCACCTCTTTGTGAACAAGTGCGTGAGAAAATAGTCGAACAGTTTAAGGACAATGTTCCTCAACGTACAATTGCAACGAATTTAGGGATTTCATCATCTACGGTCCATAATATCATCAAAAGGTTCAGAGAATCTGGAGAAATCACTGCATGTAAAAGCGGCAAGGCCGAAAACCAACATTGAATGCCCGTGACCGTCGATCCCTCCGGTGGCACTGCATCAAAAACCGACATCATTGTGTAAAGGATATCACCACATGGGCTCAGCAACACGTCAGAAAACCAATCTCAGTAAATACAGTTCGGCGCTACATCCTTAAGTGCAACTTGAAACTCTACTATGCAAAGCAAAAGCCATTTATCAACAACACCCAGAAACGCCGCTGGCTTCTCTGGGCCCGAGTTCATCTAAGATGGACTGACGCAAAGTGGAAAAGTGTTCTGTGGTCCGACGAGTCCACATTTCAAATTGTTTTTGGAAATTGTGGACGTCGTGTCCAAAGAGGAAAAGAACCATCCGGACTGTTATGGAAGCAAAGTTCAAAAGCCAGCATCTGTGATGGTATGGGGCTGTGTTCGTGCCAATGGCATGGGTAACTTACACATCTGTGAAGGCACCATTAATGCTGAAAGGTACATACAGGTTTTGGAGAAACATATGCTGCCATCCAAGCAACGTCTTTTTCATGGACGCCTCTGCTTATTTCAGCAAGACAATGCCAAACCACATTCTGCACGTGTTACAACAGCGTGGCTTCATAGTAAAAGAGTGCGGGTACTAGACTGGCCTGCCTACAGTCCAGACCTGTCTCCCATTGAAAATGTGTGGTGCATTATGAAGCGTAAAATACGACAACAGAGACCCCGGACTGTTGAACAGCTGAAGCTGTACATCAAGCAAGAATGGGAAAGAATTCCACCTACAAAGCTTCAACAATTAGTGTTCTCAGTTCCCAAATGTTTATTGAATGTTGTTAAAAGAAAAGGTGGTGTAACACAGTGGTAAACATGACCCTGTCCCAGCTTTTTTGGAAAGTGTTGCAGCCATAAAATTCTAAGTTAATGATTATTTGCTAAAAACAATAAAGTTTATCAGTTTGAACATTAAGTATCTTGTCTTTGTAGTGTATTCAATTAAATGTAGGTTGAACATGGTTTGCAAATAATTGTATTCTGTTTTTATTTTTGTTTAACACAACGTCCCAACTTCATTGGAAGTGGGGTTGTATTTATCTAGAGAAATGGCAAGAAATTGGCCATGGAACTTAACTGAAGGCGCCTTGCTCTCCGGAGCATGAAAATGGAGGCGCACGACATTGCGGAGTAAGCACAGTGCCCAAGGGAACCCTGATGACCAGAAAATCTCATTTACAACCGACTCCACACTTTGATACATGCGATGGGCTGTGGATGTGCCTCGGTTGGTTGTTTCAAGTGGATACCCAAAAATACAGTACAGATCATTGAAACAGGGCATTATTAGAGTTCTGTACGTAATTCACGCTTCCAAAGGGACGTGGCTATTTCCATCTTAAAGTTTGCTATTGAGCTGACCCTCACCTTGTTGTCAAAACATTGTCATTCAAATGCATCCATTTGCTGTCAGAAGCAACACGCGTCCAAGCATGCGGTACATCAAAAATACAGTGTGCAATGTCAGTCAGCCTCCTGAATCCAATTAGGATCAATGGGACTTGACCCCGTTCCCCCTTTGTGTGTCAGGCAATCGATGCCAGACGGTGGATTTCGCCGGACCGTCCCCGGCTCACCTGTCCGCACTGCTGCCGTGTACACTGTGTGCAGAATGGCCAATTAACTGGAGGGATCATTCTGACATTAGTGGCCTGCTCTCATTGCAGCACATTTCAATGATATAAAAAAATCAAACAAAACAAAAAACGTCATCTTCACAGCAAATTTCCGATGGGTGAACAAAACAAAATCTTGACATATAGTTTCGGCAATTATTTAACCCAAATTTCACGTGTTCCGCTGTCTGATTAAATGCAAAAAGAAGACAAAAGCAGTAAGAGCAGAAGTGGGATTTTTATTTTATTTATTAATTTTTTTAACATCTTGCTTCTGTTTATTCAGAGCTGAGAGGTTGATTCAAAATCTCTCTTGTTACTCTTTCCTCAAGTACAAACGTAATTTCTGAAGAAAAAGACAAACCCGAGAGCTTTTGTCGGCCAAGCCAGAATTTGTTGAATGGGGAGGTGGCGGGAGGAAGCAGGAGAAACGAAGCCCATTTGTTATTGCTCAATGCTGGTTGGCTGCATTTTTATATTCAACGCAAAACTTTCAGCACAGAAAAGGTACATATCGGCGGCATCAGGCTGAAACCTCCTTTGTCCAAATTTGCTCAATTTCATCTTTTTTCACAAATCGATTGGTCAGTCCCCATGTAGTTATGTTCTTATTTTTTTTTTTTTTAATTACTGACCAAGCTAAAATGTTGAAAATGGCTTTCTCTCTTTGACGATGCAATGTTGATGGTTCAACTGGCATGCCGTGTTTTTTAGGGTTTTCTGAAAAGTGATGGTTTTGGAAGTACGAGGTTTCCGCCCGACGCCAGCGTGATGTAGTCTGTTGTGATGCGACATTTAACTAAATATACAATAACAAGTATGAGCGATATGCACAATTCTAATGAGATCTAATACAAGAGTTGCATTCAAAATGGCTTTACAGTAATGATATTGCTCACTTTTGGGTGGAATTAAGTTTATTTTTAAAGCTGCCTTTTTAGTACTGGTCGTGTATTTGGTTGTATTGTACAGCTGCTTTTGAATGCGTCGTCGGTTGAGTGTTTACTGTATGTGCATTTCAAATTGCTCATCTACTCTTTCTTTCACTGTGACCTCCTCCCTCTCCGTGTTGCCCCCTCATGATGTCGCCCGAGGTGGGGAAGAGAATGGGAGTCTAGCATTCGTGTGTGTTCTGAGTAAGTGGGAGTGTCGGGTGCGGTAGTGCAAAATTCCAGGAATCCGTCCACGGTCAAGCCTCAGCGTTGTGAGATTCTGTCTATTGTGTCGAGGAAGGCGATAAATGGTTCACGGGTCACCCACTGCATAACTCTGCCGGCCACACTGGCACATACTGTGGCACACACAGTAGCGGTAATTAATATAAATGCACAATGAACACAAAATATCAACGTGGGAATAGTTAGTGGGAAGTCTGTGAGATGTTTTTTTGGTTGTTTTTTTGTTTGTTTTTTAAATTCTGGTGTGTCTGAACTTGTTGCTGGTAAATATCCTCCCTGGTTGATGTCCTTTTGCCCTGCGTGTACAGAAAGTCGTCAGTAGAACTGCAAGATGGCACCTTTCCAAAACAATCTCCATTCCCGCTACAGAGGATCCTCAAGCCTTATCCTTATATGCATTTTACTCACTCACAAAGCACCAGCACACTCTCGCAGCGCACACACACGCGCACACACACACACACACACATACATACACACCATCCTGTGTGCATGCATGTGGGTGGAAGGAGAAGGAGAGCAGAGCAAGCAAATGGAAAAAAGAGAGAAGAGAAGCCCTAAGCCTTTCCCCTCGGCTGGTGGAAAGTGAAACTTCAGAGTTTTTCTTCCTCCCCCTCTCCATCGTGTTTGATAGCGCAGCACTGGCAGCCACTGTGTGCCCCTCCACCAGCACCAGCAGCGGCGGCGGCAGCAGCACCCCACACGCCCCTCCTGCCCACTCTCTCCCGTTGTGTTCTGGTGGCCAGCTGCTAGCAGAGTGTGCAGTTGTACGTGAGTGGGTGGGTGAGACTCGTTTCCTGTGCTCCTCAGGGCTCCGCTCCGACAACTACCGCGGCACGCTCCGGCCAGGGGCCGCAGGGGCCACTGTTCATAACAAACAGAGGACTGACTCCTCCTCTCCTCGTCCTCTTCTTCTTCCTCATCATCTACCACCGACACCGCCACCGTTACCGCCACCACCATCATCATCATCAACAACATCGTTGTACCGTCCTTCCACTCCGCCCACTCCGCTGCTCCCCGCTGAGCCTCGGTCCCCGGAGACCCCCGGTTTGCGGGCAGGGGCGCCCCGGCTGCACACAGACACCTCGGACATGGAAGTGGAGGAGACCCCCGAGGGCCCGGCGCCCTCCACCGTGCCTGAGGTAAGCGCAAAGAGCCCAGCTCAACTGCAAAGAGGTGGAGGCCGTTCCCCGGGTGCCGCTCCCCCCGCTCGGATCAAACTCGGATCCGCGTGAGTGGATGGAGCATACCGGGAAGCTGCCTCACCCGATCTTGTAAACTCCCCGCGGGGCTGAGTGGTGATGGGGGGCGTGTAGGGTGGGCATGGAGCTCAGTTATAGGACGGAGTGGAGGCTATTGGGCCGATTTTCAACACTTGAGCACGTCATCACTCAGTCCGCTCGCAGTGTTTCAATCTGGCTCATTTCCTGCTTGGAAAAATTGCTCTTAGCTTTTTCTCTTTCTTTGCAGATTCTCCATTCTTTACTCATGCCTCTTTTTGTTCCACATCTTTTTTTATATAGCCAGGGCCCAAAGGGTTGCTCCTCAGTCAGTACTAGTGCTAATGTAGCTTATAGTTGTTACTTTAGAGATGACACATGTAGACACAATGGCAGCCAGCGTGTGCTTCAAGATGGCTGATAGCAGCCCAGGTGGAATCAATATTAGAAGACAATGAGAGGTTTGCTCTCGCAGTTCAGGAAATTGTTTGTTCTTTTCAGTGTGGGTGTGTGGCCGAGTGTTTCTTTTCTTTTTTTTTTTTTTTTTCTTTTTTTTTTTGTGTGCCACCGGTCTGTGCGTGTGGGTAAGTTAGCCTTCATGAGGAATATTTGATTTCAAAAGGACTTGCCTCTCAACAAGCTTCAGACAAGCCATTAGTGTACCAAGCGCCTGGCGTCGCCTGTTGTTCCTCTTTTGTGAGGATGCGTATAGGGGACTAGGAGGTGTGGCTGAAGGAATGGGTGAAAGTAGATGGAGGAGGGATGCCGTCTGGGATGCGGCGGGGGGCTCCGATTGCGGTGTTGCTGTAAATCACGTATTCATTCTCGCAATGCCTTCAAGTGCATTCACATCTTGAGTTATTTTCACAGCTTGCCTCACCTGCTCGCCTCCTACGTGCACCACAACCTCTCATACGCGCTCTGTACATTCATGTGAAATAATGTGACATTCTGTGCTTTCAGGATGATGGTGAAAAAGATAAAGATGAGCTGAAAGAATACAATGCAGGTAACACACCGAGGCTTTGACCAGTCAAATAATGAGCGGCTATGTTGTGGCTTGTATATAATTCTTTGAATTGTGATGGTTCTCTGTTTTGTTCAGCATCAGTAGGTGACGAGTCTCCTATTGAGAAGGATCAGATGGCCAAAGCGACTTGCGCCGGTCCTCTGACAGTGCCTACGTCAGTGTTCGTGGCTTCCAGAGAGATCGAGGGGCTGGCGGCGGTGGCCAAAGAGACTAAATTGGGGGTCCTGCCAGAGACCGGTGCCTGGACCTCACAGGGGTTTGCTTGCTCCCTGTGCAAGCGGCTGTTCAGCAGTCTGGAGTATCTCAGGGAGCACGAGTACCGCCACACTTTGTCTCTTATGGCGATGTCCCTGGACTGGCCGAGCGTGCCGAGTCCGTTCGCCCGGCCCGGCCGGTCCCGGTTTCTCCACTTCCCTCGGTCCCTGTATGGCTCGGGTGCGGCCGGGCCCAGCCCGACACGCTACCTCTGTTCACAGTGTCCGGCGAGCTTCACACTCAAGTCCAACGCGGACCGCCATGAGAAGACCATCCATTTTAAGGAAAAGCTCATGCAGTGCGTGTACTGCCTGAAACATTTTCGGGACCGCACGGACCTGCACCGGCACCTGTCCTCGGTGCACTCCAAAGAGAGGGGCCACGTCTGCCCGGCGTGTGCAAAGTCTTTCAGTACCCACAAGAACTTGGCCACCCACATTAAAGTTTGCTGCCAGGTGGGCTCTGTGCCAGGTGCTATGCTAGGGGGTAGCACTGGCATGCCTCAAGATGGTGATCAAGTCCCTCTATGGAGGCTTTCCGAAGAGATGAAAGTTGAAATTAGTAACTGCAGCATTTTGGACGTAGAGAACTGAGAGGATCTAGAGAGTGCAATCTTATATTAACAGCCAGCAGTTGTTCACTTCACATGTGCATTCATGCCAAGCATGATGAGAAGGCTCCCTTACAAAATCGCTCCTTATTTTTTTAATACAAACTGAATTCAAAATTGAAAAAATGTCTATGCAAAGCTAGTTAATTAGTTGAAGTCAGCACCGATAATTCACATGTTTTGGTGGCAGGCAGTAACTTTTCATTCCAACAATCCAAATTTGCCAGGCTGTGCTGGGGTTCAACGCCCTACGCAACAACAACACCTGCAGGACATTGGCTGCACTGCACCATTTGCTCTTTTCACCTCACAAGTATTTGAAACTAAAAAGATGCTTTCAAACTCTACATTCACAAGACTGGTCCGTCCACCTCCAGGTTCACGTTTAGCATTAGCCTATCCTCTGTCACCATAACAACCTGAGCTCATCCCCATCCCACAGTGCAGATGGAAAGGCTGTTTTGGACAGGACAAAGCAGACTAAAACAATAGGTCAGTTGCATCAGCTGGGCGGTGTCATTTTCTCTCTTTCCCACATCTGGAGGTTTTAAGCCACTGAGAACGTCGAAAGAAGGCCAGTAATTGGTCCTTTGCGGTAATAGCCCTCCTTAACCCTTGACCCCTAATCTAAAGAGGAAGTGGGGAAAGGGGGCAGGTGCCCTTTAAACACAATAAATTCAGTGACGTCACTGGTGCGGGAAGATAATGGTGGGCTCAGGACTAGAGGAAAGGAACTGGGGAAATACGAGAACTGGCAGCAGGAGATTGCAGCACTCGTTTTATCAAAAAATATTCACACCAATTTCTGCCAGACATTTTCTCCTCTGAATTTACAGCAAGCATTTACTCCGCAGCTATAAAACAAAATTTTGGGCCCGCCGCACACCGAGCGACACGGCTGAAGACGACTGAACTGCCACATATTGTGCGGGTTCCGCAAGTAGAAACCGTCAGCCACTAGTTTTGCTGCAATTTGAACTTTCAGTGGCAACACGACCGTGTCGCAATGTTGCGTTTTCTCCGCCGACTCCCGTTAGGTGTTACGTTTGACCGTGAGTGTGAATAGTTGTTTGTTTATACGTGCCCTGTGATTGGCTGGCAACCAGTTTAGGGTGTACAAAGAATAGATGAATGGATAGTTTCACATGTGCCTGTGGCTAAAAAGTGAAGCGTGGAGAGTCTCTGTCACCGCAATGCACGGTTGCAGCCAATTGCTGAGAGCCTCTCAAATATCCGCACTTCTTTATTTTTCTTTTGTTTTTGTGGTTTACCAAAAAATTAATAATACAGTAGAAACGTAATTTCCCAATAGGAACACCAGGGTGCAGTTTTTACATTGGAGCAAGTTGGTTATCGTATGCTAGCGGCAATTTTGTGTGATAGTCGCCGACTGCCTTATTCTCGCGATTGTCCACTTCAGCCGCGTTCGGGCCGCGTCGCTCGGTGTACGGCGGGCCCTGCTGAGTTCTAATCTCGTCCACCAACACTGAAGGTAGATGCGCAACCAAAAAGAGAAGCGTTTCCCTCTAATTTCTCTCTGAGTAATTGTGCTTCCACTGATAGCCTTTTTCATACCCGCCTCCCACATGCCAAATCCTTTCAGACACAAAATCCCATTTCTCAGGTAGCACACGCAGCTGCAACAGATGGACGCTTAAGAGAAGTCAGGATCTCATCAGGAAGCACCAAATACAGTAGTTGGGATACACAGTTGAGTACAGTATGTTGCTGTGTGTATTCAGATTTGTTTTCTCTTTTGAAAAGGTTTCTGTATAATAACATGTACTTTGCTAAAAAAAAAAAAAAAAAAAAAAAGAATTTGAAATAAAGTTTGAATGCTGCGATTCAAATGTAATAAAATGTGGAAACTTATCCGGTGTTTTTTGTTGTTGTTGTTGGTGTCATACACAATTCATTAGCACAAAATAACATGTCAATCCAGCGTCTTGGGCTCTTTGTGTTCTTGCATGTTTTTTTGTTTTGTTTGTTTTTTTGTGTGTGTTTGTTTTTCCGCCCCACCCCTTTTTGCTTGCTTTACTCACAGCAGAAGTCGTTGTGACGATCGAGGTAATCATTTGATGTCGTTTTAAATGTGTCGTTGGTTCAGCGCTGCTTTTTATTCAATCGCCTCCAGTCCTGAGCTTTCATGGTCATGCACTTACGTATCACAGCACCCACACACACACACAACGTCACCTCTTTTAAGTACCATTTAAGACTCGGCTGGAGACGTAATCCTAGACTTTGCCTCACCTGACCTTTCCCTTAGATGTGAAACTAGTGCAAACATGAGTGCTTTTTCTTTTCCTCGAAGTCTTCCCTTTTGCGTGATTTTTATTTCCCCGCCGTCCGCCCCTGTGTTTATGTCTGTGTTGTCTGTCGCAGAGATCTTCTAGAGCATCTAAAGCAGACTGAATGTAATGACAGTGTTTATGCTATCGCTTTTCTTTTAGTGCTTTAGTATAAAGGAAGAGCTGTTGCCAGGGCAACTGTAGCTTTGACTGAGATCAGGGTGGCCATGGGGATGGATGATACGTTTTATTGTCGACCACCCTGCTAATTAAATGTAATAATTGAAAAAGTGACGTCTGGGTTTATTTAAAAGAGATTCATTCTAGTCCACTCTAATCTTTTTTTTTTCCGTTACCTCTACCCCCCCCCCCCCCCCCCCCCCGCCCCCCTCTCACTACACCCCCACCCCGCTCTCCTCCCTTTGTCCCTGCAGTGAATGACTTCACGGTGATCCGTAAGAAGTTCAAGTGCCCCTACTGCAGTTTCTCTGCCATGCACCAGTGCATCCTAAAGAGGCACATGCGTTCCCACACTGGCGAGAGGCCCTACCCGTGTGAAATCTGTGGCAAGAAGTTCACCAGGAGGGAACACATGAAGAGGCACACGCTGGTGAGTGCAGTTGTGTCATCGCAGATAGGGGGCAGTCTCGCACAAAAACCGGGAGATATTTGGAGAACAAAATGTTTGGCTTTGGTTTGATGGGCAAGCTATTTTTGTCAGGCCAAACACATCATTTTGGAAATATTTGACATTTAAAAAAATAAAATAAAAAAAAGATCAGACCATCACACTGCTACTGCTAAAGTGAAATGTTTTGGAAGCTGTGTGGACCGTTAGATAAAAAAAACATCATGGTAACAATAATGGTCTGGGGCTGCTTTGCTTCTTCAAGCCCTGGACGACTGCATTCTCTAATTATGGAATCCCCCTCATAGTAATTAAAATCATCATTTAAAGTGCATTTCTATGTACTTGGGTTGTCTTTGTTATATATTACACTTGGTTTGAGGATTGAAAACATTTAAGTGTGATAAATTTGCAAATGAAAATTGAAAGGGGGGTAAAATACTTTTTTCAAAGCACTACACAAAGGGAATTTTTGAACATTTTCTTTATTGTTCTTAACATCAATAAAAGTGGGTCGACTTGGCGACAACAGCAAAACGCAGGTCCTACAGTGACAACAGTTGAGCACAAATGATGTCGCCTTCAATGTGTCCAAGGTACTTACTACTTGTATTTTCTCATGTTTTTCCACCTGGCAGGTCCACAGTAAAGACAAAAAGTACGTGTGTAAAGTGTGCAGCCGCGTGTTCATGTCAGCGGCCAGCGTGGGAATCAAACACGGCTCCCGACGCCACGGCGTCTGCGTCGACTGTTCCGGCCAGGGCATGGCGGCGCTGTTGGATCACAACGGCGAAGCGGGGGGAGACCTCTCTCCGGAGGAGGAGTTGTACCCAGGCGATCGCTTCCACGACGACCAGGCCGAGTGCGACGGCGAGGAGGAGATGATGGTGGAAGGGGATGGCGAGATGATCGGAGAAGGGGAGGACGAGGCGGCCAAGTGGAAGGAGTCCAGCGTAGCGGCGGAGACTCAGCGGGCGTTGGACAACGAGAAGGAGGAGAGCGACTCCTCGGCACAGGAGGGCGAGCCACAGAATGGGAGTGAGAGGGACTTTGCGTGGATCTCCTAAAAGCTGCCCTGCACCTGTTTGTGGCTTGACAACCAATCTCTGAAGATCTTTTTGGGGATCTTTCAGGAATCTCTCGACCCCCACGGTGGTGGCCCGGCCTTCCTTTTGGATGGAAACGTTGCGACAATGATTTATGAATAACCGACACACACAAGTCTTTTTTCTGTTTACCTCCTTTTACTTCCGATGCAGTGTTCTGGTCCTTCAGTCTCTTTTGCGATTCGGACCAAGGACGTGGCGGACGCTGGCCCGAGACTTTGTGTGTTTGCCATCACAATCACCATGGAAACCAGGGATCAGTGTCAGTGCGGGGAGGGAGGTGATCCCGCTCAGTGTCCTTTTTATTCTGCAAGTGTCTTTCTGCTAGCGAAGGGAGCGTCTCAATCTATTGCAAAGCTCCGCAGGTCGAAAGGACGAGGCGGCGGCCCGACGGCTCACTGCGGACCGAGTCCTACTGCCACAGACTTGCACTTTAATGACGCTGACTCCTATCCGAGCCCCCCGAACCCACGGTTTACATTTGTAATCTGTTCTTGACTGACCTAAACAACTCGGCGACCGCACCTACCTTTAAAGACTTGACGTCGTCTTGACTGTTATCAGCGCATCGGAATCACTGATCCTTTGTGCAGATTGTCGTCTTATATAGCCTTTGCCCTCCAAAGGGAAGTCGTGGGGGGGGGGGGGAGCTTTTATTTTTCTTTCAGTTTGGCTCAAAGTTCCTACGGTTCCGTGGAGTTTTGAGCCATGTACATAAAGTTGTCTGGAATCGAAAGGGAGGACGAAGGGGACGTTGGACAAGGACGCGGCACGGATCCTGGGGTTGTCTGCCTGTGCGCCTTCGGTCAATGGCTGCCTTTGTTCATTCAAGTTTGTTTTTATTTTCCCCACCCTCTGCTGGCCGAACTCACCTAACTCCCAAGATTTACAATATGCAGACTTTCTTTCCACGCGTGATCTTTATTTGGGGGTGGACGAGGGCAAAGGGGTGCCAAAAGAAGGCTGAAAATCTGCCCTTGAAATCCCAAGAGTTTTGTTAGTGTTGGCTATTTATTGGATGTGTGTTCGTGGACCTTCGAAGTCCTTCCCGTTTCTTTCTTGCTGGTGTACGTGTGGCTTGAGTGAGACGTATGCAAGGATGCTCGCAGTCTTTATTGCTTTCCCAAGATTGTTTTAATATTTTTGACAGCTTTATTTACATCAATGTTTTATGACAGCATTATTATTGACAACTGGAGTGAGGAGTCTTATTATGATAATCACAACTATGATTACCGTTGTTGATGTTACTATTATTCATTATTATTAAGTGCTGGATGCTAAGCTTTATTTTGTATGAATTTGGGAGTGTTTTATAACTTGTACAAGATGGAGAAGAAAAAAAAAAAGCTTTTATACTTTGCCTTGTTGTGGACAGCAAGCCATGGGGCTTTTCTCAACCTTTTTATTGTGCCAGTTGACGCTTTTTCTGTCGTATTTGCTTTTTTTTTTTTTTTTTTCTACCAGGGGGAAAACACTGTTAACCGTCCGTTTGATATTGATTGCGACATATATTCTGCACACGCTTTTGCATCACTAATGTACACTAATTGATGAATATCGAACCAAAAACAATCTAGTACCTTGTATACATTAAGTGCTTTTGTTCCATAGTCTGTGTGTGCAGGTGCTTTTTGGATATATTCGGTGTGCTTACGTTGTTCTTTTTTTGTCACGCTTTGATTAAAGTGCACACGTCGTCGTCGTTGTTGTGACTCTGAAGGGCTTCGTGGCTAGCTTGGTCGAAACCGCATGTCATATGACACACTGTACAATCGAGGAAGAAGGGCGGCTTGGGGGCACACATCAGGCCTCTCTCAGCTCCAAAAGGGGCCACGGATGGACTTGCACTTCCCCAGTACACTTTCTTCACATCTATGCTTGTAACGTTATTTGTGTTATTTATTGTGCTTTGGTTTGACCCTCTTCCCGGATGATTTGGTTGGGTGAGGGTGGGCGGCCGACACAACGAAGACAGTGGTGGGTTGAATTTCAATGAATGTTTATGATGGTTGTGTTGTTGTCGCCACAGTGTACAAGTGTGTGTGTGCGTGTGACCCCTGCACTCTTTTCATGACCTCAACCTCATCTTCTTCCTCATACCGGCTCGTACTTCAGGAAAACGTCTGCCATCAACCTCGTCGAATATGTGCCTCGATGACCTTTTGACCTGCGTGCTTTGCGAGACAATTTTGGCTGATTCTCGAGCGGGATCAGATGAAACATTTTCGAGACAAATCAAGATTCTCCTTCCCGTTGTGCGTCGATGACCGTCTGTGCCCATTTTTTTCTTTGTTGGCGTGCGTGGTCTAACTTGCATGCCCGTGTTGATTGCGTCATACCAAAGCGACGTCTTCGGCATCTGCACACAACTGTCTCATTCCACACGACGCAAAACTGGAACTGTTTGCTCTAGTGCAGAGGATTATGGGTAATTTTTCCGACGTGGACAAATCCTCATTTAGCTTGATTCACACGTGCAAATCATGAAGCCATAGATATGGGTATATCTATAGTATACTATATTTCAAAGTTGCCGCTTTTTACTTTAGAGTTTGTTCTTCTACTAAGAGTGGTGTGTGTATACCTTCATATATATGAATTTATATGACTATTATATTATTTATTTTCTCAACTTTAAGACGGTCTTTGATTTGTACAAGGTTGCACTTGAAGCTTGAGCTTTGCTTCTTTTCACTGGGATTATTGTTCAATATGAAAGACTTTATATTGATGATACAAAACGTGTGTTTGTAACAAAATGTGTTAAATAATCAAAAAAACAACAACACTGTCCTGTCTTATTTGTTTGTTTGTTTCTGTTTTGGGCAGAGTAAGTGCTCTTGTGCAGATAGTTTTGGGTTGCTAGTTCTAATGACACCGTTTTTACAGTCAACCTTGAGCCTCCGGTTTTGATGTTGGCCCAACGGCCGTGCAAGCTGACGTCATGTTTAGTGGAAGAATTAGCTTGAGTATTATTTGCAAAAACCAATCAGTCTCAATAAATTTTGAAATTGCTGCTGTAAAAAGAAGTATTTCACGTGTGCTTTTTTTTTTTAAGACAGACTGCTGTCCACAAGAGGGCAGAAAAGACACGGTAACCAATTTTCCCTTTCAAAGCTGTTCATTTTTTTTAAGAAGCGGTTGCAGTACTCCCACTCTCTACTGTACAAATCCGTTTGAAAAAAAATAGAGTTGGGACAAAGTAGAACTGAACTAAATACAAAATGAAATACTTTAAAACATTTTAGAATTCATGAAAATATCCTATTAAGTAAAGACCTTTTTAAAAAGTTTGCAAGTGCATTTATAACGGCTAAACACAGCCTAAATAGAATTCCGTTCTCCTTAGCCTTTAGGTACAATATTTGCATTTTTTTCTTTAAGAACCTTTGTTTTAAAACATTTATTGAGGAACATCTTTCATTTAACTTGTGTGCAACACGTTTTAAGTGAATCATTATTGAAGTAGTGTTCTTATTTTCCTAATTATAATCGGAGTGTTAATGTTCAAACTATTACAGTGGATAAATTATTTTTAATTTTGTATTTTCTTGTACTTTTTTTATGTACACCCCAGTACTGTATTTTTTTAAAACTTTTTTTTAAAGTGCAGTTGTATTTAACTTAAGTATAAAAAATTTGCATTTAGTCTCATAGGAAATGTGTTAATCTAATTATTGTTTTATTTGAACCACCTAAGGACTGTGTTTGTATTTTCCAATATTTAAGTGGAGAGTTAATGTTCAAACTGTGCATAATGTTACAGTGGATTCATTCTTTTTTTAATTAGTGAAAAAATGTTTTTTTAAAAATCATGTACACCACATAATTCATATTATTATTATTATTTTTTTAAACATTTTTTAAGTACAGTTCAGTTGTATTTAAGTATACCACATTTGCATTTACTCTTTTGGGAAATTTTGATGGAATTATTATTTATGTTTTATTTGAACCATTTAAGTACTGTCTTTGTATTTTCCGATATTTAAGTGCACTGTTTATGTTATAGTAGGAAAACAATCATATTAAATATTCTTTAATCCTGGTACTTGGAAAGCAAAGTATATTTTTGAAGTCGTACTCAATGTAAAAATGTTGAGAACCATAATTGTCTAAGACAATTATGATGCGTTTAGAGTGATTTTCCCAAGACGAGTAAGGAATCTGACGGCACATTTGTTCCATTTACTTTTTTATTTTCTCTCGGTCACATGACATCACATGGATCACATGATCATACACGCTCACTCGTCATCGCTTCAGGCCCGCGACACGGGCTTGACATTCACACAAATACTCCTCGCAAAGTGTTGCCTCCATCAGCCTAGTGATGCTGCTGCTAATGCTGATGATGACGACGAAACCACGACGGACCCCGAGGAAGACGATGTCACGGTCACCTCCCATGCGTCACGCATGGTACGGCAACATATGATGGGAGACCATCATTATTCCATTTATTCCATGTCCTCGATATCCAGCTTATGGTCCATGTAGTTGGACAACTTTGGCAAACTAGTAGAGAAACTTCATAATATTTAGGCCAGACTGTGCACTAGTTGACAACCTAACTGGTAAATACACTGGGGAAAATGACCTTCTCAAAATAAGTTTAAAAAAAAATTAATAAAAACGAGACGTTTTTTTCCTAAAATTAGTGGGGGGGGGGGGAAATCTGCCAAAGGAACGGGTGTAAAATGAATTAAAACAGTCTTTTTATCTTGCTGGAAATTTAGAAAAAAAGTCAAAACTGTCTGAAAATATGTACAGAAATATTTATTTATTTTTTAACCAGGAATAAGATAAATTCACTAGGTAAGATTTTGTCTTTTTTTTTTTGCAATATACTGTGCACTAGTAACAATACGAGGCCCAACAAGTAGTTTTGCCCCAAATTTGTCCGACTTGTATGCCAAAGTTGCCATCAAGTGGAAAAAAAAATTTACGAGTAAAGACACATTTGTTGTTGTTTTACGAGTGAAGACAAAGAGCGTACTAGTACATGGACCTTAAGCCGAATATCAAGGAGATTGAATAAATGCTCAAATGACTTAGAAAAGCCGTTTGAGCATGTATATATATATATATATATATATATATATATATATATATCTGTGTGTGTGTGTGTATATGTGTGTATATATATATATATATAGACTTTACACCGATTTTATCGGGCTGATCGGTATCGGCCGATAATTAGTATTTTATGCTGATCGGCTTTAATGTCATAATTTGCCGATCCGATCAATGACTCCGCAAAAGACATTAACTCGTCGTGCACAGTATATTTGAATCCAAAAGCTAGTTCGGATTTTTAGCCTTGTCGCGTGTCTTTTGGCGTAGTCCTGTAAATATCTGACGGCCAATAAAGTTATTTCGAAAAAAAAAAACATGTTGGCGGTGTGGAACAGTCAACACGTCTGACACAAACAACACGTAATGCCCGGATCAGACTACAAGACAAATTTGCTCTTTCGCGATTGTGTCAGACTACTGCAATAAAATCTTGTATTCCTATACCACCACATCCCGTTTTTTACGATCATTGGGCTTCATCTCAACTCAAATGCGACCGGATACACTCGCTACCGTGGCGGCGACGACAACAAGAGTGGATCGCGCCGACTGGATTATAAGAACAAAATGGGGGAAAACGTGTGTTGGTGGTCAGGAGAGGACGTTCACATACGTATGTTCACATACTTTTAATACGATACGGCTCACAAGCAGGCAACAAAATCGTTATGTAGCCTAGCAAGCTAGTGGTAGCGCGAACGGTTGTACGTAAACATGCCACAAGTCTGTCGAATCATGCTCTCAAGTTTCAGTGTGGGTGAAGTAATTTAATTAAAAAATAAAGTAACTTAATTACAGTTAGTTAGCACCCATTATTTCTGTCATGTTGTAATGTTGGTTTGACCTGACTGATTAGAATACACGATCTGACTAGCGCAGTGATTTCCAACCTTTATGGAGCCAAGCAACGTATTTTACAATTGAAAAATCTCACGGCCCACCAACAAACAAAAATGTCACAAAAAGTGGATCCATTAATTATTGTATTTACTTCCTAATAGAAGACCATTCATTTGTTCTGTCTGTCACTATGCCTCACTGGCATAAATCGAGGAACAAAGATACATTATTTCTTGTAGACATAATTTTTTTGGGCAATTAGGTACACGAGCATATACAGTAAATGAACAGGTCATGTTAAATAGACACATTCCTCCATCTTGTGATCAGATCGGTGATCGGTTATCGTTTTTTTAAACTCGCTGATCGGTGATCGGCCTAAAAAATCCTGATCGTGTAAAGCCTAATATATATATATATATATATATATATATATATATTATATATATATATATATATACACACACACACACACACACAGACACACACACACACATATATCTCCTTGATATACAGCTTAAGGTCGTACTAGTAGGCCAAAAATGGAAACTCCTGGAAAGTTATTAAACGTATTCAAACTGTCACAAAGTTTTTTTTCCTTCTTTTTTTTAACCACCAACATTGACTTAACTGACAATGTGGCGACGATTAACGTCCGTCGGTTTCCCATTTGGAGAGTGACGTGTTTTCCAGGTGGATTTCACCTGATTTCGGCATTCGCGTGTCCCAGGAAAGTCCACATCCCGGGAATTTGAGCCTCCTTGAGGCACAAGTCATTGCGGGACAATATGGACCTCGGTATGCTGAATTGTCTTCCCAGTGAGGTCAAAGAACGTACTACTACATGGACCTTAAGCTGAATATAAAGAATATCGAATAAATGGATTTTCATAGTGACAGTCGTGTTTAGATTTCGATGTAAACCAACACATTCTCCCCCTAGGATATTGGCCTCACTTGAGAGGGGAACGCACAACAAAGCCGTGATCCTAGACATGTGAAACGACCTCAGAACTCCAGCAGACAATTAATCAATGAATGAGAAAATTAAAAAAACAAAAAGCAAAAGGCTTGTGGCCCGCCGCGTAAGGCTCGACTTGATTTGGAAAGCTTTGCTGCTGATGCACGCGAAACTAAAATTCAAAACAAACAACAACAACAACAACAAAAAGCAGCACTGGTTTTGACATATTTGGAACACAGATACATGAGACGTCCTCGTGGCACGTTAGCTTAATGTGCTGGCTAAAAGGCTTTTTTGTTGGTTTGTTTGGGGGAAACAGTAAAGCTGAAGGAAAAAATGTCAAGGAAAGGAAGGGTAAAGGAGCCGTTTGAGCGTTTGTGAGATATCCTTGATATTCAGCTTAAGGGGCCATATACTACTACCCAATTTATCCTCGCTAGTAAGACATCCATCCATCCATTTTCTGAACCGCTTATGTTCACTAGGGTCGCGGGTGTGCTGGCGCCTATCCCAGCTAATTCAGCACAATTCCGTCGTAGTTTTCGCTATTCGCGGAGGATAGTGACCACCGGCCTGACCGCCAATAGCGAAAATCTGTGGATAATTGACGGCCATTATAACTGCATTGAAAATGTTGTTGTTTTTTTTTTTCACCCCCCTCGATTTCTTATTTATTTATTTTGACCCCAAAAATTCTTGAAGAGGGGATAAACCGCCACTGAGCGTTTTCAGGATTGGCTTCTCCCCAAAGAGAAAACAAAAAGAAAAGAAAAACAGAAAACAATTGGCGAGGGAATCCACAGATAAGTGAATCCATGTGTGCCAAACTGTGAGTACCCACAAAAGCTTACCTAGTCAATCCATTCTCGTGAAAAGTCCTTGCCGTACTTATTTTAAGACAGTTTTGAATTTTTTGCCCTTAATTTTCAGCAAGACCAAAGGGCTTCTTTAAACCTACAAAATCTTATTTTAAGATAAAACAAGACATTTTATCACTAAAATAAGTGCTAGTTAGTCAGTGCACGTTAGTTAGTGAAGCACTAGACGTTGACCAGTACAATTTGATAATGTCACGAGTAACCTTTGGCTGGATATCCTTCATTTATTTAATTCGCCAAGCACTAGTCAAACTATTGAAGCGCTAGCTGTTAACTTTTAACTTATATCTATTTTTAACTTTTAAATTTAACATGTCACTCGTAGAACGCAGTTGTCAAGTAGTGCACAGTTTTCCCTCACTAGTAATAGGTAGTTGTCCTACTAGTATGCCGATTTTGTTCTACTAGTGAGGACAGAGTATACTAGTACATGGAGCTTGAGCTGGATATCAAGGATAACAAATAAATGCTCAAGCAGCAAAAGTGGCAATAGTAGTGGAAAAAATGTTAACTAGTAAGACAGACGTTCTACTAGTGTACCCTAGTTCTACTAGTGCGCTGAATTGTCTCACTCATGAGGACAAGATTCTACTAGTACGAGGTCCTTATGATGACATCAAGGAGATCGAATAAATGCTTAAACAGCTTTTGATAGGAAGGCAGTAGCGGATAAAAAAAAAATATTTAATAGTAAAACGCAGTCGTTCTACTAGTGTGCTAGATTATCCTACTAGAGGACCAAGAGCATACTCGTACGTAAACCTTGAACTGGATATCCAGGAGATAGAATAAATGCTCAAACGGCTTTCCGTAGAGGTGAAGTGGAAGACACTAAAAATTTGTTGGAATGCGCAAGGCAGGAAAATGACTCCTGCTTGGTTATCCTGCCTTACAAACACACACACAAAAAAAAAAAAAAACAGAAAGGAGAGCTAGTGCGCAGAAGTTCAAGTTAGTGCTTGTTCCACTGCCACCGGTTACTGTAAGTAGAGCAATACTGCACGGTTGCTGCCATAAATTGCTACGACGAAGCAGTGCGGCAAAAGACGCCACAGCGGCGTTGAAAGACTCGGATGCCAAAATCGTTATCAGAGGCAGCACACACGAGTCGGCAGATACAAAAAAACGAAAACAACTTTTATTTTTGATAAGTTTTACATTCAACAGGTTTTCTTTTTTTTTTTTTTTTTTTTTTTTTTTTCCACGCCCTTGTCCTCAAAGCCACAACAGAATCTTAACGTATGTTCACAACAGCTTCTCAAACAAATGTAAAAAAAAATAATAAAATAAAATATTCGGAGCATCTGTGCTGTAAAAAAAAAAAAAAAAAAAAAAAGTTTCCTTTTCATATAACAAGAGAAACAACAACAAAACAATATATGAAAAAGCGTCATGGTTCGATTTATGCCGCATATGTACCAAAAAAAAAAAAAAAAAAAAAGCTGCAACTCCATCTGTCCCTTGTCCGCTAACGCCAACGTTCACTCGCCACCCATTGGCGCTCATCCATCGTTGTGTGCATATGTGTGTGTGATGTGTGTGTAAATGAATCACTATTAGCAACAAGCAACCTCAGTTAAACGTGGTCAAGGTGACACAACAACGGGCTTGATCGTCACTGGCAAGATTAGTGCAAGACAAAAAAAAAAAAAAAAAAAAAAAAGAAAAAGACAAAAAAAAAGGGGAATCGAGGCGCTCCATCGGAGATACAAAAAAAAAGTCACCTCTGGTGTTGCCGATGCATCAAAAGTCCCGAAGTGGACGTGGTGGTGATAAGGGCGATGAGCGCGTGCACACACATACACACACAACGCACAGCTCAGCTGGGTACGTGGGGGTGAGCGGGAAGTGCAATCACAGCGTAAATCAGGGGTGTCCAAATTTTTTTGCAGTCATGTACGGCATGTACGAAACATAATTTGACACAGTCCAGAACACTATATATATATATATATATATATATATATATATATATATATATATATATACAATTTTTTTTACAAACGGTGAAAAGTGTGGGTGTGGAAAAAGCATGGTGGTTGTTACAACCGCATCCCCCATGCGTGTGACAACTATCACTACTAGCAATAATTGGTTTCATAAGAGCTTTTCTATATATGCAAAGAGGGTAAAGAAACTTTTTGCAACAAAAAATAGTGACGTCGTTTCTCTTCATAACGACTCGGCGAAAAAAGATGATTCGGTTGTGGAAGTCCTCTCGCTGCAAAAACTCAACATATTACTGAGAATATTTCTCGTATTTCTTGTCAAAATTCACTCAAATAAGACTCATCAAGTGAAAAGTAACTTGTTTTGGGATCATTTTCATTTGTTTTTAAGCTAATTTTTACTTGAAATAAGTACGAGTAATAAAAAAACTAATTCTACTTATTTCAAGTAAAAATTAGCGTGAAACAAGTGAATAGTGTCCAAAAACAATGTACTTTATTTTATGTGTACTCAGATTAGCTTTGCAACTTTTGACAAGAAATAATATTCTCGGGAAGATTTTGAGTGTTTGCAGTGCTGATTTTTTAACGTCTCAGCTTAATAAACATCAAGTTAAACGCTGCATGAAAGATTGTCGGCTAACTCCAGATCGCTCGTTTTTGCTTCTGAACGTGGAGGTGGGATTCGGCTGCTGCTCAGTGCAGGGGCGAATCTATTCTCGCGGGGATACGGGCCAATGGGCCACACCAAAATCCTGAAAAAAATCCAAAACCATTTGCCACCTTTCACAGAAACTTGTAAAGTACCCGTTTTACAAAATACAGTGGCACCTTGAGATACTAGTTACCCAATTTATGAAATTGTTTAGTTGTCAGATGAATTTCAGTTTTGACATACCAAAAGGAGCAGCACACTATCCATTGAATTGAAGCAAAAAAAAATATGGCAAGTGTTTAATTCTTTACATTGTATTTGATTATTTATATATGTTTTTATAAAGTACAATATTATTGAGTGCTATTTTTCTGAATAAAACATATTACAAAAAAAATTTATTTTTATTTTTTAGGAGGCTGGAATGGGGAATGCCGCTTTGGTGCCATCAGGTTGCATCTTGGTGCCAAGCACCTATGTTCAACTGAGAGGAGGAGCTTCATTTAGTCAAACCATAGCTTCGTCTAATTGGGGGGGAAAAAAGTGCTTTGCCACAACGATAGGTGACTACAAAGCTTTTTGGTGTACGTCAATTAGTCGCGGATTTTCGCTATTCACGACAGAGCCGAATCGGACTGATGATTTAGTTTTATCATCTTTAAAAAAAATAATAATTAAAGCTGAATGTCAAAGTGGCAAGTTTGGACACCCCTGGTCTACACAGGAGATGCAAAAGTGCTTGCTTTGGAACATGGGAAGTCACCTCCGAGGTCGCTGTTCAATCTAGAAAAATCCCAAAGCGGACATGGTGACAAGTGCCGTGAGCGTACACGCGACGCACAGTCGGCGGATACTCGGAACTGAGCGGGGAAGCGCGATCGCGGGTGGAGATGAAGGTCAGAGGATTGTAAAGAAATGCGACAATGACGCAGAACGTTACTCGCCAACGGGTACCGCACCGGACTTCCCAGTAGGACACGCTACTAACACGGCCAGCACCACTTTGTTGAGTACAAAAGAAAAAGTCAGGCCAGATCATTTCAGCTGATGATGATGATGATGATGGTCGGAGGTTTTTAAACCTCAAATCCCTGACGTGTCATTTTTCTCATGGGGAGACGGCCCTCGAACTCTAATATTGGAAAACGGAACAATTGCTTTTTTTTTCTTTTTTTTTTTTTTTTTTTAAATTGCGAGTGTAGAAAATATCTATGTAGAAAAAAAAATGGTGTCTTTGCGCAGTGCAATGTAGTGCAATTTGATCAGGTCAGTATAGCTTTCCTTTTTCCGTATGTTCTTATCATTGGCACTTTGTGAGGTTTCTGTCCGTTACGATGTCAGCCAATCACAGGACGAGAAAGAGAGTTAGCTTATCACTTTACTGGAGCATTCACACACACACCCCCTACCTCCCACCCCCCCAAAAAAAAAAAAAAAATGGAGAAACTTGGGGTCTACTGTAGACAGAGGGTACTTCTGAGATATTACGCAAGCGCTTCCGGTTGCGTTCAACCAGATAGTTGGGCAAACATCACTTTACAGGCTTAGAGAAGGGTAGAGAGATGTTTCTATGGCAACAGAGGACAAAGGTCACAGTGCACCTGCTCTGATAGCAAGAGGACGGTGTCCTGTGTGTTTGTTAAGCGTTTCCATGACGACGGAGAGAAGACACGCCGTCAAAGCTACGTTGAAAGAAACGCGTGGAAATACAGATCCTCTGTCACTCTGCCAGTTTCTAAATTTAAAAAAGAAACAAAATCCAAAATACAATTTAGTCAAGTAAAAGAAGGACTATACGACTTGCTAAAAAGGAGATACGCAGAGAGCTTCTTGGGTCTTTTGGATGGAGGAATTATACAAGAAATAGCAAAACAAAATTGATCTTTACACAAAAAAAAAAAAAAACTACAATAATTATTACCAATGCTTTAGTCTACTTTGTCACCGGCGGGAGACATTCAGCTTTATTTAGCCAATCACAAAGCAGCCGGATGCTCGAAGAGAAATGTCTTGATTATCATTAGCTGTTGTCCTCTCCTCAGCTCTCTCGTGCATTTTGGACCTCAAAGAGAAATTTTAAATAGATTAGTGATTCAATTATGCAATTATGTCTTTACTGAGTAATTAAAAAATTCAACAGCTACGTTTAATGTGGAAGAAGCTGAGGACTACTTAAGGCATATTATCAAACAAGTAAAAGCTTCGCAGAATTGCATCAGAACCTTTTTGTTCGGACTGCTCAAATGTCACAACCGAGCAGAAAGATCCTTTGAAGGATTCAAAACAAGAAATGTTCCAGTGAAGTCAGGTCTGCCAATGCTTACGTCTCTCTGCATTAAAGGCCTGCCTTACCAACAGGAAATGATACTTACTACATTCAATGGAAATAAAAGTGTACGCGTAATGCCAGGTTTTTGTGATGTAGAAAAATGAGACCAAGATTAATCTTTTCAAGGGGGGGTAGAAAAACAAAACAAAAACTGAGATAAATTGGTTGCACAAGTGTGCACTCCCTCTTGTAACTAGGGATGTTGCTGTGTTCCCAATTAACCAATCACCTTCAAAATACTGTTAAATGGGAGCATCGGCACACACCTACCACCATTCAAAGTGCCTATGATTGATTGTGGCGTTTTGATTGTGGCAAAGTGCCTATGATTGATCCGAAATTAAGGTAAGATGTTCTGGTAGGCTTTTTTTTTTTTTGCTTTCTAGCAGAAGCCTGAAGGTTTTGTACTAACATTGACAGTTATTTGGATTTGGTGTTATGTTTGCCCCAAACATATCTTTTGGGATTATAGCCCAACATGGTTTCATCTGACCAGAAAACATCTTCCCACATGCATTTGGTAGACTTCAAGAGTGTTTTTTTTTTCCTTTCTAAGTCAGTTGCCCAGACATATGAACAAGGAGAGTGTTGTCACACTAAACAGCCAGTACTTGCCAGAAATTCCTGCAGCTCCTTCAATATTGCTGTTGTTTATTTTTACTTTTCTTTTCAATTGAGTTGTACAGGTTATACTTCTGAATCCTGGTGAGGAAAAAAACGTTTGAAATGACTGCTTTTGGTCTCATTTTTTAATATCACAAAAACCTGTCATTTGAACAGGGGTGTGTAGACTTTTTATATCCACTGTACGTAAGTCAGATGGGGTTGTGGAGGGCACGGGGGGATTCCAAAGGACATATATGTATAATTTATGGTGACGAAAAAATATTTTCTGAGAATCTCAGAACATCAGCTGTCAAATGAAAAAAACAAAAACAAATGAACAACAGAGCTTTTCTGCCTCAACTCACTTTTACAACAATGACAACATGAAAGCAAGAAAGACAAAATATTCAACGAGTTGTAATCCTGCCGATTGCACAGTGCAACTGCTAGTTGCTTCAGCACGTCCATGCTGAAAATAAACTCTCAATAGGAAACATATCCGCTCTCTCAGGCTTACAGTGATACTCGTAAAAGTCGACTCGTTTCTTCAAGGTGCATATCCCTAGGTTAAAGAGGAGGAGGGGAGTAGGGTATATATATCATATACTGTGTACATCTCTCAAGCGCATTTTTTGGAAAGTCAAGGGGGGGGGGAACTTTTTTTTGTACCACGTTGCATGAGGGTTTTGTGCATCGCTGCAAAATGTGAAGACAAATGTCTAGCTGGCGGCAATGAAAGACTGAATAGGCAGGCGGAAGATGCGCGTCGTGTCGCGTCGCATCAGTGCCCAGTAAGGCTGCAGGAAACAACCATGAAAGGACGTGGCTGCAACTTAACGGTGGCTTTGCTGTCATTTTAACAGTGACACTGATGTGCTACGGAGGTCTTTTGAACCAGTCAACAATAGCTTATGCTAGCGATGCTGCTATCATCACCAACTGACTATACCAAAATATTTTTAGTCTTACATATTGAGTGGAAAAAAAGTGTAAAATCAAAAATATAATCTCCAAGTTCCGAATTCATGTGACGTTTCTGTCCCCCACCCCATTATTTGTCGACAGTGAGCGATTGAAAAAGTTTCAGTCTTAAGAAAAAAAGCAGCAGAAAGTACATTTTTCTCTCTTTTTTTTCTGTTTGGAAAGAGTAAAGAGCAAAGTCAAACCTCCCGCTGCTCTGCAGGAGGCAGCACTGAGAACAAGAAGCCTGCTCCAGCGTCTTGCCGGCGAAGGGGGGAGTAAAAGGAGAAAGGGGGTCTTAGTCGGTGAATCTCTGGCAGGCCTTCTTCCAGCGACAGGCCGTGCACCACATCTCCTTCTTCTCCATGCCGTACACCTTTCGGCACTTCTTGGCCTCCCCACGGGGTTTCCTTGGTGAAAGCACATGCGAAAGCATAGAAGCAATATCATTAATTGTTAAATAAAATGTATGTATTCATTTTTGCATTTTGTATTTATCCCACAATATATAATAACAATAATATAATTATTGTGTATAAATTGTTCACTGATTTATTGTTAGTAATAAGATATTAAAGTGAGCATGAATTACTGTTTTATGATTACAATGAACTATTTTACTTAAAATTAAATTTATTTTAAAATTATTATTTTATCCTTTAAAATCACTTTTTTCCCCACATATTTTAAATAAACATTTTGACTTGTTTTGTGTGTGTGTGCACGCGCATACATGTGCAAAAACATGCAAATAAAAATAGAGTTAAGTATAAAGAAGTTCTCCTTGCAGGACAAATGCTCTCTTCTGTAGGAACAACGCCCAGGGGTCCCAATACATTTGTCTATCAATTGTTTTAAATACAATGGCAGGAAGAGCACTTTGCTGCGTACCTGTTTCCTGGCGCTGATTTAGGCGCAGGCATTATTAAAGCGTGGTTTTTGTTAACGGTGCCGTTTGTGTTGGATGCCGGCTGCCGCTTTTCCCCGATGCTCACTGTGCGCACCTGAGTCACACCGGGCCCCTGCGCATGCAAGAAGACATAAACACAACTTGATTCCATATGGTTACTGGCAACTTCAGAACAAACTACATTACACTGAGTTTGAAACTCTAACAAGACAGAAAGATGAAAATAGACAACTACAATAACTAAGGCTGGATTTACATTGCATGGTTCTAATGATGGCCCCCCTCTGGAGCCAGTCATGGAGGTGGGGCACGAAGGCGAGCGCCTGGTGGCCGGGCCTCCAACCATGGGGCCCGGCCGGGCATTGCACGAAAGGGTAACTTGGGGTCCCCTTTCCCATGGGCTCACCACCTGTGGGAGGGCCATAGGGGTCGGGTGCAGTGCGAGCTGGGCGGTGGCCGAAGGCAGGGAACCTTGGCGATCAGATCTCCGGCTACAGAAGCTGGCTCTAGGGATGTGGAATGTCACGTCTCTGTCAGGGAAGGAGCCCAAGCTGGTGTGTGAGGTCGAGAAGTTCCAACTAGATATAGTTGGACTCGCCTCCACGCACATCTTGGGCTTTGTTACCAGTCATCTCGAGAGGGGTTGGACTCTTTTCCACTCTGGAGTTGCCCACGGTGAGAGGCACCGAGCAGGTGTGGATATACTTATTGCCCCCCGGCTCGGCGCCTGTACGTTGGGGTTCACCCCGGTGGACGAGAGGGTAGCCTCCCTCCGCCTTCGGGTGGGGGGGACGGGTCCTGACTGTTGTTTGTGCCTATGCAGCAAACAGCAGTTCAGAGTACTCACCCTTATTGGAGTCCTTGGAGGGGGTGCTGGAGAGCGTTCCCGCTGGGGACTCCATCGTTCTGCTGGGGACTCCATCGTTCTGCTGGGGGACTTCAATGCTCACGTGGGCAATGACAGTGAGACCTGGAAGGGTGTGATTGGGAGGAACGGCCCCCCCCCCCCCGATCAGAACCGAGCGGTGTTCTGTTATTGGACTTCTGTGCTCATCACGGATTGTCCATAACGAACACCATGTTCAAGCATAAGGGTGTCCACACGTGCACTTGGCACAAGGACACCATAGATCGCAGTTCGATGATTGACTTTGTGGTCGTGTCATCGGACTTGCGGCCGCATGTCTTGGACACTCGTCTGAAGAGAGGGGCGGAGCTGTCAACTGATCACCACCTGGTGGTGAGTTGGCTCCGATGGTGGGGGAAGATGCCGGTCCGACATGGCAGGCCCAAACGTATTGGGCTGGGAACGTCTGGCAGAATCCCCTGTTTCAACTCCAACGGTGAGGGATGCCGTCAAGCTGAAGAAGGAGTCCTATCGGTCCGTTTTGGCCTGTGGGACTCCTGAGGCAGCTGATGGGTACCGGCTGGCCAAGCGGAATGCGGCTTTGGTGGTCGGTGGGAGGAGTTTGGTGAGGCCATGGAGAAAGACTTCCGGACGGCTTCAAGGAAAGCAGGAAAGGAGGGGGAAGCAGTGCACCATCAACAGTGTGTATCGTGGGGATGGGCGCTGCTGACCTCGACTCGGGACTTTGTGAGCCGGTGGGGAGAATACTTTGAAGACCTTCTCAATTCCACCGACAGGCCTTCCCATGAGGAAGCAGAGACTGGGGTATCTGAGGCGTGCTCTCCTATCTCTGGGGTTGAGGTCACCGAGGTGGTTAAAAAGCTCCTCGGGGGTGGATGAGGTTCGCCCAGAGTTCCTAAAGGCTCTGGATGTTGTGGGGCTGTCTTGGTTGACACGCCTCTGCAACATCCCATGGACATCGGGGACAGTGCCTCTGGATTGGCATACTGGGGTGGTGGTCTCCCTTTTTAAGAAGGGGGACCGGAGGGTGTGTTCCAACTACAGGGGGATCACACTCCTCAGCCTCCCTGGTAAGGTCTATTCAGGGGTGCTGGAGAAGAGGGTCCGTCGGGAAGTCGAATCTCAGATTCAGGAGGAGTAGTGTGGTTTTCGTCCTGGCTGTGGAACAGTGGACCAGCTCTACACACTTGGCAGGGTCCTCGAGGGTGCATGGCAGTTCGCCCAACCAGTCTACATGTGTTTTGTGGACTTGGAGAAGGCGTTCGACCGTGTGCCTCGAGGAGTCCTGTGTGGGGTGCTTCGGGAGTATGGGGTACCGAACCCCCTGATACGGGGCTGTTCGCTCCCTGTACGACCGGAGTCAGAGTTTGGTCCGCATATCCGGCAGTAGTCAGACTCGTTTCTGGTGAGGGTTGGACTCCGCCAAGGTTGCCCTTTGTCACCGATTCTGTTCATAACTTTTATGAACAGAATTTCTAGGCGCAGCCGAGGCGTAGAGGGGGTCCGGTTTGGTGACCTCAGTATTGAATCTATGCTTTTTGCTGATGATGTGGTTCTGTTGGCTTCATCAAGCCGTGACCTCCAACTCTCACTGGAGCAGTTCGCAGCCGAGTGTGTGAAGCGGCTGGGATGAGAATCAGCACCTCCAAATCTGAGACCATGGTCCTCAGTCGGAAAAGGGTGACGTGCCCTCTCCAGGTCGGGGATGAGATCCTGCCCCAAGTGGAGGAGTTCAAGTATCTTGGGGTCTTGTTCACGAGTGAGGGAAGAATGGAACGGGAGATCAACAGGCGGATCGGTGCAGCGCCTGCAGTGATGCAGACTTTGTATCGGTCCGTTGTGGTAAAGAAGGAGCTCAGCGGAAAGGCGAAGCTCTCAATTTACCGGTCGATTTATGTTCCTATCCTCACCTATGGTCACAAGCTGTGGGTCGTGACCGAAAGAACAAGATCCCGGATACAAGCGGCCGAAATGAGTTTCCTCCGCAGGGTTTCCGGGCTCCCCCTTAGAGAGAGGGTGAGAAGCTCAGTCATCCGCGAGGAGTAGAGTAGAGCCGCTGCTCCTTCACATCGAGAGGAGCCAGATGAGGTGGCTGGGGCATCTGATTCGGATACCTCCCAGACGCCTCCCTGGTGAGGTCTTCCAGGCACGACCCCGGGGACGACCCAGGACATGCTGGAGAGACTACGTCTTTCAGCTGGCCTGGGAAGGCCTCGGGATCCCCCCGGAAGAGCTGGATGAAGTGGCTGGGAAGAGGAAAGTCTGGCCGTCCCTGCTAAAGCTATTGCCCCCATGACCAGAGCTCGGATAAGCGGTAGAAAATGGATGGATGGATGGGTTCTAATGATACAATTCAGATGTTTTTTTTGGGGGGGGTTGCGCCGAAGGGTAAGAATTCGGATATGGCATCGTGAATAGAGAGGAAAAAAACCTGCATGGAATGGGATATCTTCAGATTGGAATCAGGCCTCTTGCATATTTAAAAATCCAATATGAATTGGAATATGTGGTAGTCAATATGAACTTGAAGCTGTAAATACACACAGTCATTGCCAACTGTGGGCCTGTGAAGCCCTTTGAAAGTCTTGTGATTAAGGGCTATACAAATAATGTAAACTTGCCTTGTTTGATGAAGTATAAACGCATAAATAAACCTGTTGTGGACAGTGAAGTAATGCTGAGCTTACCTCGACATTACTGGTCAGTCCCCACGTGTTTCTTTTTTAAGTTTTTTTTTTTAAATTTTTGGCCAATATCAAGTGTTGAAAATGGCTTGCCGTTTCTAACAATGCAATGTTAATGGCTCAACAAACATGCAGTTTTTTGGGGTTCCCCGAAAAGTGATAATTTAGTTTCCAACCGACACCAGTGATATAAAGAGCCACTGTGATCTGTAAAGGAACAACTGATTTATGATCGTGTTGATATTGCGTTCATTTTTATTTCATATTTTTCATATATTTTCAAGATAATAATCAATCCTGTAAATGTGACTATTTTACGAACGTACTTGTAATTATTTGCACCAAAAGAATGGGAACATTTTGAAATAGTTGGCCCACTTGATATCAAATTGGGGTGAATGTGGCCTGAATTAAAATGAGTCTGGCACTCCTGTTCTCTCTCTTTCTTTTTCTGTGTGTTGTGCAACACAAAACATACAGCAGAGTGAAGTTGATTTTACCCTTGAGGGAATAAAATCAGTCTAAAAAATAAAATAAAATAAAAAAATACAGACTTGGAGTTCATTCTCTGTGTGAACTTTGGTTGATATTTACAGGAAACTTTCTTCACTTCACAAGTCGGGTAAAGCCTCCCACGCCGTTGAGCTATAGTTGACCTAAGACCTTTTTTTCCCCCACGCTGATCTCCAAAACCGCCTCAGCTCAGTGCAAAACGTTTGCAAAATTCGATAGGATTCTTTCTGTGGGTTTGAGTGTGTGTGAACATGCGTGTCCACTTTCCATTTGGCAGCGCGACTTACCTGGTAGGCATGGTCAGTGCGGATGTGGCAGAGCGTGGAGGGTGCAGATTGGCTGAGCAGTGTCGGGGCGTGGCTCAGCGCCCCATTCATGTTGATGTGCTCCGAGTGAGGGACGTCAGCGAGCGGCGGCGGGAAGATGGGCGGGGGGCCGGCCGTGGTGGGCGAGGTGGGCGTGAGGCTGGACAAGCCCTCCGTCAGGCTGTCCATGTTGACCTCGATCTCTGAGTAGTAGAAGTCCTCCTCTCCGTCACTGTAGTCTGAGTCACTGTTACGCCTGAAAGGAGGCCACGGACGACTCATTAGGAATAGTCAAGACACTATTTAGAAAACAGACCAAAAAATAATAATAATAATACCAATTTTTTTTTAAATAATAACTTTTTAAAAACTTTTCTTTTTGCAAAATAATCATTTTTAACAACAAAAATATAACTATATATCTAAATAGATGTGACGGTTTCTTGTCTTGTCTAAGATATTTCAGTGCCTGTGCGTACTCTACCTTTATAAGGTAGAGCCTTATCCTTTAAACATAACCTTAAGCCTAATCTAAACCCAATTCTACACAATAAAATTGTGTCTAATTAATACAGCAGTAAAAACGAGCATTATTATCTGTTTAAAGGTAAAATTTGTGATTTGTGCTCTGAATCGTAGGGCTGTGTAAAAAAAAAAAAAAAAAACATCGGCTAACTTGGTTAAGTCGTCCACAAAAATTGGTTGATGCAAAATGTCTTCCTTGAAGCAATCTTTTTTTTTTTAATAAAATCATGTTTCCACTGGGCGGCACGGTGAACGAGTGGTTAGAGCGTCTGCCTCACAGTTCTGAGGACTGGGGTTCAATCCACAGCCCCGCCTGTGTAGAGTTTGCATGTTCTCCCCGTGCCTGCGTGGGTTTTCTCCGGGCACTGCGGTTTCCTCCCACATCCCAAAAACATGCGTGGTAGGTTAATTGAAGTCTCTAAATTGCCCCTAGGTGTGAATGTGAGTGCGAATGGTTGTTTGTTTATGTGTGCCCTGCGATTGGCTGGCAACCAGTTCAGGGTGTACCCCGCCTCCTGCCCGATGATAGCTGGGATAGGCTCCAGCACGCCCGCGACCCTTGTGAGGATAAGCGGCTCAGAAAATGGATGGATATTTCCACTGCCCGGAACCATTTGGCCACTGTCCATGTTTCCCGCAAGGACATTTGTTGCAGACGGACGCACTGTTGGACATGTGAAAAACATTAGCAAAAACGACAGAGGAGCGTCTGTAAGTGATTTTTATGACAGTTTTAGAAGTGTATGAATGAGCTGAATGGTAGTTACTGTTTTGTTTTGTTTTTTATCTAAAATGGTCATCGCTCACACGCTAATGCTAATTGTGTATGCTAACCGTTTAGCAAAGGCTGAGTTTGTTGTCTCAAATTGTGTACAGAATTTATACCATACACTTAGTACCAGCATATGCAGTTTAAAGATAGAAGTCCAGCCCTCATAAATGAGAATAAAATGCATGTTAGTAGTAAAAAAATACAAAATAAAGATAGATTTTTTTGTGGGGGGGGGGGGCGATTACTAGGGTACTCCACGAAATATCTATAGGATAATCGATTCTAAAAAGATTCGATCGTGATAGCCCTACTGAATTGCAATACATGTTGCAGCTGCCAAGTTGTGACCACTGTTATTATGCTTCCTGCCAGCAAGTGGCAGTAGAAGGCTGTAAGCAAGCAGGATATTCATCAGGACGCCACACCGAAATGATCAATTTTACACAATACATATCATTATTTGTGGGTTCCCGTTGTTTCACATGTGATGTGATGATAAGTAAATGGTAAATTGCTGCATCTTCGCTAAGGCGCGATATAAATCAAAGCTATTATTTCTGACAGTGGTACTATATTATGGTCATGGAGTGGCCTAGTAGTCAGTCTCCAGACCTCAACCCAATAGAAAACCTGCAACCTGTATGAAGCTAAAGCTTTGAGTTTCTGAGTGGCAGCCAAGAAATTTGAAGAATTTATAAAGTTTCAGTCAAGAGGAGTTGGCCAAAATGCTTGATGAACAACTTCAAGAAACGTCTTGTCGCTGTGCTTGCCAACGAGGGTTTCTCCACCAAGAACAAACTCCTGTGTTGCTCGGGATTAAATGCTTACTGTATTTCACTCAATAAAATACACTGTTTTGTTTTTTATGCATTTTTGATTGACATTCTATCTATTACCATAATCCATAAATAACCATAAATATTAGACAATTCTTTTGTGAGTCAACTTACATATTCAGCAGGGGATCACATAACTACTTCCCCCACTGTATAGTAGTATATATAGTAAAGGTGCGACAAGCAATCAACAGATTAATTGACAACCATTTTGATAATCTATTAATCGTTTCGAGACATTGACTGTAGAGACCCTTTAACTTATAATTGCCAAAAGATTTCAGCCTCTTAACAGTAATGATTTCTCAGATTTCTGTAGTGCTCAATTTCCCTCCAACATCAGCTGTTACTTTGGAAAACAATGACCAACATTTTTGGCCTATTTTCTATGATAAGGACCAGGCCAGCACAAGCAACATATCTTGGGGGACAGGGCCTTCGCCATTGCCGCCCGCACCCTTTGGAACTCTTTCCACAACCACCCCCCATTCAGGCCTCTGACTAATCACAATAATAAAAAAAAAAAAACTATTAAAAACTAACCACTTTCAATTAGCATTTAACCTGTGTTAACCCATCGACCATTTTACCTGTCTATTTTTGTCTGTTTTTGTTGTTTTATCTGCTTGAAAAGGGTCGGAGTTTTATGAAAAGCGCTATATAAAACTGATGAATTATTATTATTAGTAGTAGTAGTGTTAACCATCCATCCATCCGTTTTGTCGCGGGTGTGCTGTGCCGTTACTGTTGAGAGGCTGAACTCAGAGGACCAACTCACCCCAGGTGGACGGTGCGGATGTGTCGCTGAATTCCTGAGGAAGTGCTGAGGACCTTTTCACAGTTCTTCCACAAGCACTTGAACATCACCTTCATGGAGTTCTGAAAGAGACACGCAAAGTCAGAACGCCACCTAAATGCAGCATGAAAACAGCACGGTTCCCTTTAACACTATTCATTTACGTCATCAGCAATCTTTGCGTTGGCTCATTAGCAGGCCCCTGATGAGATTTCAATGAGAGGATATGATCCATGACGCTGCCAGATTCTCTAACTGGCAGCCTCAGCAGAAAGGACTTTGAAGCGTATTGAATGCTACCCTACGGGGGTCCGCCACTTAAGACTATTAGAACAGCCAGCTGCTGAAACAGACCTTTTAAATGAAAAGATCAGATAAATGCAGTCTGTTATCCTCTTTCATATCCTGAAAATGAGAAGAATAAATTCACTTTGCTGACTATCCAATCTGTCTTTTAAAAAAAAAAAAAAATTTAAAGTGCAGGTGTCCATTATATGGACAAATGCATTTGATTTAGGCCAGCAGTTATCGAATATTTTTAGGATAGAGTAGGGCTGCACAATAATGGCCAAAATAATAATCACGATCATTTTGATCAATATTGTAATCACGATTATTCCTCAGGTTAGGGGGGAAATTTTTTTATTTTTATTACACTACTTCTTAAAAAACAATATGTAGAAGTTTTCAGTTCAAAATGAATCTCTAAATAAGAACAAATGATAGATAATCATTTAAAAAAATAAACTTTAGCTAGGGCTAACTGAATAAATATGCTATTACAAAGTGCAATCACGAATTGCAACTTAATGAAAGCAAATACAAGTTTATTCATAGAAGGCAATAACATTAGGCTGTAAGCACTCACTTTTCATTTGAAAATCCCCACTGTCAATATAGTAAATTGCCAAGGACAGTACGTCTCCGTTGTTCTGCTTGACCGCTGGTCAGTCGTGCACAATCACAAACAGCAAAGAACTCGACAGTTGTGATTTCCCTATCTATTTGCGTTTTTACATTGCGGTCAGGCCAGCTGAAAAATTGAAGTCAAGGCAGCCGCTCTTAACGATTGTTAAGAGTGTCTTACCGCGCCATGCTACCTCGCCGCCAACGTGCTGAGAGGTCCAACTTAAAAATAAAAGCTCCACAAAATTTTGCTGAATCGCACATTAGCTTTGTTTATGTCCAACTGCCGTGATCACTTTCTTCTGAAAAGCAGCGGAGTAACTTGCCCTTGTCCTCGATAGAATTTTTTTAACTTGGGAGATATGCTGCGTGAAGCGGCCGTACAAGAAATAAATCTGCAATCTGGTTAATAGGCTAAACCCGATGCCGATCAATGGACGCGGTAGCAACAGATATCAATATGGCGGCCCCCACGAAAACGTCATGATTCTCAGGTGACCAAATTTACTGTAATTAATATATATATATGTGTGTGTGTGTGTGTGTGTGTATATATGTGTGTATATATATGTGTGTGTATATATATCCATCCATCCATTTTCTGAGCCGCTTCTCCTCACTAGGGACGCGGGCGTGCTGGAGCCTATCCCAGCTATCATCGGGCAAGATATATACATATATATATATATATATATATATATATATATATATATATATATATATATATATATATATACACATGGCACGGTGAACGAATGGTTAGCACATCTGCCTCACAGTTCTGACGAGGTTGATTGAAGACTCTAAATTATGTGTGAATGTGAGGGCGAATGGTTGTTTATTTATATGTCCCCTGCGATTGGCTGGCGACCAGTTCAGGGTGTACCCTGCCTCTCGCCCAAAGATAGCTGGGATAGGCTCCGGCACACCCGCGACCCTAGTGAGGATGAGCGGTACAGGAAATGGATGGATGGATATATATATATATATACACACACACACACACATTTGTAACATTAGACATTACATATCACATTGGAATGAAAGTCAAGCTTTTCCACAACCCCTAGGTACCAGTATATGTCTAAACAATGTGACAAGTTTTTTTCCCTTTTCCTTATCCCTATGTGTTATCGACTTTTGAAGATGTTTTTTTTTTTCGGGGGGTGGGAGGTGCATATTAACACTAGAAATAACAGAAGCGCCATTTTGGACCTTGCTCTGTGCACTGTGACACTGGGAGTATATTGCAACCCCATATTGATTAACGCATTGAGTAAGAGGTGTGTCCCAATACTTATGTCCATAAGGTAGATAAGTTCCCATTTAGATAAAGGGCTCCATAAAACTCAGGGGCTAGTTGTGTGAACATGGGAAGAGGAGAACGTTTGGTTTTCTATTAATTTCCTCACTTGCGAGTGGGGGTCTTGGCAGCTGTCCCGTGAGCAGGCACAGACCTGCACTGGCACTAATGAAAGACGGTGGGTGTGTACTCTCGGTGCCTTTCACCAGCCCCTGGAGAAAAAGGTGTCCGTGATGAGAGGGTGAGGAGGGGGCGAGGCCAGTTTGTGTGTCAACAGTTAACTCCT
This sequence comes from Phyllopteryx taeniolatus, assembly GCF_024500385.1. Classification (NCBI taxonomy): domain Eukaryota; kingdom Metazoa; phylum Chordata; class Actinopteri; order Syngnathiformes; family Syngnathidae; genus Phyllopteryx; species Phyllopteryx taeniolatus. The sequence goes on from NC_084502.1 coordinate 4,119,438, forward strand.
ACACTGCTCTAATCTGTTACTCACTGGTGCTCCAGTGTTTCCAATGGCGCGTTTAAAAGGTACTCATAAAAACGCGGCAGCAAGGCTCTTAAGTCCAATAAACACAACTCACCTAATTCCTAGAGGGTTTGTCTTGCATTAACACGGTTACGCTAAGGTCGGCCACAGCCACGTTTAACAAGCTCCTTAACTCTCTGCCAAGAAAGGAATCAAAGCAAGAGTTACACTTCCAGGCCTGACGTTGAAATACTTGTCATCACCTTTCTTTGCAACCTACATGCTTTGATAAAACATTTCCCTTGAAACATTTATTCAATAGTTTGTGCATCACAACACACTTTTACTGCTTCCCCGCTCCAATGAGGGTGAGTAGTTTACTCCCACAGATTGCGCAGCGTACTGTATATGTACACTCCTCCGACAATACGTCGCCAGAGGAAATATTGAGTTTCATTTTGCCACATGCTGTTACTTTGTGCTTCAATCCTTATACGCCTCGACATCCTGACAATCCTCATTTATATGCATCGCATAAACCTTCTGTAACGTCTGCTTGCACGCCACATCTGTCTTTTCTCTCGTTCACACTCAAGCAGAGCAGCTCACTGCGAAAAGGACGGCTGTCAAAGTAAAGAATTAATTAATTATTCCACTTAAAAAGGTTAGAAAAGGAGAAGTGAAAGAGCGGAAGCCATCTCCCTTATACAGCATGTTCCAAAACTACATGATGTTCACTTTTTTGAGGGGTTTCTTTGTTTAAGTGGCACAATGTCCTCTTGTTACTCAATGTAGTTCATAATCTGGGTGGTCAGAATTCAACCAAAAATTTCTACCAAAATTAGCAGGACATGAACGCCACATACACACGGCCCCACCTTTCGTTTCCGAGGTATGGGGTCCTCAAACATGAAATGCGTGCTCTCTGCGACATCCTCGCTGATGTCGTCTCCCTGGGACGAGAGCAGGAAGTTCTTGTTGGCATCGTTGGACAGAGGTGGGGATGGCGTGGAGGGCACCGATTGGTCACTGGCATCCCAGCTCCAGTTGCCGCTGGTGGAGCTGCTGTAGCTGGCTGACAGCGCCTCCTTCCAAGCCCTAATTGCTGGCTCTGGAACTGCAGCTGACAGGATACACACTGGGTTGAGCTAACATTGCACATGCACGGATTTAGCTGAAATGATCATTTCAGAGTAGTGATTCTCAATTGGTGGGTCGCGGACTTGTTATGGGCGGATTGCGGACGCGTTATTAGAAATCTCTGTCATCAAATAACTCGGCTAAGTCGACTTCCAAAATAGGTCGAGGCAAAACAAACGCCCGGAACCATGCGCCGCCGGAACCCATGTTTCAGACGGACATTTATTGCAGACGCACGTAGTGTTGGGCCAGTGTAAGTGATTTCTCAGACACTGTTAGATGTGTAGTGTACATGATCACGATTAAAATTCAATTAATTGCGCAGGCCTAACTCACAGGTATTCTGCAAAGAACCACTAATATTACTGTGAGTTACTGAGGAGCTGAGACTGTCTTGATGTAAAGTATATATGTATGCCTGTATTATACTGGCGGCACGGTGAACGACTGGTTAGAGCGTCTGCCTCACAGTTCAGAGGACCGGGGTTCAATCCCCGGCCCTGCCTGTGTGGAGTTTACGTGTTCTCCCCGTGCCTGCGTGGGTTTTCTCCGGGTACTCCGGTTTCCTCCCACCTCCCAAAAATATGCATGGTAGGTTAATTGACAACTCTAAATTGCCCGTAGGTGTGAATCTGAGTGCGAATGGTTGTTTGTTAGTATGTGCCCTGCGATTGGCTGGCAACCAGTTCAGGGTGTACCCCGCCTCTCGCCCGAAGATAGCTGGAATAGGCTCCAGCACGCCCTAGTGAGGATGAGCAGAATGGAGGAGGAATGAATATATGGGGAGGCTGGTACAGATTCATGGCATTTCAATTCATTTCAATGGGGAAAGCTGATTTGCAATACAAGTCTTTTTAAGTATGAGCAGTAACGAAATAAATTAAACTCGTATCTCGAGGCACCACTGTGTTTCATGAACTATATTTGGAACATTGTATATATACCCCAGTGTTGCATATTGTAATATGCCTCAGAACTACTAAAAGTATGAAATTAATGTGAAAATTTCAATTATACTGGAACGCCATGCAAACTTCCACGCAGCAGTGTTTCACTGCTGCGGTTTTGTGTGTCAAGCTAAAGGCCGTCCGTCCAAACCTAAAGCATACTCTGCCAAGGGTGAATTGCAATTTCAAACACGACGTATTAAATAAAACGTCTTTGTCCCACTGGGTATCATCTCGTCAGTCGGGGTGCCACAGAGCATGTGTACGCCTCCATCTTGACTCATTGGGAGCAAAGAGCCTTGGTTAAGTTGAGCTCAAACGCATTAAAAAAAAGAGAGAGAACAAAAGCTGCCAGGACTTTGACCGTCTGACAGGGTTGTCATGGCGATGGCAAGCGCAGCAAAAGAGAACTATGGTGATAAGGTCGCGACTGAACAGTTGGCATGGCGCGTGAGTCAGTATTCGGTATGATAGGAGATTTTCTTGCGGGTGCATGCAGTGTCACCAAAGCGGAGGAGGACGTGGCGTTACCTGTTGTCGTGGAGGACGGGCACAGCACCAGCGGGGACGTGGACAGCGATGTCAGGACGGCAGCGGCCATCACCTCCTTATCAGCGTGACCTGAGGGCTTCCTGCGAAACACACACGGAGGCAAACCAGGTTTAGGTGTCGTTTTAAACTTTCTTGATATGACTGCCTAATAGAGTAAGCAGGCTCTGAGACCAATACAGAGCTGGAAGCAAACAACAGCCCCAGAACAGACAAGAGATATGTAATTACAAGAGAAAGAGATGCTGGTCCCAAACAAACAATCCCCCACCCACTCCTGTCTTCCAGCTCAGTTACATGCTGAACAGTCAACCCACGACTTAAACTGTATTTACCCTGTCCACTTGGACAAGCCCAACAAACTTTAAACTCAAACGCACTTTATGCATGCTCACAGTCCACCACTACAGAGCTTTGGTAGTCAAACACACACACACGGACACACAACCAGTTCTTTTTGCACTTTTCAACTCACTTCCTGTTGTCCTTGAAAGCAAAATATGGGGGAAGATATATTTAAGGCTGGGCCGAGAATTCCTCTAAAAATGCACGCACGCGTGCACACACACAGACACACGCTCACTCACGTACACACATGCACGCACACAGAGATGTGTTTATTAAGTCAGTTGTAGAAACAGACTCTTAAAGCGCCATACAGTCACCATGTGGTTTACATACTACACTACATCTTAGAAATTCCACATTTGAACCTAAACGACCACAACACAGAAGCACACCGACAAGCCAGAATCTCCACACGTTCTGCAGCTTTAAGAGATCCACGTCCCGCCCCCGGACTTCTCTGCTCCAGAACCAGAGTAAACTGGTTTGAGGCATTCTGTCAGCCAAGCCCTAAGCCCTGGCCCAGATTCACTACGAGTCTCTGTGCAAACATACAAAAACTTCACTATGGACTCCGCAAACACAAGCACAAGCACACAGGCTGTAAATCAAGCAAGCAAACGTGCACATGACCGAGCACACGGCGGCCGGTGAGACTCGTCTGTGTCCTTTAAAGTTTCTGAAAGTTTTAAAAGTATGAGTCCCCCCGTAGATGAGAAAGCGTTTCACGAGGGCCGAACGATCGTGTATGAACAAGGAGAGGAACTAATAATACCATAAGTGAATCCCAGGGGAGAGTAACGCACATGCACACACATGTACACGTTCTCTCACTACAGAGGCAGAAATAACCCCGTCTGGACGTGAGATAAAGAGATAACAAGATTAGTCGTGTCCTGTTTCAGTGGTTGGCCTTGTTCTCGGTACCAAATGGGGCGAAGCGAGGACAAGCTTTTTATACAGCCTGTTTTTTTGTTTTGTTTTTTAGAATTCTTGTTTACACCATGGAGAACATGTTGACATATTGACTCCGGAATGTAACACACTGCACTTGCCATCCTTCAAAATGTATATCAAGGCCTTGTGCTGCTTCTCAAAGTCTCGTTTGAACTGCAGCTGGCGTGTAAAAGTTGTGTACCAATACTACTGACAGCCCTGCATGCTTTTGGCGTGCGTATTTCAGTGGACCAGAGTTGAGGAAATCACACACACAGACCTATTCGAGAATTCCAGGGCAAATCTGGTTGTATCTTATTATGAGAGGATGCCGAAGCGTTATTTTGCACCAAGGTATGTCCTGATTTAGCATCCCAAAAGAGGCCGTCAACAAAGTTGCACTTTGTGTGCACTGGACGTCTGTCTGCGAGTATATTTAGAACTAAGGGTGTTTATATAGGGAAGCAGCATTTATGCCAGGTATAACACATGATGAAATGACAACATTAAATTCACTATACCACCCTACGTTTGCTGCAAATTAACCTGCCGTGCCGTGTGGTTTACTGTGCTGTGGTGAAGCTGTCAATTTTACAAGAAGAGTTTTATGAGACAGGCCCCCCCTTAATTATGCTACCTGTGTGTGTGTGCGCGCGCGTGCGTGCGTGCGTGCGTAGACGGTGTGTGTATGCTGTGTCGAAGATTGGCTGATAATTATGACTTTTCATATATTTGTCATTTGGCCAATGTTATTTTGATGTTTAGTTTTTAAATTGATGCATGTTTGTACACTGTTTACTCATTCACCTAAACCGTTCCATAGTATCACCTCACAGAGTGAAGTACAGATCTTTTTCTGTGTGTGAAAATTCTGTTAATTCTGAAGTTAAACGTTTATTCCCCCCCCAATCTCAAAATTTTTTTTGTGATAACATACAGTATTGTTTTTAACTTTGTAAATGATCTGTGCCATTTGGAACTTCACAATAACAAATTTTAATAATTTTGACTGCATGAAGAGTGAGTGAGTGTGATGCAGATGGCCAACTTTGTGGATTATCCTTGTTGCCCTTTTTTGTAGTGAACTGACGAAACATTTAAACTCTCCCCAGAAAAGAAAACATTGGTGTCATCTGCAAACACAAGCTTCATTACATCTAACACCTTACAAATGTCATTGATGTACAGTATAAATTGTTTAGGGCCCAACAGTGACCCTTGATGAACATAACGAACAATATCCAAATAAGATGAAGAAACATCACCCAACTAAACAAACTGTTGTCTCTTTTGTAAAAACCTTTAAAACCAATCTAACACAATGTCTCTAATGCCATACCTTTCCAATTGTTTTAATTAATATAGCAAAGGCTTTCTTAATAGCAATAAATACGGCATGCTTTCCCAGATCAGTAGTGTTTGTTATTTCTTCAATAGCTTCTGTTATTGCCAGTGATGTTGATCTGCCAGATCTGAAACCGTATTGACAGTCGAAGAGTAATTTGTGCTTAGCTAAGAAAATATCTAGTCTATTATTGCATTTTCTTTGGCCATTCTCTATCTTTTACACTCTTTCATCCTAGCTCACCGTCATTGCGCCAGTGGTGCGTGGTTTATTGTAATAAAATTACTCGAGTTATTCGATGAATCACTTTAGCCCTACCTACATTTTGATAAGTCTCTGTGGCTCTGAGGCACTTGGCAGTGGACATGATGCACACACTAGATCTCTCCAGGGAGATACTATAAGTGGTGCTATGACTGTGTTGGTGTTCAGTAACCCCCACCCCCCACACACACACCCATCACCTCCAGCCGTCTGGCAATAGTGAGGGCCTTTGCTGTTGTTAGGGAGAAGACCCTTTTGCCCTTTGCTCTATATTTAACACCACACCTCTGCTGCTCATGTTACCACCCTCGTCGAAATCCCTGGGATCTGCCGGATTTATGGCTCATTGTATTGGAGTTTAAGCCCACTTAAGTTTGAATTTAGGCCAACTGTGAAACACCGGCAAGCAGGTCTCATAATTATAACCTTCTTCATTAGGGATGCATGGCAAAAATACTTATCATCTGTGTTCAGGCTTATCAACTAATGTATCCTCCTTGTAGGCTTATTCCTTCCCAGGCTTTCCTCGCCTGCGCAGGAAAAAAAGTTGATATTCACAGGTGTTTGATTACAATTACACTGCCAACTCTTGGTTTGGCATGCATATTACATCTTATCAGTCACATTTCAAGGCCCGTGTATACAGAGGGATCGTTTTCATGTTGCTGTACACAAACAAATATAACACACATCAGCACCTGTGATATGCACACCACAAATAGATCTTCGTGTTTCCAGTCATTAATGTTTCTCTTAATATTGTATGTATGTCATCAACACCATTCAAGCAGTGTGAGGGGTGGAACAAAGTAGAGTGTGAAGGAAGGCTGATGGAGACGTGAGCTACAAAACCACAAGAGCCCTGTTTGCAAGTGTTGTTCTTTTCAATGATTTTCCTCTTTCCTCAGCCTTTTTTAAAGACTTTCAAAGGAGCTTGTTTGGCTGTTTGATTGTGTGCACTTTATATCAGACAGGCAACATCTCACACAAGGATGTTTAAAAAACATGACTTTTTACCACTTAGGACAAATACAAACCACAGGCTGGTACCACTTAGGACAAATACAAACCACAGGCTGGTACCATAAAGTCCGGCGGGTATTATGAGGTAATGTAGTGACAACTGAAGCAGGGTGGTGTTGATGGCCGACAGCTGCCCTCCCCCCACCACTTACATACCCTCTATTAATAGCGCACGTCTCTCAGTTTGAATCTTACTGCTTCAGTGCATTACGTAATCTCCTGCGTCCTCTGTATGCCTCTCCCTTTCATGCTCTTTCAGTGGGCGCATGGTCATGACAGGCACTGAGGTAGACCACCTCTTCCCTCCATTCAGCCATCCGTACCACCCAGTTTATGACGGGTGATCCGACCTATTCTTCTTTCTAATGATCCTGTTTTGTACAGTATTTCTCGTATCGCCCTCGGTGAGCATCAGGTGGTATTGTCGAGGCGTATGAATGCCATTCGTGCATATTTATGAGTGCCTCATTGTTGTGCAGTCCACACACACGGACGCACACGCTGGCACTTATGTAAGTTCCAGATCTCCAAGCCCCCTAGAGAGGGAGAAGCTGTTGGAGGCAGGACCTGTGTTTCTTTATTGAAGGCCGTCGAGTGTAATGACTATTCACTCCAAGGATGAAAAGCCCTCTCTTTCGCTCTCTCGCTCTTGATCCTCAAATGCAATCTGTGCCTTAAGGCAAAGCACAAACAACGGAGGGCTTTGCTGAAGCGCACTAACAGAAAATTGCGAGCGAGAAAGGCATGATTTCCTCTGTGGTGTGTCCCCATATCTGAATTTTCTGTGATGAACTACATGATTACACACCAAGTTGTCAGACATGCTCAGAATTTCTGTGAGAAGATGCTAACTCAGCTGGGGTTGCACGGTGTACCGGTAATAATAAAGTACGGCGATACCTCGCCGTCAAAAATACCACGTCTTTTCAGTACTGGCATTTTTAAGATTGGCTGTGTGCAGGGTTAGACAGATAGCAAACAACTTTTCCAAATAAGAGGCAAAACGATCTTGGTTCAAGCTGTTTATTTGTCACTTCCAGTAAAAGTTTACTGTAAAAAGCACTGATGCACTTAAATGAAAATTCTTGGGCGTAACCGAAAACTGCGGAAACCAAGGCCGAAAACTGAAAGTGCGAAAGGAAGTATCATGACAAATATTAGTAAAATTGCATATATGGATGTGTACTAACCTCACAATATTTTTTTCATATAAGTCAATACCGATATATATATAACGATATAAAACAAATCCGTTTTTTTTGCTGTCTTAAATATTGCCCGTAACTCTTAACTTTTTGATTGAAATATTCATTTTCGGACAAAAGCTTGTATCACCCAGACCTAATTATAATACCGTATAGTTTGAGCGACCGTCGCAGCTACGAAACAGCGAGACCTCGTCAAAGGCGACCCTGTCGAGCTTCATTCAGAGAAGCGCGCCCTGGCCGCGGTTTTTGCTTGCATCACAACATCCAGTTTCAGCTGTTTTGTTTCATTGACAAAGGTCTTTTGGCCCAAAGCTGAAAATGCACTATTTTTGGCCGTAAATCTTTGATGACCAAATTCTCGGTGCATCCCTGGTAAAAAATAAATAAATAAAAAAAGATTTAAAAAAAGACATGTAAAACAAAGAATTAAACAATGAAAGTCGGCTAGCTTGTGGGGTGGGGTACCAAACTTAACGTGTTGCGTTAACTAATGCACTCTAATATCAAATATAGGAATACTAATGCATACAATTATATTATTATATGAGGCAATTTTTCTACAAATCTTAGCAGCGACAAGAATAATATTATTTTTGTATAATAGTTGAACAGCTGTGTCATTTTCTTTTTTTTTTAATCAAGAGGGAATAAATACAGTATGCCATTTATGTAAAACTACATCATGCATGGTCATGCTGTACCCCGATCTCAAAAAAGTGTGCAACCAACTGAAAAAGTTGATCGCACCAGTGCTACCAATGATGTATAGAGCCTTGTGTTTGATTTTACATTTTAGATTAATTTATTTGTATTTATTTACTTAAGTAAGTAATTGTATTCGTTTATTGAAATGTTTTAATTTATTATAAGATATTCGATAAGGGTTTGTTTAAATTTAACAACACCACTGGATACCCACCATTGCAAATGGAAAGAAACACTACGTGTGTCATGGGCAAGTCATCTTTTGAGCCTGTTTATGGTATTTTTTTAGGGGCAAGCATATAGAACTGAACCGGGAGATTGTGTCATCAAATCAGCCCTCTGAATAGATGCAAGCAGGGGAGGATATTTCACAATTTTGTTATTAATTTCACTCGCCAGAAGGCAGATAGGGACCAGAGTGAATCATAAAACAAACTCTCTGCCATTTTTTAAGAGCTAAAATGGCACAGAGCCCCAAACAGAGTGGTTTATACTCTGCAGCACTCACGTTGCTCCTTATTCTTCCCACTCCCACTCTTGCCTGTACTTGAGATTTGCCCTTTTGCAATTCCAATTCAGAGCAGACCTTCCTTTCCTGTGTTTTGTGAACGCAAACTAGAGCCGCTCCAAAGCCACTCAACTCTACTTACTCCTGTGCAGCCAAATCTGCAGAGCGCCAGCCAGACAGAGAAAGACTTAGGATCCTTTTTTTGTCAAGAGAATGTGAGGGAATGTGAGTGAAGCTCAAACACAAAGGTCAGAAAAGGAAAAAGGGCAGACTTGTGCGTGACACAGTTTCTCACAGCTCTAACAAGATGGAACCTTTGACCATCACTGGGTTTCTTCTTCTGACATAAAAACACAATCCCAAGTTCGAAGAAGATTAAAGGTTGAAGATGGTGAAGTAAAATCAATTTGTCTTTTGACAATCAACCTCGACTAACATTCAATATATTGCAGGCGTCGGGCCAAAACCACCTGTCTAAATGAGTTTTTTTATATTTTTTTCACAAATTGATACTATTGGTCAGTCTCCGCATAGCTCTGTTATTTTTACACATTAATGACTAATATAAAGTGTTCAAAATGGCCTTTTCTCTTCGACGATGCTATGTTAATGGCTCAATAAACATCCTGTTTTTTTGGTTTCCCGTAAAGTGATGGTTTTGCGATACGAGGTTTCCGCCTAACGCCAGCGATATACACTTTTAATTTATGGCATTGTAGAGAGGCAGTAAATAAGACGAGGAGACGAAAACCAGTCATGTCACTTTACTCTCCACATCCAGACTGGATGTTTTAACATCAAACAGCCAACCACACCCTTTGGAGCCAACAAGTCCCTTTGACCTCCTGCCCCACCCTTTAAGATACGTGTCCATGGTGAATGCCTCCCTCTTGTAGGTCACCACAGCATTAGCATTAAGATGTTTTATGATGTCAGGGTGCAGAATGGTGACCTAGTAAAAGACCATTTCTTGGAGTTGAATTTGCCTCAATTTGTTATTTTATAAAGAGTTTATTGTTTGTTATTTTATAAAGACGTTGAATCTAGAATTTTCACGTTCATATTTTACTATTTTTTATTTTACTATTTATTATTTTTATTCCATTTGACGTTCATACTGTGATTTAAAAAATCTGGTCTAAAAAAAAATTAAACGTTACAAAATAGTAATTGAGTAGTTTTTTTTCACTGAGTACTTTCTTACTCAAGCAATTATTTGGAGGAATACTTTTTACTTTTACTTGAGTACAATATTTGGCTACTCTACCCACCAATGCTCACAACCCGAACGAGGAAAAGCAGTATAGAAAATTCTGCAAAGGTTCTGCATCAATCAATGTAGTCACCTCCTCCATGTGTTCTCAGTTAGCCTGAAATATCTTGGATACTGATGAAAAAAATAAAACTATCAATCCAATTTCAAAATGCATTTCATGTATTTCTCTGCATACATCGTCACAATGTGATGTCTCTATACTGTATCAGATGCATTCTGCTGCATTATTGCCGTTGGGGAAATGTCAAATGGTGAAATGAGTTAATATGACAAATGGATGCAATACAAATGGAAACAAGAGCTACAATGGTGTGAATCAGGGATATGAGACGTCTGTGAAGATCTTAAAATCTAAGTCCATCAAACTGGTAGATTTTACTATTCGACAATCCTCCTGTAATGTGATGGCTCCATCTTTGCATGGAATGGTTTGTTGGCCAAAACTGTCTGATCTTAATCTGACATGTTTTCATTTAAAAAAAAAATAATAATAATAAAAAAAACACACAAAAAAAAAAAACCTGGGTGACGACCAGACTGGGGCAGACTGAGTCTGGCAGACACAGTTGGACAGACTTTGTTGAGTTGTGCGAGCAAACTGTTTTCTACCTCTCTACATTCAAGACTCAAGCATCAGTCAAGTGCTGCTATTTGAATGTTGTTTAAAAATAAATAAATAAATAAATAAAAAGTATTTGTAAAAGAGAATGAGTTTGATGAAGGATATCATGTAAATATAATAATATATAATATAATTTTGCTTAAGATAATGAAAATAACACTTTTATAATATAATAAAATCAAAAGATTTAAAAATGATCAAATAATATTTTATAATAAAAAAATAAAATTATATTTTATAATAACACAATTGTTTTAAGTATCAGACATGGGAGTTAAAATCTCAACTCTCTGCCTAAGAACCATGACCACAGTTTAGGGAAGAAGAAAAAAAAACAAGCAAGCAATGAGAAAAACATTATTTATGCTACAAAAAACTCCGTTTGGGCACAGAAATTAGTGTATTATGAGTTGGAGTATAATAGCAAAGACATGCTGATACATTGATTTATAATTCAGTAAAGCTCCACAACAAGCATGTTGTGGAGCATGTTAATAGACATGTTAATAGACCATCTACTATGTTAAAATGTGTTCAATTTTATGTAATAAACAGCTGCATATTGTTCCAACCCAAAAACTCATTTCTTCTGACTTTGCAATTCATGCGTAAGGACATACTGTAAAAAGGACTGCCTGACTGGGGTAAATGCGATCAGAACAAGTGGAAGCATAATGTTGTCAAGGGAGGAGATGGTTAGGTTCAGAAACCTAAAAAAAAAAAAAAAAAAGACCCCACCATGTTAGAAGATTGTAACTGATTGACTAAGCCAAGCATGTGACATAGTCAAAGTCCATGGCACCGCGGGTCCAAGTGCAGGTGCAGCCACATTCCCCATGTAGCCTTAAAGTGAAATCCGAGTCAGAAACAGCTGCTGTCTGCTCATAATCAAATGCACAACAAATAGCTCCTTGCCCACTGAAATAGGATATGCAAGGGGACAAGTGAAATTCTCATTTCACAACGTACATATTCATTTTGACAGCTGAATTCCCAATACATTAGGTGTAATGTTATGACTTAGTTGTTATTTATATCATATTGGGACTGTTATGGAAATGCAGAAAGGCAGAAAATGAATTTTAACATCATCAACACCTTTTAAAGCTACACTTGTCATTATAATTGGGGATTACTGTCATTGATTTTATCTTTATTGCTTTTGTATTGGTACACTCAGAGGATGATCGCAAAATGGAGAAAAACATTTGTGGACTCTGATTGTGCAGAACAAGATATGGGAAGGTCAGATTAATTTTCCAGACAATACTCAAGTGTGCAGATTATTGAATTGTAATGTACAATATGTATGCATGTATGTACAACGTATTAGTAGTACTACTAGTAGTAGAAGTCAGTGTTGTACCTGAACGAGTTCAATTAACGAAAGTTCATGAACTAGTTCATATTTTGGGCGAACATGAATTGAACTTAGTTCATTTCTGCCCAATGAACGTGATTGAGAAGGCATTCATTCTGTCATAAAAGAACGGTTTTTGAACAATACTTCATTTTCAATCAAGAGTGCAAGGTTTTGTGAGGGACTTCCAGGACAAAACCCGTCTGGACACACTATATACGCGAGCCTTCATATGTCAGAGATGAACGCTATATTTGGCAACTGCCCTTTTCATGTCGACATTCGGCAGGCACGTCGCAGCACCCTGTGTGCGCGAAGTGCGTTCAGGGACACTGCGTAAAAACAAATGTGTTCTTTGGTTGTTTTGAAATGCAGTACATCATGAAAAATTAATTACTAGATAAATTGTTATTTGTGCGATCACACTGTCATAATATGGAATTTATTTTGCTTTGTAATATAAGAATAGATTACAATATTTTGACAATATAGATAGCCAGAGCTGCAAAGAATGGACAGTTGTCTGATAGGCAGAGCTGCAAAGAATGGACAATGTCCTTTCACCATCGTTCCTGTCATACTGTGTTGCGTGTTTTAGTTTGCACATTCATGACAAAAGTCCTGTTTTTATTTTAATTCCTAATTTTAAAAAAGAAATTGTTTTTGCAATTGTAGGGTGGAAGCTGTAGCTGACTACTAGTGTGGACTGAATGGGTGGCGACAATGAGGAAACGAAATGCCAGAATTGTAAGCATAATAGCCTGTCAGCAACCATTTTTTGAAAGGTGAACTCAACTTTGAACTAGTTGGCGAAGAAAATTAACTTTCCCAACGCTGGTAGTAGTCATTTACCTTTGGGAGCCATAAATGATTGGAACATTTCTATCACAATTATTAAAAATGTAAAAAGAAAAAGGGATTTTAGCAACTCATCCAATTTTAATGAGCACAGTTGTCTTATGAAGGGATTTCTAGAAGGTCACTCTTGCATCAGGCAAAGCTGATGAATTATAGTGTGCTTCAATGGCGCCTGTTTCCACTGTACACAAACAAAAACAATAAAAATGAGAATATTTGCATTTCTGGATTAAAACCAAGAGTGGGTGGAAGTGGCTGGAATAGAGGGACAATTACCACATTGTGAAAAGTCCTTGGAAGAGCGACAAGTGGCGTTGGGGTTATTTGGGCAGTAAGCAGCACTCGGTCTAGCACACTCGTTGCTTTGTGCTGCGGCATTGTGCTTTTTACTTGTCTCCTGGGCTGCCTGGAATCTTGAGTTTAGGACTCTAATAATTGGCTTGATTTTGAATTTAGTAGATATTCAACAGATGCTCAATACTACAAACACAATTTTGCATGACTGTTCCTTCTGTGTGGGGTGTCTTTACAAATGCCTTCAAATGGTTCATGGCTTGTCATCATCTTTTTCCTGAGGTGTTTAGTAGTCATCAGTCTTTGGGATGTGTAGTGTGAAGTGTGCTTATTTTAACAAGTGCAGGTAGTGTGTAACGCGTTCTAGAGTAAATCTGCTGTGTTTATCAGTAGAATAGATGGTGTTTATGAGCATGGATGATGAAGGTATGTGAAGATCTAAACATCACTATGCAGTGAAAGGGAGGGAGCCCACGCTAATGGCTTCAAACAAAACACGGTGGATGTAAAGCTAGAAACAAACACCGCCCCTAAAATGTCTGTCATTCCAGAGAGATGAGTCATATACCACAAATGTAGCACACATATCACAGTAAATACTGCGTATAGCATCCACATGTGCAAAGTCGTGCTCCTGTGTGGGTTATGACAGTATTGTAAATAGAGTCCAATCTGAGTAAGTATTACGTAGCAAATTCTCTGATGGAATGGCAGATAGGACGAGGTGAGGCGTGCTCTTAGCAAGCCGCTGCTGAATGATGACTTGCTCACAGAATGACAGATTGATTGTGTGAAAAAGACAAATGTGAAGTTAGAAAGTGAAAACGACCTGTAGAGCTGCTGACTGATTATCTCCTTCTGTCCTCTTGCAACCCACTCATTATGCAAGACCTCTTACCCACTCTGTTGTTAAAAATCGCTGTAAAGAAATACAGTGGTACAAGTGACCCAACTTTAGAGTTTTTCAAGATACGAGCCGAGACTCTGGCAATATTTTGTCTTGAGTTGCAAGCATATTTTTGAGTTAGAAGTGCCAAATGTGTGAACAAAAGAGGCTATACGCTTGCTTCAAGCTCTTTATTTCCATTCCCAGTTTTTTTTAATACACATAAAACAAAGAGAATTACACATTGTGTATTTATTTAATATTAAAATGTGTAATTTTTTAATTCATTAATTAATGAATTTATTTATATAACTTACAAACGTCCGCGAGCTAAATGCCAGCACGTGGTGAAAATATCTAGTCAGGCAAACGAAACCAACTATGTTGCGATACTTATAACCTTTTAAGCAATGGATATTTGAGCACAAACTATGCAGCAGCACATGTAGAAAGACAATATAACAATATGCACAGGCATATATTTGTTATCTTCTGCAAAAAAAACGACTAATAATCACAATATTAACTGCATCTTACTTAGTCGTGAAACTCTTCTTCGTGTATGATGTATGTCTGTATTATATAGCCCACTTGTGTGGGTACACCAGAAGGAGCGCAATGTCAATGTGCATTGAAACATGAAATCATGATGCACAGGCCGTTAAAATATTTACATTCTATTTAATTGTGTTATTACTGTATGTTTTCTGTAAAATACAATACAGTACACTGTTTTTTTGCGATTAAAAATGTGTTACAAAAAATTGTGGGGCTGCAACAGATAAATGGCATTTCCATTCGTTTCACTGGGCAAAGAATGAATTAAACACAAACGTAAGTCCCGCACTGCTGTGATGTGTTTTCTACCAATGGGCTCCCCCTGCAGCATTTGTTGACAAAAGAGCCAAGTTTAAAAAAAAAAAAAAAAAAATAGATCTGCATATGCGTAACAACTTAATGTTTCATTTTAGCTTTGTTGGATTAATAGGTTTCACCCCATTGCAACAAAAGACAGCGTGAAACAATTACCACAAACTTTAAAAGTCTTTTTTTTTTTGTCTTTGTCTTGATGTTTAATTCTTAAGACGATGGCGGAAATATATTGTTCCTTTTTAATTTTCGTTTTTCGGAATGAGACTCGTATTGTTCAGGGAGCTTCATCTCTGGATTTGAGTAGGATTTTAACCAGCAGGACACTCAAACAAAGAAGTAGAACGCTGAAGGCCAAGAGAAATGGAGTACAGCATAAAGGGAACAGACAATCGGCACCTGGAAGGGGAGGAAAGCGCATTTCACAAAGCATAAAAGCTTTCAAAACCACGACCAAGAAAGAAATTAGAAGTTAGAACATAATCCTTGATGTTGCCATCTTTGCAATGGAAATGTATTTTTAGAATAATTTTACCTGTTTCCTTTCGAACATACAACTTTAATGCAAAAGAGGAAAAGCGGGAGAGGGACACCATTCGTGTGTGATGTGATAAAGTATGAAAAATGTCAGTGGTATGTATGGTTGGTATGTCGACTGATGCCGCCGAGGCAAAAGAGGCCTTACATGAGTGTGCATGAGCTTGTTTCCTTCCCAGGCCCATAAACAGCAACACACTCTGTGAAGACATATAGCGTGATGTGTAATCGATGCATATTTTGTTAGAATTCTGCCTGTGCAGCACAGTTTGCAGAAAACATTCCTCCTCACCTCCTACTCTTCTCCTCACGTATCAAATTGATTTCTCCTCCACACAGCATAGTGGCAGATGATAAACGCCACACTACACTAGCGCGTTGCCCATTAGCGGGAGGCCCTCATTACAATAACGAATGGCTACGAAACAGCGAATCCCGACCAGGGTACCGTGGCACCCCAGTGTTGCCGTGAGAAATCATCAGTGGTGCCGTGGTGAATTATCCAATTTGACATAATTTGTTAAAAATGTTTGATCATCTATTTTTGCTGGAGACATATAGTGGAATCAGAGCACTTAAATTCTTTTCTATTAGATGGCAGAAAGTACAATAATCCTGTGTATCCAACTGTTGCCATTCATACAACAGAAAAAGTCATAGCTTCCTGAGAGTATATCAGCTTTGTGTTCAAATCTGCATGGGCTGCTATCAGATTCTGAAGGTATGACAACCCTGAGCAAAAATGTTGCGGTTTCTAGTAGCACATATTAAAATTACAGCTCTAACCAGAATTATTTTGAAATGTTTGAGTAAAGAACTTTTTTCCACAGGCTCTGTAGATATATTAGTAAATGTAAAAAGGAAAAAGTAGTAGTACAACAGTAAACGTCCATATTTCTCAGAAAATGAGTGGCTACTCCTCTGCTCGTCTCGGCTAAAGAGCACAAACAAACTGATGCTAGCAATGCTACTTAGCTAGTTATCTGCCTTTGTAGCAAGTCTACCGTACTTCTTTCACCAATTGGAAACACGCTATCTCTTGGAGCTGGTTACAAACGTCCATTTGAAGACAGCGTTAAAGTAGTAGTACAACAGCAAACGTACTTACTATTTCTCAGAAAATGAATGGCTACTCCTCTGTGCGTCTTAGCTTTTTGAAGTAAGAGCACAAATAAACTGATATTAGCCATGCTACTTAGCTAATTATCTGCCTTTGTAGCAAATCTATACTATTTCTTTCACCAATTGGAGACACGCTAAAGGCTTCTTCATACACGCACGGGCGGCAACCGCGCTGACGTCACTGCGGTTATCCCGCGTGCAGTTTGCTTTTATACTCGAGCGCAACGCACACGCGCAGTTTTGAAAATGTACTGTAGTTCCCCTCCAAGCCGGGGTGTCGCTACGGCTGGTATAGGCTAGGACACTACAGGGTGGAATTTCCTCTGCATTTTTTGGCCATTTCCGGTAGCCGTTTTTACTTTCGTTTGCGTAACAAGGAACAAAGCAACAACAATGGCAACCGTGGAACAGTGTCTGCTAGAACAAATGGACCTAGATGACCAGATGATACGTTTAATTATGCTGCAAAATCGATCAAGCAGGCGGCGGTATGTGAAACCAAGGGGAAGGCTGACTACGTCATCACAGCATGGGACTAAAATGGACCAATCACGAGAGATGATCTCCGCGGCATTCTACGCGCAGCAACAATTTTTCCCGTGTGCGCGTCAAGTGACACAGAGGGGCTGCGCGGGCCAATGCGTCGGTCACGTGATGCAATGCGGGCGTTGTCAGCCGCGCGAGTATAAAGAGGCCTTAGCTCTTGTAACTGGTTACAAACGTTCATTCGAAGACAGCATTAAAATAGTAGTACAACAGTAAACGTACTTATTTCTCAGAAAATGAATGGCTACTCCGCTGCTCGTCTCGACTTTGTGAAGAGCGCAAACGAACTGATATTAGCCATGCTACTTAGCTAATTATCTGCATTTGTAGCAAGTCTATAGTATTTTTTCCACCAATTGGAGACACACTAACTCTTGTAGCTGTTTACAAACGTTCATTTGAAGACAGCATTAAAGTAGTAGTACAACAGTAAACGTACTTATTTCTCAGAAAATGAATGGCTACTCCTCTGCTCGTCTTGGTTTTGTGAAGTAAAGAGCACAAACGAACTCATATTAGCCATGCTACTTAGCTAATTATCTGCCTTTGTAGCAAGTCTATAGTGTTTCTTTAACCAATTGGAGACACACTAACTCTTGTAGCTGGGAACAAGCGTTCCTTTGAAGACAGCGTAAAAGTAATTCATTCACGTTACCTTGAATTTGTTGAAGCGTGAAGGGTGGTGCTCCCGTGAACTTGATTTCATTTTTGAAGTATCGCCTCCTCTAGCAGCCCCTCTTCTTACTCCTCTACCAAGCCACGGTACCCGAAAAAAACTTTGTTTTAGCGGTTTTGAAACCGTGACTTTTTAGAACGGCTGTACATCTTGAAACCGGTAACTGGCACAGACCCATGTTCAATTAAACAGGCGCACATTTCACACTGAGTAAGTCGATTTGTGAGTAAATTGAGATGCCATCTTCATTATTTCAGGATTCATACTTTTTGTGACATTTTTGTTTGGTGGATGCAGGAGATAGGCTCTCATGGAAAAGGATGACGCGCTGTGGCTACCCCTAACGGGACAAGCCGAAAGGAAAAGAAGAAGAAGAAGAAGGTGTGCCTTTGCTCAGTAAAGGTTGGGAATCACTACTGTAAAAAAAAAAATAAAAAAAACAAAACAAAAAAAAAACATACATACATGCAAAGATAAAATACACCTTCCTGCTGTCGGTGGAGTGCCAGTCGTGATTTATGCATCTGCTACCATCTTTAGCAATTATGGTTTGTCGATGCAGCACATAACACTAATTCTGAAGCTGAACAGCCGGACAAGCCAGATATCTGCTGGCGTCCCCCTTCGCCCCTCCCCTCTCGCATGACTCCACTCATTAAAAATGACCTTTCACCCCTGCCTGTGTCATTGCGAGCGTTAACCTCTTGCAGTCTGAACAGGAGACAGAAAGGCTGGATGAAAATACGAATTCGTATTTACAGGTACAATGTGTGACTAATTATAAAGAGAGAATATATGACATTAACATCTGAATACAAAATGGAAGAAACTACTATATGTGTGAGAGGCTGCTTTGCTTAGATGGCTGTCACTGGGTGTGGGTTAGACATCCCAGACAAGTGTGGGGGCAGGTAGCTGTTCCTCTGACTCTGACCTTAAGCAACAGGCTGTAATATCTCCTTTGGGAGAAGAGTGGCGGCAGTGCGGTGGTCAAAAGAGGAGGAGGAGGAGGAAGGGGGTTGAGGCCTGTCAAGCTCCAGCCTGCCAGCCGGGCTCAAAAACCCTCATGCTGATTCTTGCTGACCTGAGTCAAAGCCTTGGACTGTAATTACAGTATGTCCAACCCAAAGATGCCTATTTCACTCTAACCCCCACTCCTCACTGCAATTGCTTGCTCTGTAGTCATGTTTATGCCAAGTCAGCGACACTTTCTATTCACGACACTGTGGTGACAATGTACCTGGGCAAAGACAGATAAGACAGAAAAGTCTTGAAATTCCAAACAAACTGTCTGCACCCTGCTCCATTTTGCCACGGCCCCTTTTTGTTCACAGAAAACTGCGCTTTGTTCCTTTATACACTTTGTGCTGGATCCCACACTGATGAGTATTGACAGGTATAACAAGCTATGCATTATGTGAGTGACAGAAAGGCTAATCAGTGACAGAATGGGGGAAGATTCACGCAGGACAAGACAGGTGAAACAGTCGACTCTCATTTTTGTAGCTGCACTTGTGTTCAAATTCAATGCAAAGTTTCAGAGAATTGGACAATATGCAAATGTGTGCGTTTTCCCCTTTCACTGTTATGCGAATACTAGGAGTTGGCTAAGCAAGATCAACCAGAAAGACTGTTTTGTTACCACATCCATTCATCTACTTCTTTCACTTCAATACACATCCGTAATGAGTGTAAGTTTTGTGGTATTTTTTTATTTTTTCCCCCCTATCCATTTTCATCAGCTTTGACAATCAGGGTGCTGGTTGTTAGGGATATCAGGCATAATTTGGAATACACAAATGGATGAAAAATAGGTGATATATATGCCTTAAATGAAAAATATAAGAATGCAGGCAAACACAGAGAGCATTAAGGAAGAGAATTATTACTATTACCAAACTTGCCTGGGGAAGCAGCCTATGAAAACAAGGCCTTGACACTCAGGTTATAAAAGAGAACCGCAGTACAGTTTCTATTTTTTGTTTTTTCTGATGGGCATTGGATACCAAAAGTTGTATATGTAGGTGTTCAATGCCAGATCAAAACAAGTTACAGCAGGAATGATAATGCTGGTGCGGAGTTGTGTTATACAATCATACAGAAAATCAATATTGTAAATATAGTAGATCATTATTTTTACCATTGTGGTGAAAAGGGCCTGACATCTGACTCAAACACTTTAAAAAGGTACAAAGGAGCTTCATATTCAACACGACACTCAAGAAATGTACATGCATAAAGACTTATTTCTTTAATCTGTAGCAACTCGCCACAGCTTAAAACAGTATAAAACACCACATTTGCCGCAGAGAAATATGTCTTTATATGTATCGTAGGTACCAATAATAGATTGTATTGTGGAAGTACTAAGTATGACTGATGATTGATGAATGACAACACTACATTGGTTCCTCCTCCTCTTTGCAGCAGGATCTCTGCCTTGGCATGTCCGAGGAACAGTGACCTACTTTGCAGTGTTTGCAAACTGACGAGATAAGGTGCGAACTTTGCAAAGACACAAAACTGAATGCCAGTTGAGCAGAAATAAGAGTGGCAAAAGACTCTAAAAGACTCCGAGGTGAGCCACAGTTTTTATGCTTAAGTGTCTTTAAACAACTTTAATCCTGGAACACAATGGCTGAATTATTGGCTAATAAAAATAAATAAAGGTTTTGTTGACATGACCCAAACAGAAAATGTGTAATAAGTCGCACCCATGCATACACACACAAACACAAAACCTTGCCACAGTGATCAGAAAACAATATTAGCGCTGCATCATTATTTTTTTCACTTCATCAATGAATCGGATAAAACTAATATTTGTTTATTTCTATCCCTTTATTCAAAAACAGGACATTATTTCAAATTGACAGTGCAGAAAAGGCACAAACATAAATTGATTATGATTCCGTTACTGGTTTGGTTCATTTTCCAAGGAAAAAGCAGATGTTTGCAAATGTCTTATTTTGGTTAAACACAGAGATAATCAGCCTGCTTTCATGGAGGACAACAGAAATCCAAAGAAGATTTACTGTTTAGAGGCTGAAATTAAAAGAATTTGGACAAATTTAAGTTAAACAATGTCTCTAAACGATTAATCATCTTTCTTACTAATCGTCGATTAAATTGATAATCGATTATTTGTTTCACCTCTAAACAATATACAGTGGTTCCTTGAGATACGAGCTTCATTCGTTCTGTGACCACGATCATATCTCAAATCATCTTTCCCCAGTGAACTGAATGGAAATCCCATTTATCTTTTCCACCCTCACCCAAAACCCAACAAAAATGTTTGTAAAATATTTTTTATGAGGAAAATAGCACTCTATAATATTTACTTTATAAGACATATAGTAATAAAATAATTAAATAGATTAATAGATTAATACATTGCGACTTCTGGTGTGCATGGCTAGGTCACCAAGGGGAAGTATAATATAGTCATTAAGATATACAAAGAAAACTTTTACAACTCCTGTAAGTAAACTGGAGTAATATTAGTCATCTACGTGTGTTGATGCACCGTTTGTGTTCAAATATCCGTTGATGAACTATCGATGCTATTTGTTAGTTCGTGTACGGCATTTTACATTGTGAGTTACCATTAAGCTAGCGGAAGGCAAAGTTGTGTGGTTGTTTTAAATACACAACGTGTATTTCTTTTTGTTTTATCTTTCATTTGACAGTAAATTTCAACTGGGAGCGCATTAAACAGCTTGAAAACTTTTTGGGAAAACTAGTTCACTAACTGCCGAACTGCTGCTTGTGAAGTAAGTTGAGTTCACTGCCCATACAGCACTTTTATCACAAGTTTTTACTTGCAAAGTAACAAAAACATCAGCCGGGTCACTCATAATTCAATGCTCAATGGAAAATATAATGACTTAATTATTTCTTGTGGTTGAGTCAAATTCAATGGAAAATCATTTTGACACCAAATTGTAACTATGACAATACAGCACAGATTACAAAACGCAACCTCTCGCCGCCAATACAAAAAGACAAAGTGTGCACGGTAGGGTTCATCCCTCAGGTCAATGGAGCGACAAAAGCGGCATCGCTATTATGACCACACCGTTATCTCGTGTTATGTAACCACATTTAGCAGCTGTGTAGTGCTTGTTTACCCACTACTGTGGGACAAGTACGACTCTCACAAAGTGCTTCGAGGCCGATGAAGATCAGAATTGGGGTGCGAGAATCGACATATATGCGCACAAACCAGCGGGCTCAAAAAAACATGTTGAGGCTTGCCAAGCGCCCCAGAGATGTGCATCATACGAGAGAAGAGGCACATGACGTTCTTGGGATGGAGGGGGAAGGACAAACCCCGTACGCCACACCCACTGTCAAAAGTTGGCAGTTTTTATTCTCCTTTGACGACAGCCGCTACATTTTACAATCGTGTATAAAACCATTTAACCTTATTATTAAATGCCTTGCCATCAGCCGACACAGTTCCTCCTCTATTTGTAGATGGCCACAAGTTTTTCTGTTAACGTGTACGCACAGTTTTAAAGACAGAAACAGCCAGTAACTAGTTGTAGTGCAAAAGGAAGGAGTGCTTAGGCCCAGGCTGCAGCCTCTCCCAGTCCTCTTCACTGTTACATAATCACTTATCAGCGCACACGGCTTGTCCCTGAGGGCGCTTACTGCTTGTTTTGTGCAAAACTGTGAGAGCATGGAAGCTTAGCCAGGGGTACATTAAAGAAATGTTCCGTGCGCAAATGCATGTGCCAGAAAAACAATGAGATACAACAGCCACAAGAAGTCAGGCCATGTGAAACCGAAAACAGAACGCAGCTCCATACGACGAGGCTCATTTTGCTGCCTGACAAACAGAGTGAGCATGTGTTGTCAATGGAGGGTCAACAGGGAGGGGTTGGCCCAGGGCTTTGAAAAGAGTTCTGCATGGGCGAGAGAGATCCAATCAATAAACGTTCCAAAATAGGTCACTAATTCACCGTTTTGTCAACATCTTACTCAATGGTTTTCTCAAGCATTGGCTCACTCCATGCATATTTCAAAACAATGCCATTTTGAACCGCAAACATGGTCAGTTGACCAACCCGCCCCGCCATTCATGGCAAAACCACTGTAATGGTGACTGTAGCTGGAGGCAAACGTATCACAAACCAGTCACTGATTCTTTGGTTTGTCACACAGCTAGATTAGCGAGTCTAAACTTTCTTAATCTCACAAATCCATTTTGCATAGCTTCTGATATTATTGTGAACAGGCAGAAATGAGCAGCTCAATCAGCATCCTTTGAGGAGTTAGCGGCCGTAAGTGGGCTTAGACGTTAGTGTAGGGAAACACCAGGTTTATAAAGAAATGCAACATCAGCAGTTTTACCAGAACAGTACAACAGGCATTTTCGCTCTTGCCCTGACGTCAGTAAGAAACAACTGACCGCTAGTCGAGCTAGCACCATTCTGCTTTTCCGCTGTACAGTACCAGCTCAGCTCTTACCAGGCTCAAAACTATATAAAAAAGTACATCCCTGAACACATCTGTTTGGACGAGACAACAACAACAACAAAAAATGGTTTAAAATCTCAAAACTCTAATTAAAACTTAGCACTCCATGATACAAAAAAAATTATTATGTACATTAACTAGTAAATTATGCTGTCACATAATTGTAACACATTTTAAAAGCAGGACAAAGTGGCTTAAATTACATACTGTACTCACCCTTTGTGAAAATTAGGGCTGTCACTATTGAATCTTTTTAGAATTTATTCTCCTATTGATTATTGATCAAATAATAGAATAATAATCGGCCCCCACTATTGGAGTTTTTTTAATTACTAACATGCATTTTATCCTCATTAATAAGCGATGGACTTCAATCCTTAAACTGCATGTTACTATTGAGTGTATGATATACACTTGGTGTACAACATTTGAGACTGCAAAATGCTAAACAGTTAGCAATCGCAATTAGTTTTACTGTGCTAGTGATTACCATTTTAGGTCAAAAAACGCTAACTACCAGTCAGCTCACTCAAACTTATCTTGCTATATGTACATTACTTATCTAACAGACAGTCCTTTGTTGTTTTTAGCTAAGTTCATCATTGGCCCAACACTGCGTCCATCTGCAAGAAATGTCCATGTGAAACATGAGTTCAGGTGGCGCAAACATAGTTCCGGAAGGAACTTTTGTTTTTTTGGGTCCCGGCAGAGTTTCGAGTCAGAAATTTTGTGTCGACCTATTTTTGAAGTTGACTCAGCAGAGTTATTCGATTATTTTTTTCCCAGCCGTAGTCAAAATTGAAAAAAAGTACAATACTTGAGTTAATGTGCAATGTGGAGGGCCCTATGACAGGTTTTGCCTTGGGCCTCCAAATGACTAGTTTACTACACTGTGCCCAGCCAGCGACGGCCAGCCCACATAACCAAACTGTGACCGCATTGCGGTGGATAACTCGGCTTGTGCGTTGCAAGCTAGCATCAGGATGAATGCAGGACGATCACTGACACTTCAAACAGACCTCGCAGTTATATGCGTCAATTCGGCGCCGAGCGGGGGACCGGCCGCTGCGGGCTGCATATGGACAGGCTCGCCTAGCCCGCGGGGTTCTCTTTACCCATCGATTGCGAGGGACTCGTGGCTGCTCTGCTCCCCGCAACTTTGAAAGCCTGTGAGTCTGTCTGCCGAACTCGCAGCAAGCGGGGGCTCCTCCCCACTCCTACCCTCTCAGTGGGGGTGAGAGGGAAATCTAAGATTGCCGTACAATTAAAAACCATATGGAAGGCGTTTTTACAGCGCACGTGCTCCCGTGCTCGTGTGCATGCGCTTGCGGCCTCTGCGATTTGAAAATTATATTCTATTACGTTGCTGTGTTGGTTTGATTTTGATTCATCTTTCAGCCCTACCTAATAGCCCCAAAAATAAGAATGATGCCCTCGCTCACATGATCGTAGAAATAGTACCAAAGTATCCGAGGCTAGTTTTCCCAGTGGAACAGTGTCAACAGTCGAGTCGAGTAGGTACCATTTAGTGAAAAAGGGACTCATTTGTTCATCCCTCCACTTGTTGATCCACTATGCACAAACTGTACATGGCAGGCAAAATGTTCTTTATAACCATGTCTATCACAAGTGAAGTGGACAATCAGCTTGTATATGTCACTTGTATAAACAGTAAAGGTCGCTTTTTAATGTCATGCAACATAATCATGTAGGGAAAATGTAGAAATGGTTTGAAGATGTCTACCTGTTTCTGGGGACAGGGATATGAGAGGAAGGGAGAGGTTGTCTCTCTGTCTGTGGTACATTCTGTCCTTGTGCTGGCCTGAAGCTGATGGCCATCTCCGCCAGCCTCTCTTGATTCCTGATGTCCAAGTGCATGAAGCTGCCTGGCGTTTGCCCATTAGTGCCTGGGCAGTGCGTAGGACTGGTCCTCTTCAGGCTTGCAGTGCAACCAGTGTCTCTGTGTTCGCCGAGGCCAGTCTACAAAATGGAGAGATAAAAATCAGGCTAACATTTGAAGTAGTGACGCACCAAAATGAAAATTCTTGACAAAAAAATGTGGAAAATGAGGAAACCAATGCCAAAAACCAAAATAAATTATTATGCCAATTATTAGCAAAATTGCATTTACAGCTATGACTGCGGAGCTGCCAACCTAAAGAAAATCACTTCCTGAACATTTTGTCTGAATTTCCATATTTACTTTTTCAGCGTTCATACAGGACTGTCATGTAGTTTACTTTTGTACTCCACACAAATGCACAAATAAAGTATTATCGTGCACATCTTTATTTTCTGATGTTTTCTGCTTTTAAAAAAGAAGGAGAGGTGACATACCACATTTGTTTACATGGACATGAAAATAAACAAAGAATGAAAGCTAAATCGAAACGTGAGGTTCTTAGCCCCACCAGGCAGTCACATGACCGCACGCAAAGTCTCTGCGGCCCTACACTGGAGCAAAAAATGTCAACGTGACTCAGATACGTGAAGCGTGGTCCAAACAACTGCGTATGACTCGCAGTCAGAAGAGCCCATTATCTCACTAGGAAAAAGAACAGCTATGTCATGCACGCTCATCTGAGTCTGCCTAAAAATGTCCACATTTCAGCCTTCAACAACTTCACTTGGAACTTGAGAAGACACGCTGTGGTTTTCTAAGTCATCTCTGGCTGGTGAGCCTATTGTGCTGTTTCACAACGATAAACAAGCCAAGATGACTTCGGGTGAGAGGCGGAGAGGCCCTGGAATTGGTCGCCAACCAATTACAGGGCATGTATAGACAAACAACCATTTATACCCACATTAAAAACTCAGGACAATTTGGAGTCGTCAATGAGTGTAATGCGCATGTTTTGGAATGTGGGAGAAAGCCGGCGTAGCTGGAGAACACCCACAGAAGCACGGGGGGAGAAAATGCAAACTCGAGACGGGAAGGCCGGAACCTAGATTCGAACCCTCAAAACTGTGAGTCAGAGCACTTGTCCACTAGTTTGTCTGAGATTTCCATTTTACATCCATTATTGTTTTGGTACAGTGCACATTCCTATCTTACATTTCTGGCTATTAGACGTTCATGCTGATCAAAAAAATGAATAATAAATCAAAAGTTACTCACCCGTTAGTCAGTATTTGATTAGGTTTTTTCACTGAATACTGTACTTGGAGAGACTGTCTCCTGCCTAATTACTTTTTATTTTAACATGACTCATAATATAAAAAAATAATAGGACAATTATTTGAGGGGGGGCGGGGTTTGTTGTTTTTTTGAGTACTCTATTCACCTCTTGTCATGACCAGTGTGTTACAATGTGTCATCATTTCAACAGTGCACATAGGTTGCCTCGGTGATGAAATGCAAAAAGCAACATGAGGAGTGAGGACTTGAAAACTTTGGGCGATTACTAGAAGGAACTAACGTGGAGCACGTACAAACAGCTTTGCGTTTGTTTGCGGCGTGCATTTGTGCAAAAGGCCAACTGGTGTTTTTTAGGCCTATTCCAAAGCTCCACCCTGAAGTATGGAGGAGGGGGGGGAGGGGCACCACTTTGGTACCCTCTTTCCGGTGAATTTTGCAAACACACAAGCTCGAACTCTGTGAATAACCCTTTTAAAAGTGGTTTGGAGCCTGTTAAGTGCATGCACGCCGAGGTCGGACGGTGGAAAAGCAGCGCGGTAAAGCGTCAAAACTTGTCACTCGAGTGCGCACCACGACGGGCCTGCGCAAAAAAAAAAAAAAAGAAAGAAAGAAAAAGAAAATGAACAAAAACTCCACTGAGTTGACAGAGTGGTTGAAATCTCGCCCCCCGCCCCCCACTCCGACACTTACTTTTCCCCCGTCGTGCAATATTCGTCCGTTCCCTTCAGGAGAGGCGTTATCCTGCCCGTCGAGCACACATTTGAAGAGGACGGTCCCGTTGGTGGACGCCCCCGGCCGCGAGCCGCTTTTCTCCAGCCGGCCATCGCGGAGAACAGAGCGGGTCGCCCGGCAGCCGAAGTCCCCACCGGCGACCGGCGTCCCCGCCGCCGGCTTGTCCAAAACACATCTAGAATCCATTTTAAGGCCGAGCGAGGGGAAACTAAAGAAGTCAAACCCGCTTTCTGTAGATCTTAGTGCAAAATTCTCGAGTGAGATACATTTATCGGGATTGCCGCGACTGGATAGACATTATTTGCCTCGTCCTTCTACGTCTACTCTACATGGAGCGTTTCGCCACCGCCAGGTTCGCCGGGATATTCAAAAGCCGCCCGGTCCGGAGGATAAAAAAGATTGTTTTGCCTCTTTCCTCCAAAAGACTGACACGCCCCCTAAGCTTTATCCCCATTGGTCCCGCTCGTACGTAAACATTACACTCTGGCACGCGTCCACAGAAAGGCGGTCGGTGATTGGCCTATCACCCCGCGTCAGTCATTTTGCCTGTAATCTAATTGGCTGAGAGAGGGGAGGTGGGCGTTGTGCTTTAAGTTTACCGGCCGGTGTCTGTCGATGGTGACGCAAAAACTGGTCTGAGGCGAGTAAAAAGAAGTTAAATTTTTCAACCGTATTTAGTTTCATCGGTTGGATAAAATTAGCTTTCGTGTCAAAATGTTTTTGGACAATTTCATCAGTAGGCTATGGGTTCTCAAACTGGGATCTGGGGAACTCCGGAGGTCGACAAGCCATAGGTCGGGGTCCTAAATTGCAATAAATTATTACTGTATCGTTTTTTTGTTTGTTTGTTTTTTAAATCATATCTACATATGCGGACTGGCATTCTAATAAAACAAACACAATACACCAATTACTTTGCCCTACTTTAGCTTTGTTTTGGTCAATGAAAAGCTCTGATGTGATTGTCAGATATCACCACATACTGTAAATCCAATATCCCTGCATAAATAAAGTTTATTTTTTATTTTAAGGAACAATATAATTACTCATTACACCATGTATTATTTCAGGAATACAGGAATATATATATTTTTTACAGAATAAAAAATTTAATATTACAAAATGAAAGAGTAAGTTTACAGTGTTAAAACTAGAGGTGTCACAACAACTATTTTGATAATTGAGTCATCGATTAGACAGTGATTCTCAAAGTGTGGTAGGAGTACCACTGGTGGTACATGGGCTCGCTCATATGGTACACTAAACAATCACTGAATTGAATGTTCAAATGTGTTTATTTATTTATTTTAATCCAGTACAGTCCGTTTGTTGAGTGCATTTCAGTTGTTTTTATATTTTAAGTACAATCCATTTGCAAAATGTATTTAACTTATGCGCAATACATTTTAATGTAATTATTATTTAAGTAGTTTTTGTTTTTTTTCCTATATTTAAGCACAGTGTTAATGTTCAAAATGTGCATAATATAGTGACTAACAATAATACAAAATATACTTTTGAAGAATAAACCCTCTACCTCGTTTCAATTAACAATTGGGCCAACTATGCTACGGTATTTTAATGTTGGTCATGATGGTGGCACTTGGAGAGCTTAGTATTTTTTGAGGTGGTACTTGGTGTAAAAAATTTTTTTTTGACATTGTTTAACTTGAAATTGCCCAAATCCTCGGAATTTGACTTCTGTAGTCAACCATGAAAGCAGACTGATTATCTTTGTGTTTAATCAAAATTAGACATTTGCAAATATCTGCGTTTACTTTGGAAAAAAATTTCAACATTTTTGCCTATTTTCTGACATGTTTACGGACCAAACTAGTAACTTTATCATAACCAGTTTAAGTTTGTGTATTTTCTACACTGTCAATTTAAAATAAAGTCATGATGTCATGATAATATATATTTATCGATTAATCGAAAAAATAATTGACAGTGAATAATTGAAGCTCATTATAATTTCATCCATCCATCAATTTTCTGAGCCGCTTCTCCTCACTAGGGTCGTGGGCGTGCTGGAGCCTATCCCAGCTATCATCGGGCAGGAGGCGGGGTACACCCTGAACTGGTTGCCAGCCAATCGCAGGGCACATACAAACCAACAACATTCGCACTCACATTCACACCTACGGGCAATTTAGGGTCCCCAATTAATGCATGTTTTTGGGATGTGGGAGGAAACCGGAGTGCCTGGAGAAAACCCACGCAGGCACGGGGAGAACATGCAAACTCCACACAGGCGGGACCGGGGATTGAACCCCACTCCTCAGAACTGTGAGGCTGACGCTCTAACCAGTCGGCCTCCGTGCCGCACCATTATTTATATATATATATATATATATATATATATATATATATATATATATATATATGTATATTTATATAAATAATAAAAAATCTTGAATAAGCAGGGATATACCGACAATAAGTGTTGTACTTTAAAAATGGGCGTCCTCCAATGTAATTGCTAGTTTCAGCCACTGACGTATCATCACATACTGTAAATTTGACAACCCTACATGAATATTTTCTTTAACAAAAAGATTATTATTACAGGAATACAGTCCTTTTTTTTCTAGAGAATAATGGCATCGTGTCCAGAATACAATGCGTAAATATTACGAGATTAAAGTTGTGGTAGTTGTAGTAAATGAGGTTCCTTCGCTGGTAGTCCGGGCTCTAGGGTGTGAGGCTTGGTCATCTGGGATCCTCTGCATCGAGAGAAGCCAGATGAGGTGGCTCAGGCATCTGGTTAGGATGCCTTCAGGACGCCTTCCTGCTGAGGTGTTCTGGGCAAGTCCCACCGAAAAAGAGTCCCCGGGGGACGATCGAGGACTCGCTAGAGAGACTACTTCTCCCGGCTGCGTTGGGAATGCCTCGGGATCCCCCCACTCCCCAGAAAAGATGGACGAAGTGGCTGCGGAGAGGGAAGTCTGGGCTTTCCTGCACAGGGTGCTGCCCCAAGTTTTTTTTTGTTTTGTTTTAGGAATTGTCACACCAAGGCACAATGGGTGTAAATTAGTTAACCAGCATATCCAAGTATCAGACAACAAAGACTGAAGCTCTTGCCTCGCGCAACCCACGAGGAAGATAAAAAAAAAAAAAATAGGGCTGTAACGATACAGAATGGAATCCAAATATTGCCTGTGAATCTGTGTTGGCTTGGAAATGGCAGAATCGGGAATCACCCCTTCCTTTTATTAAGTAGCAGGATAATTGCTATGTTGTACCCTGGCTGGTACAAAAGAGTGATTCGATGGACCAAAACATTCTAATGTGCCACTTTATTAGAAAAGTAAAAACTCACTTTAATATTTTATGAAGGTTAATATAAAACATTACAATCTTTTGCATATCTGCACTGCCACACGATCTATTTTGTGTGTGTATATATATGTATGTATATGTACTTTATATACACACATACATATATCCATACATATATACTGTACATATACTTATATATATTATTTTCAAACTAAATCCTGTGCTTTGAGAACATAAAACATTGGCTACAACTGTCACAGCAGTATTGGCCCATAACTACATCCAAACACAATTAACAAACATCATCTGTATGTGCATGGAAAGCAGGAAAAAATTTTCATCCACAAATGACAATGTGTCTGTGATAACCAGTTGACCCCAACAAATATACTGCATACCCTACATTGTGACAACATCAGAACAGCAGCAGAGTATTTTACACATTTACATATCCATACTGTATTTGTGCAGTGAACATTTGTCTCAATCAGCGTACGACAATGTTCCACGAAATAAATCGCATCAGTGCTTTGTTTCAAGAGAAAGAAAATGGGGCCCAAAGTGAGAGCCAGGGGGAAAGGATGAAGAGTGAGAGCCGGCCAGCATTGTCTGAGAGGCTTCTCAGCTGTCAGCCATTTTTCATATCAGACAGTTGCTGCATCGTTGCTATCAGACCGGACCGAGCTTGACATTCACACTCTCGGAGTCCCTCGGAAGTGGACAACCAAAGCCCCTCCCCAGCATAGCGAGGTGAAGCGGGGGGCAAAGCAAGCTCAGTGTCCTGTATTGGAGAGTGAACACAGCTGGGGTAGGGAGTGTAGGCAGGGGCAAAAACGTGCTTCCTCCCCTTAACTGGAAAAGCACGGCTCAATGTTGCAGTGTGTACCAACCCATGTGTGTGTGTGTATGTGTTTGTGCGTGTGTGTGCGTGCAGGAGGAGGAGGGTGTGTCGGGTCCGTGTTCATTTTCAGTGATCCACATCCAGCTTCATGCTAGTGCTTCTTCTCCCTCCCCCCATTTCTATCATTCCTCCTTGCTCCCCCATTGCAGAATATAAACACTGAGGCCTAAAATCCTGGTGGCTTCAATCAATCTTTTTCTCGTTCCTTCCCCTTCTCCTGGTCGTTGCTTTGAAATTGCTCTGTGCAATACATGGCAAAAAGTACAACAGAAGACTAACAAACAAGAGATTAATAAAGTACCACAATAATTGTTTCATCTCCATATATTAATGCATGCACTTTTTGGATCAAGCAGGATAAATTGCACCAACACAGGCTTGTTTCATGGCAGTGGCGTGAGCTATTCATTGTCCAAAAGGAGACAAAAAAAAATGAACAGTGCAATAAAATACATTGGTGTGTTTGCTTCTTTGTACTTTGACACTTAAAACATATGCTACTGACCTTTTAAACATTTGCATGGTTCTCTCACAGTGAGATCATTCTACTATATCCCTCATCAGTCTTGCCTCATAACCACATGTTTATTAAATTTCTAAGGTTTTGTTTTTCCCCTCCATTCATTTTTCAAGTTCCCCAAAGCTACATGAAAAAGACATTGTTTACAACGAGGGATGCGGGGACCGGAGAGCAGGCTGAGGAGAGCGCCAGGGGCAATCGTCCAAAAGACACTCCACAGTTGTTTTCTTTGGAGTGCAAGGTTTCTGCTGCTATTCCAACCGGCAACTGTACGACTCGAGAACGATCGAAAGCGCGAGTTTGACTCGGAGCCAGAGCGCAAACGACAACATATACAGCATATTAACAGAAAATATATGGGCAGCCATTCCTGCAGCTGTTGAGTGCAATAGTACAATAGTCATAAAATCACATTCAAAAGAAAAAGAAGTCACTTTCCTTATTTTACGAAGGAAGTATTTTTGAAGAAATCATTCTTTTATACTAGTACGGAAACAGTCTTCTATTGTGAAATGTGTCACCCGTATAAGTCTTGCTCAACACTCTGGCAACCCGAACCTGGTCGCTTTACCCTGTAAAACTCTGCCAAGCATGCATGCATTTAAGTGTGTGTGTGTGTGTGTAGTGTGTGTGAATGTGAGAGAGAGCGAGGTGGGTGGAGTGGGAAAGAGGAGTGTCATCAAGCCTTTGGCAGCGGCTTCAGATAGATGTTTGTCAAATCTGAGCGTGAATTGTTACTTGATGCCACAATTACCTTGAGGACGACATTGTTAACCAAACCAAAGACATAAGCGACGCCAAGAGGGATGTGGCAAGCAGGTTTAAAATTTAAAAGCTAAGTTTGACTACCCACTGAATTAACCTCGTAGATAACAACAATGTCTTTCTGAATAGTCGAAATCACATTTGGAGTAGTTGGAATGTTCATTCCAGATATCTGTAATGTAATTGTGCAGTCAAAACAACAGATAGACATATAGCGAATATCCGCAATGTCATTGCGCCTGGGAGTCAGACATTACACGTTACAGATATGTACTATTCAGTTGCAGACACCCGTTGGTGAATTACGGATATCTGCAACTCAAGTCATAATTTCAGTTCCAAAATATCTACAAGTAGTGAAAAACTATGACAAGCCTTCATAACATTAAACAGCGAGACTACATATGTGTTGCACTTGCAGGTATCTGTAATTCAGTTTTGCCTAGTCAAAAAGAACATCTCAGATATCGATAACTACATTCTTCCAAGTCACTGATGGTGTAGTGGTACACTTGCCTGACTTTGGTGCAGGCAGCGTGGGTTCAGTTCCCACTCAGTGACGGTGTGAATGTGAGTGCGAATGGTTGTCCGTGTCTATATGTGCCCTGCGACTGACTGGCGACCAGTTCAGGGTGTAGTCCGCCTTTCGCCCGAAGTCAGCTGGGATAGGCTCCAGTGTCCCGTGACCCTAACCAGGATAAGCGGTGTTGAAAATGGATGGATGGATGGACATTCTTCCAATCCACAATTAGTATTTCAGATATCTGCAACGTCATTTCACGTCAGACAACTGACGTCACTTTTGCCATTCATGTGTATGGGCTTTCTCACTACAAATATCTGCAACTGAATTCCAGATATATCTGAATTACGGATTTCTGCGACTGAATTATAGATATCTGTAACTCCAGTTTGCAATATCTACAATATGATTCCTGCTTTGACAAGTCATAATAAGAGTTGAAGATATCTTTAATTCACCTCAATTCAAGATATCTACATGTCCCTTTTTAGATATCCTGAATCAAGTTTTAACGAGGCAAAATTAAGTTGTAGAGATCTGCGACTACAACTCAAACTGTAGATGTCTCAAACTGGAGTTACTGATATCAACAATTAAATTTGGGACAGCTGGAATTCACTAGTGGATATCTACAATGGAATAGTAGATATCTGTCATGAGAACCCCCATAGACAAGAACGGTAAAAGTGACGTCGTTGGTCCTAGGCAAAATGACCTTTCAGATATCTGTATCTGTTATCTGATATCTGTTTTGACAAGGCAAAAGTGAACTACAGATTTCTATCTGTCATTTCGACGAGTCACAATTGAGTTATAGATATCCTGAATGAAAATTCAAACTCTTCAAAATGTAATTTACCAGTTAGAATGACGTTGGTTGATATCTACGATGTTCCTTTTCGATAGTCAAACTTAGCTTTTAAATGCCATACCCATAAACATGAATGACAAAAGTGGGAAGATGACATTGCAGAAATCTGAAATAGCAGTTGTGGATAGGAAGAATATACTTGCGGATATGTGAAAAGTTCTGTTTAACAAGGCAAAATTGAATGACAGATTGCTGTAACACATATCCAGTCTCACAGGTAAATGTCGGAAGTGCTTGTCATAGAGGGCTGCTTTTGATTGATAACTGCCAATACGTTTCGGGCACATTGATCGCGGTTTGTCAAATGGACAGCCATCAGCAGTCTTCACTTGCGTTTGAGTTTGAGCAGGCCTACAAATGACTGGCCTTTGTTTGTACAAAACATCACAACTCTCTCTGCCAAGCAACAGGTCAGTGTGCACAGGGAACCTGTTTCAGATGTTTGCTTAGGTTGAGCTGAGCTCCAGAAATCCCTGTGACATCCATCTGCTTATATTACATAAGTTCCCCCAAGTTTAGAGGTGCCTGCGTGTGTGTGTGTGTGTGTGTGTGTTTGCGCGCGCGTGTGTTTACGCATGGCAAAGCAATGCACCGTGGCCTCCTTCTCCTAACATAGCCACCATCATTGCTACTGCTCTCCGTGGTTTGCACAAAGCATGCATTTAAATTTTCTATACATATGTTCATATTCAAATGTGCTCAAATTGTGAGTTACGCCACACCAAATGATCATTGTTCATACAAAAATAAAGATATTATGGAAAATGATGCCCATAAACATGAGTAAAGTCACTGATAGAGTATGTTTGAAGATGAATACTCCAGCTGTCTTTTTCTTCTTTTCTTTTCTTTTCTTTTCTTTTTTTTCTTTTCTTTTCTTTTCGATAAAGCATTTTTGGTCCTCTTAGGGTTGAGGCTGGTTCTGAAATACAAACCAATGAAGGGAAGTCTGAACCTGGATTAAAACCCTGTTTGTACCTGATGTCAAATTTGATCGTCTTTTTGTTTGTCTGGAGTAGTCTTAGTACCTACAGTATGTACAGCAACCTTACGGCAAGTTAACAGGACAGTCTCTTTCTGAGCCGGAGCCGCATGTCTGCCAGCTACAGGCCGGTGACATACATCTCCATCCCGTCATTGAATGTGAAGATGGTGGTGGTGCTGGAGCTATTGCCTCCTTTCACATCGCCGATGGTCTCATAGAAGTTCTCTCCCCCGGGCAGGCCTCGAACAGGCAGGGGGTTGGAAGCTGAGCCCTGAGGTGCAGCTGGCGGTGCTTGTTGCTTCTTCCTCTTAAGTGTGGCAGTACCACCGGCCGCGCTATTACCGGCGGCGGCCTGTTCACGTTTACGGTGGCTGTCAACGGTGGCGTACGCGGGGTCGGACTCGGCTGCCGCGCACGCGGGCCAGGCCCTGTCTCCCGTCGGCTCGTAGCACGGCTCCTCCTGGGAGCGGGCCTGGGCCTGGACCCCTCGGCCCCGGCCCTTTCCTCTCTCGCCACCAAATGAGCGCGGAAGGGTCTTTGCTCCATTGCTTTCCATGGGAGTCTTTTTCTTCTGAGTTTTGCACACGATGGAGTAGGTGTCTGCAATCTGACAACACACAAAAATGAGTTAAGGCGAGTTCAGCACTCAGTTGTTCATTTTTACTTCTCCTCTCGAGAAAGATTTCCTTTTTTTTTTCAATTGAGTATTACAGGTTATAGGCCACACTAATGGACGCAAAAGTTTTGAAATTATTTATCTTGGCCTTATTTTTTCATATCACAAAAACCATGGCATTTGAACAGAGGTGTGTTCACTTTTTATATACACTGTAGGGAGAGCAGTTTGCTCATCACGAATTCACCTAATATCATCACCCCCCCCCCCCCTCCGTGGAACCTATTTTTAGCTTTCGCATATTTTTGTGCTCTTTTTTTTATGCCCATGATGCCAGACGGTGCCACAGAACAGGGTGGAAGAAAATTAGTATTTTTGAAGTAATATTTCTCGACAGAGACATTAAGATCTTTGGATTTTAGAGCTAAGGTTAGCCTGGGTTGTTAGTGGAAGTTATGTATGCTTTTCCGCATGTGCATGTACAGGTGGATTGAAAAAAAAATAATAATGATTTGTAAGCCATTTGGGTTGTTTGGGTGATTTGGGATCATAGTTTGTGGTATATTTATGGTTTATACTAAACTTTTTTTGGGGGGGGGGGGTGAATTACTCCAGGTTTTCTCCCACCCGTGAATAGCGGAGGTCTTCTGTAGCTGGATAGGCAGATAGGCATGGGGACGGATACAAAATTGTCTACTTACAGTACTTTTGTCAATTTAGATATAATAAAATGCAAATGCGACAGTCTGGCGCAATTAAACAGTCACAGTCATGTTTTCCATTACCCGCAGGCATGTGCACACATACCCAGTAGGTGGTGCTCAACCACATGCCCTTTTTGTTGCAGCCCTTTTTGTTGCAGCCCTTTTTCCCCTTCATTCATCAATATCTTTTAAATTAGCCTCTATGTCATCAATTTTACCCAAAATATTTTTAAATTTGAACTTGGGAGAATTGTACATATGCTCCTACTTTGCATACAGCCCATCTCCTTGTGCTTCCTAAAACCTGTCATTTGAATAGGCGTGTGTGGAATTTTTATATCCACGGTAACCTCCTGCTTACCTCCAAAGCTAAGAGTTTTATTATTGACTGTGTTGGTTGTGTCAACAGAAATAAAGTTAACTACATTTTTTTTCTTAATTGTGAATACTTATAAATAATTTGGGCAATGGGTTCCCTTTTTTTGGGGGGGGGGGGGAGGGCACCTGCCCCCAGAAATTTCTGTGCATGCGCCTGATTATGAGGTCTCTCGAGCATTTGTATACAACCTATACCACAAGGAATATTTGTGGCTTAATGAATGCTGGGGAAAAAGACTGCTAATTTGAGGTGTGCAGACTGGCGAGAGCCCGATGGAGTGGGTGTGAGAGTGGCAGTGTTTGCCCGGTGCTGTAACCTGACCTATTTTGACAGGGTAGGATAAGACAGAGTAAACCGTGTTATCGCACCGTCGAGGTCTAGGCGGAGAGTCAGCGTTATCCTAGCAGTGGATAGACCTGTTAAAGTTTCACAAGTGCTTTGGCAACAGAACATTAAGCTATGGTGTGAAAGATCTGGACGCCAGCCAACGCGCTGAAAGAAAAAAACCTGCTCAGTGGTGTTCGCTAATGGACTTTGCCCACATTTCATTTGCCTTGAATCAGGCATTGTGATTGTAGGTGTGTGCGAGCACATATTGTACACGTCCGGTCATTACATGCGTGTGTCTACTGCGAAGCATGTGAGGGAAATTCGGACAACTAGTGCTGTCCGTTCCGGCATTTTTTGTGTCAAATTTCCATCGGCAGGGTAACACGAGAGCAGAGGACTGTGGGACATGTCTGTGGTTACCTTCGATGATCACCGCCCAACCAACAGTTCTTCTAAGTGACAATCACTGGCACGCTGTCTTGTGCATACCTGATATCATAGATAGTGGAGAACAAAATTCTCAGGGGAAGGATCTACAAGTATGTTTAACCCCTTTGTGCTTTTACCTGTCCTACGTTACAGAGTTCACCTCTTGCAGATTCAGTGTATTATACATTTTTTTATACATTTATATCACTTACAGTTTACCATATTGTGGGATTTTGAGTCTGTGCTGTAATTTTTTTGTGGTAAATGAAACGCTTCCTAGCCTAAAACACTTACACTATAAAAATATATATATATATTAAAACACATTA
This sequence comes from Phyllopteryx taeniolatus, assembly GCF_024500385.1. Taxonomy (NCBI): domain Eukaryota; kingdom Metazoa; phylum Chordata; class Actinopteri; order Syngnathiformes; family Syngnathidae; genus Phyllopteryx; species Phyllopteryx taeniolatus. Next base: position 4,157,444 of record NC_084502.1, read on the forward strand.
AAAAGAATACAATTTAATGTACTGTACTATTGTGCATTAATGTGCACTTAAGAATTTCAAAGGTGAGAGAGAATAGAAAATGTTTCTAAGAGTATGATAGAGGTTAAAAGGAGTGTGTGGAAGATTAATAGGAGTCTGGGAAGGTTCATACAGCTTTGAAATTTCCATGAATCCGGGAGGAAACCGGAGTACCCGGAGAAAACCCACGCAGTTTTAAAATATGTATAATTAATTTAGAAAAAAAATGCGTTCGCTACTTTAATGATTTCACCTAAAGCAGGGGTGGTCCGGAACCTAACTCCCGCGATAAATGAGGGATTACTTTAATGTTATGGTACAATGGTGCCTTGAGATACGAGTTTAACGTGTTCCGTGACCACACTAGAAACTCAAAATGCTCTCGACTCAAATCATCTTTCCCCATTGAAATGAATGGAAATGCCATTAATCCGTTCCAGCCCCCCCCCATCACAAAAAATTTTTTTGGGTTTTTAATAAGGAAAAATAGCACGATAATATTGTACTTTATGAAAACCTTGAGTAAGAACATATTGAAATACAATGTATAGAATTGAACAGTGATGTGTCCGCCTAGGCCACCGGGAGGCAGTATACAGGCTTAAACGAATAAGAATAGTACTTGTACCACTACTGTGAGTGACTCAGTAAGATGTTGTAATATTAGTCGTTATAGGATAAAGAATATATTGCTGGCGTTGGGCAGAAACCTCCTATGTCCGAATTTGGTCAATTTCATATTTTTTTTACACAAATTTATACCACATGGCAAGTCCCCATATGAGTATGTAATTTTTTCACATAATTGACCAATGGAAAGTGTTGAAAATGGCTTGCTTCCTTTGACAATGCAATGTTAATGGCTCAACAAATTGTATTGTTACATTTTCTGTTTAGATGTGTTGCTCTACCATTTGCGTTCAAATATCCTTTGCTTACAGGTTTCTAAAACCGTGACTATCAATGCTAACTGTTAGCATGTCAATGGGATTTTCCATGATATTTTAGTATTAAGCTAGAAGACTGTTCTTAAGGCGATTTTGTTTTGAATACACACAGTGTAATTGTTGTTGTTTCAGTTTGTTCAGTTTGACAGTAAACTTCAACTGGGATTGCCATTAAACAGCTTGAAGTTGCCAAACTGCTGTTTATTGTGAATTGAGTTAAATGGAATTCACTGCCACCATACAGCACTTGCATCTCATGGTTGCGCTTGCAGTTCAAAGCAAAAAAACAAACAAAAAAAACAACCTAAAACTTAATGCACCATCGATTTTAAATTCAAATGTATAATCTTTCCCCCGTGCTCTCTGAAACTGGACATGCGCCCTGCCCCCACAAATCTCTTTTGTGACCTTTTTGAATAAACAAAGACCAACGTGTATGTTTGAAATGTTTACACAAAGTGCACCATGCTTGTCTGGCCAAATGCATGTGCTGTTTGTGCACACGGGAGTTTGCAACATCGAGCAGCAGAGGAAGGAAGTCACAAGACGGTGGGGATTTCAGAACTGGGCTGCAGCTGTTGAGGAAGCCTGCACATTGTATGCTGTCTTTTCCACTCCCCTCTGCTTGTGTTCTTTTCTGTTATGTCTCTCTGGCAAAAGACACAAATTATACAGGCAGCTACAAACTGCAAACTGCGAAGCGTAGCAATGAACAAGTCAGAGGAAGAAATCAAAACAGACAAGAAAGTTGAGATAGCACAATGTGCAGTCAAGGCCAGAGGCTCTATAAGCAACAGTCGACTAGCGTTATGTGCTTGTAGAAGCTTTATCCAACTCTGAAACAACTCTAACTGTTGATTTACAAGTTTTAGAGAGAAAAACGCCTGAGGCCAATTGCATTTGTTCAAAGACACTATAACAGACATTCAGCGATCAGGTTAGGACTCCCCCAGAACCACCATGTTTGACGGCTCCCCAACTGCTTATAGCTCTCAGCGTGCAGGGAAAAAGAAAGTGTGGGTTGAGAGTGGATTAATGGGGGAGGAGCTGTTGCATGTGGAAGCAGATGTGGTCGGATATGTGACATTGAGACACGATTGGACGGCGCAGACTTCCTGCTCTCACCACCAGACATCTCCTCCATATATAATTATGAAGAATAGGCCCGTTGGCAACCCAGTCCCCAGCCAGGGCTCATCCCATTCAGCCTTGGGAGTGCCGGTGTTTGAAATAAAAGAAAACATTGAGAAAAAGAATCTCCATAGATGAGAAGCGGAGATTAGGTATTGGCAGCAAGTGATGCTTATGTTGGCTCCATCTGCTGAGTTGTATGTTGGAGACAGATAGCTTGAGGGGCGGCGTGGTGGGGGATTGCGGCCAGGGCTCAGGCAGGGGGGTGGGGTCCGCGCCATGCGTGTAACCTAACCTCTGGCTGCAAGCAGAGTATTACAGGCAGGTCACAGGGTAGGCGCTGTTATGACAGCATGCCCAATCAAAGGGGCGCGCCCCCATCTATAGACACGGCAGCCACAAATCAGAGATCTCTGTGTCTGTTGCTATTCCTTGTGCTCCTCTGTAGGATTGGCCCTCCCCCCCCATACCAAAATACCACCAAAGATACACTACCTCCTTCGCAGTTGGGGGCGATGGGTGCCCCTGTCCGTTCTCGATGCGGTGTGGAGGTGGGTGCAAAGTGATGATATCATCATCCTCTGGTGGCTTCCAGATGTACTGCTCACCGTTGCCCATGAACACCGGCTCCTGGCAGACAAAAGTCTGAGGATGAGCTCGGGCAAGTACTGCAGTTACGATTTTGAAATAAATAAAAAACAACATCAACAGCAGCTCTTTTTTTAAAATCTTATAAAATCATACCAAATTGGTGATACTGTATATAGCTATTTTTAGGGATATGTTTCAGTAAACTGATTAATAAACAGTTGTATTTTGTCTACAAACTATTGTATTAAATGAATATTCTGCTTACACATTATCTGATTGTCACAGATAAAGTATAGTCGTCCACAATTTGCCAGTTCAGGTCAGTTAAGACTTTTTGAGAGCCTGTTTTTCTAACTGGACATATTCAAAATCGATTTTTCTCCTCTTCACTGCTTTAATACTGCTTCAGATAAAACGTGTCGACGCATGTTCAGAAAGAAACCTGTCCACAAGCTTCAGAAAAACGAGTGTGTCAAAAATATCTTACATTAGCATACAGAGAGAGAGGAGCCCCTGGGGTCAAATGTGGCGAAAGGAAAGGTCGTAGAAAATTATTTGCCATACTATCACATGTACTCTACAAAAAAAATACTTTACAAATTAATCCCCCCCCCCCCCCCCCCAAAAAAAACTGTATAAACTTTTCTGTATTGTAGTTCTAACGTCATGACCATTCTATAACTACAGCCAATTGGAAGCAATTAGAAACCAATTACAAAGTGTGTGACTTGTGAGCGTTATCAAAACTGTATTTAGTCCTCCAGTTTCTGCAATCATAGTCAGAATAAAATCCCCTCAAGATGTGAGCATTATTTATCGGGCAGCTGGCTACCTGTTTGCCATTTCTAGGCAGACTTACTGATAGACTTGATGGGAGAACACACACGCACATACACACACACAAACAGAGGCATATTGGTAGTCGGCCATCTTCTTACATAATGTATCTTTCCACTCTACACAAGCCACAGTAATATGGTGCTTTGCAGCGCAAAGCAACGAGGCAGAGGCCCCACATCTGCACAATAACACGCAGTTAATCACAAATACAGAAATATACAAACTCCCAATTCCTGATTTAACACGCGCATTAAAAGTACAATAAATGTACAAATGGAAATGTAATATCCATCCATCCATCCATTTTCTGAGCTGCTTCTCCTCACTAGGGTCGCGGGCGTGCTGGAGCCTATCCCAGCTATCATCGGGCAGGAGGCGGGGTACACCCTGAACTGGTTGCCAGCCAATCGCAGGGCACATACAAACAAACAACCATTCGCACTCACAGTCACACCTACGGGCAATTTAGAGTCTTCAATTAATGCATGTTTTTGGGATGTGGGAGGAAACCGGAGTGCCCAGAGAAAACCCACGCAGGCACGGGGAGAACATGCAAACTCCACACAGGTGGGGCCGGGGATTGAACCCGGGTCCTCAGAACTGTGAGGCTGACGCTCTAACCAGTCGGCCACCGTGCCACCGAAATGTAATATGTGCCAGCAAAATCACAGGAAAGCCTCAATGATGGCCATCCGATGATTGTTCTTCTCAGAAATGCCCTTTAACTGAGCCCATGGCCTTCGTCAATAATATTTATTGTATTTCTTGTATCGTCCAAAATTGCAAGAAATACAATTAGAAATGGCAGAGCTTTATTTTTTTGTGGCAGAGCTTTATTTTGTTGTTGTTGTAATAATTCAATAAAATCAGTGAGTATACATTGGTGCTTAAGTCAGACAAGAAGATATCTTTAAAAATAATAATTCCCAAAGCTGCAGTGTGGTTAGTTTGTGGACAGTGCCCTCTAGTGGTCATAAACAACTCTCCACTGGGTTTGACAAGGTTGGCTGTTGCTCAGTGTTATTTTTGATTTATTTTATTTTTTTCCCCCCACCCTCCTTCTGTGTTACCTTTGGGAAAGAGTGCAGGTGAAACGGCTCCAGGGGTTTTCGTGGAAACTCCTGACTGCGATGTAGTTGCGGAGCAGCAGCTGAGGGCGAGTCGCTCACGCTCGATTGGTCTGACTGGCTGTCGGCTCCGTTATTTTCCTTCCTGTTTGTCTTGTCAACCTTGAGGTTACCAGTGAAGACATTATGGACAAAGCTCAAGAAAAACAACATAAAATATAAATATGCATGTATTTTGGGACTTCACGTACGGGCCAAAGGAGTATTTTCAAGACTTTAACAACACTTTGTGGTCTGTCTTCTTATTCAAATATTTGACGAGAACAAAAAAAAAAAGAAAGAAATGATTTTCAGTTACAGTTGACATTTGGTATTTTAAAATAGATGCCTCATTCAACTTTCGCAATTAGCTGCTCCTTTAGGACCAAGTCCAATTTAAATAACACCACACTCCCCCTGAATACTTTTCAGAAATACTGGCAAGTGTACACAATTGCACAACTCCTTCCATTTAAAACAATTGCTGTGTTCAGCTGCATGAAGCCTGCAACATACAATCTACAAGTTAGTGAATAAAGTAGACCCCCCCCCCCAAAAAAAAAAACAAAATAAAAAAAAAGTACCAGTGAGAGTTTTACCTTTCTGAACTTGCGAATTGAAGCATACTCGGCTGCAGTAGGTTCTTGGATGGCCAGGGAGTTGACTGAGGACAGGGGGGACCTGGTAACCCCGCTCGCCCCGTTAGTTTTCCCTGCCATTGTCCCGTTTGTGTTGCCATTCCCTCTGCCACCCTGTAAAGAAAAGACAAGTAGAAGCAGATACAGTGAACTCCTGTTCATTGCTGAGGATACGTTCCAGGAAAATCTGCGCTAAAGCAAGACCATTAAAAAAAACATATTTAAAAGCACTTGTTAAACACACATGCAAAGATGGGAGGGTCAAAGTCGTCAGTGCATTGCATGTGTGTGCACAGCAAGAAAACCAAAAGAGCAAGGATGCCGGTACGTTGTGCTGCATACGGTTGCTTACAACGTCTTAATTACGACAAGGGAACTGGGAGTAACCCGGTCAAAATATTTTGGGGGGGATTATTATTTTTTTTTAACATTATGAAGTGATAGCACACGCTTCGACATTGATAAAAAAGTAAACCTCGTGAAAATGGGTTGCGAAACGAGCAAGTTACGACTTAATTTCAATGTCCATGTAGGGCCTTTGATGGCAACGTCGACCTCCCAAACATGGCCACCGTGTAGACTCGTCGGTTACCAATTTGAATCGCAAATTCCAATTTTGAATTGCAGCAAAACTAGTGGGTGACGGTCGCCACTTATGAAAACTAGTGGCAGAACGCCACACGCTTGCACGACAGTTCAGTCCGGCAACGGTCCCTATCCCCCGCAAATAGCGGGGTTACACTGTGCAGTAGCGTTTCATGATGAAGTCTGAATATTTACTGACAAATAAGGAAACAGACGTAAGATAACTGCGTCAAATTGCTGCCCAAATGACTTCGATGTCGCCCCACCTCATGGAAAGATTGATGAATGTGCATCACTCAGGAGAAGATGCTTTCAACAGGTGCTTCTGCTTTAATTGATTAAAAAAAATTTTGTTGCATGCACGGAGCTGTAAATGTGTGCATACATTTCCGTTGCCATTGTGGGCTCCGTTGACCTGAGCAGGCGGGCTTTGGGCGGCCCTGACTGAAGTTGGAGTGTTCGTTGATGTCGGCGGAGGGCCTGCGGTTGCTTTGGGGCCTGCGTCCCCTTCCCGGACACTGACGCTCTCATACAGGCCGTCGTCCAAGCCGTGCGTCGGGGTCGGGTTATTTCGCAGGCCCACCTCGGTGTAAGTGTGGTCTCTGGCTTCTCCTCCTCCCCCGTCTCCTCCCGTGTCCCCTTCCCCCCCTTGGCCGGATCCCTGGGGGCCGGTGGGGATCTGTGGAAGCCGGCGCCCCTGGGAAGGCGTCAGGTCGCTCTGGGAGCGTCGACTGTGGAGGAGCAGGAGGTCCATGCTGGCCGGGCGGCTCTTACTAACTGCTGTGCGAGAGAAGTGGGGTGGAGGAGAAAGCAGAACAGTGCTTTCATAAAACAGCTTTCCATGGAGTCGTCCGTCTGCCTTGCCAGGTTAACCGCACAGCGGATTGTGACATTGATCGTGCATCACTTACAGTTTCCGTTGCAAGGAAAGCGATTGATCTCATGCAGCCTGGTGTCCGATTTGCTCATGGAATTCAGTTTTGGATGTCGAAGGGTACCCTGCTGTTGAACACAATATGAGAACATTCATCCATCCATCTATCCATTATCTGAGCCGCTTCTCCTCACTCGGGTCGCGGGCGTGCTGGAGCCTATCCCAGCTGTCATCGGGCAGGAGGCGGGGTACACCCTGAACTGGTTGCCAGCCAATCGCAGGGCACATAGAAACAAACAACCATCCGCACTCACATTCACACCTACGGGCAATTTAGAGTCTCCAATGAATGCATGTCTTTGGGATGTGGAAGGAAACCGGAGTGCCCGGAGAAAACCCACGCAGGCACGGGGAGAACATGCAAACTCCACACAGGCGGGGACGGGGATTGAACCCCGCACCTCAGAACTGTGAGGCTGACGCTCTAACCAGTCACCACCGTGCCGCCTGAGAACATTCATTCAAACTTTTTTATTTATTTATTTTTTTAATACAAGTTATTCAGGGGTTAAAAAAAAAAATAGAAGTGAAAGTATGTCTGACCATATTTACAGATGTCCCTTTCTCTCCGGCTGAAGGGTGCTTGCTCTTGTTTTTTCTGACAAAGATCAAAGTTAGGCATTGTCAAAGGAAGCCGCTGGACAGAGTTCACATACACACACTCTCAGCAGATCCATCCATCCATCCATCTTCTACCGCTTATCCGAGGTCGGGGCGCGGGGGCAGTAGCTTCAGCAGGGATGCCCAGACTTCCCTTTCCCCAGCCACTTCATCCATCTCTTCCGGGGGGATCCCGAGGCGTTCCCAGGCCAGCCGAAGGATGTAGTGTCCTGGGTCGTCCCCGGGGTCTCCTCCCGGTGGGACGTGCCCGGAACATCTCACCAGGGAGGCGTACGGGAGGCATCCAAATCAGATGCCCCAGCCACCTCATCTGGCTCCTCTCGATGTGAAGGAGTAACGGCTCTACTCTGAGATCCTCCCGGATGACCGAGCTTCTCACCCTATCTCTAAGGGAGAGCCCGGACACCCTGCGGAGGAAACTCATTTCGGCCGCTTGTATCCGGGATCTCATTCTTTCCGTCACGACTCGTGACCATAGGTGAGGGTGGGAACGTAGATTGACCGGTAAATCGAGAGCTTCGCCTTTCGGCTTAGCTCCTTTTTTACCACAACGGATCGATACAAAGTCCGCATCACTGTAGACGCTGCACCGATCCGCCTGTCGATCTCCCGTTCCATTCTTCCCTCACTCGTGAACAAGACCCCAAGATACTTGAACTCCTCCACTTGGGGCAGGATCTCATCCCCGACCTGGAGAGGGCACGCCACCCTTTTCCGACTGAGGACTATGGTCTCAGATTTGGAGGTGCTAATTCTCATCCCAGCCGCTTCACACTCGGCTGCAAACTGCTCCAATGAAAGTTGGAGGTCACGGCTTGATGAAGCAGACAGAACCACATCATCTGCAAAAAGCAGAGATGCAATACTGAGGCCACCAAACCGGACCCCCTCTACGCCTCGGCTGCGCCTAGAAATTCTGTCCATGAAAGTTATGAACAGAATCGTTGACAAAGGGCAGCCTTGGCGGAGTCCAACCCTCACCGGAAACGAGTCCGACTTACTGCCGGATATGCAGACCAAACTCTGACTCCAGTCGTACAGGGACCGGACAGCCCGTATCAGGGGGTTCGGTACCCCATACTCCCGAAGCACCCCCCACAGGACCACCCGAGGGACACGGTCGAACGCCTTCTCCAAGTCCACAAAACACATGTAGACTGGTTGGGCGAACTCCCATGCACCCTCGAGGACCCTGCCAAGGGTGTAGAGCTGGACCACTGTTCCATGGCCAGGACGAAAACCACACTGCTCCTCCTCAATCTGGGATTCAACTTCCCGACGGACCCTCCTCTCCAGCACCCCTGAATAGACCTTACCAGGGAGGCTGAGTAGTGTGTCCCCCCTGTAGTTGCAACACACCCTTCGGTCTCCCTTCTTAAAAAGGGGGACCACCACCCCAGAGGCACTGTCCCCGATGTCCACGCGATGTTGCAGAGGCGTCTCAACCAGCACAGCCCTACAACATCCAGAGCCTTGAGGAACTCCGGGCGAATCTCATCCACCCCTGGGGCCTTGCCACCGAGGAGCTTTTTAACCACCTCGGCGACCTCAACCCCAGAGATAGGAGAACCCGCCTCAGAGAACCCAGACTCTGCTCCCTCATGGGAAGGCGTGTCGGTGGAATTGAGGAGGTCTACGAAGTATTCTCCCCACCGGCTCACAACGTCCCGAGTCAAGGTCAGCAGCGCCCCATCCCCACTATACACAGTGTTGATGGTGCACTGCTTTCCCCTCCTGAGACGTCGGATGGTGGACCAGAATTTCCTCGAAGCCGTCCGGAAGTCTTTCTCCATGGCCTCACCGAACTCCTCCCATGCCCGTGTTTTTGCTTCAGCGATCACCAAAGCTGCATTCCGCTTTGCCAGCCGGTACCCATCAGCTGACTCAGGAGTCCCACAGGCCAAAAAGGCCTGATAGGACTCCTTCTTCAGCTTGACGGCATCACTCACCATTGGTGTCCACCAACAGGTTTGGGGATTGCCGCCACAACAGGCACCGACCACCTTACGGCCACAGCTCCGGTCGGCGCGGAACATGGTCCACTCGGACTCGATGTCCCCCGCCTCCCCCGGAACATTAGCAAAGTTCTGTCGGAGGTGGGTGTTGAAACTCCTTCTGACAGTGGGTTCCGCCAGACGTTCCGAGCAGACCCTCACAATACGTTTGGGCCTGCCACGTCGGACCGGCATCTTCCCCCACCATCGGAGCCAACTCACCACCAGGTGGTGATCAGTTGACAGCTCCGCCCCTCTCTTTACCCAAGTGTCCAAGACATGCGGCCGCAAGTCCGATGACACGACCACAAAGTCGATCATCGAACTAGGATGTCCTGGTGCCAAGTGCACGTGTGGACACCCTTATGCTTGAACATGGTGTTCGTTATGGACAATCCGTGATGAGCACAGAAGTCCAATAACAGAACACCACTCTGATCGGGGGGGCCGTTCCTCCCAATCACGCCCTTCCAGGTCTCACTGTCATTGCCCACGTGAGCATTGAAGTCCCCCAGCAGAACGATGGAGTCCCCAGCGGGAGCGCTCTCCAGCACCCCCTCCAAGGACTCCAAAAAGGGTGGGTACTCTGAACTGGTGTTTGGTGCATAGGCACAAACAACAGTCAGGACCCGTCCCCCCACCCGAAGGCGGAGGGAGGCTACCCTCTCGTCCACCGGGGTGAACCCCAACGTACAGGCGCCGAGCCGGGGAGCAATAAGTATACCCACACCTGCTCGGCGCCTCTCACCGTGGGCAACTCCAGAGTGGAAGAAAGTCCAACCCCTCTCGAGAGGACTGGTACCAGAGCCCAAGCTGTGCGTGGAGGCGAGTCCGACTATATCTCGTCGGAACTTCTCGACCTCACACACCAGCTCGGGCTCCTTCCCTGCCAGAGAGGTGACATTCCACGTCCCTAGAGTCAGCTTCTGTAGCCGGGGATCGGATCCTCGCCTTCGGCCACCGCCCAGCTCGCATTGCACCCGACCCCTATGGCCCCTCCCACAGGTGGTGAGCCCATGGGAAGGGGGACCCACGTTACCCTTTCGGGCTATGGGTGCAGGCCCAGCCACCAGGCGCTCTCCTTCGAGCCCCAACTCCAGGCCTGGCTCCAGAGGGGGGCCGCGGTGACCCGCGTCCGGGCAAGGGAAACCTGAGTCCATAATTTCTTTTCTTCATACAGGGTCTTTGAGCCGTGCTTTGTCTGGTCCCTCACCTAGGACCTGTTTGACATGGGTGACCCTGCCAGGGGCATAAAGCCCCAGACAACTTAGCTCCTAGGATCATTGGGACACACCAACCCCTCCACCACGATAAGGTGACGGCTCAAGGAGGGGCTCTCAGCAGATACAGTAGATAATATCAGCATCCATGTCCAGTTAGCAGCAAAGTCCTTGGTTGATAAGAGACCAGTCAAACAGTAAGTGGGGCAACCGTAATATATTGTTGTGTTTTCTATTGTCTTGTTCACAATGCAGCCATTTAAACCCACCATTTACCATGCAGTCTCCTTCATGCTAATTCCATTTCCTATTGTACTTTCTGTTTTTTTGCTTGCACACCAACTCGTTCTAAAAGAGGGTGATGCAGTCATTGTGAATCTTCGGCGGTGGCGGTAGCTATAGGAAACCGTTGACATGGAGCGCAGCCAGCACTGAGATGAAGCAAGAAAACAACAAAGCGCTGTAGTGCAGGTGTGAATGTTAAACCCCGCCCCCTCATCGCAGCTCTCTCACATGCCAGCGAGTGAGGCTCGCTTGTCTCCGAGCAGCTATTTTCCCCAACCGAGTATGACACCATATGGATAATTCACTATATGACGTTGACGATGAGAAGCACTGACCTACGTTAACAATTTAAATTCTGATACAAGTATTCGTTCTGTGAAATTGTATTAATTTATTCACAACAGTCTATTCTCTTCATTTCTTAGTGTTTCTTTTGGCTGTATTTGTTCCAGTAAATGCATGTGGGTGACAATCAGATTTCAGCCTCTATGTGTTGCCATGTCAATCTAATCTTTCCAAGGACTTCATAATTACTAGTGCAGGCTGGTGTGCCTTAAACAAGTGTTTCCCAACCTTTATTGAGTCAAGGCACAATCTTACGTTAGAAACACAGTCTTAATTTACACACAAATTGACTTTTTATCAAATACAAATGTATCTTCCTTGGTGCCCTCGACCACGTCAGCATTTTGGTCAGAACAAAAGCCAACCTTGACTAAATTTAAATCCAAATTCAACAATCAACTTGGATGAAAGGAATGATGGAAGATGAAAAAGAAATCAGAACATGAAGAAATCAGTCAATAATAATAATAATTACAATGCCACGTTGTAGTTACGGTTTCCCTCAGAGTGCCATTATGACTGTGAAACCATATAAATGGTTAATTGCCTCATATTGTTGCATATACACAACAAATTAATGGATAACCAATTTTGAAATCAGAAGTCAAGGATAATAGGTTGCTCAGTTACAGTAAAAAAAGGGATTGGTAACAAACAAAAAAATGCTTGCAATATTTTAACATTATTTATAAAATGTTTGGTACAGATTTTAGCAAGAATCATGGATGTTGATGCACATGATTTTCTTTAAAATGATGTGGCGGGCCGGATCCCGGATCTCGAGTTCGACACCTGTGCGATAGATGTATGGAGTTGAGCGTCACGTGAGTGAGCGTCCGCTCACCTTTGGCAGCCCACGCAGACGAGGACGATGAGGATGGTGACCACGAAGGCCGACGCCGCTGCGATGGCCCCCAGGAGCAGCAGGTTTTTGTAGGGAGGGTCCTCGAGGTTTGCCCCTTCGCTGTCAGCCATGACACACGCTCCCTCTCACGCCCACTCACTTCCACTCTCAGCTCAAACTCCGCCACGCAAACTCTCTGCTCAGGAGAACCTGCAGAGACACGGGGAAGAAGAAAGATGCAGCAAATGAAAAAAATGAGAGAAATGAAAGAAATGAGAGATAAGATCGAGAAACGCTTTATGTGCTCGGTCTGCCGCTAGCTTTCTGTCACTGTCTCTTTCTGACATTTCGGTAGCTATTTTTGACTTTCACAGATAATAATTCACAGAAAATAGAACACCTCACGAGGCAGCCAGGATGCGCCCCCTGAAAAAAAAAAAAAAAAAAAAAGGTTAACCAACACCTTTTTTTTTGTTTTGCTGTTGTTAAAAAAAGATCAAATGATGTTGTAATGTTCATTTGAGTCGTCAGAGATTCTTTGTGTTAGTTTAACAGTAATAACTGAGCTCCCCAGAGTCTAGAGTCTCACCGATGTTACGACAAGATCCACCACTACCTTAACATTTAAAAATAGAAATTTGACACTGTAGTTATTGATGTTTATTTTATTCCATTGGTTATACATAAATACAGAAGGTACAGGGATTACAACAATTCAAATGACCTAACCAGAATAGCAAGCAGTCGAGCCCAAATCTGCCAAAACTGTAAACCAGTAATGTCGAATGTTAAATAAGTGGACGTCTTTGGACAAAATTTGTCTGTGGCATCACAAGCTAGACGGGTGTTCAGCAATGTGTCTACTGTAAACTCAAGTGTTAGCATTTTTATTACATATAGAGTACAATAATCCCTCACTATATAGCGGTTCACCTATTGCTGATTCATTGCATCGCAGATTATTTTTTTTAAAATCATATTCACCTAAATGGCTGATAATTCACCATATCACAAGATTTCTTCATATATATTTTTTAATTGTCGTGGTAAAATAAGCATTTTCTATCCAAAAACATGAAAAAGATCAAATGCATTTGTTGACAGCGTAAGTCTCACAGTAACCGTGTTTCGTTACTTTATCACTAAAAGCACCGGATTATTGCTATATTAGTCATTCAAACTGCTCTAAGTGCTAGAGGGCTCTGCATCTTTTTGCACAATTGTCCAAAAAACAAATAAAAAATAAGAATAATTTGTACCGGCATTACCAGATAACTAGCAACCCTTTATTGCTTAGTGACTGTTTTTCTCAATGTCTTTATGTCTCAAAAGTGTTCTCTGTCAATTGACTGTCTGTTGTCGTACTAGAGCGGCTCCAACTACCGGAGACAAATTCCTTGTGTGTCTTTTGGACATACTTTGCAAATAAAGAAGATTTCAATCTTTAATTTGCTACCTTCCTAATGTTTTTTTTCCCCCCTCCTGTAAATAATTAACATGGATGGCTGATTGTCACAACCACATGAACCCGTTCACTCTTAATGTCACAATGTCAATTAGTACTGTTATAAAAACTCAATTACTATTATTATAAAAGCGATATCGCACTAGTTATCGTAGGTTAAATTATGCTTTTGTTCATCAAATAAATGCAACTGACAACTCTGTTGGACTATTGTGTTTGGTTGGACCAAATAGTATACCAATACTGTATATACAGTATATGGCTATGCAAATGGAATGTAAACAAGGCCTTAAGAAAAGAGCAACCGTGGTCAGGTAAGATGACTTTTCAGTGGATTCACTTATATTTCTGGATCCACTGCACATTCCTTTATGAACACAGACAAAAGCAGGAATGTGCGGGTTATGTATATCAATGTGGAGTGTAGACAACAAAACAAGGAGTAAACGCTATGAGGTTAAAGCTGTGTGAAAGATTCTTGGCTTTCTGTTTCTTGGAGATAAATCTACATCTCTCCTACACCCCCCACACCCACGTGTCCCATTTTCTAGCGTTTTCTCTCCTTCTCCTTCTTCCTCTGGATCTCCTCTATCCTCCCCTTTCTCCTCTCTTTCAGTGCGTCTGCCTGACCCTGCAGAAATGTGAGGCGATGCACAGCGAATGAATTAGCAGCGCTGAGGCCTCAGACAGCCCTTCATGGATCAGACGGCCAGGCAGCTAGGCAGAGAGAGAACAGAGGTAGAGAGTTTGTGAATGGCGGCGAGGGAGGGGATGAGACACGGGAACAAATGAGCGGGATGAAAGGCCTGCCAGGTGGAAGAAGGAGAGGTCCAAGGCGAACACGTGAAGACGGGGCGAGAAAGGGCGCTTATCTAAAATGCTGAGGCGAGAACCAGGAGGGTTGAGGGTGACGATAGCTGGGGAGGGAAGACACGGACCAGAGCGATGAGGTGAAGACGAAGACACTGAGAGGAAGAGTAGGGAAGCCTTTGAGAATGTGCAACGAGCGCAGGGAGGGGATGGGAGGGAAGAAGAAAAAAAAGGATGCGGCAATGAGAAGGAGGTCACCAGTGGTCCGTCTCTGCCCGCATTTCGTCAGCGCCCTTTCAAATATTCAAACGAAAAAAATATTTACAAGGAGCGGAACGCCGGCGAGCACGAAGCGGGACGGCGGCACACGTACAACTGTACGTGAAGCTGACAAGTGGTGAGACGAGCCCGGAGGACGAGAGGGGATATCTGCATGACGCCGCTGCAGCACGCTGCCGCTGAAGGCGCAACAATTCTCATTCCGGCTTCTGTCTTCATTTCTCAACAGCAGATGAGAGAAATGATGGCGGCGCTCATATTGGTATCATGACGATGGCGTAGACTGTAATAAAGATGCCAACGGTGATGATGAAGACTGACATTGATAATGAGGTGAAATTGAGGGCCGCAAAGGCATGTCGACGGGTGGATGCATGGAAAAGAACTGAGGGAGCAGTTTATGTTTTTGCTTCGAATATATTTGGTTTTCTTGCATGTGTTGTCTTGTTTTCCCGTGTCCCATGTTCATGTCTCGTCTTGCTTGTTAAGGTTTTCCAGTTGTTCTCGTTAGCCCTTGCGTCTACCAATCAGCTCCCTCCATGCCACTCGTGTCTTGTCCAGGTGTGCCCCGTTGTCTCATCAGTTAGCTTGTATTTAGTTCCCTGTTTTCTTTGAGTCTGCGTCTGTTCACGGATGTTGCTGTCACGTATCCGTATATTAGTCTTTCCTTCTTACTTTGATTCTTGATTTTCCGGGACCCTGTTTATCTAGTGTTTAGATTTTTCCGTGATACTTTGTTTTTGTAAGTAAATACTTTTTCGAGACTCCTGAACTCCCGCCTTGCCTCCCTGCTTCCCTGCGTATGGCTACACCACCCTTGGCCTCCAGGAAAACATTACCTGTGACAAATACAGTTTAACGTCTGAGTGGAGAGATTAAAGCACGCAAGCACACACACACACACACACACACACACACACACACTCAGGATTGCATCACGTGCTACATTACAGGGTGGCAATCCAGCAATATTTGAACTACACATTTTGCATATCTCTCGGGCACAGCCGGCCTCGGTAAGACTCTGATGCTCTTTTTAGTCCGGGATAGAACCCTAAAAATGGTTTCCTAACACTTGACACGTGCTTTATTTCCTTAAAGCCTGAAAATGTGCATTTACAAAACAAGAGCGTCTTTTTGAAAATTTGTTTTTGAATTTTTTTATTTTTTTTAAACTTTAAAATGGCTCATTAACAATCACAAATGTATGTGCTTTAACAGCAGCCTTACTGTATATTTGAATGAAAACAGTATTTGCAAGTGTGCAAGGAGTCCTGTGTTTTTAATTACTGAATAGAATCAATAGCAATGAGCAGCTTTAGGGAGCGAAATAGCCAAAAAGTAAATGTTAACCTCTGCCTTTTTCCTAAGATTCCCTCCAGTGACCTAAAAATGTACACACACTGAACAGCAGTTAATTTATTAGGAATTTTGTGTCAATAACTCTACCTTTAAAAAGATAATAATGCTTAGTCTAGAAAATACCAATATATTTATGATGAGCTGTTGAATCACTTATTGCATTTTACTGTGACGTTTATCCCATTGTAAAAGGAAAGAAAACGTCACTTTCAATGTTTCAATGATAAAGATGCTAAACATCGACTGAGCAGTCCTGAAAAGACAAAAGTGCGGAAAATATCACATACTGTAAATACCCCCTTGCCCAAAAAAAAAAAAAATAATTTTAAAAAAGCCTCTTTTCGTGTCCACCCGGGATTAACGAAGCCAGGGTCCATGCAATTTTCCTAATTGTAGGTAGCCAGGTAGGTCATTTTGATGCAAAGCGTCCAGTTTCCATCAAAGTAATGGGACTGAAATCCCACTGAGTGATTCGCCTGAAATTCACTATGTGCACAGAAGTCACTGTGTACAGAAGTCATTTGACACCCATTTAATAGGCCCTACTTCACAAAAGCAAACAACTACGGTGACATCATCTTCCCAAACTCTTTTTTTTAAAGAAAAATTGCAAATAATGTAATAAAACATTTCAACACGTAACATAACATAACAGACAATGTAGGAACAAACCGTATAGTAAATAGTATTGATCAGTGATAAATTGACCATATTTGGGTTTCCGCCGAAACAGCGACGCTATCAAACAAACGTGTTGTTCATACCAGGGATGGAGTCCAAGGGAGTCATGTGATTTCACATACAAAGAGGTGATAACATGGAGCAACGTGAAGCTGAGGAGGCAAAAAAAAAAAAAAAATGCAAAGACCGAGAGAGGCAATGGTGATGTTGTTGTTGGGTGAGGGGTGGCGGTGGTGCGGCTTAACCCTCTGACATTTTTGCCATCACTCACACACACACGCGCGCTTGCCTTTAGCACTTGGAAATGAATTTTACAGCCGATCCCGGAACGACAATTTACAAAGTGCCACATCACGCAGTGAACCTGAAGACCAATTTGGCCTGGCTGCAAAGCAAACTGAGATTGACTCTCTTGATGTCATTTAAGATGATCTAAAAAACAAAAACAAAAAAACATAAGAGTCATCATCGTATTAAGCACATTAAGGAAGGTTTCTGTTAATCAAAATTCAACAAGAAATCCCATGATGCTCCCTGGCGTCAAATATTCACAGCTTATTCTCAATGTCACCCTTTGCCAAACACAATTCAAAACATGCGACAAATGTACCCTTATGTCTCGTTATTGCACAGAACGACACGTCCTTCACTGTACTGAATACGGAATTCAACATTTTAATATAATCCCGCTTGCACTGGCTCGCTGTAAACATTTTCTCCAGCAGCGAACGTTCTTTAGTCTGCCGCTGAAAATAGTTCTGAACAAATGCTTTACTCTTCTGCGTATCAAGTGCTTGGTGCAGACTAGCATGACATGAATATGAATATTTCGTTATCAAAATAGAGTCCTTTATTGGGCAAAGAATCCAACAGAAATTTCAGTTTAGAAGGCACATCCCAACTTTTGACCAGTTGTGTATACTGTAAAGCAGGGGTGTCAAACTCATTGTAGTTATGATTTTCCTCAGAGGGCCGTTAGAACAGTGAAATCATATAAATGTTTAATCGCCAAATCATAGTATTACCATTACACAACAAATTGAGGGATAACTACTTTTGAAATCAGAAGAGAAGTATAATAGTTTGTTCAAGTATTGTTTAAGTTACTGTAGAAGAAAGGGTTTGGTAACAGAAAAATGCAAAATCTCAACATTATTGTTTATTATGATGACGATTTGGAATTTGGGTACAGATTTTAGCAAAAATCACGGAGGTTGATGAGCATGATTTGCTTTCGCGGGCCACATAAAATAATGTGGTGGGCCGCATCTGGCCCCCGGGCCTTCAGTTTGACACCTATGCTGTAAAGTCAATACATGGGATTAAAACAACACAATTAATGTCATTTAAAATTTATATATATATATATATATATATATATATATATATATATATATATACACTCTTATAAATGATATGTGCATGTGTGTGTGTGTGTGTGTAACTATATGTTTACATGCATAATGTTTAATGTTATGACATTATGTTTTTGTTTTTTTTAATCCATTTAAGGAATGTAAATTGTGCAAACGTGCTAACCTGTCAGCCACTATCATGAAATATGTGTATGAATAAATTATGGGTTATACTGTATGTTACATAAGAGTGCACTTAAGCGATTGTAATGCTATTTCTGCTCATTTGAAGATCCTTGCTTCTCTGCCATATGCAGAAAATATCTTCCAAGGCAGTCCAAAAAAAAAAAAAGGAATCTTAAGGGGATTTACAATAAAATTGACAAACATTAGTAAAATCCACGGATTGCTACTCTCAGAAGAGGACATTTGGCAGTGCTGCTCTGACTGCTGTTGGGTATAAGCAATTGTTTGTCTTATTTGTCCCAAAGCCCAATTGTGTGCCTGCAAAGTCCTCCAAACGCAAGCCCTTGTGTTGTTTTATTTTTAGAACCACGCAGAGTTTTGACATTTCACTCGTTTGCCTCATCCTACGTCGCAAAACGCAAAGAGAATCCCAAAAGGTTGCTCGACAGATTTCTTTTGGAGTTGGTGTGTGTGTGTGGGTTTTTTGTTTTTTTTTCACTGCAGGCAAATGTGGGGAGTACTAATAAGATCAATTAGAAATGAAGCTAGATGATAATGAAGAGGAAAAGTGCCTTGAATGTTGAATGAGTAGCGGGGAGGTGTTGTACTTTGGGTGTGAGTCTTTGTCACCAAAGGGGAGGAGAGCGCGCTTTGTATTTTTGTGGGTAAAAATAACGTGTTGGTCAGACTAATAGAAATGGGAGAAAGAGACTGGACACAATTTCTGTCTTTGAGAGCAAAGGGGACACTTCCGTTGAGGAATTTTGTGAGCCTCGGCTACGCGATAGTGCTGATCCTACTGACTTAATTCGAGCCAAGACCCCATTTTCCTCTCACTTGGCTCGGCTTAATTAACCAGAATGAGTCAGAAGCAACACTCAGGATTTAAGATTTATTCTTATGGGATTGGGGAGCTCTCTTTCTCTGCCTCCCTCTCTACGTGTTTATGGTACATTTCAGCGTTAACTTCCCACTCATTACTTTAATGATGGCGCTGCTACGAGCTCATGCTCACGATTGCAGTTTATTTTTTAACGCCAGTGTTTGGGTGTGAAGTGAGGAATGCCCAACTGCACAAGTATCCGTGGCCACGCATGACTGATGATTCTGTCTGCAAAATGTGGCTTTAAAAAGCAACAGTGCAAATGTTGCATTTTAAACAGTAGTGCTGCAGCCTTTAAATGCTTTTATAATTGATAGTTCCATCGTTTAATCGAATACCCAGCAATCAGATAAAAATTTACTATGCATTGCACGTTTATTTGCAAAACCATTTTATCCCTATTACTGTTTGTTAACTGATTATTGGTGTTTATTTGGTATTGTTTAATGATTAAGCAAAACCAAATAAACAACTATGAAGCGATAACACACGAGAGAGGGGGATGTACTCACCAACCTTTTTTTCAAACTGAGATCTACTTTCTTGGGTACTGATTCATGCGAAGGGCCACAAGTTTGTTATCAACTTCTGAGGCTGCTTCAGGTTCAACTATGTGTCAATTACGTGTTATTCATCGTACGGCTGCAAATAACCATTATTTGCATAATTGATTAAACTGACTATTATTTTCTTCCACAAGTTGATTATGATTCACTTACTGGTTTGGTTCATAACATGTTAGAAAATGGGCAAAAATTGTTTTCCAAAGAAAAAGCAGGTGTATCCAAATGTCTTATTTCGATTAAACATAAAGAAGATAAAATTGTATTGTAAGTTAAACAGTGACTCATTCATTTACCAAACTAAATAATATTTTATAATTTATAATAGTTTCTCATTTCCAATGCTGACCTGGAGAAACTTTAGATTTCACTGTCTTGCCCAAGGACACCAGGATTCCAACCGTCGGTCATTGGATGACCCATTCTACCAACTAAGTCGCAGTCGCCATACAACACGCACAGCCGACAAAATAGTCTGTTAATTTGGAAATCGATTAGTTAATCAATTGTTGCGCCACTAAAAGCCGCATTAGTCCCAGTGGTGAAAAGGTTAAGGACTGAAGCAACAAGAAAAATAATACAATGGGTAAAAAGCAACAAACATCTGTTTTGACCTCATAAGTGTCAGGCAAACTCCCAACATTATCTGTAATACAGTAGAAGAATCTGACAGATACATCAAACCCAGCTCTCCGCCTTTGCTTCAGATGCATTATTCATCTGTGTGCCAATTTGGAGGAACCCTCCCAATCCCTCAGCGTGTGCCCAAAAAAAAAAAGAGAGAGATGTGGTGGAGAGAAAAAGTCACGGCGAGAAAAAGAGAAGTCGGAAGAAAATGGGCGAGAGAGCGAGAGAGCGAGAGACACCAGAACAAAAAGGGGAAGCGGGAAGGGCTCAATCTCTTAGCTGCAAATTAGTGAAACATTCAAACAGGATTTCACATGATCCACAGAGACGTCGTGGCACTGTTACGTGTTTTAACATCTGCGCAACTGCAGCCTGACTTGCAGATTGTTGATTTCTGTGTCAAACTCTTAAAAGTGGGCTGAAAACCGAGGGAGCGCAGACCAAAAGATTGGAATCGCTTCGTTTAGCCTGAACGCTTGCTAAATCTCAATCACATGGGTTGGTGCATGCGAGCCATGCGCACACACTCACGAACATGCACACACTTTGCATCCTTGGAAACAGCATTTGTGCTCGCTTTCATGCTTTGCCACAACCTCTCATCATCACTTTGTCTTCATATCGTTAAGACCAAGCAGGCATCAGATCTCTGCCACCCCCCCTTTACTGGCAGCCTCAATGCTGCCCATATTGGGATCTAAAGCCAGGTTTGTTACCTATTATGGCAGCAGCCAGCCTGGCATATACAAAGTGGTGTGAGTGTATGTGCGATGGGGGAGTGGGGATGGTAAATGTGTGTGGGCCGGATGAGTAGGATTGCCGTTTAATCTGCCACCGTCTCCCTCCCGTAACACGGCTCTCATCATTTGGACCCGACAGCTGGATGTGTCTGCATCGCATCCAATCCAACTCCCCCAACAGGCCGTGCACTATTTAGTCACTTTGCCCCTGACACGGCGCAATTACATCTGTTTCCTGTCTGAACTGCAACAATGTGTTCATGCACTTTTCAACAGAATTGATATTGCTAGTTAAACCAAAAACATTTGGGGCTCTATTTACGTGGACTGCGCAACGTGCGCAGGAGCGCAAACGGTGGCGTATCCAATTTGGTCGACCGATTTGCGCTAAGATGCAATGTGGGTGTGACCTTTGACATCCAAACTTCTTCTTTAAGTCAAAGTAAAAAAAAAAGTACAAAAAAAAAGCTTACTGTCAGTTATATACAATTTGTACAAATTTTGATAGCTTAGCGCAGCAAATAATAATTAAAAAAAAGGAATGAAGGAAGGAGTTTACATCTTTTGATAACTTGCATTGTATGAAACCCCATTTCCGCCAGCAAAAAAATTAAAATAAAAGAAACTGACAGAAACGGGACAATTCACATCATCACATTTTTGTCATGTACAAGTACACAATTCCTTCTTAAAGCTCACTTTTAAGATTCCCGTGGAGCGCACAAAATCTACACAGAGCACAAGCTTTGTTATTGGTGCGATAGTATCTCATTATCATGAGATGGTATCTCGTAAATATGACTAAGTATCTCTTTAAAATGACATAGATCTCATTACTATAATTTACTATCTCATAATTATGACTTAACTTCTTTTATTTTTTTTTACTTTTTTAGTTTTTTCTTTAACTGGCGCAAACATGGAAGCCCATAATAATGTGAATTGTCCGCAGAGTTTCCACCATGTATTTATTTAATTTTATTTTTATTTTTTTCATTGGCAGAAACAGGCTTACATCACATAGAGCTCGTACAGAGAAGAAAATAAAACAGCGGACACAAACAAAATTCAGATAATCAGGACTGAACTGACAACATGGGCCGCATGAGTGAAACAAACCGACATTACAAAAAAAAAGTTAGCTAATGATAACAACTGAAAAATGACAGACAAAATTATCTTAAATAAGACCATGTATGTCGAATATCTTCCTTTTAAAATCTGTTGCATCAACCTTTTTTTAAGCCCCGTTGATCTCAATCAAGCAATCAGTCAGTCAATCAAGATCTCGACCAGTTGACTTAAGCTCTCTCTTACGTCTTTTTCATATCATATCAACATATCAGGCCTATGATGACAAAGTAGGGAGTAGAAAGTATAGCTTTACAACTTTCAAAATGTAGGGAGTAAAAGTAAAAATACACTACTCATGCAAAGCATACAACCCCAATTCCAATGAAGTTGGGATGTTGTGTTAAACATAACTAAAAACAGAATACAATGATTTGCAAATCATCTTCAACCTATACTTAATCGAATACACTACAAAGACAAGATATTCAATGTTGAAACTGATTAACTTTATTGTTTTCAGCAAATAATCATTAACTTAGAATCTTATGGCTGCAACACATTCCAAAAAAGCTGGGAAAGGGTCACGTTTACCCCAGTGTTACATCACCTTTTCTTTTAACAACATTCGATAAATGTTTGGGAACTGAGGACACCAATTGCTGAAGCTTTGTAGGTGGAATTCTTTCCCATTCTTGCTCGATGTACAGCTTCAGCTGTTCAACAGTCCGGGGTCTCCGTTGTCGTATTTTACAGTTCATAATGCGCCACACATTTTCAATGGGAGACAGGTGTGGACTGCAGGCAGGCCAGTCCAATACCCGTACTCTTTTACTACGAAGCCACGCTGTTGTAACACGTGCAGAATGTGGTTTGGCATTGTCTTGCTGAAATAAGCAGGGACGTCCATGAAAAAGACGTTGCTTGGATGGCAGCATATGTTTCTCCAAAACCTGTATGTACCTTTCAGCATTAATGGTGCCTTCACAGATGTGTAAGTTACCCATGCCATTGGCACTAACACAGCCCCATACCATCACAGATGCTGGCTTTTGAACTCCGTCCATAACAGTCCGGATGGTTCTTTTCCTCTTTGGCCCAGTGGACATGATGTCCACAATTTCCAAAAATAATTTGAAATGTGGAGTCGTCGGACCACAGAACACTTTTCTACTTTTCATCAGTCCATCTTAGATGTGCTTGGGCCCAAAGAAGCCGGCGGCGTTTCTGGGTGGTGTTGCTTTTGCTTTGCATAGTAGAGTTTCAAGTTGCACTTACGGATGTAGCGCCAAACTGTATTTACTGACATTGGTTTTCTGAAGCGTTCCTGAGCCCATGTGGTGATATCCTTTACACATTGATGTCAGTTTTTGATGCAGTGCCACCTGAGGGATCGAAGGTCACGGGCATTCAATGTTGGTTTTCAGCCTTGCTGCTTACATGCAGTGATTTCTCCAGATTCTCTGAACCTCTTGATGATATTATGGACCGTAGATGATGAAATCCCTAAATTCCTTGCAATTGTACGTTGAGGAACATTGTCCTTAAAATGTTCGACTATTTTCTCACGTACTTGTTCACAAAGAGGTGAACCTCCCCCTATCTTTCCTTAGACTGACTGAGCAATTCAGGGAAGCTCCTTTTATACCCAATCATGGCACCCACTGGTTCCCAATTCACCTGTTCACCTGTGGGATGTTCCAAACGGGTGTTTGATGAGAATTCCTCAACTTTCGCAGTCTTTTTTGCCACCTGTCCCAGCTTTTTTGGAACGTGTTGCAGCCTTAAAATTCTAAGTTAATGATTATCTGCTAAAAACAATAAAGTTGATCAGTTTGAACATTAAATATCTTGTCTTTTTAGTGTATTCAATTAAACATGTTGGTTGAACATGATTTGCAAATCATTGTATTCTGTTTTTATTTGTTTAACACAATGTCCCAACTTCATTGGAATTGGGGTTGTACATTAAAATTCTACTTAAATGCCGTAACGATGTATCTGCACTTAATTACTTCCCACCACTGTCTATAGGACGTAATAAAAATGCACCAATTCATCTAATTGTAGCGATTGTTCAGCCATCCAACTAAAAAGAAAATGATGCAGACTTTTCTCGTTTCATCAACAGTTCAGCTTTGGTGAAGGTCTACACTGAACGGCGGTGTCAGGAAGGGCGTTGACTTGCAGGCGTTCCGCTGATCCGTCAACGTGCAGCTTTCTCGATTGTACGTGTCCGTTTGCTGTGATCTTGCTCCCTCAGCTCGGTCGTGTCACCAATATGGGATTCAGCTTCAGAGAGACGCTCGCACGCAGAACATATTCACGCCTCAGCACTCGTCATTGGGATCTCCACGGAAGCAGACAGATTTTTTTCAGCGCTACTAATAATTTTAGTGATGATCGTTGGTTGTGAGGATGGTGTCATCATAATCAGAATAGATCTGGTCCTTCATTCAATATGGCAAAGTACACTAAATAGACAAAAGTAGTGGTTCACGTGCATGCAAAATATAGACTTGGTGGCCTTTTTTTCAAATTATTATTACAGTATAATAGGGCCAGGACTTTGGACTGAACCGTCCAGAATGTTTACAAGATATGAAAAAAATTATGATCCAGGGCAAACTTGAGCATCCAATCCAACTGCATTGATTCGTTAATTAAGTGGTGTCTCAATAGTTGTCCTTATTGTGTATTTTAAACAATTTAACACATAGGACTCGCTCAATATACTGACTATTGAAATATGAATGTATTTTATGCCCCAAATTAGGTTTACAATGTTCTTGTTCTTATTCTGATGTCCATTTTTAGTCTCTTTTATTAATTTTTTAAATCTTACATTATTCATCTTTTCTATTAAGCGAAGCATGCAAGTAAGAATTTCATTGCATGTTTTTTGAACCATCTTTCTTTTTTACTGTGAACTTCACAACAAGCATCTTTAATGTTAAATACTGAAAGGAAATTGCATATTAAGCCAGACTAACTTTATGTAACTTCACTTTATAGTGAGTTTATTGCAGTTGCGCTGCGCTGTTCCCAGGTCTCGGTCGGCGAGTGATGTTTTCACACTTGTGTGAAAGATTGCTATTTCTGCACACAGCCACATAGCTCAATTATTCATTGTGAAGGCTGGCGCACTCACGTTACCTCTTTAAGGGAGAGAGCAGGGTGTGTCTTGCATGTGTTCCATGTCTTTCCAATGTAACAGAACATCACAGAAGAAGAAGCGGCGATATTTCACAGCGTGCAGCGGGAGAGGAGGCAGGCAAGGGGAGACAAGGAGCTGTCATAAACATGCAGTCAAAGCGATATCAAGAGGGAGGTGAGGATCAAACAGCAGAGCTAGGAAATGGGAAGAGTCTTTCTCCCTTATCTTCTCTCTCAGCCAGCTGTGCATCCTCTACTGCTCGGTCTACTGTGACGGCGAAAAACACTTTCTCAAACACAAGCACAACTCAGCAAGAAGCCTTTAAAGAGGACCAGACCTGTATCATTCGCAACACAGCCTGACCGAGGGGTCAACTCTTCAGGGTGCACTTGAACTCCAAAAATTGACCACTCTGAGATACTAATGGATGGGTATGATTGATCAATTCACTCAGGATGCACCGATACTAATATCAATATCGGTGCCGATACTGTACTCATACTCGTACTACGACACCCGCTGACCTCCGTGAGCGAGCAGTGTGCAATTTGGCAGATAGCGAAAAAGTTCTTCAAAAAGAGTCGTGTGCTTGCTTCAGTCTGTTTGTTGACACTCCCACTTGAAGTTTACAGTAAAACTAACACAAACTAAAGAGACTTGCACATTGTATATTTAAGCAAACACATAGCTTCATTTGACCCCATATCTATCTGTGTGTGTGTGTAGGGTGGGTGGGTGGGGGGGGGCGTGGTCTTTGAAGGTTTGGTGTATTGGAATCACCAGCAGTTGATTATACTGATCGTGCCTATCAACACCTTTTTTTAAATAACTATACCACCGTCATAATCTGCTGTTTTTCCTCTCATCTCTGCACTTGGAGTCACCTCACCGTCTGAGCCTTAACGAGTTATATTACTGCAGCTTGGCAAATGTTTTCACTAATGACCAATACCGCAAATACAAATAATATTGTTTTCTCTTTTTTGAAATGTTTGCACACCTCTTGGGTTTGTGAGTACACCCCCACATAGTGGTAGCTCAGCAACGCTTTGAGTCCACAAGTAGCTGCTGCAAGCACAAAAATCCTGCTTGAGAATAAAACCTCAGTTTACGAATTTAATTCTGTGATCTGTTCACGAGCCAAAACATTTGCAAACCGAGGTAACGTTTCCCATCGAAATGAATGTTAATGCAGTTAATCCATTCCAACCCCAACCCCAAGCGAAGTTATGTTTACGTTGTTTTAATCGGTGCGTAGTTAAAAGTAGTTAAATACAGTGCGATATTGAAATAAGTGAAAATCACTTTATTACGAAGAAATATTATTCTACTTAGCTTTTCCAGCACTGGATGTGTTCGGAACCGTGCTGCATTGTGGGATATGGCGGCCATCTTGGGCTAGCAGTATCCACGGCGAACATAAACAAGTCTGAGTAGTCGCACAGTGAATGATGGCATGTTAAATTGCGAGAAAGAAAAGTGAACCAGGGCAGACTCGATGCAGTTAACAGTCACAGGCCGGGATGGGTTCCTTTTACTCGAGCCTGCTAGCTAACTGTCGCTAGCTAGCAGGTTCGCGTTCTGCGGAGGGACTTCTTTGCTGTCACCACTGCATCCACCAAGGCTTAAGATTTTTTTTCCCCACTTGTCTGTTTGTTTGTGTTAAGTGTTTCAAGCGTCTCTGTGTTGAGAAAAGAGCTATGCAAATGTATTCTGATTATTATTATCAATATTATTATTACAATAGTACAAATGGTAGATTTCTCCAAACGAAACAGCGCAGTTAGATCACAAACACCTTCCTAATAACACTATCACGAGCAGTTTTTGCTTTCTTTGGAGACATACTAAGGGCTAATTTAAATCAGAAAAAAAATACCTGCAACGTGTGACCCACAGCGACAATGATGTTTACGCTGCGTGAGAAAAAGCACAACCGACTCTTCCACGGCCTCGCCAAAACTGGTCATTTTTCTTTGGAAATTCCATTTTTAAACCAAATTGTTCGTCGACCGGGTCGTTCGTAAACCGAGGTTCCACTGTATGCTGTAGTGGCCTGGGAGGTTAGGAACAAACGCTTAACACACATAAAATAAAAGCACATGGTGTACACATGAACAGACATCGTCTTACCAACATGAATTCTGTAGACAGCGTCCTACAAACTCTTACATACAGCACCCATTAGTCTATTTTATTAATTTTTTCTACTGTTCATTATTCATCATAAAATTTCATTGCACGTTTTTCAACCTTTTTTTTTTACCGTGCACATTACAATAAAGGTATTGATTCTACTGTATACACACTTCCTAGGGATTGTTTTGATTTGTGCGCACCTTGCACTTTTATTGGCCCTCATTCCATCCATCTTTTACCCACACCAAGGGAAAAAAAAGTACACATACAGGACTGACACAGTGACACTTCTATCAGCTTATGCTGCTGCCCATATTTCCCGAAGGAAAAGTGCAGGGAGCCAATTGGAGCAGTTACATATGTCGGCACCTCTGTGCAACCATTTTCCACAGTGCTCTTCTCAACACCCTTGGGGTTTGTGACGCTCTCTCTTTCTTAAACACACACGCTCACTCAGTATGCCAATGCATTCATACATTCATCAACAACAAAAAAACACATTGGGAAACAAATCAAATCTTCATATGCATTTTTAGGTCATGTGCATTGTGAGTAAGGAAGTATATACTGATGCAGGTCACCCCCTGCACTTGCAACTTGCACTTGCAAGCTTGTGTTTAAGTCTGTGCATCAATATGAAACAAAGCCGTGCACATCTCAGGGCAGCATGAACCTCAAGCACTGTGCAAAAGCTCTTACACAACAAAGCGGAAGTGAGACACACCCCTAAACTGTCACGCTACCATATTCGCCCGCAGCCTCTGCTATCCAAATGACTGTGTCTAATAGTCACTATTCCATTTCCATGTGAAAGGGGGAGTCTTATCGTGGCTGCGCAGACACGAGGAAGCGGCCCTGCTCCGCCCTGTCTCAGTCGGGCAGGCCATCGATTTGATCCAACCTTAAAAGGCCGGTCAGCCTCAACAATGGCATCTTACGGAAAAACCATTACCTTTTGGTTGAATTCTGAAATGTTAACCTACATACAGGTTTGCGGTGATGCTCGGGCTCTCTGCGACTGCAATACTCATGCGGCTACACAGAAATGGGAGAAAGAGCTCTGCAGGTTTCAGCTCAATCAAGTATACGGCCTACTCGCTCCATGCTGCCTTTCTTTGCGTATCATGTCCAAGGCCACCTGTATTAGGCATAGACAAGCTAACAAAAATGATCACCGATGCTATGGTAATTATAAGCCTTGAAATAAAACGAACAGCGCAGACCTGCATGCTATATACTAATCTTCTGGTATAATGCGTATTAATGAAGAGACGGGAAACAATTGTAATCATGTCTGCATGTATCGCTCTTCAACAAGACACAAAGATTGTAAGACACCGTCGACATAAAATGAGGCGTTATTAGGAATCCCACCCGTGCTCTTGGCACTAACACGCCCCGCTGCAACACGATTGGCTCCTGCATAGCGGGTAGGGCAAGCTACGCGACCATTCCAAATACAGTATGTATCACATTTGTACTAAATATAAAGAATCAAGTGTGTTATGGCTAGGGTTGGGGTAAGGATGGGTTAGGATGGATTAGGGTTGTTTAGGAATAGGGTGGGTTAGGATTAGTGGGATTCAGAATAACGCCACCACACTAAAATCACTTGTTTTCCCGCCTGGAAGCAGTAGGGTGTGTTCTAATGGGATGCAGCAGCCAATCATATAGCAGCAGTGCGTGTGCTGCAGCCAATGATATTGGAGCAGGGCGTGTCCTGCCTAGAATACGAGTGTGATTCTTAATAATGCACTGATAAGAGAGAGGGCAGGGTGGGTACCACGACGGCATTCCAGAAGGGACAAAATTAAGGTCTCCACAACGTGTCGCATTACCTAATGCACTTATACTGTATATAGAAAAACTAATGGATGTTATGCTAAAACATATTTATAAAATAACAGATTGCTTAAAAAAAAAAAAGTCTGGCAGGTCTATTAAACAAGTTAACCTGTTCAATAATAGGGCACATAAATACAGGATTACAGACAAAAAGACATTTTCGTGTTTTGGTTCTAAATACATTAATTATGTTTGAAAATAAGTGTGCAAAGACTGAGATCAGTGTGGTACTGAATTGTTGAGCTATAGCACTGAACTTTTTTCACACAGTTTATCAAAGTATCACAGCATGTGCAGATCATTGGGGTGTGGCTAAAACGGAGCCCAGGTATGCACTTTATTTTATAACAGCATCATTTTATAAAATAGCATAAGAGTTGACATTCTCTTCTACGTGAATTCAGTTAAAGATAGGCAAAATTACTGTAACTGTTTCTTCTGTAAATATGCAACACATCAACGTTAAAAATAACAATACAGTATTTCCTGATTTAATTTGAATACAACATATTGTAGGCTCAATATAATGTTGCCATTGAGAAATATTTTACAGGCACTGCACAGTGCACACACACTTGCTGCTATCGATGAAGGAACTCACAGTCTTATCACTAGGTTTGTGTGTGTGTGTGTGTGTGCGTGTGTGCACGCGTGTGCGTGCATGTAAATTAGTGTGAAAGCGTCTGGTCTAAGCGTATTAATACTGCATAGTGCAGGAACCTACTAATTAGTTTAGCGCAGGGTTCCGTAATTGGGTTAGCGGAGATTTCATGACAGCTAGCATGTCGACAGAGCCCATCTTGCTATTGATCCAATGACTTAATGCAGCAACAAACGCAGCTGGCGCTTTCGCTGAACAAGTGTGTGTACAACACAACACAACCAATCCACTTGGGACCTCGGCTCTTTCGTGTAATGCATAAATTGGAAAACATCGAAAACAGATAAAAATAGCATGAAGACACTTGTGTGTTGAATGTTTTGTAATTGTTTTGGCACTTGTAATTATGCATTCAATTGTCAAACGATGCATGTGCCACACAAAAGGAAGGGTGACCTATGTACGAAGCGTAGGTGGGATTTTAGCATGTTAAATGGCATTTTGTTGTGTTTGCGTCTGGGGTAACATTATCTGACAGGTGTGAGGTGCAATCTGCAAGGCGCCATGGGAGTAAA
Source organism: Phyllopteryx taeniolatus (assembly GCF_024500385.1). NCBI lineage: Eukaryota > Metazoa > Chordata > Actinopteri > Syngnathiformes > Syngnathidae > Phyllopteryx > Phyllopteryx taeniolatus. The sequence goes on from NC_084502.1 coordinate 4,187,882, forward strand.
ATACTAAATGAAGAGAGAAGTTTTGAGGCGCCACGAAATCTCCACCCCAGTTGTGTCACTTTGCTTTCCGACTTAACACAATCTGCTTCCTCCTAAAATAGCTCGGTGCTCCTCTGAAGCAGGCTTTTGGTTCTCCACTATGATTGACAGTTATGGTAGCGTGCAGGGAGGGAAAAAAAAAAAAAGGCCATAATTTCTACACTGTGACGTGACGACCGACTCACTACAGGATCTGGAGATTCATTTTGTGCGATGTTGCTGCTGTGCTGCGTGCTAAAAGATAGGAGAACAAATAGATCAGACTGCTGGGGTTCGAAGATTACACGTGATGCGTACGACGCTTAACCTGACTTGTCAGATGGTTTGTTTCACAAATCCATAAGAGAAAGACCTACTCAAAACTATCTAAAAAATAGATAGAAATAACAACAAAAAACTTCAGGCTGCAGCTAAATATTTTTTGAATGCAGTAGTCAATCGATTATCCCATCGATTATTCGATTATTAATTAGATGCAATTTTATTTTTGTACTAATAAAGGTTATCTTATCTTACAAATATTATCATCTCCTTTAGCCACGTTAGCTAGCCAGCACTAGCTCGTAGGTAGGTGGGGTGGCACTGTCTGCAGTTTTTGCTTGCATCATCACAACATTCTCTTTCGGCTGTCTTGTTTCGGTGGCAAACGACTTTCAGCCGAAAACTGGCAAATGCACTTTCGGGCCATTTTCGGCCGAAGAAAAAAAAGTTGTGACCGAATTTTCGGTGCATCCCTAATATTGATGATAGCTCGAGAAAAGTCACTGTGGTTCTTAACTTTGCTTTTCATGATAAACTCTTGTTCAGTTCTGATAAAACTGCTATTACGGAAACATTTGCATTCATCTCTTCAAGAGCGACTATTAGTGTCTGCTTATTTTGTGACCAGACACAACTGTACCACTTTGAAGCATGGCAAGATGGACTTGTGAGATGATTTACCTGTGTTCTCACAAATTCAGCTATTACAGTGCTTAACACATGACTTCATATGACTTTGACCTTTATTTTCGGTTGGTTTGAAAACTGAACCAGTGCAATGAGAGAACATATAGAATTTGAAGCAAGTCCTTAAGGGAAATAGATATGAAATGGTGCAAACCCTCTTCAAGCGGATGTTTTGATACGCTGTCAACTAGTCCTGAAAGACGAAGGGAGCCTCTGGGGTGGAGTTCAGTTGATGTGATCCCACTTTCAGCAAGCCACTCTTATTAAGCAGCACATCTAAAAGCCGGCAGATTCTCTTACTAAACCAATCGATACGGAACCTTCCTCTCTGGGGGAGACCTCGACTCCACCCTTCCGCGGTCTTCCTGCAACTTTCGGCACCCCTGCACTCTCGCTCGCACACGGTCGGGACGGAGAAGAGGTGGATGCATTTCCTCATCCTGGGACTGAACTGATAGCACACGCAGCTGCAAACAGTCCTCTGCGGGAGAACAAACCGCCTGTTAATGAATAAATGAACACGGCAGTCAGCACGAACGCTCGGCTGTCCTCCTCTGCATCCCGTTCAACTCTGTGACTGTCAGAGCAATCGATAATCACCACTCTCCTGCGAAGGTGGGCTTCCCCGCCTGCTGCTGAAGACATACTGTATACTGCAGACTTATATGCTCCACATTAATGTCAACAGCAGAACTGGTACGAAACTAGGGCAAAACATGCAAATGAATTCAGATGGCATCGCCGGGCAACTTATGTTGCTGTACGGCGGTGCCTTGAGATATGAGCTGTTGTTGTTTTTTGCTGTGACTTGTGAGCGCTGACTTGAGATACGAGCACTACGCGGTGGCAGTGAACTCAGCTCACTTAACAATAAGCAGCACTTGGGCAAATAGTGATGGATTCTTGAAAAATAAGAAGCTTCAAGATGTTTATTGCGCTGCTTTAACCCTTTAAGCCACAGGTGTCAAACTCAAGGCCCGGGGGCCAGATCTGGCCCGCCACATGATTTTATGTGGCGCGCAAAGGCAAAATCATGTGTGTCAACTTTCATGATTCTTGTTAAAATCTGTACCAAAATTTCAAATCGTCATATATCATAAATGATAATGTTGAGATATTGTAAGCATGTTTGTGTTACCAAACATTAATAATTGGTGAAAAACCCATTACCCTTGATTTCTGATTCCAAAACTAGTTCATACATTTCGTGTGTAAATATGATGAGGCGATTAAAGATTGTTATGGTTTCACAGTCATAACGGCCCTCTGGGGGAAACCGTAACTACAAAGTGGCCCGAGACAAAAATGAGTTTGACACCACTGCTTTAAGCCATGGATTGAGCACAAATGGTGCAGCAACACATGTACAGAGACAATATAACAGTGCTCATAGTCATATATTCTTTATCCTCTGTGAAGAATGACTAATGGTGCTGTACTGACGAGCTGGAAGGAGGTAAATTTAGGGTATATATAGTAACTATTTTTTGTTTAAAAAAAAGAGGAGAATATGACAGAATGCTGATTAAGCTCATCAGCTCTTCTAAAATCTTGCTGTATTTTTCAGTAATATTTTTGTAACAATTACTGAATGCCCGATTCATTTCCCCCACTGGGCTACTCGGCAGCACACCGAAAATGACGTAGCGGAAAAGACGGCATGGAGATGACGCATTTTACCTAGCAACAGGCACAGAGCAGCCCCTTGTCTTTTGCAAAAAAACTCACTAAACATAGTTTGCCTTTCTGTAGCAGAAAATAATAACACAGTCATTATTGTGTAAACAAAAATTGATATGAATGGACAAAGTCTTTCAGAGGACCTCTTGGCTGCCCAACAAGGTGCCTTACGTAAAATACACAACGTTCAGCAACGTCCAAGCAATGCATGCACAAAATGTAGCAATAATAGAGAATTTACAACAATTACCTCTTCTGAAAAATCTTCTTTTTTCCCAACTGGCTGTCCTTTGAAACAGAATAAAAATGTTGTAGAACATGAAAATGTCACATACAAGGGGCCTCCTATGCAATATCGAAGTGATGGTTTCTGTTGTTGTAATACCAAATTCCAGCCTACGGTGTGACCGAGTTTACGGATTATAGCTCAAAAAACGTCCATCTGTCTTTCTTATACTGCCCCCCTGGTGGTCAAGGCGGGCACACCAGAAAGATTGGCACAAAGGCCATTCAGTTGATGCAGTTTGACAAAAAAAAACGTTTAATTGTACTCCATTGACTTTACTCACCAGAAGTGACACACCAAACAAATAAAAACAACCAAAAACAAAGATGTATTTAAGCTTCTATGCTGAACAGCAGCCGGAAGGCACTGTTGCCCTATATAAACAAGAATATTTAAATCCTTCCAAATTTATGTCCGTAAACTCACAAATGCCTTTGTGGTAAAGTCTGAGCGCAACCCCTCCCTGTGTGCGAAACATGAAATCTTATCACAAATTCGCTGGAATTGCTTTGTTGCTTTTATTTAGAGCAGAACTAACTCTTGTATTCCACAATGGAAGTGATCGATGCGACTCGTGCACACTCCTAAGACCAAATAAAAAGACCATGAGCACAGTACGAAGTTAAGAAGTTGGCTTTGTTGGAATTCTTTCTCTCGCAGCCACAAAAGTTACAAATTGGTTCAAATCTCCAAACACAAGAAAATGTTTGAAAAGCTACAAACCACTCTTGCAAGTGAAAAATAGGCCAACTCCTGCAGAGGCTACACAAACGCAAATGCACAAAGTAGAACAATAGCAATGAGTCCACTAATTAACTCATTTCAAGTAGGCTGAGGGCGTATCCTTCCTGCAATGTCTAACCATAACAAACACTGCATAACGGAACAATAAAACTTGCGACATGTACTACGGCAGTAATTTTAGTCACCGAAACAGCAAGACCACCCCTCTGAACACAGAGTGGAATGGTCCAGTCCAATTTGTTACCAGCTGTTCCCCAGTTGCTACTTACATGTGGCAGGAGCAGGGCCTCGCTCTAAGGCAAAACAGACAACTTGATATTCACAAGGTGACACAAAGCTAACACGTAACGGCAGAGCTTGTCACGTCAAAAAAATGAAATGTAGGCCATCTTTCAAACAGGGAGGCCAGGACAATGGATGTCAAAACCACTCACCGTTGGACAGGATGCGAGCGATAAGCCTTTTTTTTTTTTTAATGATGTCATATTATCTTTCCAAGAACAGCTGTCCCATCGTTGCACCCAGTGGCTCATCATGACAGCAGCTAATAACAACTGACACCTTCGCCGGGCTCACACGGTCGACTGATACGAACGCATTTGCCAAGAGGCCATGCTGCCATGTGTGACGGCGAAGGTGTTAAGCATTTATTTACAAATTGACCCACTTCAATTCATGAGTATCAGGATGTGGTGGTGGGGCGAGGATTTTATTGGATTTTTGATTTATTCAATCATGATTTGGCCAGCAAGGCCTTCTCTGCTGGCCAAAACGCTACCAGAAGCACTGACCTACATTTCAATAGCCTAATAGCACAGTCACGGTACTGACGACAAAACACAACACGCAAGAAGTGCCAAGATGCCACAATTAAAATTTTGCGGATTCCCGTTACCTGGATAACTGATAATCGACACAGACGTAGAGAAAAAAAATAAAATTTTTAGCAAGCACATTGGTATTTTTTATTTTTTTATTGATATTTCGACAGTAAGTTAAAAATGACTGCAATGGATGCAACTATGTTATTGGTTAATTATTTACAACCTAAATTATAAGATTTGTTCCATAAAGTAGTATTAATTTATTCCCAACATTCTCTTTCCTTTATTCCATAGCATTTCGCTTTGCTGCATTGCTTCCAGTACGTGTATGTCTTGTATTTTTTGAATATCTGATTTCAGCCTTTTTGTGCTGCCGTGTCAATCTGATCTGCCGAGGGCCTCTCCCTTTTTAAAAAAAAAAATTTAATAAAATAAATTCCTGCCAATAGAATTAGATCTTTCAGCATGTGACAAAATCTGAGATTGTCAAACCTGCAGTGAATGTTTAGCGACTAAAGTTAATATCTATTCTCCTTGTTTCTTCACTTGGCCTCTGCGTTGCCTCCTTGGCCTCTGCACAGCATTAATAATTGAGAGCTTTTCATGCAGACATGATTCTGTTGGTCTCTATATCTATAGCATTAAAAGTTTGCCGACGAGCGCGACTAAGGCGCTGCACTTAAAAGTCCTGGCTCGGACACGGCTGTCTGACTGACGTATAGCACGATGATATGGATAAATGTGCACATGCAGCAGTTTATTTTCACCATTGCACACACAGAAAGTAGCCTGCTAGTGAACAGTTGGAGGAAACAAATACAGTTTTTCGTTAGTTTTTGTTAAAAGGTCGGCCTGTAGGCAGAGCTCTTTACTGTATATGTGATCATTATCGCAGTGCTAAAACAACAAATCTAATAGTAGCCTAAAAAGCGTAATAATTTAACTTACATTATTTCCTACTAAGTACCATAACACTGTACTGATATGTGAGTGGGGAAAAAAACAACAACACTTTTTTTCAATAAAAATGCAAAAACATATAATTGTTTGTGTGATATTAGTTTAAGCAGACTCTGTTGGTTTATTCTTGTGATTTAGATGAAGATCAGGCTACATTTTATGACTAATTCATGCAGAAATTTAGGAAATTCCAAAGGGTTCACATATATTTTCTTCCAACAGTATAACAAGTTTTTTTTTTAATTATTATTATTATTTGCCTTCTTTATTACCCCATAAAACGAATTACCCCATTCATGTAGCTATATGTGCAACATACTGTTTGACGACAGGAAAATATGATAAGTGACAACATAACGCTGCTGAAGGTCTTAATGATTATTTATTAGATCAAAGTATCCCATGCCATTATTGCTGATGTAGGGCATTCTCTGGTAGCGGAATAGACTTAGAGGTCATTTTTTCACAAACTGCCTAAAGTAATGGTTTCATTAAAAAAAATAAAAACAGTACAACATAAATCAACAATAAATGTGACAGCTACATAAGGCATACATTCCAAGAACCACTGTTAACATACAGAGAAACAACAATGACATTTAACGTAACACTAAGGACATTAATTATTGCCCCGCCCCCCAAAAAAAATAAAAATAAAAAAATAAAATCCACATTGCATTGTAGGGATCACACAGCTTGATGTCACATATGCTTGTTTTCGCCAGCGTTAGCAGCTAGCTACACGGTGGGCTGGCCGTGCGAAGTCTGTGCTTACGGTACATTACAGCCCGGTTTAGTCAGTGTAGTGTTCTCAAGAATCAGTCTTGTACTGTACTGTATTTCTTTTTTTATTCACTTTATTTACCAATGGATCAGCACACAGCTAGCATCTATTTGACATGAAACTACATTGGTCTTTGTGTCCTTTTCTTCACTTTTTTTTTTATGTGATATTTTTACATAGTGCCCCCTAGTGTTCTGACCGAGATACCACCGTTGGATAAAATTGTACCTTCATAACAAGATGATAAACTTGTGTTCCTCTTTTATTTTTAATTAGTGCCTTGTGTTTTTGATACTCACAAGAAATGCCAAGTTTAAACTGAAATCTATTTATAGTTTTGTTTGAAATCACCTCATTAGAAATGTTCGGAGGCAAGAAAATGCAGCTTCCTGCTATATGCACAATGCGAATTTAAGAAACAATACTGTTGATTATCTAAAAGAGGAAACCAATTGGTGGTTCATTATTAAGTGATTTATTTTTTTCATTTTCCCTTGTGTATTCATAATTGCTCTTTAACCAAGCAGAAATATAGTTTATCCTTATACTTGATTATTCCAATACAATTGTCAGTAGAATACTCGATTATTAGTTGCATCAGTACCGGATGCAAAATTGTATTTGTGACAGGTTTGTTTAATGTCACCTCAGAAATAAAGTCAGAAAAAGTAAGTCATAGCATAGCATTATCATAGAGTAACTGAAAACCTATTATCAATCAGTTTCGAAGGGGCGATATGCTTTGAAGGTGCAAAATTTTTTATCAGTCCCCTGGTGTTCTTATAAAGGTTCAGATTTTAAAAGATTCAATATATACATGCAGTGTAAAATATATACATATCAATTATATACAAACATGACCTCTATTAAAACATATTTTTATTTGGTTGGTAAAATGACTCGAAAGGACTCGAAATTCAAAGTGTAGGACTTGAGGGCAAAGAGACTTACTTGAGACTTGCTAAGCAATGACTTGGTCCCACATCTGCCTAATGGTACTTTGTATGTTATTCTAATTACTTATACTAAGTGCTAAGTATACTAAGAGCACTAAGTAAGTATACTAAGTAAGTACTGAATTTACCCCCCCCCCCCCCTCCCCCCCCCACACACACACAGTACTGTACTGTATATGCTAAAGAGGTCAAAGCGTACGTTATGCTTAATAGAATGACAGTGAATGTTCATTTTTTAATGTAGCTATGTGAGGATATGGAATTGTTGCTGAATGCATACATGGGCGAGAGACTACAGTTATGCAGTGTGCAAAGAGACCCTCACAGTCACCGCTGTACTGTATCTATTCGATGAAGACGGCAAGGCATCATGGGAGGGAAAACAGCACTCCGGTGCTTGTCGCCTCCGGTGCAACAGCGGCAGGGATTGTACTCTGCCCTGTAGGGAGGATCTGACTGTTCCCTAACCCTCGACAGAAGGCTGACTCTGCCCTTGCCCGCTTGATGTCTACCATGCGGGGAGAATATTGAGGACGGGAATTGTTGACATTTTGTAGAACAAGCAGGAACAGGAGGCGCTACTGTGCAAAAGTGTGGGTGTGCTGCAAGCTGTGAACATTATTGCGCGGGATTCCGAGCAGGGGTTGGGGGTTTATAGCTAATATGAAAAGGTGTAATTCCTGACATGGGTCATCGGAGAAGTGGCCCCAGGGGCGACCCTCGTGCTTCGGTCAACACAAAGAATGTAATGAGGTGAAATTGGCACGCATGAGATTTTTTTGAGGCTGGGGCAGAGTCCTCTGTTCTGTACTGTTCACATCTATATTCTGAATAATCATTTTTTCTCTCCTTCAGTAATTCCAGTTGCACAGTACACTGCATACTCTGTATGGTGAATCCGAATGAATGACATTTTGTGATGTATTGTCAATAAGAAAAGTGGCACTCTACAATTTGGCATTTCATAAAAAAAACTTGTAGTAATAACGTAATTAAATAGAATGCGAACAAATTTAACAGTTTGTGTATCATGATTTTGTACTTTATTGTCTCTTGATATTGTGCTCTTTCTGGTGTGCACGTCTTGGCCACTGGGGGGGGGGGGGGCAGTATAATACAGACATTCATAAATGAAAGAATTTCACAACTGCAGGAAGTGACTCGTAAGATGCAGTAATATTAGTCATTTTTCAGAGAGGATAAAGAATATATGTACCTGGAAGTATTGTTTTATTGTCTGTCTTCATGTGTTGCTGCACTGTTGGTGTTCAAATATCTATTGTGTAAAGGGTTATGACTATCATCCATCCATCCATTTTCTGAGCCGCTTCTCCTCACCAGGGTCGCGGGCGTGCTGGAGCCTATCCCAGCTGTCATCGGGCAGGAGGCGGGGTACACCCTGAACTGGTTGCCAGCCAATCGCAGGGCACATAGGAACAAACAACCATTCGCACTCACAGTCATGCCTACGGGCAATTTAGAGTCTCCAATTCATGCATGTTTTTGGGATGTGGGAGGAAACCGGAGTGCCCGGAGAAAACCCACGCAGGCACGGGGAGAACATGCAAACTCCACACAGGCGGGGCCGGGGATTGAACCCGGGTCCTCAGAACTGTGAGGCTGACGCTCTAACCAGTCGGCCACCGTGCCGCCGGGTTATGACTACCGCAATGTATATGCTAGTTTTGTTAACACATCCATGGTATTGTGCATTACGTGTTGGCGTAACACGAGTGGACTTTCATACATGCCACCATTTCATACTCGAAACTCAATTTTTGGTCGAGTGACAGTTAAGAAAATATATACTGTGTGAGTAAATTGAAGAACAAGCTTGGTCACAGTCACAGAACAAATTATACTGGTAAATCAAGGTACAATAGTAGTTATCATACTGTAGAGCTAGCATACTTTCACTGTATATTGCTAATGATCAAAGTTATAGCTTGTACATTCATATAGAAATAGACACTCATGTTGACATATAGATACAGCTCTGGGGGAAAAAAACTATTAAAATAAACGTGGCCCCAAAAAATATTGGACTTTTTTGTGTATGCCTTATGTAGCTGTCACATTTATTGTTGATTTTTCATTCTTTGCAATTAAATACTCAAATCAATGGTTCTCAAACTTTTTACACAAATTACCACCTAAGAAATACTTAGCGCTCCATCATGTCCAACATTAAAATATTATTTCATATTCATTATCATATCTATTTATTAATGCACATATATTCATATTCAAAATTTTTTTTTTTTTTAAAACAGGTTTTAAATTGAAATGCAAAAAGTTAAATACAATTGAATTGTACTTTGGCAGGGATTCTGTCAAGTACCGCTAGAGGGAGCCTATGTACCACATTTAGACAATCACTGCTATATATGATAATGTGATAATGTTGCTAAAAAAAAATCAACACCGCTAAATCGCAAAAAAAAAATCTGACAAACTGATACGTTTTCAGTGACCTTTGAATTTCTTTTCCTGAGCTGCGCATGTAGAAACCGTTCAGCACCACGCTGCATTTTCTGTATGCTATTTACAGTAATTACCGCCTATATGTACTTGTGGTTGGAATCAGTCTTCATTTTGTTGCCCTCTACTTGTGACACGCACAACGGCAATAACGTTTAATCTAATGGAAACTAAATTAATCTCTGGTGTCCATGTTGCAATTATTTTTCATCTTTACATGCACACCCATTATATTAAAAAAAAATAATAATCCCAAAAAAAAGTTTGGGTTTGGAAAGTCAGTGGTCATTCCATTTAAAGGTCATTTTGGTCCCTCTCTGACTTCCCCTCTTATTAAGCCACTGCAGCGTGGGTATGACTGGTGCTCTCCTCTTATCACCATGTAAGGCAACCCACGCCTTGTGGGCCATGAACGGATTAGCGATGAGTGTCTGTGATAGGAGCCAACCCCCCCCCCCCCCCCGACAAAGGCTTTATTAATTAGGCTCACGTTGACACTGCACGGGCCCTCGGAAATATGCAGCACACGCTGACTTTGATCAAAAGTTTTCTCGCCGAGCTCCATCACGATCTCGCGCTGCAATGCTCTCGCATGATGTAAAACCGCCGTGCGTGCAATGCACAAGAAAAGGGAGGGGTGGGGAAAAAGGAAAGTGGAAGGTTTAGAGGGTTGAGGGTGCAGCATTTTCAAATCGGTGGGGCAACTTTCACACATGGCTGACCAAGGAGCGATTGATTGATTGATTGCACGGAGGAGGGGGTGTGGGGGGGGGCACGTTTAAAAACAGTCCACACATCATTAGCGCGTACAAGCAGAGCACAGCTTGGAGGGTACTCACTCACTGGACCTGCCGGTGCTTCAAGGGAGCAGCATCCCTGTCTCTCGCGGCCAGCTTCTGGGATGACTTCTCCCGGGACGAGGCGCCTTGAGCATCGCTATCCTCCCTGGCCAGGTTGCAACCTCTTTTTAGCGACTCTGCCCGCTCATTGTAATTGGCGTCACCATGCAAGACGAGAGCTGCCACGTTAACATACAAACGTGAGATTTTAGTCCTTGGTTTTTTTTTTTTAATGTAATTTTTTTTGGGGGGGGGGTGGGTGGGGTGGGGGTGGGGGTGAGCCTCGCAATTGTGCGTCTCCGTGCGTGCAGCAGACAAGTGACAGCAGCTATTTGAAGGGATGCTGACGCGGAAGCTGAGGGGCTCGCCTCCTTCCTCCCTGCTCAGCCGCCATCAGCCTGGCAGCGCCTGGTGACGACGTGCAGCAAGCACCGCGCTTCGCTTCCGGTCACAGATTTCAAAATAAAACTGAGCGCTGGCCGGGAGCAGTGTTTTCTACAGCTGCATCACTGCCCATTGTTTCTGTTTCTTCATCTTCTCTGGCTTACTTCCACATTCCGGTCTTACGCAAGTTGGCCTGCCCAAAAAAAATTAAAAAATTAAAAAAATTTTAAAATTTAAAAATTTAAAAATTTAAAAAAATTAAAAAATAAAAAAATTTTAAAATTTAAAAATTTAAAAATTTAAAAATTTAAAAATTTAAAAATTTAAAAATTTAAAAATTTAAGTAAAAGAGTAAAAGTAAGTAAAAGTAAATTACAAGTGCCAAAACTCTCGGCCCGCCGCATAATTATTTTGTGGCCTGGTAAAGCAAATAAAATCTATTGATGTTTTTTTACTAAATGGATTAGACCTTTTAATCTAAGCAAGAACAAAAATCAGTACCGAGATAAAAAAAATCTTTCTTCCCTCCTTACAAATATTAAAAGCATTTTCTCCATCAAACATAAATTGAACGATAGTCTCTATATTTCATTGTCACTATTTTCCATGGCTTCTGATTTCAAATTTAGTTTGTCAAGAAAATATACAAATGAAATACATGAGCAATCGTGTATACTTGTGTACACTACATATAATATGATGTGATTATACATTCATATGATTGACACATTCATAACTGCCCTCTGAGGGAATCCATAATTATTATGCGGCCCGCGATGAAAATGAGTTTGACTGTTCATTGATGTGAATAGATATTGAGTGTGTAAGGCTGTTTGTGATTGGCGCTCCATTCCAGGGTGTGCCTGACCCTAATGAGAACAAACACCATATAAAATCGATAAATAAATGAATGTCCGTCTGAACGTATCAATGGAAATGGAGCATTGCTAATTCTGTATTTACCATTTAAACTGCACGGCTGCACATAAAATTTTATTTTATTTTTTTTTAAACTCACAAGTCAATCTTCCAATTTCAACATATATAGACTAATCTAGATCACAAAGTGAGCAACAAAACCCAAGAACAATATCTATTCTTGATCATTTTAAATTGAACACAATTGTGGAGTCGGTTATTTGGACTTTTATGTTGACAGAAATCAACTCATTTCCTGTATTTTCCCCGTCTTGGGTTTGTCTTGACAGCCCCGGAGGCATCCATTCATTTCAAGCCGAGCTCACTCAGGGGGGCCTCCAAGCGGCCAGTGTGAGGATTACAACGGTTGTTAACAAAACTGCTGAAAAGCATGATGTCATTTTAAACTGAAAATACTGGAGGGGAGCGGGCCTCTGCCAAGGTCCATGTATTACACACTCATTTGCAAAAATGATGGCGGCAGTGATGACCTTTTTTGTAACTAGGCACTTTTAGCATAGTTATTTGCATAATGCTGAAGGTGATTGTTGATTCTCTGTTGATTCCTTATGGAGTCTTGTACTCTTTTGAGAACGAAAACAGGACTCCCTTGCATAAAGTGACACTTTTATGAACGTTGTTCTAAAACAAAACAAAAAAACAAAACAAAAACAGCCTCCACATTTTGGTCAGGCAAAAAAAGTCCAATTTGGAGAACAGAGGGATGATTTCAAAAAGGTTGCTGTTCTCATGTTCTCTCCCTTTATTTCTAATCTTCTTTTATAATTTGTAGTTTGAATGCACAATCTTTGTTTTTGTCTGGACAATGTTGAATTTGTTTTTGTTCTTCGGTCTCCAGTTCGCCTCAAACATTTGTCTTTTTTTTTTTTTTTTTTTAATAACGGCGAAAAACAAAATCTTCCTGCCTGTTTCTGCATGGCAAAATGTGCCTGTTTTTATGTGAGCGCCTTCATGTGAGAACAGTTACACCGAGAGGCTATAAGACTGAGCGTCAAATAAAAGCGTCCGTATAAGACACCTTAAAGGACGAGGGGATATGCCTCGTCTTGTTTTTTCTATTGTGGTCCACTCGGAGCCATACTGCTGCGGGTCTCCTTCACAATGCGGGGTCCCCTCAGGGCAGAGCGCCACTGGCTGTCTTGTCGCTTCACATTAGCGTCTACGCAGAGAACGTCGGCCCCGCAGGGGGACTTCGACACACTTGCCATGAAAGAAGAGCTGTGGACACACACACCCATACATCATACTGTAGTACAAACGAATACACTAATGCACATTTTGAGTAGGAAGTGAGGAGGTGGTGGCCAAACTGGGTAAAATGGGAACTCAAGAAGAGGCTCTATCAAGTTTTCTAATAGAACTATGACAGTGACCTTGCTTTAGCCTCTCTAGTTGGGCTGCAGGAACCACTAGCACACATTCACAAAACATGCGCTCGTAACATATGCAGTTGTGGAGGAGCGAGCAGCCACTCATGCAGTCACGTGCTTGGTGTGCGGTAAAGAATTGTCCATCTTTACAGTCTATGTAGCGTCCTCGAAAATATCAAATATACAAAGTGACTAGAAAAAAAGGCGGCACGGTGGGTGACTGGTTAGAGCGTCAGCCTCACAGTTCTGAAGACCCGGGTTCAATCCCCGGTCCCGCCTGTGTGGAGTTTGCATGTTCTCCATGTGCCTCCGTGGGTTTTCTCCGGGCACTCCGATTTCTTCCCACATCCCAAAAACATACATTAATTGGAGACTCTAAATTGCCCGTAGGTGTGAATGTGAGTACGAATGGTTGTTTGTTTGTATGTGTCCTGTGATTGGCTGGCAACCAGTTCAGGGTATAGCCCGCCTCCTGCCCGATGACAGCTGGGATAGGCTCCAGCATGCCCGCGAGCCTAGTAAGGAGAAGCGGATCAGAAAATGGATGGATGGATGGACTAGAAAAAAAGTCTACACACCCCTGTTCAAATGTTTTGTGATATAAAAAAAAAGAGACAAAGGTAAATCATTTCAAAACTGTTTTTCATTACATTGGGACCTATAACCTGTCCTATAGTCATAAAAAAACTGAGAAGGGCTGAAAAACTAAACAACTTCGGTAATGTTGTTGCAATAGTGTAAACACCCTCTAATAACTGGGACAAAGGCTGTGTTCAGAATGAATCAATTCAATTCAAACTTATGTTAAATGGGAGTCATCACACACCTGTCACTAATTAACCCCAAATAAAGTGTGGGTGTTCTAGTAGGCTTTTCCTGACATTGTTTTGCTTTCGAGCAGAAGCCTGAAGGTTATGTGCTAACACTGACTGCTATTTGGAACTGTTCATAATTCCCTCCACCTTGACTAAGGCCTCAGTTCTACTTGAAGAAAAACAGCCCCAAAGCATGATTTGCCATCACCATGCTTAACTGTAGATGGGCCGCTATTTTGGTGATGAGCAGTGTTGTGTTTGCTAAAACATACCTTTTGGAGTCAAGGCTAAAAAGTTCAACCTTTGGTTCCATCAGACCACAATAACATCTTCCAAATGCATAGGAAAATGTGTTCTTGTGCAATAAAAAAAAATAAATCAATAAAAAAAAGTCTGCTTGGTGGGTGGAAGGAATTATGAACTGTTCCAAGTGTAGGTGCATTCAGGCTTCAGCTTGAAGGCAAAAACAAATGGTCAGGAAAAGCCTACTAGAACATTTGAACTTTATTTGGGGTAATCATAGGCACTTTAATGGTGACTCAGGTGAGTTTGAATGTGATTGTTTAATTCAGAACACGGCCATCATCCTCCAGTTATAAGAGGGTGTGCACACTTTTGCAACCACATTATCTCAGTTGTTTATTTTTACTCCCTCGCTCAAAAAGATCGAATTATATTTTAGTTGAGTTGTACAGGTCATAGGTCACATTAGTGGTGGGGGGAAAAAAAGTTTTCAAATGATTTATCTTGGTCTTAATTTTTTATGTCACAAAAACCTGGCATTTGAACAGATTAGAATTCCCTGCTGGTCCACTATTCAAACTCGTCACGCTGCTCATTTGTAGCGTGTGAGCTCCCAGTATGATCAAAACCCTCATTTTCAAGGTGATTTCACATAAATATCCTAAGGTTACTTTAAGGAACTGGAACAAGGTCCTCCCAGGCCCGAATGGACGCGGGTAAAGGAAGGGCAGCGCGGATCGGCGGCATCATACAGCGGCATAATATGGGTGTGTGTGATGAAATGGGATGTGAAATGTTCCCTCGCTCGGGCCGCAGAGCTGTAAAACATTTATCAAGCTGAGTTAGGAGGTGGGACCTTCCACCATGCACAGAGTGCACGAAGAAGGAGGGGGTGAATGAGAGTTGCTTTTAAGATTGTTTCCATTATATATTGTATTGAGCTGCAACTTCCCACAAGGCAAAAGAAGACCTAAAAAAAATTGTTTAAAATAATTGAAAATAACACTTTATCCTTGGTCAAACTCAAGCACTTTGCAAGATCAGCACTTTACAGTTCGGGTAAAATATGTTTACATGGGTCTATGCATAAACTTCAAGTCATTATATTTTATTGTATTACAATGTGAACATTTGATTTCAGCACAAAAGCATTGCGTTATGTTGTAAGCAAAAATTTCCGTTTAATTAACATAAGTTAAACCCACATTGATACACAATTTTGCATCTTGAGTACTGTAATTTTGTTAAGGAGAAACACTTAAAAGAAACCTTTACTCTGTTACTTTGCGGTGCATTCTGCTCGCTACATGTATTTATATCTATCTATTCTTGCTTGGGGGATCTTTTTGTTCTGGTTTGTGACCGCAGACCATTTCTTGTGGCTGATTTTGCCTAAATTTCATGTTCTTTTATACAGATCGAATTGATTAGTTTTAGTGAAAGTGATATTGTTGGTCAATTTGCACATTCCTATTTTTAATAGGCGGCACGGTGGACGACACTTTCTTGAGTAATTATTTGGAGGACTACTTTTTATTTATACTTGCGTCATATTGATTCAAGAGAGAACACTCTTGAAAAAGAGGCAGCAGTCTCAGTGGGGTTTAATTTCTGGTTAAATACGGATATCGATGGTTTGGTTATTGTCACTGTTACAGTAACAATGAAAATCCATTTGGGATCGCTTCATACGTGGCACTGAAGTAAATGTTTTATTTAAAAAAAAAGCATGAGTGAACTACAAAAAACACACAGCTATGCACAAGGAAATTATTATTAAGTTGGAGGATGTCTATTGTAAGAACATTAGCAGAAATGCCAGAAAAGAATGTCAATGGGAACAAGTGAAATGTGAAAAGTAGCCTTCGTGTTAAAAGTCTGATGTTAATTCCAAATAATTTCCATCGCAGGTGTTCCTGTGGAAAATGCCTGGTGGAGTGCTTCTGTTGCCAGGAGTTGTGAATTCGTGGATACTGAACCGCGAATGTGCGGGGGTTCACTGACTATTGTAAACGTGTGTTTCACCCTAAAACCGCAAGATGGCGCCTCTTTCCCATCCGTAAATTGACAATCCTCGCGACACACTCATTAGATTTGTCCCCCCCCACCCACTGTATAAGTATGCATTCGTTGCTATTTGTCATACCTTCTTTGTCGAGTTAAACACTTTTGAAATAGTCTTGCAGCCCATCACCATGACAAATAGATCATTTCCTCCGATGGGACAATTTCAAATATACAAGCGAGGCGTTTTTTTTTTTTCGTGTGTGCCTTTAGAAAGACAAGAAATAGGAAGACAAGTTGACGCCTCCAATTACGATCTTCGCCTCCGGGTATTCCGCTCCAGCAACAGCGGCCCCTCCTCCTGCACCGTCCCCGCTCACCGCCGTCGTCTCCCCGCCAGTCACCCCGGCTGAGACCGGCCCGAGAAGCCAACGGAAACAACAGCTCAGCGCGACGCTTTCGCGTTTTGTGTTTGAGGGGGGGGGGGAAGCAAAGCAAAAAAAAAAAACAACTCGCTGGAGGAGAAGACATGAGACTGAGTTAGCTGGGGATATTCCATCTCGTTTGAGCGGCTTTTCCAAGTGCTTCTGTCCCGGCTCAGAGTTGGTCAGTGCGGGCACGATGGGCTTCTGCAGCGGCCGGTGCACGCTCATTTTTATTTGCACTTTACAGTTGGTAAGTGGACGTTATTTAGTGTTTTCGGTGTATTAACAGGGCGACATGACGGTTTCTGGCTTTTAGAATGAATTTGAATGTTACCTCAGAAAGCACCTTTATTAATGTTTAACCTCTTGCGCGTGTGAGATGGCAAGCAAACTTAATTATAATTATTAACTCAATTATAACATATGAGAGAATAATTAGAAACAGATATGCGAGCAGATTTTCTTACTTGGCATTTACCAGTGACTTTATTGATATTTGTTTTTATGGTTATTTATATATAGTTTACCATACTGTGATGTGTTGTCAAGTCAATTAGATTTCTATAACGCCGATTCAGAAACAAGACGTTATCTCAAGGCACTTGAGCAGGTCAACACTCCTCGTAGATTTACAAAAACCGATTGCAGGAAAGGAACCCCCCCCCCCCTCCCCCCAGGAAAGAAACATTGAGGGAAACGCCCACTCGAGGGGAAGTGGCTAGACCGGAGAACAATAGGCACAACAACAGCAGTATCAACAATTGTAATAATCCTATGATGACAAAGAAGTTGTGAGAGAAGCAGTGCTGTTGGTGTTGATTTCTTTTATGATTCAGGTTGACATGATTTGAGGTTGGGAGGGTGTTTTTTTTTTTTTTTTTTGCTGTTGAGCCATCACTTGCTGTCACCTCTGAACTAAATAAAGTAGGGAAGTGCTGTAGGAGAGATGAATAGAAAAAGTTGCATTTTCCTTTGCATGCATTGTCTTGCCTTCCCAACCCCCCCCCCCCCCCCCCCCCCCCCCCCCGGAAATAAACCCAAAATAATGTGTAAATGCCCAGTCGAACGCAAGCATTTCAGCAGCTGTTTATTCAGGTGTTATTCACGGCTGTATTCAAATCGAGCTTTTCCATACCACAGCCTCCTCAAGTGCACATTTTAATAGCAGGTGGTATTCAACCTATTTTCTTCACTTGCGAGGTGAGTTGTTTTTGCTTCACATGCAGCCATCCAGCCTGTTTCCTTCTTCCTCTGCGTCACACAGCACAAGTTGGCACATTAAGACTGAATGAGCTGTTAAGAGGAAACCTTGTTTAACCGTGTGCATGTGTGACACTCGTCTTTGCGATCTTTAGATTTGTTTAGACCGTCATTGGAGAGTCTGTTGGGGGGCGGGGTGTAAAATTATGATATTGCCTCTCTCCTGGATAGCACACGCACAATCATTACGACAAAAACTATGAAGCAACCTTTAGGGGGACACCTATTCCCTCTCCTAACCTCCTCTCAGACATCAGTCCTTATTAGAGAGAAGGACCATTTGTTAAGAGGTTTATAAAGCTGTCAGCGAGCTGCCTAAAGTCCCTGAAGTCTCCAGGAAACGGCTTTATTTTCCCCAAGGCACTGGATGAACTGACGCTTCCTATCTGCAGAAACACACATGTGCACGCTTGCAGATTTCTGATGAGTTTAAACTGGGTTGCGTTAAACCTTGAATGACCTTTCAAAAGGTAAGCAGGTTGAATATGTGCGTGTGCGCTTGCATGACTGTACATGCAAGTATGGGGCCCCGATCTTCCCCTGAGGAAACCTATGCATTGACAATGAGCCAGCAGGGTGAAGTAACATTAACAAAACGACATAGTCGGCCGCTCAGATGTAAAAATAGCTCCTCCGAAGCACCTCTTGTGCTAATTATCTGGGCTGAGAGCTTTGATCAAAGCTGTTTTGCCATCTCGGCCATCGCCTAATTGAATTGTGCAGCGCTTTTATTCATCAGCGGGCCTTAGCGTAGGGACCCTACGCTCGGTGACGGAAGGTAGTGGATAATGAGGTTGGTGTATTGATCGAATTGTCCCCGTTCCCTCCTCATTCGGCAGCCAAACTATTCCAGACAGCAGGCCTGGGCGGTTGTCAGAACCGCGATCAACCCCAGAGAGTGGCCAGTGCCGGCAGGAAGCTTGGGCCGCTTAATGAGCTGTTTGTACTCAGAGGAGCTGGTTTTATCTTAGCTGTTGACCTTAAGATGACCTGGCATGGAAGCGCTGGACATATAGTATTAGGGACCCAATGTAGATTCATTGCAATATGAATGTCAGTGAGTAGCCATGAGATTGGATGAGTGGAGATTATGGTCAGTCAAGGATGACTGATGACGGTGCCCTTTGCATTGGTCCAGGTTGGTTTTCAGTAATGTGCTGTAAACTCATACATAATCACCCAGAACCATGGTGGTCGGCTCAGAACATGGAACCACAAAATACCAGGATGAATGCTCAGATATAGCGCTGCAGGTGCCTCGGAGAAACACCCGCAGACTTGTAAGACGGTGCTATCCGAACATCTGTTAGTGCCTTAAAAAGTTGAGTGTGAAGATAACAGTCTTGGTATAAGGAGAGGAAATGCTGCACATCTTCCATGAGTGAAATGTAAAAAGAGCTGCAAGGCATATTATTTGATCTCTCTCGAGCAGTCGGCAGCCTGAGAAACTGTTCATTGTCAGACTGTCCACTTTTCCTAAATTTATGGTGATGTACAGCAGCTACCAAATAAACTAACTTTGTAGTGAGAGCCTCCGAGAGGGTTCAGCTGAAGTGCATCGAAGAAAGTTTTTTTCTGAGTGAAGCAGATCCTGAATAGCATTGTCTCTAAACGCTAGCCGTGATCCTTTGGCATGTTGTCATCTCCCACACATTACAAGGGATTTAGGCTGAGTTTACCACCACCCCAGTGTGCTTCGACTACTAATTCTCGTGCTCAATAGAACGTTCATAATTGTCGTTGAATATTCATCAGGAATTTTGGATGTCGGTCAACATTTTGTCCCTCCACCCGCTCTATATGTATGCAAGTGTGCTGGCAATCACACTCATACATTAATCTGCCCATTGATAGCTTGTTGATATCAATGCATTAGATTGCTGTAATTAAGATTAAGGAAATTGCATGGTTACAAAATGGCCAATTCTTTCACGCTTATCGACCAGGGTGTTAGACTTAAAACTACTACTCAGCCCAAATTGCCAAACCGGGTGTCTTGTTAAATAGCAGATGTGTTTTTTAATGTAGTTTAATGTTTGGTCAATGATCATGGACTGCATTACCTTGGCACAGTCAATTGGGATTTAGTAAGCAGGTCATTGGAAATGAGAAGGTAATTGGTTCACTCACCATTAAGTTTACACAGTGCCTCTCTGGACAGTGATTCATGGCGTTCTGTATAGTATAATTAATATTTTGTTCCCACTATATTCACTTCAGCTGTTGGCAGTTACCACACAGCAGGCATATTGAAATGATCCAAGCAGATGTAAAATGTGTTGTGGGTGTTAGACCCAGCCTGCCATTCAGAGAATCCCTTCAAACTAGAACGCCAGCGGATCTAGTATATTGTATGTGGCAGAATATTCTGAAGATTCTGAGCCTATTTCTGGTTAAGTAGATGTGAATGAGGCTAAGGCTTTCCAGTGTGCGAAGAACACTTTCTATTTTCATTGTTTTTTTTTTTTTTTTTTTTTAGTATGATTGCTTTACACTGTAACTACTCAATAGATTTCCATGGAACTTTGTGGAGTGGTAAGCGCCAAGAAAGAAGCCATTACCGGAGCTTGAAGGAATTTAATATTCCAACATTTTCCTTCATTTCTCAGTTAATTGTATGTGAATTATGATGACAGAATGTACTATACATGTGCAGAAGTATAATCTGATGTTGGTCCTGATTGTTCTGTGTTCTCCCGAGGGACATTTTAATGTACATATTTATTACCAATCTGAACCCAATGGACAGCTCTGAAATGAGCTTCATATAAAAACAGAAAAGTAGAATGTGTCTTGCCTCTCATTTGAATGGCAATAGAATATGATATGTAATCATAGATGATTCACCAGCCAAATAGGATTAAGGCCTCTTGGCCCGGTCTTTCCCCGAATCTAAGGCTACATTTACACTATGTTCGCTGAGGCCACGACAGCCCCATTTGCCCGAATTGTAGTGTAACTGAGATATCGGCCATTCTTTTCCTCGTATTCAAGTCTTGCTAAGCATTCCCGCGTTCAATCAACGTATTCGTGATGGGGCTGCAATGTCCCAGAGGCCCAATGGTGCACTGCAGTTCAGCTCACAGTTTATGAGAGCCTGTACAGTCCCTCCTGGTCTGTCTTGTTTGCCACGCTGTGTCACGGCTTTCTTAGGCTATAACGTTTGCAGCTTTGGAGCGTGTTTGTTATCCCAGCTGAGTAGAATGAAGCTTCGGGATCGGGGGTCACTCTCTCTGTGATAATTTATGATATAAATTTTTGTGAAGGAACTGTTCATTTTGCTAGAGGATCACTTCTACAACATGTCTGGAATGTCCAATCACTGGTGAGCAACTTTTGCAGAACAGAAATGTTACAGAACGTCCATATTTTGTTACGGAAGTCACTGAATGCTGACTCGTTACGGCCATAACACGGAGTGTTCCGGATATTGTGCGAGGGGAAAAAATCTAGCGTCCGACATTAGGCGCTGTGCAGATATTGCATAAATGAATTCAATCAAATAAAAACTATATTGTTTAAAAAATAAAAAAAAAAGACCAGGTAAAAAACACTGCTTGGGAGCACATTATTTTATTACGCCCCCACTCCCCGGCTGCCAAACCGCAGAGGCAAAAGTTCTCTTAGCTCTGGTATCAGCACATTGTAAGTCACTAATCATCGCCTCAATGGTCACGAATAAACTCCACTTCTTGCCATGTATCGTTTACGTTATCACGAAGGGAGGGCGAGGAGTGGGTAGGAAAAGACGGAAAAACCTGATGCTAATTGCTAAGTGTCATGAAGTCACAAAACACCGAAATAAGTGAGTGATGCAGTACACCTGTCACATTGGTCTGGCTGGATCCGTGTTAAGGTAGAGAGTAACCAAGTTTGAACAACAAAATAACAAGCCAATTAATACACGTCTGGGAATATAAATGTAATTTGCGGTTTCGGAAGATGCTCTCTAAATTGGAAATGAATTAATACGTCACTGGAGCCATCATCTGAGAACAGGGTCAGGACATAAGAAAAGTTTAACTTTATTAGTTCCACAATGAAGACATTTCCATCATTTCAGGAGCAATTTTGGATATAGGAAATATAAATATAAAATATACATTGCATTCAAGAGAAGATACAAGTACATTCAGAAAACAGAAATCTGAACTATTGTCCATGCATATACTATCCAATTCAGTCTATAAACAATGTTGTTTGTTTGTTTGTTCGCAAAACAGAGTGTTTTAACCGATTTTTGCGTTATGATTAATCGGATTTAGACTTTTCTTTTAATGTTTTTTTTTATTTTTTTAACCAAGGTTGAAAACAGAATTGGTAAATGCAAATTAATCCATACACACAGATGTTTTTGACGATGACACGTCAAAATCTCATATGTCGATTCCGGCTGCAACTGCGTCCGCCATTACTAGGTTGATGCAACAAAAACAATAAAATATATATTGAAGTCATAATTTATAAAAAATGAAAATTAGAGTAATGATTATGTTGTGCAATTGAACAGTATGCAGAATTGTTTTTATACTATTACATAATATGCTGCAACAACTGTTCCGCTGTAATGTTCTTGACCAAATTTTGAAAATACGGAACTTCAGACAAATTTGGACAAATTGTTCTGCAAGTGAATTTCTATAGGTTGGCACCAGGTTGGTGACCCCTACTCTATACAGTATGTGCTCTGTTATTGGCTGGCAACCAGTCCAGGGTGTAGTACACCTTTTGCCTGAAGTCAACATGGATAGACTCCAGCGCCCTGCGACCCTAGTCAGGTTAGTTAAACAGTATAAAATGGTTGACTGGATCTGAGTCTAACCATTTATCTGTCATATTCTCTGTGGTGAGTTTTTAATCCAGCTTCGTGCTAAAACGGGTTGTACAGAACAGTGTGTGTCTGATTCAATGCTCCCATGCGCTGTTTATCAGACCCCCGGTGTTCTGTTCTGAGTGGTCTTGACCCAGGCCATGTTGATTGCGATACCTTTACATCTTCATCATCCACTTCACTAAAAGGTCCTGCCATTACAACACCAGCGCCACCAAACAATGTTGATTAAACACCATCTTAACCAAGGTTACCGCACAAGAAATCACGCGCAGACTTGTGAGCCACCCCCAACCCCAATCCCCCTGATGTGCCATCATTTTACTTGAGAGTCTAATGTAACCCGAGTGTGAGACACTGCTTGAATATGTAATGAATGTTCATGCTTGAGCCCCAACATATACTGTCGCCTCTGTTAAAACGCCACATGCTCTGTACACCCCCACCCCCTCTTTCCTGTCTTTTCCCATTTTCTCTCCCTGTTGGATCCCAGGTTTGAATATGTTTGAATTATTGATTACAATGTGATCTATCAGGATAGCGAGATACTCTATAAAGATTATGGGTGGATACAAATACAAAGTTCTATCTATCTATCTATCTATCTATCTATCTATCTATCTATCTATCTATCTATCTATCTATCTATCTATCTATCTATCTATCTATCTACTGTATCTCTCTCTCTCTCTCTGTCCTCATCTAGACTTAATAATAATAATTCTAATGAATGAATGTGTGTTCTTGGGATATACCATCCCTGTGTCCCCAGCCATATGACCATTTACCCTTTTAATGTCTTCAATTTACCACGCCATTAATTATGATGAGATAACCTTGGTCTGGGAAATCTAGTGTGCGCCCGTCCAAGCACAAGGTTGAATAAGTGTGTCTGTGTTTTCCACATCAATGACACCGCAATATTACTTTATAATGGAGATAAAACTAGAACTGTTTGCAAGCCCATTTCTCTCTTTCCATTTCAACGGTTGCAGCAGTGTCATTTGTTATAGGGTGGCATCACAGAAATTGCTTTGGGAGAACCGGCAACCTTGGATGACTACCTTGACAAATTCTACTCTGTTGAAGGATTGAAGAACATTCATCCACCTTCTCTCAACCAATGCCATGCTCATTATGGGGAATAAGCACTTCTCAGATGTTTTTCCTCTAATTGTCATGTGTGCTCGAACAGGCAGAATCCATATTCCATAAAAGCTGTTAAATTCCGCTGGTGGTGGATTTAAACAATCCCTGACTCACTCACCTGGAAGTTATCAGCTGCTAAGAGGTGTTTGCTTTTCTCGACTGTCGAGTCATAATAAGAATTTACTCTGTCACCAATGACACCAATGTGCAAAAGTTGCAGGGATGAGGAACCCAAATCAAGAAAAGTACAAAAGAGATCATTTCCTGTAGCTTTGGCCGCTAAGACCATATTTCAAACGGCGAGAAGTAAAGTGCTTTATGATGACTGTCTGCCTCTTAATCCCTGTATCAGCTTTGTGTGAGACCAGCCACCGCCTCGGGCTCGCTATCTGTCAATCAAGTTCTCTGTGTGTCCAATAGAAGCCACACATACAGATTGGTGCTGTTAGTTGAGCAGGCTGGCCCTGCAGTATGTAATGGACTTTATCCATGCGTGAAAAATTGGAGTGAATTGTGATAAATACTTTACTGCCTGCTGAGAGCAGACGAGTAAAGGCAAGCTCGGGCAAAGAGATATCTGACCTGTGATTCATTACTTGTCTCAGTTATTGTCTTTCTCTTCACTTCAATTTGGAATATAACAGCTGTTATGATTTGGCTCAGAAATGCATCTGGTTAATTGTTTGGCATTTACTCGGATATATGATTAGCCAAGTAGGCTGTCCTCTTAAAAATGTGTTAAAACTAAATTGTTGTGCTTTCAGCCATTTTTAGGCTTAGTGAGAATGCCGAGATTGAGCACTAATTACAGCAAAAAAAAAAAATGTCTCCCCTGTCCCACTTGAAAAAAGTGGTTCACTACTGACCTGCGCTCACGTGAAGTTTTTGAGCCATTTTGAGATTACATATTGGAGCATAGCTTCACCGTTAAAGTCAAATTGCTTTGATTGGCAACTGGTAAACTACTGTCTTGATATGAATCAAACTGAACGTAAGGGAATAAATATGTTGTAGTAAAAGCTGTTGACCTCTCGGGTGGAGGTCTGTGCTTCCTTGGTACGTTTGTATTTTGAAAGATAAAAATACAGTTTTGAGGAAATTAGTTGATTGTTCTCATAAAAAGACTTGAGTTACTTCATCATTTGGAGATTTTGGTGGAGATGTTCATTTATTTGTTCAATTATACAGGCTCATAAGTCACTAAACACTTCCTTTTTTTCTATATTGCTTCAGCTATCATTCAGACATATTTGAGGCCATCATCATTTGATAGTTTTGTCATGGATGTGTGTTCCGGTTGTTGTCTTCCCCCTGTCGCATACACACCTGCTCCTGAGAGCATCTTCACCACCTGTGCCTCGTTCACCCGAATTACCCCTTGCATTCAACCTCGTGCCTCATTCTTTCCAGTCGCCCGTTCGTTGTACCTTGTCGTCTCATTCCAGCATTCCTTGTTTCCATGTCACAGACCCACAGTAAGACTAGACCCTGTTCCGATTATTGACTTAGCCTTTTTGCCTCACGTTTTTTGGATACTGTTGCCTTTTTTGGATTGCCTGCCTGTGAACTGACCTCTGCTCGTTGATTAAACCTCTCTTTTTTAAACTGTCCATTTGTTTTGGAGTTGAGCATTTTTGGGTTCTACCCTCTGTTCTGTTCATGACAGAACGAACTAGCCATAACATGTACCCTGCAGACTCAGACCCGGTGCGCAAAGCCCTTCAAGCGCAGGGTCAACGCCTCTCGAAGCAGGATGAGCAGCTTGCTGCCCTCCACCTTCATCTAGCAAGACTATCAGAACATCAGGACAATATGATGAGACAGGTGGCCTCACAGTTTGAAGTTCTTATGAAAATGATGCAGAAGAAGGAACCAGTTGGCATAACACCCGATACCGCCACGGTACCAAAGTTTCCATGTGAAGCAGTTACCATGCAGCCACCTGCCACCTACGCTGTTGTCTGCCCACAGCTCTCTCGAGTGGAGAGGTTCTATGGAGATTCTGGGAATATTAAGCCGTTCATCACTCCTTGCGAACTCCACTTTTAGCTGCAGGCAGCTAAATAATAATAATCGCTTTCGTCATTTCCCACCTGACTGGTCGTGCGGAAGCGTGGGCTACTGCTGAATGGAGCCGCAATTCCGCCGCGTGTCATTCGTGGACTTTTTTCGTAAAGACTATGGAGCAAATTTTTCAATTTTCCACACCAGATCGTGAGGCAGCTCGCTCCCTTGTCACCTTGCACCAAGGCAAGCGCAGGGTTTCAGATTACGCAATTGAGTTTCACATTCTAGCAGCTGTGAGTCAGTGGAATAATAGGGCACTACTCGATGCATTTTTTTCAAGGACTATACCCCGCCGTCAAGGATCGTTTGGTCCCGCTAGACCTGCCGACCGACTTGGACACTCTCATCGCTCTCGCCGTAAAAATCGACAAGAGGCTTTTGGATCGCGAGCTGGACGGGCTGTGTCACCGCGCACTTGGAGGATGAGCCTCAGTGACCAGCCAAACCAAGGTAGATTCCCTGTTTCCGGTCTCAATCCACTGGATAGCATCACCACGCAACCCATGCAACCGAGCAGGTTCCGTCTCTCCCCTGAAGAACATCAACATTGGCTGAGGGAAGGGCGGTGCTTCTACTGCGGGCAGTTGGGTCATTCTGTGAGCAACTGTCACGTCAAGGTTGCCGGTGCCAATAGCAAGGGCACGGGAGCGGTGAGTCTGTATGTGGATGAATCACTGGCAGCTGGGATTATTTGCCCATCTTCATCCCCTGCGGGAGCCGGATTTTTCTTTGTGGACAAGAAGGACAAGACTCTGCGACTCTGTATCAATTACCGGGGTCTCAACAACATAACTGTGAAAAACAGGTACCCTCTTCCTCTCATCTCCACCACCTTTGAGTTCCTGGAGGGAGCCAAGGTTTTCACCAAACTAGACTTAAGAAATACATATCATCCAGTCAGGATAAGGGAGGGGGATGAATGGAAAACAGCATTCAACACACCAACGGGACATTATGAGTATTTGGTCATGCCTTTTGGACTAACTAACGCTCCAGCTGTTTTCCAGAACTTTGTCAATGATGTCTTGCGTGACATGTTGAATGTGTACGTATTTGTATATTTGGACGATATTTTGATATTCTCCCCGGATGAGGAGACTCACATCTTTCATGTCCGCTCTGTGTTCCAGCAGTTACTCCAGAATGAACTATATGTCAAGGCTGAGAACTGTGAGTTCCACAAGGCGTCCGTTTCTTTTCTGGGGTTCGTGCTGGCTCCAGGTGAAATCAAAATGGACCCTTGCACAGTTGATGCCGTGACTAATTGGCCCACTCCCACGTCACGCAAAGACGTACAAAGGTTCTTAGGGTTCGCTAATTTCTACAGAAAGTTCAATTGAAATTTCAATTCTATAGCCTCACCTTTGCATGATCCTACCTCACCACAAAGACCTTTCGTATGGAACCCGCTTTGTCAGGCAGCTTTTCAAAAACTTAAATCGAGCTTTACCTCCGCTCCCATCCTCACTTTGCCAGATCTCAAACAGCAGTTTGTGGTAGAAGTTGATGCGTCTGATGCCGGTATAGGAACAGTGCTCTCCCAGAAATGTCTCAAGGATGGTAAGTTACATCCTTGGACTTATCTCTCCAAAAAACTGACCCCAGCCGAGAGAAATTATGACATTGGTGACCGTGAACTGCTGACAGTCAAGGTGGGGAAGGGGAAGAGTCATCCACTGGGCTCACACTGGGCTCACACTAACTGGACTGTATGCCACCCGGCATTGCCAAGACTCAATCTGTGGTCAAACAGCACTTTTGGTGGCCCAATGTTAGAAGGGATGTTACCAATTATGTCAATGCCTGCAAGGTATGTGCTGCTAACAAGTCCTCTTGTAAACGTCGTTCTGGGGAGTTGCGACCCCTGCCAATACCACAACGTCATTGGTCAGACATTTCCGTAGACTTTGTGACAGGATTACCGGCCTCTAAAGGAAATACCACCATTCTCACAGTTGTGGACAGGTTCTCTAAGATGGCACACTTCATTGCACTCCCGAAATTCCCCTCAGCTAAAGACACTGCCGAGTTAATTATACACCAGGTATTCAAGTTCCATGGTTTCCCCAAGAATGTGGTATCCGATAGGGGTCCCCAATTCATTTCGCAATTTTGGAAGGAGTTTTGCAATCTCATAGGTGCTACCGTCAGTCTGTCATCTGGGTTTCACCCTGAAACCAACGGACAAACCGAGAGGCTGAACCAGGACCTGGAGACTGGGCTCAGATGTCTCGCTTCACAGGAGCCACAATCCTGGTCTCAAAAACTTGTTTGGGTCGAATTCTCTCACAATTCCCTCCCCTCTGCATCCACTGGTCTATCGCCTTTTCACGTTGTGCATGGTTACCAACCATCTCTATTTCCTGCCATAGCCTCAGAGTCCACAGTTTCAGCGGCATTGACCTTGGTGAGACGCTGCAGGAGGACCTGGGAGCGAGCCCACCAGATGCTGCTGCGCCAGGGACGGTCCTACAAGACCGCAGCTGAGTGGGTCAGCAAGTTTGTCTCTTCACGAAGCATATTCCACTCCGGGTGGAGTCCCGGAAGCTGGCTCCCAGGTTTGTTGGGCCCTTCCCCATCACAAAGATTATCAACCCTGGCACCGTGAAGCTTAGGCTCCCAAGGTCGATGCGGGTCCACCCTGCTTTTCATGTCAGCCTGCTCAAGCCCGCCCGGGAGTCCCCTCTGGTCCCACCTTCCAGGCCCCCTCCTCCCCCCCGGTTTGTGGAAGGGGGCCCTGTCTTAACTGTGAGGCGTCTGTTGTCGTCTCGTCGGAGGGGCAGGGGGTTTCAATATCTGGTGGCCTGGGAGGGCCACGGTCCTGAGGAACGTTCATGGGTGCCGTCTGCGTTTATCATGGATGATTCGCTCATTCGGGACTTCCACGTTGCGCATCCAGGGCTGTCTGGGGCTGGCCGTTAAGGGCGGGGGTTACTGTCATGGGTGTGTGTTAGGGTTGTTGTCTTCCCCCTGTCTCATACACACCTGCTCCTGAGAATATCTTCAACACCTGTGCCTCGTTCACCCTAATACCCCTTGCATTTAACCTCATGCCTCATTCTTTCTAGTCGCCAGTTCGTTGTACCTTGTCGTCGCGTTCCAGCATTACTTGTTTCCACGTCACAGACTCACAGTAAGACTAGACCCTGTTCCGATTAGCGACCTCGCCTTTTTGCCTCACGTTTTTTTGATACTGTTGCCTTTTTTGGATTGTCTGCCTGTGTACTGACCTCTGCTCGTTGATTAAACCTCTCTCTTTTTGAAACTGTCCATTTGTTTTTGAGTCATGCATTTTTGGGCCCTATCCTCTGTTCCGTTCATGACAAATTTATGCTTTGCAGTCTTTGTAAGCATATCATTTTCTCTTCCTCAACAGTAGACGTTGGAATAGCGTTGCAAAATTGCTGCCTGGTAAAGCAAAGCAAATTTATTCATAGAGCGCATTTCATACACAAAATAACTCAATGTGCTTTACATGATTAAAAGCCTTATAAAACAGATTATAAACATGTAAAACAAAGAGAAAAATATAAAAACAGCATACAGTGCAAGAAAAATCATTTAAAAGTGGAAATGCTCTAAAAAGCATGAGAAAAGTGTTTTTAACCTGGACTTGGGGCTGACCTCACTTCTGTTGGCAACTTATTCCTTTTGTGTGCAGCATAATAGCTAAATGGTGCTTAACAATGTTTGCTTTGATCTCTGTGCACCACTATTTGACCTGAGTCTGTAGATCTCAGAGCCCTACTGGGTTTATATTCTATTAGCATTTCTTTCATGTATTCAGGACCTAAACCATTCAGTGATTTATAAGCCAGTAACAAAACTTTAAAATCTATTCTAAAGCTGCCTGGGAGCCAGTGTAGAGACTTAAGAATTGGAGTAATATGTTCTCACCTCTTTGTTCTGGTAAGAAACCCAGCGGCAGCATTCTTAATGTTTAATGCTCTTTTGGGGGAGTCCAGTCAAATGGCAAGAATACTTTCTGTCCCTGACTGCAGTTCAATGCCAGTTTGAGAAGCTTCATGGTCACCACATTGCTCCAAGGCGTAGTGCAATTCACGATTCAGGTTGTTGAGCACTATAATCTTCCACATGAATCCCTTGAACCGCCTGATGTTGGTACAGGTGAAGCTTTATCACTCGTCCGCTCAATCGAGCTTTTGTTGACGTTGCGATCCTGTGCTTGTCTTTCCCTGGCTTTGCATGAACGCATGCAAGACTGATATTTTCATTAGTGTTGTTAGTAGCAGGCCTTCCACTGCCTGGTTTGTCAAGAACAGATCGTGTTTCAAAAAACTTGGATTGTGTAAATTGCACTTTGTGTTGGATAATTGTGCTGCAGAAAAACCTCTTGCCAGGTTGCGATTTTGAAACGCTGTTCCAATGTCAATTGGCAAGCCATGAACAAGGGAATGATATGCTTCCCAAAACGGCAAAGATAAGCTGTCATTGATCATGGCCTCACGTCTGTTCAAATGATACTTGAAACAAAATATAAAAAGGAAGTGTAGAGTGACTTTTGGTACACTCTGTTTTCACCTTAGAAAACTATCTAAATGATGATCCAACAATCCTTACAAGAGATCAAATCATTTGGATTAAGTCTTCAATGCATCCTCAAAGTTGGTCACAAGTAGTATGGGAGATGAGGAGAGCGACACCGGATCAGCAGTAGATTCCCCGTTATTTTGAAGTACACTATTCATTGGAGGAATGCAATGTCTTGGTAACGGTTCTCCACATAAATTCCCCAAACAAAAACACGCAGAACTTGCCACCGTCCAGGGAGACATTTGTGTAAGATCAGGCGATCAGTGGGAGGCTTTTACAGGCCACTATGTTGCCAGCTTACTGCTCCTGGAAGAGTGTTGGTGATCAAATTCCACCCCACTCTCCAGTAATCTGCTTCCTCGGAGATGTGGAGTAATTTAGCTATATGGGTTTGAATGATGTGTGTGTGTGTGCGCGCGTGTGGGTGTGTGTGATCTTTCTCTCCCCAAGATTGATTGCTGTCATCTCGATGGGCTATTGAGTTAGTGGCGAATTGAGCGGCTTACTACTGCATTGAGAGGATTTGCCACGCATGCACACCTCTCTCATGCCTGTACACTTCCATAATGTCATACCCACTCAAATCTTTTTACATTTATCCAGCCAAACAGACGAAAAGCTGTTTACAGATTCTGTGCCATTGGATATTTTCCTTTTTTTTTTTTTTGTTGTTGAGGGGGGGGGGGGGATTAGCGTTGCAACAACTTTCACTATCTCCAACATAAGGATAACGAGAGCTTTTTGTCATTTTTACATTGTCATGCGCATCTTTGTTTTAAATGAAACCACTTTCTCTGCACGGGAAATTTTTGGGGGGAATGTGCATAAAGTCAAACTTTACAGCATGACTTGACAAAATGCCAGCATGTTTGCGTAGAGTATGAAAAGTATGTGAACATTCAAGCCTCAAGCTCTCCTTGAAGACTGGACGACATTACACATTTTTTTTCCTCTTTTTGTTGTTTTTTTTCACCACATTACATTGCCGCAATCATTGTCGTTGTTTTCGCCATGGTAACGGTTGTATCCGGTAGCGTTTACACGTTTTCCGGTCCTGCCTCCCCCGACATTGTTTGACGTGGCCCAGTCAGCGATTGTAAAAGATGGGACACGGTAATATCGAAATACACGCCAATTTTATGGGAGAAGTGTGACGTAGTGCCATCGTGATTGACCAGATTTGTCTTGTCATCTGATGCAGGCATTAGGCAGGCCTCTTCTTCATCCAGGCGATAGACAGAATTTATTAGGAAAGATGGCACTCTGTCATCCTTTGTTAACCTTTACCTCTATGGGTTGTTGCGCTTTGTCCGTTTCATACTTCTTTTTTTAACATTTTCCCCACACATTTGAATTGTAATCCCTCCATTTTGCTCCTGTCACCAGAGTGGAAGGTGCTATGGGTGAGCAGTTTCACGGTTTTCATTTTCATTGGAGGTCACTTACTTCACCCAGTGTCACTTCCCGCTGTATCTGTGGAGTTATTGCCCTCGCTTTCTACGCGAAGGACTGTTCACTCTTAATTATCTACACTCTATTTTCCTGTCTGTCATAAGGGCTCATCGGGTGCCTGGTAACATTTCCATTTCATTAGGAGGGGCAGGCTCAATTGGGTACAAAATGTGTGTGTGCGTGCTTCTCGTGTGGTGGTGCAGATTGGGGCAGAGTTCTCTCTCGCTCCTCATCCATCTTCAAGCGTGTGGCTGAAAATGACATGTCAAACACAGAAAGCGAAATGTGTCGTCGCTTCAGGCTCTCACACAAACATAAACACACGCATGTGGACGTGCACACAAATTGGCAATGCAGTGCAATTAAAACAGGAATGGAATCCCAATTAAGTAGTTTCTGTTCTTTACCTGCATCTTTCCTCAAATGCCAGTTCTGTGGCTGCAAATAGCAACTCAGCTGCCCTGGGACCTCTAATTGGTTTTTTTTATGGCCCCAATGAGATTCAGTAAATGTTAGGGAAAGTGAAAAAATTATTTGAATGATTCAATGTTCTTAATATAAAAAGCCCTGACAACAAATAATGTCCAAATGGTGTATGTACTCTGGGACCGTTGGATGTTTTGGTCTCGTAGTGGATTCAGCTTGCTTGCAACACAGCACACAGTTTGTCCATGTGAACACAGTGTTGGCCAACGCAGTTTAATAAATGCCCAAGCTCCCTGCAGAGGTATTTTTGTGGATGGTCCTCACCTCTAAATATTCTCCCTCCAAGATGCTGTTGGTAGGAAGAGGAAATTGTGAGCTTCTCTTTTAGCTCAATACATCTGCCATTGTTTATTTTATTAAACTTGCAGTCTTTGTCCTCGGGGCGCTCCCACTTGAGAGGACAACCACTCAAGCCCCATTGTCTGCCATTTGCTGTGAGCTGAATACAACTAGTTTTCAATCAATGAGACAATTACTGCATGTGTGTATGTGTTATTTGGCTGTGAACTGTGTGACTTCCAAAACCCCAAATGTTCCAGGCATTATTGTTTTTAAATATAACGTTTGTGTCTTTTCCATCTTCCTCCGCAGGTGTTGGCTCTAGAACGACAGGTCTTTGACTTCCTGGGTTACCAGTGGGCCCCAATCTTAGCCAACTTCTTCCACATCATCATCGTCATTCTCGGCCTGTTCGGCACCATCCAGTACCGGCCGCGCTACATTGTCGTGGTGAGTGGACGGAACCTGAATTCTTCAGTGTTCTTATTTCATCAGCGGGGACTTTAATTACAATCCTTATTTCCAAATGTAATCTGAATTCATCAGCATGTCAAGACAACTCGTATGATGTTTCTAACTTGGTGGAAAAAGTTGGAGGAAGGCCCTTTTCTGTTCTATTATGAATGGGCCTTAGTAACCGTAGCAAGGTCCATAACGCCATACTTTTCATGCAAGCATGCTAAATCTGTATTTTTTTTATAGGTATATTTTGATGTAAAGGCCAGGTTTCCCTATACTTTTGTCTATATTGTGTGTGCACAGACCGTCAAATGATCCGTGTCCTTCACGGTTTTTAGTGTCTCGTCACCTTGCATTAGCTAACAAGTGGCGCATGTTGTATCCTTTGCTACAAATCCTGTCCATGTTTGTGCATCTTAAATCATTGTAACTGGGGTAATCAGGTCTAATTAAAGTGGGGGTGGGGGACACGGGTGTGGGGTGGGGGGGGCTCATCAAGATTCTGGACAGTTAAGGTCACTCTTGGTTGACAAATCGTTACTGTAATAATCGTGCAATGCCTTATAGTAATGTGCTTTTACTAAATTCATTATTTGACACAGTGATGTTCATCTGAGACATTGAAGGTTTATTGTCAGCGGGAGCATAGATTCTGGCAAAATAGAATATTTGTGGAAAACAGTCAGAAGGGAGTAAATAAGTAAAGTCACTTTTATTTTTTATTTTTTTTCACACACTCAGCAGCTACTACAAACAAGCAAAAACACAGGAATGGTGTAAAGTTGGATTGGTAGAGGCTTGACAAAACACAATATTGTATGTACTGATATTACGAAAGACAAAATGAGAATTTCTTGTTTATAGAACAAAAATCTGAAAAATGATGCCTTATATAGGGAGGATTCCTACTTAAACATACAGTAGGTTTAATATCTGATGAAATCTGATGAATATTGGTTTACAGATGTGACCTGTAGAGCAATGACTAAAAAAAGTTTTATCAGCAATTCTGAGAAAATAATACGCAGGATAAAAAAGAGGATGTAGAATAGGGAGGTGAGCAAGTGAAGCAGTCTTCATGATTCAACATGTACAGTATGTTTTCACCAAAGCGCTGTTTATCTGTCTACATTTCCTCTGACACATTATTAACACAACACTCAGCATGACTCAGAGGTTTCGCCGTGTGGTAAATCTCTCTCGCTGTCAGTAAACGCAGCGCAGTACCATTCTCGAGAGTCAACAGGTTTGTGAAGGAGTCATGTTGAGAACTATAAATCATTGCGTTCCTCAAAGGCTCAGATATGCGGCAGGTAACAGTTTGCTGATACTGAATAAAACAAAAACAAGACTGCACGTATGGGATTTTTCCAGGACTATCTCCTGTCTTAATGATCACTTGATGTGCAAACATTCGGGAATGACTGTTCTATATAAAACCAGCAATCCTGTTAAAGTGGACTATCTATTGTTGTTTGTGCCTATAAAGACTAAGACGATATTGATAATTTTTTTTCCTTCAGTACACAGTTTGGGCGGCTCTGTGGGTAGCCTGGAATGTCTTCATCATCTGCTTTTACCTGGATGTAGGCGGCCTGTCCAAGGTAAGCATTGACAAATAGACCAGCCACAATATTATAACGCTATTAATGGCTTACAGTATTCGTTGCCAACGTTTCATCCCTTAAGCGACTTCTGTGTCTCTTACGGGATATGAATTGTAAAGTACAAAGACAGTTATTTTGTTTTATGTACTGTACTGTATACCCTTTCCCGACAATCGAGTTTTTATCTCACGCTGCAGGGTTGCTACAGAGTTGTCGTAAACTTTAAAGGCATAGTTGAGTGCCGTCAAATTTGTTCACCATTGAACATAATTTTTCCAACGTAAATGTGATGCACAACACCACGTGCCTGTTTTACAACCACCAAGCTGTCGGAATAAACATCAATACTTGCAGTATGTAGTAAAGACGAGATTTACAATCTCACTTAAAGCTGTAGCAGTCTTTACTTTTATCACACCTGTACTGTATTTGCAAATTGTGAGGTCTGTTTTTGTGGTTCAAACCTGCAGAGAACAACTGTTCCTGTTGCATCAAAAGAAGAAGAAAATGGCACTCTATAATATTGTACTTTATAAAAACATACAGAAATTATGCGAACAAATAAAAAAAAATCAGAAAACTAAAATTAAACACAAATATCCATTAGCCAAATAAATTCCCTTCGAAATATCTGTTAGTACAACCACTTTTCATGGAATGCAGTAAAGTGCAAGTAATTGAAATACAATAAATACAACACAGTGTTTCAACTAACATTCAAGTATGCCTCCTATTTATCTAGTAAAAGTACTACTAAGCAGAGGAAAACAAATTACAGGATTCCCTCAGTCGCGGCAAGGTAAATCTAACGGTATAAATGATAGAGGATTATATCGTACGTTCTATGTTTTATATATCTTTATATTGCACAGCATGAAGTAATGAAATAATTAAATAGAATGTAAAGAAATTAAACCCTTTTTGCCACATTTTTCTGCTTCCGGTGCACGCCTTGGCCAACTGGGGGCAGAATAGTACAGATATATGGATATACATGGAAACCCAAATTACTCTGCAGTAATATTAGGCGCTCTTCACAGAGGATAAAGAATATATGCCTCTGACTATTGTTATATTATCTCTCTTCATGTTGCTCAACCGTTTATTTTGCAACACCGATCGTATTCGTTCATGGTGTTTTTCCATCATGCGTTAGCATTAAGCTTGCAGACTTTTCCTTTCCTCACTTATCTTCGTCTCCTCTTAAGCAGTATAACCTCGCATTGATAGTACTTTTGCCTGGCTGACCACTGGGAATAATGGATTCATGCATCCAATCTCACACCAGCTCAGACATCCAAAAATGAATTTCAGAAACACCTTCCCTAGCTCTGGTGGCTCCGCCATTATGTGACAGATTCTATTTCCATGGAGCGCGTCTTGTCTACCACTTTGCTCCAATATCTGCTTGCCCCCCAATGAGTGTGTGTTTGTGTGTGCTGTATAATGAAGCTTGTTGGGGCCAGCTGCTCAAGGCTGAGGCTGGGCATTAACCCAACAGATGGAGCCAGCCTGGGCTCCCAGCCTTGCATATGGTGGCCAGGAGGAGAGTTGGCTAATGGAGCGTGGACACGCACACACACACAGACACACACACATAGACACACACACACACACACACGCAGAGCTTTCTTTGACACCCCTTACACATTTTATCATGAGGCAGAGTTGGCTAATTCAGTCAAACCTGCCTTCCACAACCTTGACAGGATGGTTTTGGGGAGTGTGTGTGCGTGTGTGTTGTATTAAGCAAGCCAGACCCTTCAAGCAGGGGGGGAGGTCATACGCCACGTGCTCCGTCACCTCCTATTGATCTCCTATCTTGTCCCCTGTGGTGCAAGACAGACTGACAGATAGGCCCCTGCTTCTCTAAACTAACCTATGACCGACACTTACCTCTTTTCTTATTTTTGGTGTAAATAATGCATGTGCGGTCAAGACATCCAACAACATTTATTCACTCGTTCTCATATTGATGTAAAGTGAAAGCATAATAGACTGATAAGTCACAGTAATAACCATAATGAGTCCTGAAGTAGGAGGGAGTGTTTTTTTTCCCCAAGCATTGGAATTGATTGTTATAGACGCTTTATGCTGAGTCATCAGATTAATTATTAAATGAACAAATGTGGAAGAAAAGCAATCTGAATCCCATCGAAAAACAAGAATTTAGCTAATATATTTTCTATTGAACCTTTGCCATTATTTAGCAAAGTGACGTGAACTTCCTCACACAATAAATTTCATGTCAGACAAAATTAGAAGCGATGAAAAACTGTCATCCAGATTGCGGACAACAGCAAGAATCAGGATCATTCTGAAATTAAAACTGTCTAAAATAAAACCTCTTGTTTACTTGATTGATCGACTGACTTGATTAAGCAGAGCTAAAATCACCTAACATGCGTGAAGGGGGGTAAAAAATGGAAGATGAATAGAAGAGAATGACGTTCAGCCTTTGAGAGCCAACTCTTGAGTTCTCAATAAAATGAAAATACATTTCTAAATTTGACACGCCACAGAGAACTGTTGTTAAAACCCTGCTAAATTTGAATGACAAAAAAAAATAAAAAATCCATTCTCAGGGTCTAGGCATAGCTAGCTCGCTAACTGCATGTCGCAAATCCGCCAGATGTCCACAGATATCAACAAAGGGATGCCGTCAAGTTCTTATATAGTGGGGGAGGGGCAACTCATGCCAGCCCCCAAAAAATCAGGAATATGAAATGATGAAAAACTATTTAATGCACTATCTCCACGAATGAGTACTACATAGTTTGGAGTCTTTGCACATGCCGTCAGAAATTATTTAGAAACAAATCTCTGAATTTGCTTTACAGGTTCTTTCTAGACAAACAGGATTTTGTCTTTTGAAATTATTTCTTCAAATTTACACAGACTAAATTTTCGACTTTGAGCAGCGTGGGAATGACCGATAAGCTCCCAGACGAGATTTATTTGTGCCTTGGGATCCATGAAGAAATAAAAAATATACTATTAATAATAAGTTGCAAGATGCCTCTTGAATATCAGCTGCAGGAGTTCTCAATCATTGAGAGCAGCCCAGGTTTGGCTACAGAAGCGGCCAAGCACAATGACTTCTGACCGTCATTAGTGTTCTCATTGTCCCTCAGTGACCTCAAGACCACCTTTAGGTAAGAGAATGAAAGAAGTGGAGCACTTAAGTCTGAATATGTGCTCAACAAGGTCTTGACGGTTACAATTTGTTGTTAAGGGCTGCATAACATACTACTGTGTACGTATGTGTGGGGTTAATAGGATGCTTCTATGGAGAATGTGGATCTATTAATAATGCATGTGTTGTCACGGTGGGGCACATGGGGGCTTAGATTGCTGTATTGGAGTATCGACTGGTATGAGCGTCTGTACGTGCGGGATTAAAGAGCTACTGTTTAGACATCGTTAGGGCGTTAAATAGCCACATTTATACAACTGGTAGATAGTTGAATTTGAATCTGTGAACTGTGAAATTGGCCCATTTGTTTATTTGCCTAATTCCACAGAGATCATCGTCTCATTGGAGGGCTATTAACGTCATTACCGTCCCAACTGCGGCGACCAAGGCCAAATACGCATATGCGCAGAAACTATGTGCAGTTAGTCCAAAAGACCACGGCCATAAACAAAGGATAAAAAAACGGGATTTCTTTTATTTTTTTTAGTAAATGTGGAGTGGCAGCAGTGTTTTTTAATTCGTTGTGATTTTAATTGGAAAATTCTGATACAGCATTGTTTTTTGTTTTTTTTTCAGCAAACTCGAATGCCAATTTCAGTTACCACCGATTCGTGATCAGCTCTGCATGTGCATGTGGGAGCATGTGCTGATTTGAACTCAGAATATACAACTCAATCGTCTTATCATTCAAAATCAATTGTGTGTCCTTGCTCTGAGAAATACAAGAAGTGCCTTTAATGTCCCCCTCAGGCAAAATTCAGTTTGCATCTATGTTTCATGGTTGGTCGCAGCGGCTCTCCAACCACCTTAATTAATTGCTAGTCCTTTGGAATTGTTAGTGGTAGTCCCCCAACTATTTGCTCTGCTATTATATACCTTGGAGCTTTATCGCTATCTCTGGAATTAAGTCGATACAATTCAAGTGTTTCTTGCAGGCCAAACCGCATCTTAGATTGTACCACACCAGGCGCAACATAACTCATTAATGGCTACGTATTATAGATCAGCCCATTGGCTCATATTTCAAACCTTATTCTAATGTTGCATTATGTTTTGCCAGTGTGTCGTGCATAGTTGTGACACAATCACTCTGACAGTTTGTGTGCACAGAGCAACAACTGCAGAAACTCTGAAAAAGTTTCCCCACAGTAGTTGGAATCAGGATCATATTTAAAATTTTAAACAAAATCTCTGCACCACGGCTGTAAATAAATAATAG
Organism: Phyllopteryx taeniolatus; assembly: GCF_024500385.1. Taxonomy (NCBI): domain Eukaryota; kingdom Metazoa; phylum Chordata; class Actinopteri; order Syngnathiformes; family Syngnathidae; genus Phyllopteryx; species Phyllopteryx taeniolatus. Next base: position 4,227,162 of record NC_084502.1, read on the forward strand.
CGCTCATATTTTTTTTTCTTTTCCAGGACAGTGACCTGCTGACATTTAACATCTCAGCCCATCACTCGTGGTGGAGTGAACACGGGCCAGGCTGTGTGAGGAGAGAGATGCCACACGCTGAAGGGGCCCACACCACTGAAAGCCATTCCTACATCACGGTCATGGGCTGCTTCATGGACTACCAGTACATCGAGGTCATCCACAGTGGAACACAAATCCTGGCTGCTGTAAGTATCAGTCTGCAGTTTCCTCAGTCACATGTGATATCACCTATTTATATGACGGTGGATAATGACTAAAGTGATGATTGACAACAATTGGTCTAATTTGATTTTAAGCATGTCTACACAAGTATATTAGACAAACTTTGACTTATGCAGATTTCAATGTAAGATACCAGTGCTATGATTTGATTACATAGTGGACTTGGTCGTTATACGTTGCTGACTTTGATTACCAGGGATGAGAATTGAAAATCTGTTCTATCCGAGAGCCGGTTCGCTGTAATTCGATTCCAAGAAATAATTATTTTGCTTGCCCGACGATTCTGCTTATCAAAGAGAACCAGCGCTTTGACCGGGACTCGGCCGCTGGTTAGGCCACTTAAAGCGCCTCGTTCTCGGCCGTGATTGAGCTCACATCATGGCGAGAATGACAGAAGTACGAGGATGAGAAAAGAATTGTATGTGTTGAGTGCAAGGCGCTCTGATATCTTGGGAGGTACGCAAAAACTGCATTAAAGGGAGAGTATGAAGTTTTCAAACTGCTAGCAAGATTTGAATGTAGGCTCACTCATTCTCCACCGCTGGCCCCTAGCGTGTTTGGGCAGAGAAACACCCCCACGTGTCTAACACAAAATGTTAATGGTTTGATGTTGTATTTTTGGGAATGTACAATCAATTAAAGATACGAGAGAGGTGATCAACTTACCTGATGACACGGTGAGAACGGTGACATCACCGTTCGTTCGTACGTTAGCAGCAGTCACCCAGCAATATGCAGCCATCCGCATATAAGACACCACAATACCCTTAATTTGAAGAGCTGTCCAATTCCTTCTTTTTAACTTTTTTTGCTAACCGGTAGTTAAATATTCCAACCAAGAAACTAAGATAGCCTACTTTTGCATGAGGCTGCTGTGTCTCCGCGAGGCTCGTGAACACGACAGTGGCAAGTATTCAGTCAGGCCCCCTGTCTCTTAAGTCTCTAATTGGCTATTGTTGTTGCGCCGTGCCCAGTTGTAAGATTATAATTAAAATTGGAGACATTGGATGAGACGGATGATTTTACGAAACATCATTTTTGATTATATTCTTCTGTTAGGTCATACAGAGAGTTTTAAGATGTAGCCAGACACGTAGAGCTCCTCAAAAGATGAATTAAAAGAAAAGGAAGAAAGCAAGTATTCTTTTGTCTTGACAAAGGGGGCTTTTTAAGGTTCCCATGAAATATTTAGTTGAGGTTCCAAGGATGATCATTTGTGTCATTTTGGTGAAAAATGCGACTCTGCTGGTAATTCATCGCTGTCTGCTCAAATTCGGCGTGTGCCCCAAGATGCCGATGATGACAGAAGATATCCTGAAGAGAAGCTGATTTTACTTGGCACAGGTGGAAGAGGGGTCATTTTCTCAATTTGAGGGTAGCAGGTTTGATCCACTCAGTCATGTCAATGTACCTTTGAGCAAGATCTGGGAACCCAATTTGATACTCATCAGCCATTTGCTGTGTGTCCCGTGTGCCACCGTCAGTGTGTGGCAACATGTAAATGTGGTTTACCTACAATATAGAAAGCATTTCTTAATGCCACCAAGTGATTAAAAAAAGTGACAATTTGAATCAGGGACAAGCTTTTAAAACTGGGTTATGGCATCATTCATTTATCACTGATGGGAATATTGTAGGCGTCACAGTTCCGCAGTTGGGAGTTTGAATCCAAGCTTTCATCCAAATGTCCTATATTATGTACTTTTATTGAATGCCTTTTTTTTCTTCCACCGTCATCCATCGATCCATCCATCCATTTTCCACCGCTTATCCGAGGTCGGGTCGCGGGGGCAGTAGCTTTAGCAGGGAAGCCCAGACTTCCCTTTCCGCAGCCACTTCATCCAGCTCTTCCGGGGGAATCCCGAGGCGTTCCCAGGCCAGCGGTAGGATGTAGTCTCTCCAGCGTGTCCTGGGTCGTCCCCGGGGTCTCCTCCCGATGGGACGTGCCCGGAACACCTCACCAGGGAGGTGTCCGGGAGGCATCCGAATCAGATGCCCCAGCCACCTCATCTGGCTCCTCTCGAGATCCTCCCGGATGACCAAGCTTCTCACCCTATCTCTCAGGGAGAGCCCGGACACCCTGCGGAGGACCCACAGCTCGTGACCATAGGTGAGGGTAGGAATGTAGATCGACCGGTAAATCAGCTTTCAGCTTAGCTCCTTCTTTACCACAACGGATCGATACAAAGTCCGCATCACTGCAGACGCTGGACCGATCCGCCTGTCGATCTTCCGTTCCATTCTTCCCTCGTGAAAAAGACCCCAAGATACTTGAACTCCTCCACTTGGGGCAGGATCTCATCCCCGACCTGGAGACGGCATGCCATCCTTTTCAGACTGAGGACCATGGTCTCAGATTTGGAGGTGCTGATTCTCATCCCAGCCGCTTCACACTCAGCTGCGAACCGCTCCAGTGAGAGTTGGAGGTCACGGCTTGATAAAGCCAACAGAACCACATCATCTGCAAAAAGCAGAGATCCAATACTGAGGCCACCAAACCGGACCCCCTCTACGCCTCGGCTCCGCCTAGAAATTCTGTCCATAAAAGTTATGAACAAAATCGGTGACAAAGGGCAGCCTTGGCGGAGTCCAACCCTCACCGGAATCGAGTACGACTTACTGCCAGATATGCGCACCAAACTCTGACTCCCTGTACGACCATACAGGGATCGAACAGCCCGTATCAGGGGGTTTGGTACCCCATACTCCTGAAGCACCCCCCACAGGACCCCCAGAGGGACATGGTCGACCACCTTCTCCAAGTCCACAAAACAAATGTAGACGGGTTGGGTGAACTCCCATGCACCCTCGAGGACCCTGCCAAGGGTGTAGTGCTGGTCCACTGTTCTACGGCCAGGACAAAAACCACACTGCTCCTCCTGAATCTGAGATTCGACTTCCCGACGGACCCTCCTCTCCAGCACCCCTGAATTGACCTTACCAGGGAGGCTGAGGAGTGGAACACACCCTCCAGTCCCCCTTCTTAAAAAGGGGGACCACCACCCCAGTCTGCCAATCCAGAGGCACTGTCCCTGATGTCCACGCGATGTTGCAGAGGCGTATTAACAAGGACAGCCCTACAACATTCAGAGCCTTGAGGAACTCCGGGCGAATCTCATCCACCCCCGGGGCCTTACCAGGAGATTTTAACCACCTCGGTGACCTCAACCCCAGAGATAGGAGAGCCCGCCTCAGAGAACCCAGACTCTGCTCCCTCATGGGAAGGCGTGTCGGTGGAATTGAGGAGGTCTTTGAAGTATTCTCCCCACCGGCTCACAACGTCCCGAGTCGAGTTCAGCAGCGCCCCATCCCCACTATACACAGTGTTGATGGTGTACTGCTTCCCCCTCCTGAGACGCCGGATGGGGGGCCACAATTTCCTCGAAGCCATCCGGAGGTCTTTCTCCATGGCCTCACCGAACTCCTCCCATGCCCGAGTTTTTGCTTCAGCGACCACCAAAGCTGCATTCCGCTTGGCCAGCTGGTACCCATCAGCTGCCTCAGGAGTCCCACAGGCCAAAAAGGCCCCATCGGACTCCTTCTTCAGCTTGACGGCATCCCTCACCGTTGGTGTCCGCCAACGAGTTCGTGGATTGCCGCCACGACAGGTACCAGCAGAGCCTCACAATACGTTTGGGCCTGCCACGTCGGACCAGCATCTTCCCCCACCATCGGAGCCAACTCACCACCAGGTGGTGGTCAGTTGACAGCTCCGCCCCTCTCTTCACCCGAGTGTCCAAGACATGCGGCCGGAAGTCAGATGACACGACCACAAAGTCGATCATCGAACTGTGACCTAGGGTGTCCTGGTGCCAAGTGCACGTGTGGACACCCTTATGCTTGAACATGGTGTTCGTTATGGACAATCCATGATGAGCACAGAAGTCCAATAACAGAACACCGCATGGGTTCTGATCGGGGGGGCCGTTCCTCCCAATCACGCCCTTCCAGGTCTCACTGTCATTGCACACGTGAGCATTGAAGTCCCCCAGCAGAGCGATGGAGTCCCCAGCGGGAGCGCTCTCCAGCATCCCCTCCAAGGACTCCAAAAAGTACTCTGAACTGCTGTTTGGTGCATAGGCACAAACAACAGTCAGGACCCGTCCCCCCACCCGGAGGCGGAGGGAGGCTACCCTCTCGTCCACCGGGGTGAACCCCAACGTACAGGCGGCGAGCCGGGGAGCAATAAGTATACCCACACCTGCTCGGCGCCTCTCACCGTGGGCTACTCCAGAATGGAAGAGAGTCCAACCCCTCTCGAGAGGACTGGTACCAGAGCCCAAGCTGTGCGTGGAGGCGAGTCCGACTATATCTAGTCGGAACTTCTTGACCTCACACACCAGCTCGGGCTCCTTTCCTGCCAGAGAGGTGACATTCCACATCCCTGGAGCCAGCTTCTGTAGCCGGGTCCCCGCCCAGCTCGCACTGCACCCGACGCCTATGGCCCCTCCCACAGGTGGTGAGCCCATGGGAAGGGGGACCCACATTACCCTTTCCCCCATGGGTGCAGGCCTGGCCACCAGGCGCTCGCCTTCGATCCCCACCTCCAGGCCTGGCTCCAGAGGGGGGCCCCGGTGACCCGCGTCTGGCTGGGCAAGGGAAACCTGAGTCCATTTTTTGTCGTCATCATAAGGGGTCTTTGAGCAGTGCTTTGTCTGGTCCCTCACCTAGGACCTGTTTGCCATGGGTGACCCTGCCAGGGGCATAAAGCCCCAGACAACTTAGCTCCTAGGATCATTGGGACACACAAACCCCTCCACCACGATAAGGTGACGCCTCAAGGAGGGGTCCATCGTCATCCCCATGACTAATTTTCTTATTAGTGTAGTCAGCAGAATATCTGCACTTCTTTTATTCTGTCCCTTATTGCTCATTTTTGTTGCTTCCATTGTTAAAAAAAAACCAAGGGGATTCTAAAAGAAATTTTTTGAGCGGGAGAGAGCATAATGTTCACGACAGAACACAAAGGAGGAAAAAAATATGGGCGATTTCATTTGTAGTTTTTATCTGCAGATGTCACTTTTGCTTGAGGGTAATAGTTACGAAAACGCACACATATCACATTTACTGATTAAATCACAGTAAATTCAAACATTATTCTGTGGAAGCCATCATAGGATTTTACCAGCAAAGATTGATCATGCACAATTGTCACATCTGCTTCACTCCCTTGTTCCATTGCTTATTTCATCTTTTTATTCTTGCCCCACCCAACACAGAATATCAGTACAGCCTGTCTATCTGTCTCATTTTTCCACCTGGATGTCAAACCATTTGACCTTCACGTTTGTCAAAGCCTGCCTAAAAGGAGTAAAAGGACGCGGCACAGAACTCTGTGCTCGCTTGTTTCACTCACTTTCTCCTGTCGCCTTCACTTCACCTCTCGGGCAGTAGAAGCACGTTCACGCCACTCACACATCTGTGTTAAAGTTGAGCTTGTCTAATGGCTCCCGAGAGCTTTGTTAGTTAGTACTGCATTTGTTAAGGCTTTATTTATTTCCCTGTTTTTTTTTTTACTTAAATGTTTTATTTTTTATTTCTTTACTACATGGAGACGGCCTCAGCTTCATAGTACGGCACTAATATTAGTCATTCTTTGCAGAGGATAAAGACTATATGACTGAGTGCTGTTATATTATCTGTTTACAAGTGTTTCTGTTTGTGTTCAAATATCCGTCGCTTAAAGGATTATAACACCGTAACATCGATGCTATTCGTTAGCCCATCATTGGAGTTTCCCATTATCTGTTAGCATTACTGTAACAGCCTTGAAGGTAAAATAGCAAAAATGAGCAAATATATAGTCTGTATGTAACAATAGCAATAGGTAGGATCTCTGACTAATTTGCAGTAGTCAGCAGTTGCGATGCGTCTGGACAAAACAAGGAGAAGAGAGGGGAGATAAATGCAGAGGAGAGAATTAGTCTCCAGCAGGTTAGTCACGGAAAGTCATGTCATCGGGCTACTCAGAGTACATAAACACACCGCCGTCTGCCATTCTACCTCAACGGCTGTCTTTGCCAAGCGCTTTAATTGTTAATCTGTTTAGCAGGGAAATGGATTTTGCTCAGATTATATTCACTCAAACATGAGTCCTTTCTTCTGAAAGCCAACACACAGCAACCTTTGTATGAAGTAAACAAATAGCTATTTTCTTTTTTTTTTTCTTTTTTTTTTTGAGTTTGGTTGTGAAACTCTTTGTTCCACCTTACATTCCTGCTCTGGTTAGCGGTGTCCCCTTTTCCTGTCACCTTTCACCCACTCGGACCTCATCTGAATTCTTTGAATCGTGCCGCATTTGAAGACAAAGCCCTGTTTTGTTTGCTTTCGCAGCTTTCAGTCATGCGGTGCAGCCTCTCGTGTCAATGATGTGTGTGTTTTGGGATATTAGCATGCCGTGCAATTATTGGATGTGAAAGATGCAAATGAGACAACGTGTGTGTTTGTGTGTGTGCACTTGCGCGTGTGTGTGTTTTGATGGGGGAGGGGATGGGAGAAAAGAACAGGTGGATGTGGTCTCTGCAGACCCTTTCTCCTCATGTTTTGTCATTAAACTCTCAGCCACACACACACGTGAACGTCTAATTTTCTAGAGGGAAGCCTGCGCCTCATTGTCAGGCAGAGGGTTCTGCGTAATTAACCTACAAGACATCTGCAAAAACCCCTCGCATGCTCTCTCTTCGGTCTCTCAACCTCTATTGCTCTATTTTACCTTGGACTTCATCCTGCTGATGAGCTATAATCAATAATGTGATGTTTACTTGTAGATTGACACAGATTCCCATCATTGCTCGCATACTGTTTTCTATTTTTTATGAGCCATTATGATCTATGTAATAGATGTCAACCCATAATCTTAAATTATATATATTTTGTACCTCTTTATTTTGCTGTTAAAGAACACAACACCAAACAAATGCACAAGCAAGTTGATTGATTGACTGTTTTATTTGAACATATAAACAGAAATAAACATAAAAAAAAGAAAGCGGCAATAAATTTCATCCCATCACAGTTTACATGTTCAGAAAGGAGTAGGAAGAAGTAATACAAACATATCTAGTCCTACCACCTCTTCTCAAAATAATTGTTAATTATCACATGCTGTTAATACAATAAATGGTCATTCTTAGGAATTGCTTAGTTTTTTAAAAGTATCCAAATAATGGGCCCATATATGGCTGGCGTCAAGTAGAAACCTTCCATCTCCAAAACTATCACTTCGCAGGAATCCCTAACCCTATTGACCAATAGTATGGGTTTGTGTAAAAATATGAAATTAACTCAAGTTGGACGGTCCTCAGAACTGTGAGGCAGACGCTCTAACCAGTCGCCCACCGTGCCGCCCCTGATATACACAAAACTTCAAATATCCTAAGAACTTAAAAAGAATAAAATTAAAAAAAATCATGGCACAGTTTCATTACAAGACTCATGCTAACACAACCAAATGTAACCAAACATTATCACAATTTCCTCTGTTCATACACGATTTATATCATTTTTTCTATACTTTAATTATTGAAAATTTGTTTCAACAAAGCAAGTCTACCACACATTTTCAATTCAGTTCCATAATTATTCCTTAAAATTACCACCTCTAATGGAAACGCATCTCTTCTTTATATTGGTTCTTGTCTGTTTTTTTACATAACGACAAAACTGGTAAGACACGCGGCCGTTGCTCTTACCAGGAAATAAAAATGGAAGAAAATCCTTTGTGCACTCAATGAGTCGTGATGGTACAGAAGCATAGAATTATCTGAATGTCTTGGTAGACAGAATAAAGTAAGAATTAGGGTTCCAACCCCTGATTTATTAATTTATGAGTGACAATTGTGTACAAGTGTTAAAAACTGAAAATGTCCAGAGCCTTTTCTATGAGATGAAATAAATTCATGCCTCGTGGACACATTTTTATGATCGCGTGAGCGCTGTGAAAATGTAATATGCCAGTCTGAGCTGGTCTATTCAGTGACCCTAATTAGCCTTTGCAGATACACTTAGCCTTTTTCTTTTTACCTACCTCAGCAGTTGGCCATGTTCACACGTGCACACACACACTGAACTTTCTTTCCACCCTCATTAGGACTATCAGGACTGCATCCTTTCCAACATAGTAACTAGGTGAATGGAATGGATGACTTTTCTTGAGATGTTTTCCCACATCCACACCCAGAACCTTTTTTTTTTGTGCCCAGCCCTGTGCTTTATGGCGCTTCCTCGGGACCCTTGTCTCAGCTGTCATTGCTGCTCGCTGCCCAGATGAGACAGAACAGAGGTCCACGGGAGCATTGTGTTAAAACAAAGGCATGTGATGAGGACCAACTGTGTGCTTCCTCCTATCAGTGTAAATGCATAATGCAGATGAAAGTTTGTGCTGGAATCTGCATGAACCCTAGTAGCTGTGTGTAATGGGAAAATAGACAATTGGTCACAGGTATTATCTTCAGCATGTTGTTTGCTCTCTCCGAATTGCATTGTGATTCTGCAGACGAAACCCTCTACGTCTCCTGTCCAAATCATCCAGATTGATAGAGTTAGATTAAGTTGAGGTACTTCAGTAATAGACAATACTAGCATAACAAACAACAATAGTGAAGAACAAAGCGTACTTCTCCTTTAAAAATTTGGCTTGGGATTGGGAGGGAATGGGATCAATCTTCTGTGGGAGTGGGAGAGGGTGGGATTTTTTTGTAAACACTCGCTCGAAATTGGGAGGGGATGGGATTATTTCTATGGGAGTTGGAGGGAGCGGGAGTCGAAATCCACTCCTGTGTCGGCCTCTAATGTGCTAATGTGTTTAATACCAATTTGAACGATCCGGTTCACACGGACAGAGGATTAAGGGTTTAGGTGCAAATGCAACATGGACATTTTTCACCCAACTTGTTGCAGCGTTGTAGCAATGGCTCGGGAAGTGGTACATTTAAAATGCTTTGTTTTCACGTTACCACTTTTAGTGCTCTTCTCAGTGCAAAAATATAGGAAATGAATAGCTGCAGTCACTTGTGGGAAGATCTGGTACGCGTGCATGTGCAAACTCCTACTGTACAGTACACACTGGAAACCCCCTCAACCACATGGAAGACTTTACTCACTGGTCATTAACTGGATGGGTCCATCCGTTCCCAAGAAATTCCCCTTTCCCATTCTCTTGAACTGTAAATGTTTGTCAATGCTTTGCGGTGATGTTATGTGATTCAGTGGGACCGCAATCGCGGGGAGAGTTTGGTGATTCTATTTGTTGCTGTTCACAAAGTTCTGCACACAACTTTATTTTTTATGACAAATCAATTGCATAGATGGATGGATAGATAGAGTGGATATAAAAAGATACACACCCCTGTTCAAATGCCAATTTGTGTGGTGTAAAAAAAAAATCATTTTAAATCTGAAGAAAAGCAGCCCCAATGCATGATTTTGCCACAACCGTGCTTCACTGTGGGAATGCTGTTCTTTTGGTGATAAGCACAGTTGTGTTTGCGCCAAACGTGCCTTTTGAAATGATGGCCAAAAGGTTCTGCCTTGGTTTCATCAGACCACAACACATTTCCGGCATATGTTTGGAAGGTTTTTTGTTTTTTTTTCCTCCACAATGAAAACAACATGAGGTAAAGCAGGCATTAATCGTTTCTTTATTCTAAATCATTGACTACAGTTGCTGCTGCTCTGTGACGTTTGTTGCACGTGGTTGCAAGGCTCACCGTTGTCTAACCTCGCTTGTCTGCTTATGTGTTCACAGCTCCTGGGCTTTGTGTACGCCTGTTATGTTGTCAGCGCCATCACAGACGAGGAGGACAGCTGTACGTAGTCCAACCTCTCAACCCACTCAACACTTTTCACTTTTCTTTCTCCCTCTGCTCCCAAACCCTGATTTTTGCTGGGTTCTCTTTCTCCCTTCATACTCAAGCAAAAGGTCATAAGACCTCCTTCAGTCTAGCCTTCCTTTTTCACGCTCTTCTTCCCTGCTTGTGCTGTCATCTCATGATGCACTTTCGTATTCTTTCTCTCTCTTGTGACTTTTGTTTGTCAGTCCTGTCTCCAATGTCGGTATGGTGACTTTTTCTTTTTTTAAATACCACCTGTCCATCTCACAGCGAGCAAAATATGACCATGTTTCTGTTTGATGTAAATCATTCCAAGTGCTCAAGTGTGTGCAGTGCCTTAACACGATGAAAGATACGTCCTTGATTTGACCTTGACTGCCCTTGTGTAAAGAGAGGGTGGTGGGTAAATGCAGCAAGGGCTGGTGAAATGAGTCACAAGAGAAGACTGGGAACCCAGAGAGTGACACGTGTGACGAACGACTCAGCTGCTGTGACCTTATTTGCAGCTGGTCAAAGGCCATCTTTGGGGTTAGCCAATCAGAACAGGAAGATTTTGATCAAAGGTTCAACAAGAGTCATAAATATCTGATTAGCTGTAAGTCAGGAAGAATAGTTTTGTCCCTGTGCACGCACTTTTGCCTTGTTCATTTTTAGTGCGACTGCTTTAGGAAGGATTTTGTGGCCTACTTGTCATGGCGGAATGCCTCTGTGAAGTTTAGCTGAGATTGTATGGAATTTCTCAAGTGGGGAGGACTCATCGTAGGAGTCCTATATAGAAGTTGAAAAGTTTCTTCGAAGTTTTAGTGGAACTTTGGCTCCAGGCTGTAATAACGTCAGTGACTTTTGTTGGACACCCGAATGTCTGATGTGATTTTTACACACTAATTGCATGCCAAGCACAAGTCTCTTGTAATTTTAGTGCGGTCATGTATGTTCGTGTAGCTCAAACATCTAACTGCGTGGTCACATACCAGAGATCCACTTGGCTGTCAGCAGTTCACATTTTACCCAAAAGATCCCCCCATGCTTTGAATGGTACTATTCAAGTACCATGCACTCCCTAATCAAGCCTGGAGGGCCGTGTCGTCTCAGCTAAAGTCAGCTTGACCAAAACCTAAAGATGTCATGTTTACATGACAACTGTTGTGCTCAAAACAGATGTGTGCATCCTTTCTGTAGTTCTAATTTTGTTTTTACATTTATGTAAGCAGTAGTTAGGCATCAGATCAGCAAAGCTTATGGGTGCCGCTGTACTTTAAGATTGTAGCGCCCACAAAGTGACATGTTGTTATCTGTAGTTGCTTAATGGAGACTATACTCTGGATATAATTAACATGTAGTTGTTATGTGATCCAGACTGAACTGTAGTAAATTGCAGCTACATCACTTCCAACTGCGAGCCCTTTGTTATTATAATAAGCTGTGTGTGTGTGTGTGTGTGCGCGCACATGCACACGCACGCATGCACACATACACATTCACACACGTCCTTACTGTCTCGCACATATCAACCAGAAAAGATGCTCTCAGTTTCCATTGTCATTTGATGTGTAGATTAAAGCACCTTTCCACATTGATCTCCCGTTCTGCTTCAGTATTTCTCCTCCTTCTCTTTACGTGACTGTCATTTTTTATTAATTGTTGTTGTTTTTTACGCCTCCCTGCCGCCAGTAACTATGGAGACGTGCTTTTTGCGGCATGTCTTATTTGTAGGTACAGTACATCTCAATGACAACAAAATAAGAGAAACTTTTTTCCACATTATTACAAACTTCTATATGACTTTGAGGGTATGGCTGTTTATAGATTTGGGGCTCAAAAGTGGGCATGATAGTCGACTCATCAGGTATTGGGGATTGTGATCACTTTTGTGCAATTGATAGTTTATTGACTGCGTCTTGATCTGCAAGTGAGTCAACGGGGTGCTCTTCCCGAGTCAAAAGTCAAGGTCACTGGGACCTCATAGAAAAACTGGACATACTCTCGCGTTGGAATACAGGACTTGTATTCTAGCGACAGAATGCAATATGGATTTTCCAATGAATGTCAAATAGAATGAAAGAGATGAAGGGACAACATACGGCAGAACCTCGGTTTAGAATGACCCAGTTTATGAACAATTTAACTTATAAACAAAATTTTTGAAGAAAAATTACCTCGGTTAACTCACTAATTTCGATTCACGAGCAGTCTTTGCATCAGTCATGAAGACACAAACAAAGAAGACTCACAACTACTATGACTCAGTTAAATGTTGTAATAATAGTTGTTGTTCGAAGAGGACAAAAAAATATGCCTGTGAGTATTGTCATATTGTCCGTCTACATGTTTTGATGCACCATTTCTGTTCAAATATCTGTTCAAATATTCAAATTCAAATATAAATTCAAGTCCAAATGTAGCGGCATTGCTAGCATTAAGCTAGCGGAAGGCAAAGTTTTGCCATTGTTTTAAATACACAATTTATAATTCTCTCTTCTTTTTTTTTTTTTTTAGTTTTCGTGATGTGGGAGTGCCGTTTAATGGCTTGAAAACGTTTCTTTTTTTTAAAGACTGTTTCAGTGTCTGTCAAACTGCTGCTTGTTGTGAAGTGAGTAAATTTTTTGCACATAAGTCAAAGAATCGGCCAAACGACGGCTCATTTAACCAAAAAAACCTTGTCAGTCACTCGGAGCTCAAGGCGCAAATCTATACTGATGTACTAAGCGTGTGTATGCGTGCATGCGTGTGTGTGTGTTAATCTAGGCTGCCACCGTGTTTGTGTTACGTGTGAATCTTAACACGGATTTATCAGTGGCTCGCAGACACTCCGTCAGCGCGAGCGGTTGGGAAAATCCTCTTTGTAAAGTAGGTCAGAGAGTTGCGCCGCCGAGCGAGCGCCGGGTTAAGCTCACTTTAGCATGTCTGCTAATTATATTTGCTGCCCTGTGTGCTGAGTCACGTCCCAGAAAATGCTTCACAGCCGAACTGTACCGCTGGAGGGATTGGGATCAGTCCATTCGTGCTCAGGTCATCAGGGTGCCAAAGGTTTTTCACGATGTTCTTCAAGCTGGCATGTTGAGAGAGTCCGCCTCGCAGGTCTAAGGTCGGGTGTTTTGCCTGTGCTTATGGGGTCTACAGAGTTTACCCCGCCTCTAGCACAAACATAAGCATAATCTTAGAGCAGCAGTTGTCAACTTGTGGGTCGGGACCCAAAAGTGGCTCTGGGAGACATTTTGGGTGGGTCACGGACACATCGTAAAAAAGTACAGGGGGTCCTCATGTTACAGCAGTACAAGACCACACGCTCACCTTTTTTATTTGATTGTGTATTTGATTGTTATATTTATAGCCGAGGAGTGTTTGTCATACAACTCTTTACTGTAGTAATAACTTTGGTGAAAACATTATTTTGCTCCATTTCATTATACAGTAAGAATACAAACAATCTCATCATCTCGTTCCTGGCTGAATGAACTTAATAGTCACCACTTCCTAAAAATACTATGTAAAAACAATGAGGCACTCCCTTGAATATCTGCGTAATGTATGTCTAAATTGCTGCAGCCCTGTGTTGTATCTTCTCTCGCTTGAAACGTTCCGATATCTTGAGCGGCCTATCTGCTCGTTATGGCAATTTCTCTGCAATATCTCGTCATGTTGCCATTTTTCCACACTCACTTTCTCATGTGTTTATTCCCAACCTTTCTTTTTCCACTTGGTGCTCCGTGGCTCTGTTTCACGTCGCTGTCATCGTACCAGTGCGTCTCGCACACAGCCACTTGCTCACGTGGTAGGATGGCACCTCGCTGTCATTGTCTATCGTGAGTCGGTATAGGTCTTCTAATTTCCAGCCTAAACGTCTTACGCCACCTCGCAGAGGCCTCCGCTGTTGACCTACATACCTGTCATATCGTGTGGGTGTCCGCACAAAGAAAAACCATCCTGATCCCCTTTCACTGTAACCTACGGTATTTATTTTAAATATTCAAGGCTCACACTCGCTGCTCTACTTGTTTCCCAAGCTCACTGTTTGCATTAATACACGTTAATTATTGCCATGTGGGGATCAATAGGGATGCAGCAATACTACTCATAATCGGACGCCCCGATACTACGACACCCGATACCAGGCTGTCATAGACAGTACGTACTATACCATTTTCCACCCCTTGAGCGTGTGGCCGTCCTTCAAAAGGAGTAAAGACGTGCTTGCTTCATGCTGTTTATTGGTAGTTGAAGTTTATTGTTAAACTGAACACAAGATAATAACAATGACACATGTTGTATATTTAACCAAACACATCCGCTAGCTTAATGCAAATACAGAAACTCTGGAGACTGGCTAACAAATGGCGTCAATCTAGCAGTATAAACCTTTAACTAACACGAATGGTGCAGCAACATATACAGAAAGATGACATAACAGTACTCACATGCATATATAATTCTTCCTACTCGGTGAAAAACGAGTTACAATAGAACCAGTGTGACAAGTGGCAGCCATCTTTGTGGAATTTTCTAAAAACATGGAGTGCTCATTGCACTTCAAACGTCACTAAAATCCTCCATAAGAAGTAGATTCACGAAAGAAAAAAAAAAACCCACACCACACTGCTCTTCCCACGAAAATGTTCCACTTGCGCTATTGACAGTCGGGTTTTTAGGGCAAGTGATGACGTCACGGTAATTTGGAATCATCGTTTTGGAGAACCTCTGGGAATTTCGAAATGTACGAGGTTATTGGTGGATATTTTGAGCTGAAACTTGTCAGCGAATCAGCGAAGGGGTTCCCCGAGTAGCAGACGAAACGAAACGGTGGAGGAGGTTTGTTGAGAAATGATGAAGTTCATTCATTTTTCATCTTCCGTTCCGCTTATCCTCACTAGGGTCGCGGGCGAGCTGGAGCCCATCCCAGCAATCTTCGGGCGAGAGGCGGGGTACACCCTGAACTGGTCGCCAGCCAATCGCAGGGCACATGTAAACAAACAACCATTCGCACACACATTCACACTAAGGGCAATTTAGAGTCCTCAATCAACCTACCATGCATGTTTTTGGTATGTGGGAGGAAGCCGGAGTACCCGAAGAAAACCCACGCAGGCACGGGAAGAACATGCAAACTCCACACAGGCGGAGCCGGGATTTGAACCCCGGTCCTCAGAACTGTGAGGCAGATGTTCTAACCAGTCGCCCACCATGCCGCCCAATGATGAAGTTACTATAGATTATTTTACTCAAATTTAAAGGGGTTTTTCTGACCAGATGTTCTATCAGCAATATCACACAAAAACTTTTCCCCAAAAAGGAATTCATCCCATCACAAAAAGCTAATTCTCCTGAACCCATCATCAGATGGAATCGCAAATTGTACGCTCTTAAAGGCGTTCGACTTCTGCGGTAACACTTTATTTCCATCATGTCACTGTATTGTCTTCACCGTTCTATCCTAGCATGGGTGGATCGCTTCAAAGAGACCATCATAGTTACAGAAACAATCCGAAAGATGCGAGTGTGTGATGATGAATACATAAAAGTGAGTCGCAGAGGAAACAGCTTCTGGGCCTCATCCTGCGGACCTATCAGTATTCAGCAGAGCACCAGTGCCTCTGCTTATCAGGATGGACCCGATCTGGCCTGACTGTAGTTTCCGTGACGGTCATGTTTCTGTTTTTTCCCTCCGTCAGTGTTGCGTTTGCAGGATGTATCTGTCCGTTTAATCCCAGAGAAACAGAAGCTGCTGTTTGAATTGTGCTTTCCCGAATGACTTTGTCGTCAGTATCTGTTGTTCTTTCCATATGGTGTTTGCACGGACACGAATCTGTTTTATATGCGCCGCTTTTAACCTAATCTCTCTGCTCTCCTGTCAGTCAAACCACATGGCGTGACCCCCCCCCCCCCCCACACACACACAGACTCTTCACTTTGCTCCCTCCATCGCCGCCTTCGTCACTCATCAACATCACAGAGGCTTTTCTTTCATCTCCAAAATGTCTCTCAGCACAAGCTGCACTATCCGCCGCAATTTTTTATTTTTCGCTCCCTCCTGAGAACACCGCAGCTTGCTCATCGGCACCTCACCTCTAGCCTGACCTCCTAAGTGAGGAAATAAACCGAGCGGGTCCAGCGTTTGCTGTGCGGCCGAAGGTCACCTCTGTGTGTGAGCGATAAAAACATTGAGGCTGTTTTGACAGCCGGGCAGCTACCACCTGTTTCCGCGCTCCCTCGGGCTCGAAACAAATGCACAGATTTAAAAAAAAAAAAAGAATTATGGTGTTTGAAGTCTTTTTTTGGTGTTGGGGGTTGTGCTTGACACATTGCAAAAATGTACTGTGGTGCCCTAAGATGTAAGTTTCAATTGTTTCTCAAATCAACTTTAACCATTGAAATGAATGAGAATGGCATTAATGCATTCCAGCCTCCCCTCGCCAACAAACCAACAAAAACAATTTTAATAAGGAAAATAACACTCTATAATATTGTACTTTATAAAAACAAGTCGTGATAACATGATTTACATGGAATGTAAAGAATTAAACAGTTTGGTCATCATTCTGCTGTGCACGACTTGGCCACCGGGGGCAGTATAATACAGTTATGCAGACACAAACAAGGAAGCGTTTCATAACTCCTGTAAGTGACTCGGTAAGCTATGTGTAATATTATCTGTCTACATGTTGATGCACTGCTTGTGTTCAAATATCCGTCGCTGAAAGGGTCATAACATTGCCACATAGATGCTATTCATTCGCCCATCTATGGCCTTTTGCATTGTTTGTTAGCGTTAAACTCACTGACTTCCCTAAGGCAAAGCTATGTGGTGTACCGTAATTTCTCGTGTATATTGCGCATTTTTTTCCACAAAAAATTGTCAAAAGTCAATAGGGCGCATAATACATGGGTATAGGGGCAAATGGAAAAAACTTTTACATTTTATAAATGTATGCCGCCATCTAGTGGTTATGAAAAAGCTGTACACTTTCATTCCAAAATCCCACCGCCACCTACTGGTTATAAAAAAGGTGTAGCCTACACTTT
Organism: Phyllopteryx taeniolatus; assembly: GCF_024500385.1. Classification (NCBI taxonomy): domain Eukaryota; kingdom Metazoa; phylum Chordata; class Actinopteri; order Syngnathiformes; family Syngnathidae; genus Phyllopteryx; species Phyllopteryx taeniolatus. Next base: position 4,244,273 of record NC_084502.1, read on the forward strand.
CATTTCAATATGACAGGGGTACGTATGACTGCATATATGTACAGTTGTGCTCATAAGTTTATAAACCCTGGCAGAATTTGTGAAATATTGTTTTTTTTTGACTGATGACTGAACAACAGCCATCATTAATTTATTTTTGGTTATGTTTTGTTTAATGATAAGGCTTTTCTCAAATGCTTGACCATTTAATTTGAATCCCATTCAAATAAAATTAAGTGTGTTTCGCCTGGCCCTTCATGTTTTCTTGAAGGAATTGTACCCATCTTACAAATTCTGCCTGGGTAATCAAACATATGAGCACAACTGTGTGTTTTCTAATTTACTAAATAAAAGTCGGGCTGTGAATTTCAAAATAAGAGCAAGTAAATTAAAAAAAAAGGATTAAGTGTTCAGACCAAGCGCTTAACTTCAGAATAATTATTTGAAAAAAACCTAACAAAATACAAATACAACAAAATTCATGTTTTGATCATATGGGTAGAAGCAAAATCATGCTTTGTAAAAATGCATTATACATAGGTAGAAGGGTTTTCCAGAATTTTGAGGTCAACTTTGCGTATTATACATGGCTGCGCATTATACACGAGAAATTAGGGTAATTGTTATTTTTGTTATGTTTGTTTTGACAGTAAACGTTGTGGGAGTGGCGGCAAACAACTTTTTTTCATACATTTGTTAAAAGCTGCTGCTTGCTGTAATGTGAGTTGAGTTCATTGCCACCATACAGCGCTTGCATGTCAAATTTCTCCTTGCAAGTTCGAGCAGAAAATCGTATCTCGAAAAACTCTGAAATCGGGACACTCGTATCTCAAGGCACTATTGTATTTTGCTCCCACCCTGCCGCCATCTTTCTGTTTCTTTCTACTGTCATGTCATTCCATGTTTTATTATTATTACCTCTCTGTTTGTCTTTTTAATTCATTCCACAATTCGTGATTTTGAATTCTTTGTTTTCAGTTGATTTTATTGGTGGATTTGAGCCATTCCCACTCTACCATGTCAATGAGAAACCATCTCATCTCCTCCTAAAGCCAGTGTCCCTGTAAGTACGGATGCGTTGTCAGCCAGCCATATGTGTATGTGCGCGTCCAGGTTTTCGAAAGGCCACACTAAAGCAGCTGCATGTGAATATTCCCCTCGCTTTTTAGTGGTTGCATACATTTGTCACTTTCACGTCAAGGTTGCCTCTCTTCCGCAAGGTTGCATATTCCATCTCCCCCAAAATGTTCATCAATCACAACATTTTTTTTTTCTGATCCACAGTGGTCGCTCATGCAGAATCGGGAAGTTGGGACTCTGGGGTTCAAATTTTTTTTCATGTGTATGCGTGCAACATATTCTCATCTAACACCGTATAAAAAATTCTAATCAGTTTCAAGGTCAGAACAAATAAATACGGTGACGCATATAACTGTCCTTCTATGAGTACAAAGAAAATGAACTTGTTGAAATGCTAATCTACGATTCAAGATTTCAACTTTGTTTCTTCTTCCTGTTGCTAACATTCAATGTGAACAAGGAACATCAATATGATTATACATATTGTATACGTTTATCTTTTGCGTATCATGGACATTGTCTTGAGATTCCGGACTTAAGTTTCGTTGATTCATGTTTCTTTGCTTTGTATCGTGAATCTCCTTTCCCTAAAGTTTCTCTTGAGGACCTTTTAGCCCATTTTTATGTAGCATTGTTTTAAAAATAAGTTTGCTTATGGCTTGTCGGTGATTACTTTAGAATAGATGTCATTTACATGTTTTTTTTGTGTGTAGGTTTCATGTTTTCGTTCCCCCCCAACCCCCTGTTTGTTTTCTCTCCAGGTCTACGTAAATAGAAGATCATCTTGGAGGGAAGTTGACGCTGACGTTGTTTGCCACAGTTTGACCCGACTTTTAGTCCCACAATTTGGGGAAGTGCTCGACTTTCCTCCCCCCCCTCTCACTTTACTTTTTTAAGTACTTAAAACATGGCACTCACTGATGGGCTGCATGGAAAATACAACTCAGTTTAATTGTCTTCCTCTTTATTAGTTTTAAGTGTCTGTTTTCAAGCAACTTTTGGTAAATGTTTTTGTATTGTATTCTGTGCAGATGTGCTGTGACATTCTCATCAGCACAACTGTAGAGAACAGCATAAAAATACCTTTTGTTTGTAATCGGCAGCAGCCCAGCGTTCCCACTCTGTGGCACTGTAATAATTTTTGCCTGTCATCGCTATTTTGGCTCGGATTCTGGCTGGATGGCTAAATTACAGTAGAATGAAACATTCCAGTTTACTTTGGGCCGGGGTCTTTTGTACATACATGCACAGGCAGAGCCGGAAAAAGGAACACACCTCAAAAGTACACAATGTAAATAATGCAGTGATGGCAGGAAAATTAATTAAGTTTGATGTGAAATATCAAGAATGCAAAACTTAAAGCATGCAGGTTTCAAAAGTTTTATTTGTGGAGTCTTATTGTTTATGATTATTTTCACCCACAACCAAGTCGCTGTCACTGAAGTGTCAGGTGTTTGTGTTTGGAAAAAGCGCTGGAAGCTCTACGTGGGATTGTGATACACACTTAGCCTATTGTGAATGAAACTTCAACAAACCTTAGAAATAGAAATAGCAGGGCGAGAGAGAAATGCATGGCTCTAGCTGAGCCTGGCCTGCCATGGATGTTCAGCGCCTGTTCTAGTTGTAATGTTTTTACAAAGGAGTTTCATACTTGAAAAGAAAGCACTTTTGTGCTACAAGTCACTTAGTGGGAGACAAATCCACTGTTGCCTTACTGCCCTCTGGTGTTTACTTTGTCCATGTGCAGGAGCAGAAGGGGTGATATATATATATTTTTTTTTTCTTTCCCCAAGTACAGTATTGTATTGTTTTTAGAGGCCGTTAAAGGTCATTTTAAAGACAGAAAATAAGGAGAGGAAATGTTGCTTTACTCAGTAGTTTATTTTAAGTCCACTTGTTTTCGACACAATTTTTATCATTCAAGGTTTTGTTTTCTTAACCTCAGAATCAGAAATGTTTTGGCGCTCACAAATTTATTGAGTGAAGCTTGAAGATCAAAAGAGTTGCGAACAAAGAGCTTTCCTTGTTTTTGCTCTATTCACAGACCATTTTGTCTATTCTTGGCAGTTGGTTGTCAGATTCCTGTAATATTCTCACTGCCGGGTGGTCGCAAAATATCATCTCAGCCCAGTGCTTATTTTTGACCATATAATGAACTACCTTGTGCGTGATTGGTCAAACATCCTTTGCCCGAATGCAAATACTGTGTCTTTATTTTTGTGAATTTACACACTCTAGTCCAGTTTTTCCTGACTTTGATGGCGCTAAGGCATTAGAATGCCACAAAATGTATGTATACTGAAATAATGATGATATCTCAATTTACTCAAAAATTGATTAGTGTGAAATCTGGGCCTGTTAATTGTATGAATGGCAACAGGTGGATAGTTTTTTTTTTTTTTTGTACCTTCTATTTAATTATTCTGCCTGACATGTTACATCGCTGGTATCGATAGATGAACAAAGATATATTTGTAATTAATAATTTTCAAACAAATTAGGTGAAATGGGGCAATTTCTCACGGCACCGCTGAGCATCTCTCATAGCACCCTGGTTAGGAATCACTGCTCTAGTCTTGTGTGTGCGTGCATCTCATATTGTGTCATAATCTGTATTAGAATGAAATGTTACTAAATCTTGCATCTTGGTGCAATGTAGCTTCTTAAAACTGTTCTGTGTGCTAGTTTCCACTAAAAAAAGATGGCACATCTTTGTTGCCACTTTTGTATTTGTACAGAGAGTGTTTTTCGTTTTCTCTTTCAGTGTTGCCTGAACCCAAGGTGATCAGACACTGTGTCTCTTTTCCATAGCTGTTCTTTGTGTTCATGCAAATAAGTGTTTAACAATAAAAGAAATTGTTCTCTTTCAGTCGTCTCGTGTCACTGAGTAAAAATCTGTGTAAAACCCACGTTAAAATTGCCACACCGATACTGAGCAGCTCAAAATGTTTATTGTGGATCGCATTTAGTTACTGCCGACAAAAGCAGCAACCTACGAGAGGAAAGGCGCTATTTGTCATGCAAGGCTCCGGATAGCGTCTCAGGACATGAAGGCGCGGACGCTGCCTCTGATGACGGCTCTGCAGATGGGGCAGTGACGCAGGCTGGCAGCGCAGTCGCCACAGACCACCAGATGACCGCAGGGGATGAACACGATGGACACCAGTTTGTCCATGCACACCTTGCAGGTCCTCTCCTCCTGCAGCTGCCTCAGAAGCTCTTCGGGACTGGGCTCCCTCACTATTGAAACCAGATACAGTATGTAAAAAAATAATTTGCTCAAAGTTGAGTGAAGTGAAAGACGTCTTTGACCTTTCTCTCTCAGTGGCGATATCGTCCTCACGTTCCCAGCATCAGGGCCTTGCCTCCTGTCAGGCTCTGATGTTATGAAGTCAGAAATACCATATATTGGTTATTACTTCCTTTGGCAAGCACGACGGAGGACTGGTTAGCATGTCTGCCTGACAGTTCTGAGTTTCAAATCTCGACTCAGACCTTCCTGTTCGGAGTTTGCACGTTCTCTCCATTTCTCTATACATGTTTGTCCCCTGTGATTGGCTGGCAATTAACTCCGAGTGTACCCCCACATCTTGCCCCAAGTCAGCTGGGATGAGGATAAGCGGCAGAGAAAATGAACAGATGGATTTCCTAACGACATTTACCGAATACAGGCACTCATCTACTGCTGACATCATTTGTGTGCCCAGCACAAGGGTCCCCGTTACATTTAGAATAGGTTTGCTTTATACATTCCTATAATTGAGATCTCGAGATCGGCCACATATTTATGACATATTTCGAGAGGCTAAAACCCAACAATAATGCCCTTCGTATTGGAGATTAGTATATTTGACATTCATGACATATTTGTGAAAGAGTCCACAGTTGATGAAATGGTAATAGTATATCCACTTTGCCACCAGGTAGTCACACTGTCAATCACACGACTGACACATACTGTAGAGACAGACAATCAATCACATTCACAACTACAGCGAACCTAAGGACCTGGGGAGGAGGCAAAAGGGAGAACATGTTGCTAAAGCAATAACGCTAACCGCTTCTCCATTGAGGTCACCAGTGTTGGATCCCAAGTTGTTGTTGCAGGGTATAAAGAGAGGAATCCTGATGATAGTGACGTTACCTCTGCTCTGTGGCCTTCTCTGCCTGTCCTCCTCCTCAGCTTGTAGCACATCACTGACCAGGCTCGACACGTGCGAGTAGTGTTGGCCTGTCAAAAGGTACTTGGTCTGGACCAGACTCTCTACCAGGCTGGCTTCAAAGCCCATCTGGAGCACCGTCTGCACCACTGGGGAGAGCATGACTGACGACGCTGCCAAACCGCTGACCACGTCTGGGAGATGAGAGAAAGGAGACAGGTATTACTATTACTACGCAAGGTATACAACACACCGCACACACACCGACAATCGGAGCAAACTAGATCTTTTTTTTATCTTCTTTTTTATGTGCCTCCCAAGTCATTCAGCACGATAAAAATGACAAGGAAAAGAGTTTACAACCACAATGTAGTTACCAGAAAGGACATCAATCATTTTAGTTTATTGTATTTCTCCTTTTATTATTACTACTACTACTCTGTGGCACCATGCTACCTCTCACAGGTCAGTCTTGGTACTACAACAGACTTCTTTATGCATGTGGTGTGCTGTGTTGGTCATCTCAAGTACACCACACACTAAACGAGCAGCAAGTACACTGCGATTTGTCCCCGTTTTTTCTTTGTTACTTACATTAAAAAAAAATCAGTAAGAACAGTTTTTTTTTAAAATTGGTACGTGTCAGTGGCAGCTAGTCAACAGAGGGTGCTTGGGTGCCACCCCACCATGCACAGTGGTCACCACATTACTTTTCTTGAATTAAAAAAAAAACGGAATAAAATAATTTCGAAATATATGTAATTCCATTTTTAGATGAGCGGTTTAAATACAATATAGTTAATAATAATTCAAATGGTTTCATTCATCTCTGTTGTTTGATTTTGTGATGTATTTCCGATCTGGGGCACACAAGTCTTTATCCATTGACTCTTGTTGGAAGTTGAAAGACATTCAAAGCAATCGATAGGACCAAGGTGGGACGCGACATTTCAGCATCACGAGCTGGCCAGCGTCACATCAGAAATGTGTCAGCAATGGGAAATTAAAAGGGTATAAATACCTTTCATACAGTAATTCAAATGTAGGCTAATAATTTTGTTTAAAAGATAATTGAATGATGTCGTTACTTGTTAATGATGTTAATGTTGTTTACATCCTCCAATACTTGTCACTATATGTGTAATTTATATAACACCAGTCACCACTGGTATGTGTGGAAGGTCAACAGTTAAATTTGTGCATATTTAGTCGGACCTTTATACAAGTCACAATGCTCAATTAATCTTCAACATGGCAGGGATGATTTTTAATAATCAAATTTGTGATCAGACAGCGTCACATGTGACTAGTGACTTCCAGTATACAGTACAGTATATCTTTTGAAAAAATGAATTTGCATTGCTTTGTTTTATGCTTATGCACATTTTATCCATCTAATTACTCCAAACAGCTCATGTAATTTCACATGCAATTAACAATGTCTTCCAAACAGAGTCTGCTCAAGCTTATTTTTTTCCAAACAAAGTGGCACCAGGCTGTGATTCAAATCATTCAATCAACTGTGTGCAGCCGTTATTTTCTCTTTACTGGTCACATCTTGTCGTGCAGCCCTAGTTTCTTCCTTTCATGTGAACAATAAAGGCAGCACGTGTTTGTTTGCTTTGCACCGCATACACAGATGACTATTGGCATGTAAGCAAAATAACAAATACCTCCCCTTCTGTTTGCTGAAACCATTTCATACCATTTCTGGAGCCAATTTCTCTGCCAGTGGATGTCTGTGAGCCACCCTGAAGAATTAAAGCGGTTTAGAATTTAATAAATGACCGCTTATCACAATTCAGTCATGGCGCTAAGTGATTAATGATGATAATGAGCGTAGCATTCCAAATAGAAACAGATAAAAGGGCCTCACCACACTCTCACCCAGATGGAAATGAGCATCCTGGATGTTGCTGATATATTCCTGTCCTCTTGACTGGATTAAAAATTCACAACTGAAAAATAACACAACCATGCTATTTTACTTTCTGTGAAAGCACAAAATGCATTTTACGCATGCTGTAGACAAGGCTTTGAGATGATGTCGTGGTAGCTGCCTGTGTTGTTACCGTGGGAACCACTTAGCGTGTTCCTGCCAGGGGTCATCTCCTGGCTCCCAATTTCTTAGACCTCCGTCGCAGTAGAAGCACTTGACGTTGTCGCCGTGACCTGACACGAGACCATTTTTTTTTTAGCAATTAAACACAATTGGACTCATATACAGTTTAGCCCAATATTATTCATAACGTCCCACGTTCCAAAAACATGCATGTCGGGTTCGTTGAAGACTTTTACAAGGTGGGAATGTGAGTGTGAATGCTTGTTTTCCTATGGGGTGTCTAACTCATTTTTATCATGGGCCATACTGTAGTTATGGTTTCCCTTAGAAAGCCATTAAGACCGTGAAACCATATACAGTAAAGGTGTCAACTTCAGAATTATTTTTTTCATTGCTATCACTACCACAACTTTCTAGCTTTTGCTGCTTTCTTTTGTCATTTCCAGCCACAAGATACCCATTCGCTGAAAAGAAAGTCACTTATTAAGAATACCTTGGAGCTTAATAGTAAACATGCACTAACACAACAAAAGCATACTTATTACCGCCATCACCATTTGCAGAATTACACAAACGTATTTCCACAGGGACTCAGGTCAGAAAAGGATTCCATTGAATTTTGGTGCTAATCTGTATACAGTTCACTTTTGTTCACATTGCATTTTGAAGTGAAAATCACAAAAGTCCTATTCTAAAATTAGCTCACCAGCGATGTGACATTGTGATTTCCTTGGAATGTTGTAGAAGTTATCATTTGAAAATGTACACTTACAGTGTTGTAGAGAAATAAGTGTTGCACATTGATTATTTTTTTTATCCTTTCCTACTTTCGTCATTAAAAACTATTGTGAGAAAACATTAACATGATCAGTGTCATCATCAATTATGAATAATCATAAATAATTAAAGTTGATTTTGAGCAAATTTGTTACTTCAGTAGCGTGTTGCAAACTGGTGGGCCTTTGCATTAATCAGTACCCGAGAAGTGGCTCTCAATTTCCAAAAGCTCGGTGACCCATTATGTACAATATGCTGTTGATACAAATTCGGATGGTTTGATCTTGGCGGAGATCTGCGCACTTCTGAGTGCTAATCTCCATATAAGTGCATCTGAGCGTCCCCTGCTCCTTTTAGCAGCCCCGGATGAGTCCAGGGTGTTCTCTTCACAACATCATGACTCAGCAGGACAATTATGAACTCTCACAATGAGGGGTCACTCCAGCACTGACTAGGTCAAAGCTAAATATCTGGCCAATAATGAGGATATGCAAATTGTGCTTAGAGTGCGATATGGTAGGGAAACAGATGACGGACAATCAGCACCTGTGTAGAAAAATCCAGCTCTGGCAAGAACATCTGGCTGGACCGAGGCCTCCGTGGGCCAGTTGTGGAAGGTCGTGAGCCGGGAATCCTCCGCCTCCATCTCAGGGTAGACCGCCTGCCCAGCCGTCCCCTGGTCGTCCATCGTCATCCTCTGGAGTTGGCTCAACAGCTGTCCGTCCACGGAGTCCGGCGATCCGGCCAGCAGCGGAACGTTTCCCACGGCTCGGCCCAGTATGAAGCTGCAAGTGGGGAAGTGGCGCTTGTGCTCGGCGGCCGGGCTGTCTCCTTGTACCCAACATCTTAGAACGCCACCGCAGCAGAAACACTGGACTTTATCTCCCGGACCTAAAAAGAAGAATCCCGCCTTGGCCAAGTCTCCACGTGTGACGGGAGCGTCCGTCGGCCAGCTCTGAAATGTCCGAAGCCTCTCGCCTTCCCTGCGCATCTGAGGCTCCTCGAGAATGTACAGCATAGTACTTCTGTCATCTGTCATTGTGGAGCGTGAGAGTATTCCTGTGCCCCACATCCCTTCTGCGGTCCATAGTGGAGCGCACACTGAAAACCAGTGTAACACATCCGCTCAAATATGATGTTCTGTGGGGGCCTGCATGGTGGCCTATGGGAACCTACATTCTGGAAAAAAAAAAAAAAGGAAAAGGAAAACACCCAATGCTGGAACGTTTTCTCATTGGTTGCTCACTGAATGACTGCCAAAACATGCCATGTTACTCCTCCTCTAAAGACAAATCATGCCAAACATTTCAGAAAAGATACTTTCACACTTTTAGTCCCTCGGGGCAGCCCTTCTGTAACTTTTTACACCAAGTACCACCTCAAATAACAGGCAGAGGTTTTATTCCTAAAAGGTATAACTAATATTATTGTAAGCCCCTGTAACATGTAGTTTAAACATTAAACACTGCTCTTAAATATAGGAACATTTTCAAAAAGTACTTAAAGTATTCAGTTCAAATGTATTGCACATCAATAAAAATTATGTAAGTATGTAAATGTAGAAGTGTAAATGCAATAATGTAAAAGAGTACATGCAATGTTGTACTTAAAAGTTACATTACAACTGAACTTTATTTGACAATTTACATTTTACTGTACTTGATTAAGAGACAACTAAGCAACTGCATTATTTATGCACATTAATTAATGCAGTGATTCAGTCACCTACCAGTAGAGGGAGGCCGCGTACCACCAGTGGAACTCATGCCACACTGGGAAAACGTGGTTATTAGACATATGGTGAAAAGAGGCAATCACATTGCATAAAGAATACATTACATCTGAAATGTTAAGATACATTTTCGGAAACACGACATGCATTATAAACTGACTGGCCTTTTGGTATGGTATTTTATGGTATGGTACGCTGAACACGCTCAAGACTGGAGAGATGATCGCGGACTTCAGGAAGCATCCTTCGCCACAGCTGCCCCTCACACTGTTCAACTGCCCTGTGTCAACTGTCGAAACCTTCAAGGTCCTGGGAATTACAGTTTCTCAGGACCTGAAGTGGGAGATCAACATCAACTCCATCCTCAAAAAGGCCCAGTAGAGGATGTACTTCCTGCGGCTTCTGAGGAAACCCGGCCTGCCACGGGAACTGTTGAGGCAATTCTACACAGCAGTCATCGAATCAGTCCTGACAAACTCAGACGGCAACGGTCAATCAGGACTGCTGGAAAAATATGGCGGTACGCTGCCAGAACTAAGACAAGAGCGTGCAGAATCCTCTTGGATCCTCCACATCCTGGTCACCACCTCTTCCAGCTCCTTCCCTCAGGTAGGCCCTACCATACAATGCAAACTAAAACTTGCAGACATTCCAACAGCTGCTTCCCTCTTGCCATTAACTTATTAAACAGTTCATTTAAAATTCCATTGCAACATGCTGCCAATTTTGTCTTGAGATTGTTGTCACATCTCTGTCGGGCCAATTATACATTATTCGTGCACTCACTGTAGTAGTCTCACCATTTCTGCACCATATGCATATGTGGTGTTGACTGATACTGGCCACTCATGTGCTTGGGAAGTATCTGCACCATTTGCACAATTGACATTCTTCCAGATTATCGCACTTAGTCACTTTAAACTACTTAAATTTGTTTTAAGTCTCTGCTCCATTTGCACAATGATCACTGTACCAGACTATTGCTCTATTACTCATTTCAAACTGCTCTAAGAGGACTATGCATCATTTGCACAATTGTCCAAAAAAATAAAAAACATTATCGACATTACCAAATTACGGTTAACCTTTCATTGCTCAGTCACTCTCTGTAGTGTGTTTTATGTTTTTATGTCTCAAAAGTATTTTCTGTCACAGTGGCTGTCTGTTGTCTTACTAGAGAGGCTCCAACTCCCGGAGACAAATTCCTTGTAGGTTTTTGACATACTTGGCAAATAAAGATGATTCTGATTCTGTTATGGTAGCTTTTTATTGTCAGTCCTTGTGAGCTTTACAATAATTTTAGCCCCCACCAACCTACAATTTGCCAGTAAATAATGTATGAATTTTACTGATATTTGGGTAATTAGGTATCTGTGAAGGCAATGAAGCGGAACAACTTTTCCAGTGTGTGTATGTGGGGGGGGCACAGTACTTCAGTGGCACCATTTAACGCTGCTTTTCCGAAAACTAATTGTTGGGTGTCCTATTTAGTGATGGTCCATAGTCGGCCATTCTGGGAACCAGTCATTTCAAACTTTGATTAAAGAGTTTGAATACAATAATAGTAGAAATGTACGTGCCTTGACACAATGAAGGTCCACTGTGTCTCAAAATGTGGCACGTGTGCTCTCCCTAGTGGTACATGAAGGAATGACTGAATTAAAGACATAAATTTTATGTTGAAAACATGAAATACAATCAAACACATTAGAATGAAGCTACTAGCTACACATACAGCCTATTAATTTTCTTGAAATCCAGTACAGTATATCTTTTAAGTACAGTTCAGTTGTATTTAACTTAAGTACAGTAAATTACATTTGCATTGGAACTTTCTGAACTGTTTGTTTTTAAACATTTAATTACATGTTTTAATTTTACTTATGGGCAATACATTTGAATTGAATCATTACTGAAGTACACTACACTTTTTTTTTTCATACATCCAAGCACAGTCTTCATGTTCAAACTGTGTATAATGTTACACTGGCTTATTCGTTGCTTCTCTGTTTTAATGTTGGTCATTATAGTGGTACTTGGAAAGACAAGTACTTTTGAGGTGGTACATGCATGTAAAAAGTTTGAGAACCACTGAACTGGGCCATTCCAGGCGTATGTCATTATTGTTCTACTAATCCATACTTTATAGTAATGTCAACAAAATTGTTGAGGAAACTTTCGCCCCCAGCGCGGACGAGGGGAAGTGCAGCAACAGCAGCAGGAGGAGCGGCGGCGGCGACTGTGGCTCAAAGCCCGGATGGAGCAGGCAGCCATTGGGGAAGTGAAGTGTACTGGACTTGAACGTAACAGGGCTCTCTCTGGGAGTAAAAAGCGAGCAGGAAAGACATTCATGTTCCAGGAGATCCATTGTGTGACTCATTGCAGTAAGTTGAAAACTCTCAGAAGGACTTTTTTTTTTTTTTTTTTTTTTTTGGAAGGGGTGTTCCGGCTTACTGGACGCGTGCAAGTTGAGGAAAGGCGCACAGCGGAAAAGGAGCAGCACAGCTGAGCTACTAGCAACGCGCTAAGTGGAGCTCGGCAGCCAGGGGAACTCGCTTTGCACACCACGGAGCTTGAAATCCAGTCAGCGGGCCGGCCTCTGTGCGAATCCAGGGACTTGCTTCATGAATTATGTCTACCACAAGCATTGACCCTCAGGTAGGTCACGCGAAATAAGAGAGCTTGGCAAAGCTAGCCGCCTGCTAACTTTAGCAAGTGGCGACTCCTCGGAAGTGCTAGCTAGCCAGCAGCGGTGGTCGCCGGACATCGCGAGCAACTTGGATGCATTCAGTCAACTCCGATCCAAGAGAAATATCGTCGCTGTACGCCTAAAGCACATGAGAAAATACGCGTTTCCAAATGTTCCGACACACTAGTCAGTTCTACACCAGCACCTCCCCATAACGCTAAAGCTAACAGTAAAACAATTGCTAAATCACAGCGTTCCCATAAATAACGATGTGGCGTGGAAGTGATTCGACTAAACGCGGATGATTGGGGTTTGTTTTTGTTCACTGGAGTTGTGCGATGCACTAACTAGCTGGTCGTAAGCCGTGAAAGCCATTTTGAATGGCTGTTAGCTCCCCAAGTAGTGCGCGAATGAACACTTTTGACGTGTGCTGCTTACTTAAATAGCCAAAGTTGCTCATTCCCATACTAATATTAATCGGCTAAAAGCAAAGCTTCCCGAGAACGGTGTCACATGAGCCGTGTGCATCCAACACAAACAACCGTGACTAGTAAGTCAAGCAGCCCTGCGTTGAGTTATTTTGCATCAAATCGCTATCAAAGTGTGATTCAGGGATGCACCGATCCCCAGTTTTTTTCAGACAAAATACAATTACTTATATTTGAGTATTCGCCCATCCAAAATACAAATACCTGCTACTGAATCAGTAATTACGTCTTGCAATTGTCATTTAAATGTGTTTTTAGTTTTGTCCGATATTGTTAAAAAACAAACTTTTCTTCAATATGGCATAGGAGTCACTCGAATGAAACACTTTTTAGAGTCGTCATTACTGACATTTTAACAACGAACTGCAGGTTTTCCAAAATGTGCCGATCATTTCACCGAAATGCAGCAAGAATTTAGAAAATCGGATGATGGGACAAACTGAGTTTTTTTTTTTTATGTCCTGAAAAATGTCCCTTTGGGCAAATGTTTTCGTGATATAGAAATTTGGTTTAAAAAAAAAACAACTCCTCCTCCTCAAATTTGAGTAAAAAATAGATTTTTAACATATCTCCTTGACTTTTTCCCCTTCTCCGATTGGCTCACAAGTTTCAGTAAAAAATTTCCACCAGTAAATTAGTGACGGCCAACATTCCGAGGGGATCTCCAAGTGGACACATCAAAGTTACCGTGAGGTTTCAAACTGTCACTTGCTCTAAAAACTCAATTTATTGCTCTAAAAACTCAATTTATATACTAGGAACGGAACATTATTCATGTAAAGAGCAGTGTTGGCAGTAGAATATAGATTTTTTTTTTTCATGAATGTATTTATTATGGAGGATTTCGTATAAATACGGTACGTCTGTACCGAGACGTGCGTGGCCTAATCTTTGAGCGGAGTCCCTCATTTATTTTGTAAAGCAGAATTTGCAGTCGCCTAAAAGTGTTGTCATCCGTGTTCAGTTGAAAGTATCTCCCCATGGCTAACATGGATCCTCCCCCTAAAGATAGAGAAGACGTAAGGCTGGGGAAGTGGTATCAGTGTCATAGTATTGTATAGCATTGTACGAATAGAGACGTACAGTATTGGCACCAATACCAACGCTGATAGTGGTGTCAGTGCAACCCTAATGTGAATGTAAAGTAGTTAAAGGGCACAATCTCACACTATGTAAAGATAACTTTTCTACTCTCCCCCTCCGCCCTCCTGTTGATCGGATGTGACTCCAGCGATCAAAGGGACAAGCATCTAAAGGTGAGTTATTATTGTGTTTGTTCAGGTTTTCATTTTAGAACCCACATAGACAGTGATCAACCTAAATGAGTACCCCAGCAGATTTGTCCAAAAAGCTCAAGTTTCCTCTGAAAGTAAATATTCTCGGTGGCACATTGCACTCCAAAAGACTTGCACAAACGAAGAACATTGATTGCAAAGATTTGTCAATATACACACACCGACACATGCAGAAAAACACAATGTAATGAGGTCCAGTCGACAATCTGTATAAAGATATCTTTGTTTACAAAGCTAATTAATGCTTTGTGTTCATTTAACAATATTGCCTTGTAGTGCATCATACTTCATCAAATCAATCTGTCCATTTTCTTTATCACATATTAAGCTAATCAAAATATGAACACATATCACAATGATTCAGTGCAATGCTACACCACTGAAAACTACCGTTGTAATAATAAAGGAATGCCCATCAATGAAAACTCAGCATTGTATCTTTGTAAAGACGTAATTCAGCATTATATCAGTTTCTATTTGCCTTAAAGGTGGAGGACGTACGTTTTTGAGCTGCTTGTGCGATTGGATGTAGCCGCACTTTGTGAACCCCCCCCCTGCTACGTTGGTATAACTCGTAATGCTGACTGCATAATGGCCATTTTTAGTATGTTAAAATATTGAGGATATGTGCATCATCCCAAGGTTTAAATCTCCTTTGGGACAACTCTGTGTGGAGTTGTTGCTTTTGTGTGAGAATTGAAGACCACAAAATGCACATTAGTGTGAATGTAGGGGTGAGTAGTTGTTTGTGGTTCCTACCATTGACAAGCAACCAGTCCAAGCTGTGTAGAAGAACAAATAAATGAATGTACATGGAGCCATGCCTTTTACACACAGTACATTTATAAATCTACAAGCTAATGTTTTTTTTTTTACCAGATCAATGATCAAACAAAATGGTTCTGTGCGTTCTTCTCTCGATGGAAAGGAGATTGAGGCTGTACACTGTTCTAAATACCTGGGCATACTGATTTAAATTTTAAATCACGTATATTGTGTCTTGTGAATAGACTGAGGCTTTTATTTTAGAAACAAGTTGTTTTTCTTTTAATGTAAACTATGATGAAAGAAATAAAACAGTTTCTATAGAATGTCAATGTTTTAGCTCAGCTGCTTGAACAATGGATTTGTAGATGGTTAAATCCCAAATGTTGGCTGTGTCTTTGCTTGTATGTCTCTAACTTCTTTGTTTTTTTGCTGCTGCTTGGCTTGGCCAGGTCTCTTGGAAAAATAGGATTTAAATCTCAATGAGACCAAACTGGTTAACTAAAGGTTAAATGAATTAAAAATACATTTAAAATAAGACAAATTATAATGCAATCAAATCAGTGTCTTGACAAAGACCCTGAATGAGTGTTTTTTTTCTTTTTTTTCTGTTCCTGTATCAGGAATGTCTATGGTCTTTAAAAAAAAAAAAAAAGCCTTGTATGAACATGAAGTTGTTTTGTTGCAGTGCAAAATGGTTCACTGCATCAGAAGGAGACAGTACATGACAATGACTTTGAGCCGTACCTCACTGGTCAATCAACTCAGGTGAATAGCATTTCGTGAGAATCGAACAAATGCAACATAATTTTACGTGCTAATGTTGTTTCTCTGCTCATGTGGTGCATCAAGAACAACAGCTACCAGTCCATCACCGACCCTTACCTGTCCAGTTACTACGCTCCCTCGATCGGCTTTCCATACCCCCTGAGCGAGGCTCCTTGGTCCACAGGCGGCGACCCTCCAATTCCATACCTCACCCCCTACGGACCCTTGAGCAATGGAGACCATCATTTCATGCCGGACACTGTGTTCGGGCAGCCGGGCGGCCTGGGAAGCAGCATTTACCCCCACAGGTTTAATTTTTTCCCCGAAAACCCCGCTTTCTCTGCTTGGGGTACAAGTGGCTCCCAGGGCCAGCAGACTCAAAGTTCAGCCTACGGTGGCAGCTACAGCTACCCGCCCAGCTCTCTCGGAGGCACTCTTGTGCCTGATGGTCAGACGGGTTTTCACAGCGACACGCTCAACAAAGCCCCCGGTATGAACAGCCTGGAGCAGGGCATGGTCGGTTTGAAGATCGGGGGTGATGTCGCCGGCCAGGCTTCCGCGCTCAAGGCCGTGGGCTCGGTGATCGGCGGAGCCGCCGTGGCGGCCTCAGGGAACGGAGCCACGCCCATCGGAATGCCCCCGCCCAAACCCGCCTCTTGGGCAGCCATTGCCAGCAAGCCTGCCAAGCCGCAGCAGCTGAAAGCTAAGGTGAAGCCGGGACTGGTCAACCCGGGGGCAACTTTTCCCCCGCCGCCCATCAAACACAACATGAACATTGGCACCTGGGAAAAGGGACCCGCGACCAAAGTGGCCACGACCGCGCTGCAGCAGCAGCTGCCGCCGCCTCTTGGTCTGCCTCATCCCATGCCCCACCAAGCCCCCATGCAGCCTCCCCCTCCCCAGTCTCTGGTGCAGCCTCAGATGCCACCCATGTCCTTACAGCACCAACCGCCCCATCACCAGCACCACCCGCCACCCACTCAGCCCTACCAAAACCACACACAACCCCCGCAAGCCCAAACCCGTTGGGTGGCCCCACGCAACCGCAACCAAGTCTACGGGCAGGGAGGCCCCAGCCACGATGTTAGCGGGATGATGGGCATGCTCGGTAGCGCAAACTGCGGCTCTCAAACCTGTGCCACCCAGGGACCTGGTGGTGAGTCCCACCCGGTGCTAGAGAAGCTTCGTGCCTCCCACAGTTATAACCCCAAGGACTTTGAATGGAACCTGAAGAACGGACGCGTTTTCATCATTAAGAGCTACTCTGAGGACGACATCCATCGCTCCATCAAGTACTCCATCTGGTGCAGCACGGAGCACGGCAACAAGCGACTGGACTCGGCCTTCCGGGCCATGAACGGCAAAGGGCCTGTGTACCTGCTCTTCAGTGTCAACGGCAGCGGCCATTTTTGCGGCGTGGCCGAGATGCGGTCGCCGGTGGACTACGGCACCAGCGCCGGCGTTTGGGCGCAGGACAAGTGGAAGGGCAAGTTTGACGTAGACTGGTTGTTTGTTAAGGACGTGCCTAATAGCCAGCTGCGTCACATCCGCCTGGAGAACAACGACAACAAGCCGGTGACCAACTCCCGCGACACCCAGGAGGTTCCTCTGGAGAAGGCCAAGCAGGTGCTCAAGATCATCGCCACCTACAAACACACCACGTCCATCTTTGATGACTTCTCTCACTATGAGAAGAGGCAGGAAGAGGAGGAAGAGGTGCGTAAGGTGGGTGTACTTGTCTCAGAATCCAACCTTTATGGGGACGTACAGCTGTGTTCAAAATTCTGGCAGTGTGTTTAAAAGCACGAGGAAAGCTCAAAATCCCTTTAATTGTTTGAACCCACATGCGTTGGGAACACGAGTTTTCAGACAGAAACGTATGGGGGAATGTTGGCTGACTTCCTCCTATACCCACCACACCCACACACACACACACACACACACACACACTGGAGTGGACCTTATATGTCGCGTGTGGGGAGTAGCTGGACCCAAGAGCAGGCGGAGGCAGATGTAAAATGATGAACAGTTTATTGAGCAAAGGTTATGGAGGTGCTCCTGGATGTGTTAGCAGGCGGTGGCGTGGACAGAACAGGCGGCTGGCTTGGTGGCAGGAATGACGTGGGTCAGGAACACAGCCGTGGTTCCACTAGGAGAGGCTGGAATACTTTGGCGAGGATTTCCTGGAACAGGCAGGCTTAAATACTGGTGGTAATGAGGCTGATTGGAGACAGGTGCTGAAAACAGAGAGGGGAGGGGGGAGAGAGAGATGACGGAAAGAGCTCTCCAGGCTACTATAATGGAACTGCAGGGCAGTATACATTGTATTTTCTTCAAAATATATTGAATTATAAACAATTTAAAAGCAAATCTTGGATTTCACTAATGGCGGGGGGCGAACTTGGTTTCGAACCTTTTAGTGCAGTAGTTTTTACTTTGTTTCCCAGCGTGCTTGCTTTCTTTTAAGGATTAAATTGTTCAGTTGTTTGTGTTGCTATTAACTGGCCTACCTGGATGCAAACTAGTCTTTACGTTACATGACAGTGGGACTGCAACTAACTATTAATAAACGATTAATCTGTCAATTAATTTTTCTTTTAATTGATAATCAGATACCAAAAAAAAAACGTAAAAATTTCTATCCCTTTATAAAAAAACAGGACACTTCAAATTGGCAGTGCAAAAAATGCAGAAAAAGATAATTCATTTCATAATCGATTAGTTGTAGATTAATGGATTTATTGTTACTCTTCCACATGAAAGGTTACGAGCGATATCAAGTTGGAACCCCCGTGCCCGCTATAAGATAACGACATACTGTAGCGTTACAGTTGATGGTGGACTTCCCAGCATGCCTCGCAGCACTTTTAAAATCATGTTAGGAATTAATTGTTGTTTCCAGGTAGTAATAATGTTTGTGTGTTATTTCCTTTTAGTGTTACATATTTTGTTCGTACAGTGAGTGGGTTTGGTGTTATTTGTAGTGATGTTGGTTTTCAACTGTGTGTGAGTGACTGCAATGTAGTTATTTTGCACTGAATCACTAAAATATTTACTACATTGAAAAGAGTTTGTTCACAGGATTGTCCAGTACTTGTTCAGGTCCTGATTTATTGCACTCCACTCTGCTATTATTTTGAACACTGCCCGTTCAAATAATTATTAAACTACACAGACATGCATGCATATGATGAAAGCTGGATTTGTTTTGTTTTGTTTGTTTGTGTTTTCTGTGACTACGACACCTACCGGTAAATTATTTGCCATGTCAAAACTTCTGCCCACAACGTCTTCAATCAGGTTAGTCATGTGGAACTGATGTTGTTTTGAACACAACTGTATCATGACAATAAAAGTCATCTTGTGGTTCCTGTTTCTGCTCATATCCTCCCCCCGTAGACTTTTGAACCTGCTCAGATACAGAGCCGCTCTCGCTTGGATCAGGTGAGAAAACTTATGGTTTTTATTAGCATCATGTGCGTTTAACTTGTATGTTAAAACTAATGCTACTTTTTTGTTGTTTGTCATTTTTCTCCTCCCAAACAGGAGCGCCAAAACAGGAAATAAACAATAGAGGACGTTTATCTTTGGCTTGATCAAGTTACACTAGGACATGATTGATTTAAAAGACTGAAGAATATGAAATACAAACAAGCCCTTCGTGTTTTCCTCTTCAATACTGGGAATTCTCTGCCATCGATGAATTTGTCTTTGCCCCGTGTTACCTCTGCCCCACACCCAACACTTCTTTTGCAGGGATTAAGTTGATTTAGTGTATAATGAATTACCTCCACCTACTTTAATTATTATTATTATTATTTTACACTTCTAAACATCCGGTCCTCTCATCAGACTGGTTGAGTTCTGTATTGCACCTACTATCTCCTCAGCTGCATTAGGGTTTGACTGCATCCCCGAGAATAAATCGGCCACTTTATATATTTCAGTACAATCAGGAATGGCTATGTCCTACCCGTATTTGTCCACGCGGGGGCAGCATTGCCAAGTTGTAGAGGTCTAATGTGCCAACAGGGTTGGAGCATCCTCAAGGCAATGTACTTCTACTAGGAACTGTGCGACAATAAAATTTCAGTGATTTATTTTTTATTCCGATTGACAGAATCTCACTCTATATTTTTTTTGGCATGCTACTGACAACATTAATTTCAGACACTTGTTTTCTGAAGCCTTATTTTTTTATTTTTTTTGTCCCCACTAATTATTGATGAACTGCTAACAGTGACACTGCTGGAGAAATCAGGGATAGTGTGACGTCACACAAGACTAGAAACATTTCAGAGGAGGAATCTGGGAAAGAACTAAAAACAAAAAACAAAAAAGTCCTCTGCAAATCAGGACCTTGCCCTTTTAAAAAAAAAAAAAAAAAAAATCAAATTGTACTCTCCACATCCTTCAGCCCTGTGCCTCGTTTTCTTGGTTCTTGTTGCTGGTCTCCAATGGCGCTGGTGTTTCTCCAGCCACTTTGAGAGAAATGCGCCATCCATCGGTTTGGCTATTTACAATCAAAATGATGGAGTGATGTCATTTCTTTGTGTTTTGCTCCATGAAATTGTGGGGTAGGTCTCTCGCTCTGTTTGTCACCATTCTGTCTTAATCCTCGTTTTTTTTATTTTTATTTTTTTTCTTCCCCCCCCCTGAACTTAAGTTTGCTAAATCTCTCATGTCGACCGTAATGCTAAGCTTTAACGTAGGAGCCTATATATTCATGGAGAAAGCCTAAAAATGTATAACCTAATCATAACTGTAACTGATTTAGTATCAAGTAAGGAGGGAAAAAAATGAAAAGTGGATTTATGTGGGATTTTTGGATGGTTTATTTGATGCAAGATACAAAACCAGAATGCAGTCACCAAAAGTGTTTGCGTGCGTGTCAAACTGGAATCTGGTGGGTGTGTTGATCACGTGTGTAACGGTCGGGTTACTCGCAGCCATCAAAGAATGGAAATTAGAAACGCCCCTGTCAATTGTGCGTTTTGAGCGATGTCAAATCCAAATCGATTTGTGCCCGCTCACTCATGCGATTATGCTGTACATCGACTGCTCCCAATTATATTTTTATCTTGACATGCACTCACCTCGTTCACACCGTGTTGCTTCATCTTACCCGGCCGGTAAAGGAAAATGTTCGCTTTGAGGTGATACTGATTCTGATGAAAAGCTTAGTCACTTTATTCTCATGTGGGCATTTGTGACACCGCAACTATTTTTATTTAATTTTTTTAACCTGCCTGTTAAGTGTGGTTTCCACGGAAACTGACCTTTTGACAGCATCTCCTTTTCTGCATAATGAACACCCTTCAAGCCTTTTTTTTTTTCACCGTGTCTGTTCGCTCCATTTCAGTGGTGGGGAAGGTGAGGTTGCTGTTTGTTGTTTGTTTTGTTTTTGGGAGGGGTGCTCTCTTAAAGATGCCATCACCGAAGTCATTAAATGCTTGCGTTGCTCTAAGGACAAGATTGACGTGCACGTTAATGGTAAACGGCAGAGGAATCCGTTTAGCCATGAACGGATGTATCACAAAGATTAATGACGTAAAATGAAAATTCTCTTCTAGACCACAGTAGTAGTGGAAATATTGTTCGACAGATGTATCTTCTTTTTTTCTTGATAGAAGAAATCAAGCCTTAATAAACTGTCCATTCAAAAATGATTTGCTTTTGATCTCGTGTTCTGTCAAGTAGCTTTTAGCAAGAGTGACCTCACACAATTTCTCTCGCTCATCACGCTTGGGTTGCTACTGCATGGGAAGTGCTGGATGGTTTAAAAAACAAAACAAAAACAAAAAAACACTTTGTAAATACACTTGATCCATCCAAACACGCAATGTATTTAAAACACGCCTTTCAAGGGGACTACAAATAAGTTGACCGCATTGCACCCACAGGACATTGTTGCATTTTCTCATCCATTAGGGTAATTGCAAAGAAATCAGGACAGTTGGGTGGTAGTCACTACTTTTTTTGGGTGAATATATTGAGTATTTTAGTTATAGGTCCAAATATATGTTCCTGTTTTATAAACTTTGCACAGTTGCTTTAAATTCCGGATTTTCTTCCCCCGTTGTCATGGGTGGGCCTTCAGTGGAGCTATCCGTGGTGCTGAAATACTGCTGCACTGCTTGCGATGTCATTAGAACTGATCGTTAACTTGGTGTGACGTCAGTGTTTTGG
Source organism: Phyllopteryx taeniolatus (assembly GCF_024500385.1). Taxonomy (NCBI): domain Eukaryota; kingdom Metazoa; phylum Chordata; class Actinopteri; order Syngnathiformes; family Syngnathidae; genus Phyllopteryx; species Phyllopteryx taeniolatus. The sequence continues at coordinate 4,266,257 of NC_084502.1, forward strand.
ATTCTGCTCTCACCAATTAAAAAAAAAACCTGAATTGCTTTCAAAATCCTAGAAATGACAGAATATATCGCAATTTATCAAATCTTCACTGAAGACACTGGTGTCATTTTTCATGCAAAGATTACAACATTCAGGTGATTCAGTGCAGTTGAGGACTTTATTTGTCAAATAATTGCAAAGTATCAAACAAAACAAAAAAAATCAATAAATTACACTTGTCATCATATAAACTCGAAATATATTCTTCCCGTGATTCAAATGAAATGTTTTGATAGCTTCTGCTCACTGATGTGAATCTCATCTTAACTATTCACATAAACCAAGTTCACCCAAACACTATACGCTTGACATCTTAAAAAAAAAAAGAGACCATAAGTGTAATACTAGTTCAAAACATGGACAAGTTTTTTACTTGACCGCGGACCATTAAGTGAATCCAGTTTTGTGTGCGCAGACAGGCAGAAGCCACTAGATGGCGTGTCAGGACTTGGGCTTGTCTGCACCGAGCGACCCCGACGCGTCCCCGTCGCTGCAGTCGTCACTTTGAACCCCCGCAGGCTCACGTTGCAACGAAGGCCTGAGCTCGGGAGCCACCGAGAACAACATGCAGCGACAAACCGCTGGCCTGCTTTTGCATTGGAAATTTCTGAGGTAAAGTCGAGGTTCATATCAAAAGGAATAATGCAGACTCTTTTACAGTTCAGGATTTAAGCGCGGTGACGCCACTGCTCAGTAATCAGCTTTTTTTTTTTTGCACACTGAAGCTTTTTAAATTAGAACCTAACGTGAAATGCCAAATCGTCCTCCTTTGCTTCTCATGGCCCAACTTTGACGCACAACAGCAACGGCGACGCAGTGACCTCATTTTGGAAATAGAAATGCACTGACGCACGCCGTTGTTTGGGCAAATTAAACACGCACCTCACCCCCCCCCCAAATTGCAAGGGGTCAAAGCCCTCCGACGCATCCAACATACGACCTGATGACGTGCGAAGCCATGTAGATTCCTCTCTTGGCATTCACCGCGTGCCTTAATTGTTTGGACATTAAATCAAGGTCCGCTGTGAACACGCAGAGTGACAACCAATCCGTAGAATTAAAAACAAAAACAAAAAACCTGCAGCAAAAGTGGTGGACGTCAGCCTCGAATGGAACTCGAGCGCGCAACGGGGATGCAGACTTTTGGATACAGCTGCACGCGTACGCGGAGTGACGCGCGCGCACCCTCAAGCCGATTTTGCGTTCCAATCTGGCGCGCTAACACCGATGTACACGTGCGAGCGGTTCTAAATCCGATTTGCGAGCCCGCGCTGGCAATAATGCGCCACTACGGATGCAACGCGAAGCTATGTAGGCGTAACTGCGCCACGGTCTGGCGCAGAAGCCTCATTACGCCGCGTTCGTCAAACGGTGCGCCTTAGAAGCTAAAAACAAACAAGCAACACAAACGCACAATAGCAGCCGCGTTCCCATTTGCGCCGTTTAACGGCAAACTCTCGCATTTGTCCCCACTGGCAGCACAGCACGATGTTCTTTTTTCTTCGAAGTCATCCTCCGTCCCGCTGCGAAGAGCACTGTACGTTCCACTCGATGTTGCGCGAACCTTGCGCGACGTGTCCACTGTGCAAAAAAAAAAAAAAAAAAAAAAAAACAACGAAACAAAACAAAAACTAAAGACGCTTCCTTCTCTAAAGGCGACAATCTGAACGTCAGCTCATTGTTCATGCGGGGGGAGATGCTCGCGTCTCCTCCTCGTCGTCTTCATCAAACCTCGAGCGGTTCCTTTTTGGATGGAGCCGCCTTAACGTGACCCATTTCGGGGGGGTGGGAGGGTGGAGGGGGTTGCCCTCCCTTCCCCCTTCCCCCTCTCTTCCTCTTCTCTCGGCCGGGCTGTGTGATCCACTGTCTCCCGGATTAGAGTGGCCCGCTCTCCCCGTCCTAGACAACCGCGCGACTCTCATGCTGATTGGGTTTCAGCGCAAAAGGATTACATGGGCGCGCGGTGACGTCATGCACCCACGGCCCGGCCCCCTCGTCCCTCCTCCCCCTCCCTCCATTAAAAGCAAATCCTCATCAGCCCGTAGAATGTCCTTGAAAACGACGTGACATTCTGCAGAGAGTCACGCGTGTACATACGTGCTCCCACGCACGCTGTTTGGTCCACATGCTGCAATTGCAGGCAGGACGTCCCGAACTACGTGGACGCCATCGCTGCATGTCACTGGCGTTGGCAACCACCCCCCCCCCCAGAGAGCGAGCGAGAGAGAGAGAGCGAGAGAGAGCGAGAGAGCGAGCGCGAGAGGGCCCACGCACGTCCACGCACGAGCAGGTGCACGTCGCGCGATAAAAGCTGAAGATGTGATCAAACACACGTCGTAAAGCATCCCAATAATAATAATAATAATAATAATAATAATACATTGAGTGACGTTCAAGAGCACATTGCCTCGTAGAGTTGAGGCCGCACTGGAACGTCAGCCGCGTGTTTACAGTTTTTGATATCAATCAAGGCGAAAACCAAGTACGTGCTATTGAAAAAAAAATAAATAAATAAAAATAAACAATTTGGAGCTGTTTTGTACAACACTTTGTTGCAATAGACTCAACTTTCATGAAATGTGTTGACATGACTTGCACAATTATTGTGAGCTTTGAAGTAAAACGATCCAATTAAAAAACAACAAAAAAACCCGTACATTTCTGTTCTTTAAATTTCCACAATAAGATGAATGTAGTCATCTCAATTTAACCCATTTTCGTCTTTTTTTTTAATTTTATTTTTATTTTTTTATACAATTGTTCTCAGGCCATCTGTCTGCCTGTGCCTCCATACATAAATGTTAAATAGGATATAGTTACGTGCACGTGCAGCAGGTCTACGGGGATTTTGTGGCCCGGAAGAAGATGGAATTGGATTTTCAAATGTTTTTTTTCCCCCCCTCCCTGCTTGCGTCCACCTCCCGCGGCGAGCGAACAAAAGAGGTGCAGAGGTGCAGAGGACCAACCTACAGCAGCGCTTGGCTGCTATTTACTCTCCATTCCCGAGCTATACAATCGCAAATGTAGGCTTTGTAGCACACATGCAATTATTAACTATTTTAAACGGCATTCCTATTGCCCCCCCCTCCCCGCCCCACCATCTACATCTCAAAACGAGCATTTACATTTGACGCAAGGCCTGAAAAGAAGAAGAAGAAGAAGAAAAATAACTCAAAATAGTCCAGAAAACCACAGCATCGTATAAGAGAACGAGTCCCGAGTCGAAAGAGCCTTGAGTGGGAAAAAAATCAAATCAAATCAAATAACAAATCCCAGGCCGAAGTCCTTTGTTCGTGTTCTTCCTCTTGTCGTGGCAGCTCCATCCTCATCCTCGTCAGTATGCGTCTTGTCTCCTTTTTTTTGGGGGGGGGGGGGGGGGGGGGGGGGGGGGCGCAAAACCAAAGCTCTTCGTCTTTCCTCTGTGCAGATGCACGAAGACAACACGCGACAGCAGCGTTTCTCCTGCATTCTAGCAGCCAAACGATCTGCGCTCGCGAGAGTGGGCGAGCTGGAGTGCAGCTTTTTCTTCCCTTCACGAGCTCCACGCAGCGGCCTCCTCTTCCTCCGCTCCGCTCAATGGAGGGGTGGGGGGTGTGGGGTGGGGTGGGTTGTCCCCGTGCATTACAATGACACGCAGGCCCCCCATTCATTCAGCCGCTGTCTAACGGTCTTTGGACAGCAAATGCACCCCCATCGGGGGGTCGCAGCCCCCTCATTGCACCCCCCCCCCCCCACACCACCACCCCCCGAGTCCAATACGCAGACCCCCACAATGGCCCCGACAAAAGAAAGAGGGAGAGTCGGCCCCAGTTGTGCGAGCTGTGGCCCCTGGACTTGTGAAGTGTGCTGCAAGGCAAAAAATAGTCCTCGAAATGGACCGGACGACTATGCCGCTTAAATGCAACAATCGTGCAAAATCGAGCCTTCAACCGCGAGGACTGACGAATTGGAACACAGACGCGAAGACAAACATTTGCCACCCGAGCGGGAATGGGCGCAAAATTGCGCCGCGATGGGACGCGCAAAAGTGAGCCGCGAGCCATTTCATGTCAAACAATACATTTAAAAGCAATGCAAAAATGTAAATACAATAATATTACATCATGCAACATCTACCTGAACACTTGTGCGTCTTCTTCGTATTAATATTTTTAGTATTATTAGTGTATCCTGTTTGTCTTTACCTGGACCTTGAGTAAAACTGATTATAATATTTTTTAAATACCTTTCCCCCCCGTTTAAAACAAAGTGAACGTGATTTCTTTATTTACAAATTTGATATTATTATTATTATTAATATTATTATTATTATACAAATCGATTTACTGGCAGCAGGGATTTGTGCACTAATATTATATTGACGACACCGATGAGAATAATATGAATTATTTCAATAATAATGATAACAATAATAATAATGTGAAAACGGTCATTGAAGTGTGCAAAGTATGGACCCCCCCCCCCCCCCCCCCCCCCCCCCCCCACACACACACATTTTTTGGATTTTGTTTTTTTTCCTGTTTTCCCAGGAACATCATAGCGATTTCCCAAATGCAGTTGAAGGCCCGAGTAGGCACAGCTGGGCATCTGCTTCTGGTCCCATTCATCGGGAGGAGGGCGAGGTCAGGAGGAGTTGCGACCCCGCAGCTCGTTATGCAGATTCACATCTTCTCCACGTCCATCCAAGGACCCCGACACACCTTGATGGCGGCACCTGTGCGTCCTCAGAGCGTAAGATTAATTTGCATTTTTTTTTCCTTTCCCTGGAAATTATTTGTACAGACTTTTTCTGTTCCCCTATCATAAATGCTACGCGTAGTGTATGTTATGGACTGCAGGCCGAATAATTGTCATAAAAGTGCTGCTCCGTTAAATGTTGTGTATTTTGTACACCGATAGAAGGATTTAAAAATAAGACAAGATAGGAAAAGAAACAAATCTCCGCTGCGTTTCCTCTCTAAGCCTCCCACACTTTTATACCGGCACAGATACTCGTTTTGAGAGGCACATAAAGAGGTGTAAACATTTCGTAAGTGCAAAGAGCCAGAAGGACCCTTTAGCATTGTGCGCGAGGAGAAAGAGAAACACGTTGACAAAGGAATCCATTGTTCCTTGGAAACAATTCAAGGGGCCTAGTAAGCTGTCCTCCACGATCAGGCCGCGGGCCGCTGATTTCAATGCGAGGGGCCCCTCCAAGGAGAGAAATGCACATAAAGAGCAAGTTAGACCCAGCAAGCATCGGAAAGCCTGCAAGTGGACCTTCAGCTCGTGCTATATGCGTGCAACTACATGCGCAGACGTGCAGCTCGGAGCTCGGCGACACGTAAATAGGTGTATTTGGGATGCAATCTTATGCTCTTCTGCTTACAGGATCAGGTTTTCCCCCTCCAAAAATGGACCACGTGGTCACGGCAGGTAAGGGATATAGTGGCGCAAAATACCGGATATATTTTTACACCTTTCTGTTGAATAAGTCTGTAAGAGGCTTTTAGGAAAAAAAAATGTCAGTATATTTTAAATAAAATTGCCAACCAGCAAATGCATGATAAATTATTGTAATTATTATAGCGTTTCATGTTTTTTTTGTTTTGTTTCAAATGAACACACACAAACACACACACACACACCCTCATATCAATAATGCTGAGGCACTCAACTAGCTAAAATGGAGGTCCTCGACGCTGTCTGATAAATGTCACGAGCTGCCTGCGTTGATCAGCTGGCGTCTCATTACGCAGCTCGCTTCGGTACACCTGCAGAAGATTGCAAGTATCCTATTTGGCCGTAGTATGCAAATATGTGTGGATTTCACATAGGGAGAAGGGGGAACAAAAGCTCATATGAATCCTTTTTGCACTGTGTTGTTTATTTGCGTGGTTATGTTTGTTCACAAGGCCCAAAAAGCAGTGTGCACATACACATTTGTGTTATCATCAACTTTCTATTTACTGATGCTGCTGCACCCTAGTTTAAAAAGTCGGAAAAAAAAGCGTGATAAAACAAGCGTGACAGAGACTTGAGAGCTAACTAAGTGCCTCCGTTCATTGACGGAAACTGATGAAATGATTCAATTGAACTCAGGTCAGAGGTGACACGACCTGCAGCCTCTATTTCTCACACTTCTGCCATAAGAAACAAAAACACAGTTGCTGATGTAAACATTCGCAGGGAGACACACACACACACACCCACACACACACACACACACACACACACACACACACACACACACACACACACACACACACACACACACATATATTCACAGCATGGCATCTCAAAACAATTTGGTCAAGTTATGTGCAGCCTTTCTTGCCCACACTGTGACCAAAAGTAGACTTTGGTCTCATGTTCTCTGCATGCTGCTCCACTACGTCGTCAGTTAACCTCACCATTAACCTGCACCTCTGCCAAACGTCATTAGGGAGCTGGAGGAGAAGTAGATAAAGACAGAAGACAAAAAAAAACAAAAAAACATGTAGTCCTGCGGAATTTTTAACATGGGAAATACAAATACGCAAATAATATTTCAGAATTACTGTTTATGCTTTCTATTGTAAATCTCCTTCCATTATATGATGTACAATTTTGTAAATAATATCTCCGTTTTTAATTTGAAATTGCCAGTGATGAATCTACATAATCCATATTGCATCACGCCTGTGAGCCCCCCACAGCCTGATTTTGCCTTTTTGCCGAGCAGATTGGGAAGGCCCCAATCGAGAGGTTTGGGCATTGGAGGTTTTGCATACAGCTGAATTCAGGTCTGGGGGCCACTGAGGCGTGTCCGTTTCCAATATTCAAATGTTTGGGACTCCAAACGTTAAAAACACAGCGATCGACTTTCTTGAAAGCGGATGAAGCGGCTTATTTACAAGATGAGGATGTGCAGTGATTTATGGCCACATAAATCAGCAACAGCAACACCTTTTGTTCAATAAGAGGAGTTTCTTCCCTAGGCCAGTGGTTCTAAAACCTTTTACATTAAGGACCACCTCAAAAAGTACTTAGCTCTCCAAGTACCACCACCACGACGAGGGATGGGAATTGATACAAATTTAGCGATTCTACCATTGATACTGTTTATCAATCAGATTCCTTATCCATTCTCTTATGGATTGTTATTGGGTGAGGCAATGAAATCATACAAATGATACACTGTATGATATCATTGATGCCATTATCATATAATATGGTAGTACAAAAGATGATTCTGCTTAGTGCTGTGCGGTAGGGACAACATTTCACATACCGATAGCGATAATTTTATAACCCAATAACGATATGTAGCCCGATATAGTATTTTCCCTTAATTTTACATGGAATTAATGGCAATCATCTCTAATCTTTTCTCCATTTATTTGTAAGACACATATTTTATCTAGAAAAAAATGTTATTGAAAAAAATTACCAAGCAATCGAATCACTGGGAAGCGGTTCTTAAAAAGTGACGGTTTTCCATTCCCATCTCTAGAATCAGAATCATCTTTATTTGCCAAGTATGTCAAAAAAACACACAAGGAATTTGTCTCCGGTAGTTGGAGCCACTGTAGTACGACAACAGACAGTCAATTGACAGAGAACACCTTTGAGACATTAAGACATTGAGAAAAACAGTCACTGAGCAATAAAGGGTTGTTAGTTATCTGGTAATGCCGGTACAATTTTTTTTTGGACAATTGTGCAAAAAGATGCAGAGTCCTCTAGCACTTAGAGCAGTTTGAATGACTAATATAGCAATGGTCCGGTGCAATGACCATTGTGCAAAGGGTGCCGAGACTTCAAGGAGTGCATGCAGTTTAAAGTGACTAGTAGCGCGATAATCTGGGACAATGTCAATTCTGCAAATGTTGCAGATACTCCTCATTCAGTGTGCAAGTGGTGCAGATGCTACTCTGGCATGAGTGGCCAGTATTGGTCAACAACAGATATGCAAATAGTGCAGCGTGGCGAGACGACTACAGTGAGTGCACGAGTAATGTATAATTGGCCCGACAGAAATGTGACAACAAACTCAAGACAAAACAATTGGCAGCGTGTTGCAATGGAATTGTAGGTTAGCTGTTTAAGAAGTTGATTGCAAGAGGGAAGAAGCTGTTGGAATGTCATATAGTTCTAATTTGCATTGATCGGTAGCGCCTACTTGAGGGAAGGAGCCGGAAGAGGTGGTGACCGGGATGTGGAGGGTCCGAGAGGATTTTGCACACTCTTGTCTTAGTTCTGGCAGTGTGCAAGTCCTCAAGGGTGGGTAAGGGGGTACCGACAATCTTTTCAGCAGTTTTGATTGTCCGTTGCAGTCGGAGTTTGTCCTTTTTTGTAGCAGCACCAAACCAGACTGTGATTAAAATATAAAATCTATCAAAAATATGGCAAATCTGAATCCTAAAAGGTATGCTTAGTATTTTACGTGTCGTGGAAAATAAACACACTTAACACGGTTGCTGTGAGAATGAGGAGTCTTTGTCCAATATAATCAACTGTAACATTGTGTATCATTTGAACTGCGCTTGAATATAGGGAAAGAAAAAAAAACTGTACTTGATAATGATGATTCAATTAAAATATATTGTAAAATAAAAATTATACTTACAATGAAGTTATAAACAGTTCTTACAGATTAAATGCAAATGTGTTGTACTGTGCTTAAAAGTTAAAAACAACTGAACTGTACTCGAAAATGTATTTGAGAGGTGTGCCTTGAGATACAAGTTGAATTTGTTCCGTAACCACGCTCGCATCTCAAACACTCAATGAACAGAAATGCAATTAATCTGTTCCAGCCCCCCACAAAGAACACCACCAAAATATTTTTTATACGTACGGCAATATAAAATTTTCTTTTCCACGGGATTTCATAAGAAAATTGCACTCAACAGTATTGTACTGTGACCAATGTAAATGGAGCTCGTATATCTTAAGTAGAAAAGTATTTCAATGTAGTTCCGATTGTATTCACATTATTTTAATCGTTGTAATATGTTTCATGTGGAGCACTTTGTTAGAAGTGAAATTGTTTGTCAAAGTGCTATAGAAATAAAGTTGAGTATAAAAGCACAGTAATAATATTTGTTCGCCACAAAACCTCCAAACAGGGAAAATGCAAGTACAAAACACAACTGTACCTAATGTATTGTCCTTCCTTCCTTCTTCTGAGGTCTGTTGATGGTTGGCAAACCAGCTGAATGATGCGTTAGCGCCACCAACTGATATTGTTCTTCCACTGCTGGGAAACCAATGGGAATTGACGGTGGCGGGATCTTGTTTGGCGGCGCCATCCAATGGTTGTGGTCGAAGTGCACTTGTATCTCAATTTTTTGCTCTTAAAATAAATACAAAAAGGGGCCGAGCGACAGCTCATACCCGAAAGACCAATACTGTTCGTGGTTTGGGGCACACCTAGAAATTGGAGCATAAATAGTTGAGTTTTTCCCGCACCAACCTAACTAACCCTTAATTGTTGCATGAACTGATGAAGCCTGCTTGGATGAGAGGCGAAACATCTTCTAAGACAACCAAAGGAGTCCAGTTGCGATCGATTCAAGGCCCTGAGAATGAACCGCTCTGGGTGAATCAGAATATTCCCAGGCTCGTATCTAAAATGAATCCTAAATCAAAGCATTCGTATCTCAACGCGCCACTGTATTACATGTTTTAAATGTTTTAAATTTCATTTGTTTTTAATTCAGTGATTCTTTTGCATACCCCAAGTGGTACTCGTAGCACACTTAGAGAATCACTGTCCAAGACCAGTGGTTCTCAACCGGTGTTACGCTAGAAACCTGCAATTTCCTATTGTTGCAAAGTCACGACCCACTTTCATAGAAGTTAAGAACAAAGAATTTTTTTTTTTTTTTTTGGGAGTGGGGGGGGGGGGGGGGGGGGGGGTCTAAAAATAGCTTCTGAAAACACGTGCAATAACAGGTGCATCTCAATAAATTACAATGAGAAAACTTGTAACATGTATTTCTGTAGTTCACTTCAAAAACTCATACATTCGCTACTTTTTTTATTTGTAAATTTTAATAATTTTAGCTTACAGTTTACGAAAACCCACATTTTACCATCTCCAAGAAATTAGAATGTTAATTACAAACACACAAAAAATATTTTTATTTGGAAATGAGATTGGAATTGGCCTTCTGAAAAGTATTTTCTTGTGTTGAATGAATATTTAAAATTAATGAATAATATTACTAATTCATAAACTAATATACGTTCATATATTATTTATTATTGTATGTAATATGTAAATAAAGTATTGTCTATATTCATATAACAAGATAACAATAAAAATAATAAATGAAAATAAATACGAATAATCAACTCCTCCAGACTGCGATGCACCTGTATATTATATTTTTAAATGCCGTTTCAAATGAGTTTCCTGCACGGCCAAAGGCGTATTGCTTGCCATGATGTCCGCCAGCCAAAGCCTGAGGTGCACTGTGTTTGTTTAGGGGTAAATTAGCAGCTGGAGAACAAGAAAGTAACATTTCTTGTCCCTTCCCTACTATGTTCCGTGTGGGGGGAACAAATCCAAATAGGAACACACGCCATTTTTGATTGCCGCGCGACCCACGTTTGGGTCTCCATCCGCCAGTTGAGAATCACCGTCCGAGACTGTACGTCATATTCTACGCACGTACATTTTCTGACCCCTCTACTCCCAAAGAGCTTGATTAGAAATGACAATAATGTTCCCGTAGATAAAGCAGACGAAGTTGTGCACCGAGGTCAGGCGTCAACTATTGTTTTCGCTCTCTGTTGCTGCATTTTTATATATTTGTACAACGTGCAGCCCAGTTGTCATTGTGGAGTGTCTGGGGGAGCTGTTTAGTCCCCCGTAAAAAGATTAGAGATGATTGGTTTTATTGACTGGCCTGTGCCGCGCTTATCGGAGCGCCGAGCCACGCTTTTGTCTGACTCTCGTTGTTCTTCCCAAGCCCAAACTCTGCACTGATATCAATTTGATATGACAGTAAAGTGCCAATTATGTTCACACATGCAAGAGCCTGCCCCCCTTTCAGCACCACTGCTTTGCGAGAAGGAGGCAAGAGAGAGGAAAGGAGAACAGTGACTGAATTGGACGACGAGCTTGCGAGCAGGTCTCCAGCAAAATTTGCTGCTGCAAAAAAAAAAAAAAAAAAAAAAAAAAAAAGCGTAGTTCGTTAGTTTCCTGTTCTTCATATTTTCAATAAAAACTGGAGCCGAGAAGTTGATGTGATAAAGGGGCTCGCTTAGCGTGTCCTATCTTATCTGCGTCACCTGCGAGAGATGGACTGATTTCGGTAAACACGGTCATCGAGACTGCTGGCATTGTAATGCAAAACACAACACATCAATTTATTGGCTCTCAATCACCTCTTTAATGGGTTCTATCGTTCGCAGCATGACACGTCATCTTTTAGCCGAGCGATTCTCAAAGTGTGGTACACGAGAATCACTGAATGATTACTCTGGATTAAATTAAAAAAAAAAAAAAAAAAAAATATATATATATATATATAAATATATATGTACAGTACATGTGTTAGTAATTACAGTTCAGTAGTATTTAACTTTTAAGCACAATACATATGCATTTCATCTTTTAGTACTGTTTGTTTAGAAACTTTTAATTAGGTTTTATTTTTAACTTTTTGTGCGATACATTTAATTGAGTCTTTTATTTATTTATTTCTTTTTACTTGGGCCGACTACGACACTGTATTTTCATGTCGGTCACAATGGTGCAACTTGAAGACTTTTTTTTTCTTTTTCTTTTTGGAGGTGCTACTTAATTAAGCTTGAAAGCAACTGTTGTAGGCACATAATTATTTAATACGTTTCAGTTTGACTTTATTATCATTAGTTGTTGAATGAGAAAATAAGTTCTTTAGTATTTTTATATTTACTTTTAATTTGCCCAGTACTAAAGTAGGTCACACCAGTAATCTCAGTGAAAGTGAGAGTGAGCACACTTCTTTCCTGTTTTTTCTGACAATAATAAAGTGATCTCATAGTCATGATTTTTAAATAAGCTCTCAGGTTTTATCCGTGATATGACTCTAGGGAACCCCAATTTCGAGTAATATTGAATTTGAAGAACACTTTGTAATTTATTTATGCTGTATTTCTTCAAGAAGAAAGCACCACAGGGGCAAGGTCACAATTTGAGGAAAATTTGTGCAAATGATTACAGTGGAAATGATTTGATTTCGACTTCGAATTGAGGGTCTCATTTGTACAGCGACATTGCAATTTTTTCCCGGTACTTGGAAGTGATTGAACTGCTTCTATGGTATACCTCTTGCGGAAATATAGCAATCCTTCAGCAAAAGGACAGAAAATGAATATTCCAGTAGCGTGATCCATCAACGTGTGAATCAGGCGCAACATTTAAAGCCAAGGTCAGAAATATGTGATGTGCGTCCACCTCTAATTCCTCTTTATCCCTCTTCCCCTTTCCTCCCGCTTTTATTTAGTGGCCTTGTAGAAAAGGTGTTAAATCATCTACATTAGTCCCTGGCTATTATATCCAATTAATGCCTCCTCGTGGTGTTTTATTGTGTTATAAACTGCTATCGCTTGTGGTTCACTAGACAAACACAATATGTGTCTGTGGCGCCTGCCACCGGGGTTGTGTGTGCCTTTGCTGGGGAGGGACCGGCTTCGGGGGGGGGGGGGGGGGGGGGGGGGGGACTTGGCCACTGCCCACAGGGGCCCTGGCCATTCTACATCAGTTAGTTTTGGAGGAGATCCTAGTTGGCTTTTTAAGAGGGTCCATTATAGGCTTGTTAATGCCTTCGCCAAAGGGGGAAACACTACCAAGCACACTCAATTCTCCACACACTCGGTCTCCTTCTCGCTCGTAGAGACCCCGAATTTCCCGCCGGCTCTTGCAGTGCCGTGCGCTCGCCCACCCCCACCGAGACGGGCCGGCCTCCCCGGTATCTGACACTGCCGCTGCCTCGTCATGCTCCTCACCGGCCCCCTCGCAACTGTTCCACGCGTTGATCTGTGCGTTCTGGTCTCGGCCTCGTCCGTGCCGACGCCCGCTTGTGTGTGTGTGTGCGTGTGTGTGAGCAGTGTAAAATGTGTTAAATCAGATAGACAGGTCCTTTCAAGATGTGTTTTGGAGCCCTGAGAGGGGAATTCAAGAGCATGTGATTGCATATTTAGGACAGCGAGTGAGGGTCTTTTTGAGAGTGTGTGTGTGAAATTTTAATTCACACTATACGTGTGAAGCCGCTTAGTTCCTTTAGCAGTGACAAGAGTGTTGGAGTACAAACAAGCACATGCAAAATAAATAAATAAATAACAGCAACAAAGTTTATTTAAGGAAAAATTGCTACTTGCTTTCAAATTTGTCGTCCAATAAAGCGTGTGGCGCACTTTTGGGTCACTTGCGTCAAGCTAGAGGAAGCTGAAGTGTTAACGCTACTGTCCTTCATCTCCACATTAAGAACCGTCGTCAAGGAAAGGTGCCTCTCGGTCGCCCTGGTAACCATTGCCTCCCATCATGCTGAGTGTGAGTGACAGGAGAAGGTGTGACAGAGGGAGAGCTTTGTGTAAACGGACATCTCGATGAGATGGATGAGCTCACATTCGCAGGCGAGGTCCGAACGGATCGCTGTATTCCGTCATTTTTTTCATGCGCTGGAAACAATATCAATGTTATCGTTTCCACCAAAGCACTTTGAAATTCCATGTGGTGCCCTCTGTCAAGAAGGAATGGGAAGACTGAGAGATGTGATTATAGTGTTGCCCCCTGTGTTGAAATTCATCTTCTTTTAGCAAAATTGAACAAAGTGTGAGAGTGCGGCAGCAAGAAAACAATTGTGTTCTCCGTTGAAGGTAAGTGGCTGCCATTGATTGGTGACAGCAGTGGCAGCCTGTGTTCATCTCACTCCCCTCTGTGCTTGCTCATGCGAGACGCTCAGAGAGTACGTCCTTCACGCAGAAGACATGTTGGCCTGCGTGTGCGTGTTTGTGTGGAGTAGGCTTTCTATCCTGAATGCAACATTAAAATCGTAAGAGGAAATTTCTTTCAGAGCTGAAGTGACAAATTGCTTCGGGTGTAAATATTGTCCAGTATGTTCTGCTTATCCTGAGAACACTTCTGAAGGATCACAATCAGGGGTTGATGTCAACCTTTTGGCTCAGCAGCCACTGTGGCTAGTGGTTTCCCAGAGTTACTAGCCACTGAGCATTTTTACAAGCCATAGTTTTTTGTTGGGTAATAGAACCAAATTTTTTTACATCAGCCGGGAAGACGCACTTCTTTACCAGCCTGACCTATAACTTTCAGGCAGGTGGAGTAAGAGACAAGTCAGCCATGCGGAAATACTTTAAGGTAAACGTAACAACACTTGGTTTGTCAAATGCAAATCATGGTTGGCAAAATGGATGATGAACTACACTTGGACAGCAACGGAACTTGCAGGGCGGCCCGTCCGGCAGGCAGCGATCTTCTCAAGCTCCTTTAGTAACACATAAAGACGGGTAATATCACAATACTCATAGGCATATATTCTTCCTAATTGGTGAAAAAAAGGTTATTTTAATAAAGTTTTATGATGACTTTCTTCTTCTCTTTTTTGTCTTATCTCCATGTGTGCACCACACTGCCCATACGAGGCCAAGGCATACACAGCAGGAACCGCAGGTATTTATTGATTTATTTGTATTGCTATGATTTTTATACATTATTATTTTACTTGTTAATACGTTATTATTATTTTTGGTAGTTGAAAAAAATCCAAAGTTTTAAAATCAATGAATTGTATCAATAGCAGTCAAAATAATCATGATTATAATTTTTTTGCCCCATATTTTCCCAGCTCTAACACAGAGGTAACATGACGTCCCATGTGTATATCCCTGCATTACACGCTATAGTCTTCTTGGTCTCTTATCTACTGTATGTACTCCTTTTACACTGTGCCCCCTAGTGTTCAGGCTGAGACAACACATGACTGAAATGCCTTGTGGGGACAGAGCACCTTTTGTTTGAAGCCACCCACTTTTCAAGTGAGCAAAACTATTGGAACAGACATGATTAAATTAAGTTAAAGTGAATAACATTTAATATTTGGTGGCATAACCCTTACTTGAAAAAAACTGCATCAAGCTTGCGGCCCACTGACTTCACCAGACGGTTGCATTCTTCATTTAAAATGCTTTTCCAGGCCTTTACTGCAGCCTTTTTCAGTTCTTGTTGGTCTCTTCAGGAGGTAAAATGCATGCTCTATTGGGTTAAGGTTCGGTGATTGACTTGGCCAGTCTAACACCTTCCACTTTCCCCCCCTGATGAAGTCCTTTGTTGTGGTGGCAGTGTGTTTTGGGTCATTGTCTTGTTGCATGATGAAGCTTTGCTCGATTAGTATGGATGCATTTTTCTTTAAATTGCCAGACAAAACGGTTTGGCAACCTTCACAGGGCAGGGGTGAAGGTATCACAATCCACTCTTCGAAGAAGACTTCAAGAGAACTATAGAGGCCGTACCACAAGATTCATACCACTCATCAGCAAAAATAATCAGAAGGCCAGATTGGATTTTGCTAAGAAGTACAGACATGAGCCACAAACGTTTTGGAACAAAATTTTCTGTACTGATGAGACCAAGATTAACCTCTACCAAAGTGATACAAAGGGCAAAGTATGGAGAAAGAAATGATCTGTTATGATCCAAAACGCACAAGCTCATCTGTGAAGCATGGTGGAGGTAATGTCATGGCTTGGGCTTGCATGGCTTCTTCTGCAACAGGACCACTAGTCTTTATTGATGATGTAACTCATGACGGCAGCAGCATAATGAATTCTGAAGTCTGCAAAATCATTTTGTCGGGTTTGTTTACAGAAAAATGCACCCAAACTAATCTATCTATCTATCTATCTATCTATCTATCTATCTATCTATCTATCTATCTATCTATCTATCTATCTATCTATCTATCTATCTATCTATCTATCTATCTATCTATCTATCTGTCTGTCTGTCTGTCTGTCTGTCTGTCTGTCTGTCTGTCTGTCTGTCTGTCTGTCTCTGCTGTCTCTCTGTCTGTCTCCGTCCATCCGTTAATCTAATCTAATCTGATCTAATTTAATCTAATCTAATCTATCAAACAGACAAACAATGCCTGTGTTTTATTTATCTGAAATTTAAGACCACTTGTACTCTGCAATGTTTGTTCATATGGGAGCATTCGCAAAACGTCATTGTCACGTAATTCTGGCGCATGCGCATTAAGTCCCATTCCCTTCCATATAATAGTGGTTCAGAAACCTCATTTTTGTGGCTTTTGTTCACAGTATGCAAATTCGGGCCATCTGATGCCAAGCAAAGCTGTGCAGCAAAGCTTCTGTACAACAGCGACAACCCAAATTTGCTTTAAATATGAAGTTATACTGACAAATGTTCCCCAAATCCCTCCACTGGCCTGACCAGAGGGGATGTTTTAACGTTTAATTTTGGCCAACAGAAAAGTAGGCCGAAAGTCTACAAGTCTCTCGACGTATAAAAGTAAGCGTTAATCATTCAATTGTGGATAGGAAAATGTTCAGACAGCAAAATGTTTCCATATGTGGCAATAAATGTCCAGGTGAAACATTGGTTCCAGCGGCGCAAACATGATTCCGGGCGGAACATTTATTTATTGATTGATTTATTTATTGTCCCCGCGGAGGTTCGAGGCAGACATTTTGCGTCAACCTATTTTTGAAGTGCATTTAACCAAGTTAGTCATAACCCCACCCCCAAAAGTTGAGAGTGCTGATAAGGTGTGACACCTAGAATTGCAAAAGTATAAGGCGGCAGGCAGCAGCATGGTCCACCACTGTTGAACTTGGAAAGTATCCTTTGGAAAGTAACCTAACACAGAGCGATAAATTCGATGTGAAATAAGCGACTCCAGGGAGGAACTGTCACATCCTCTTACTGTCATGTGTGTGCTCATTTTCTTCGCCGTTGGGCTTGACACATACGTGTTTACAATTATGTCAAATTAATGACAGAAATATTATATGTCCATGTTTAAAGTTGTAATGTAACTTCCATGATGCTTCATTTTAAATGCTGCTTGCTAGTGATGGGTCTGGATGTCATAGTTAGCATCTCTGCGTCATGTAGCGTGTTGACCTGCAGGACTAAGAAACAAATTCGCAATTTATTATTCAAAAATTTTCTGTATAACCTAACTAAAAACTATCGCCTTGTTGTTTTTTTTCTCCCTTCTACGATATGTTTTATTTCTCCTGAAACCAAACACAAGCTTCTACACTGTTGCTGCTTTAATTTGTATCTATTTCCAGAGAATAAATACAAATAAATCCTGTTTTCTTTACAGATAATGTGAAAATAAAAGTGCTTCCTCTTGAAAAAAAAAAAAAAAAAAAACATGAATAATTTTAGGGGTAATATTTTAAGATGAGTTTGAAGTTGTATTTAAGTGCTTTTGGATCACTGTTTGGAGTACACAGTATTTAGGGTATAAACTGTTAATATAGGCTGGTGATTTTCAAAGAGTAGTATGCGAAAGAATCACTGAATAATTTATATTTATTTATTTATTTATTTTTGTCCAGTCCAGGATGTTTTTTTTTAGTACATTTCAGTTGTATCTAACTTAAGTACAATACAAACATAATCTTTTAGAACTGTTTTTTTTCCCAAACATTTATTTAGGTACAATTTTTACATAACTTTTAGGTGCAATAGTTTTTTTTTATTGAATCATTGTTTGAGTACAGGCGGCACGGTGGCCGACTGGTTAGAGCGTCAGCCTCACAGTTCTGTGGTGCGGGGTTCAATCCCCTTCCCCGCCTGTGTGGAGTTTGCATGTTCTCCCCGTGCCTGCGTGGGTTTTCTCCGGGTACTCCGGTTTCCTCCCACATCCCAAAAACATGCATGAATTGGAGACTCTAAATTCCCCGTAGGCATGACTGTGAGTGCGAATGGTTGTTTGTTCCTATGTGCCCTGTGATTGGCTGGCAACCAGTTCAGGGTGTACCCCGCCTCCTGCCCGATGACAGCTGGGATAGGCTCCAGCACGCCCGCGACCCTAGTGAGGAGAAGCGGCTCAGAAAATGGATGGATGGATGTTTGAGTACATTTTCTTTCTTTTTTTTGTAGCTCAGTATTAATATTCCAACTGTGTGTGATGTCACAGTGGCCTCGTTTTTTATGAACAGTACTTTATGTACTTTTTTGAGGTGGTGAATGGTCTAAAATGTTCATGACCGTCAAAATGGTTCGCTGTGCACATTTGTAGTCATAGTCGCACATGGAAAGCAAAAAAAAGTTTCTTATATTCATGAGGGTGCCTGTTTCTTTTCTGCGATTCCTCAAAATAGACCTGCTCTTTTATGCAACTTATTCCCGTCTTCCACTTTTCTCTCATCCCTTCTTTATTGTGCTCCTTTCTTTCTCCAATTAGCCTACTTTACACTCCTCCTCTTCCTCCTCTTCCTCTCCTCTTCTTCCCCTTGTGCTGCATGCCTCAGCAGCTTCTCCTTTCTGTCTGTCTGTGTTGGCATGAGCCTCGCTGGCTCTGCCCCCGCCCGCCCGCATTTTATGCTGATTGGACCAGCTGTTCCACTTAAATTCACCATGGCAACCACAACCTGTTGCCAAGCAACCGTGCTCCTCTCTCTGATTCCCGCCAGCATTCTCCGCAGGCAGAAGGAGAGGGAACGAGATAGAAAATTCCCTCAGATTGTGCGTGCGTGTGCATGGGTATGTTTGGCTG
The DNA here is from genome assembly GCF_024500385.1 of Phyllopteryx taeniolatus. NCBI lineage: Eukaryota > Metazoa > Chordata > Actinopteri > Syngnathiformes > Syngnathidae > Phyllopteryx > Phyllopteryx taeniolatus. Next base: position 4,285,024 of record NC_084502.1, read on the forward strand.
CTCATCTGTGAGTCACAAAGAAATGTGTTGAGTGTACTGATGAGATGATATTAACCAAAACCAAATACGTTCACATTCAAGTCAGCGGGACCGACAGTTAGCTCGGAGAAGGCTAGTAAGCCTAAACGGTTGCGCTGACAAATAGTGCAAATATACGTATTTGCTCGCCGAATGGAAATGCGCGTGTGTGCGTGCGTTCCTCGTCTTCTGTTGACTGGACTTGTCCTCTCAGGTGCGATGAAGCGACGAAACATTGCAAGCCCATGCTAAAGAATTCATGCTGCTGCTGCTCTCAGAGGCCCCGCTGTCAGTGTTGCCTCATGGCCCAAGCATACTAATCAGAGACACTCAACGCACACAAACACACACACACACACAAGCAAGCATGCACTCGCACGCGCACAGAGGCAAATATGCATGCTTGCTGGCCACCTCTTTTAATTTAAAGATTAAGTAATGCTAATGGACTTTTCCTGCAAGCCTGAGAAGCAGTCCCAAGGCCAGGTAATCCCGTTCCTCATCCCAGCAGATTAAGACCAAAGTTTCCAGGTTTGCTCTTGGTTTAGGTCACCGAATGCGAGACACGTACACTTGCACACAGGCTCTCATCTGCTGCGTCTCTGTATGACATCATATCTACTGTTTACGGCACAGAGATATTGAAAGTAATACTGTATTATGCTGCCTTGTGATACGAGTGACCCGATTTCCAAATTCATCAAGATACGAGCTGTCATTCGGACAATTATTTTTTTTTTTGCTTTGACTCAACTGACTTCGCAACAAGCAGCAGTTTGGCAAATTATGAATAATTCTTCAAAATAGAGGCTTAAAGGTGTTTAATGCCACCCATTGTTCAAGTTTACTGTTAAACTAAACATAAAACAAGGAGAGCTAGAGCTGCAAGCAGCTACGAACAGGCCACGTTGGGGTACTCGCAGTTTGGGGTACTGGCACTTTGGGGTACTCACAGTTTGGGGTACTGGCACATTGGTGTACTCGCAGTTTGGGCTACTGGCACTTTGGGGTACTCGAAATTTGGGGTAGTGGAACATTGGGGTAAAAAAATTTAAATGAATGGAAATGGCATATCGTAAATGTAGTAATGGAAATAGTTAGAGTTGATCTTATTAGATTCTGTTTCTGGACCTTCACTAGTCACCCTGACGCCATCATAGGTCACTTCCTGTTGGATATAGGATCTGGGTTCTTTGGACGTTTCTGCAGGTGTTGGGGTGCTTCATGTGCCTCACCAAATTTCGTCTTTGATGAACAGCTCTTTGATGAACTTAAAGTTCCCAAAATTATAACTACTGCACATTTGTATGTATAAAAAAAATGTAGAAACGAGGCAGGAATTTGCCTTCTACAAAGTATTTTCCCCAGTGTTTAATCAATCTATAGAATGTATGAGTACTGAAATGAATGAACTTTTCTATCATATTATAATGAAATGTACCTCTACTGTCTCATCCCCTTCTGCTGCTTGCTTTATCAACTTAACAGCTGTTTATGTAATAGAAACACATAGCACCTCTGAGATTATTCATATTTGAGTTCTTTATTTGATTAACTTTTCCAAACATTGAAGTCAGAGGGTCAGAGACGTGTCAGTGATAATGGCAGCGATCTACTTCATCACAGAGGCGTCGAGCCGCAGATTCGGCACCACTAAAAGCAAAAGACCTTGTTATAAGTCATTTGCATGATGGTACATGCATTGTCCATTAAAAATAAGACAAAGGCAAACAAAGCAAGGCTCTCATGGTGATTGAAACAGGTTTCCTAAGAGACTGCCAGTTGACCACCTCAGGATTTAAAGCAGCTTTGGCATCCATCGGGGCCCCATAACCAATCTGTTTCATTTGGAAGACTAAGTTGCAAACATGGACAACTGCCCACTAAGAAATGAACATTTGAAGAACATTAATGTGTTATTTTCTCCAATCCTTATGTGTTGGACATGCTAAGTAATGCTCTTTTCCTAATAGCATTAGGAGATAATGAGTCACGAGAGTTGCTGAGGCACACGCAGAGTCTACGCGATGGTTACCTACCATCATCTCATATGTTGCTCATTGACGTTGTCCAAAACTAAATTAAAGTTTTTGCAGGTTTATTGTCAAGCAATACAAGAATTATTGTCCCATAGCGAAGAACCAACTGTTTTTTTTCCCAAGGATATGGGTGCCTTTACTGTCCTCATTAGAATCATTCAGTTATCATGAAAATGTAGCAGAAAACTTCAACTCTTATCATTGGTCAACAGATATTCGCACACATACTAGTCTTGTAAAATGTTTTAACCTTCGTTTTTCATATACCGCTCTGCTAATGTACAGTGTGTGTAATAAGTGCCTGAATGAAATGATGCAAAATCTAAATGATTTTACATGGCTTTAGTTATTTGATGACATTAGTCATCTTGAGCATGCATATTCTATGTTCAGAATCATATTGAACCTGTGTGTACCTGAAATTGCTGTCCACCCTATCATTATGGAATAACTGCCCCTTTAAAGGCAAACTCTGTTTTTTTGTGACATTATGACCAGCATTTTGTCTTTCTTAATGGTGGCTGAAGGAGTGGATAGTTGTAGGATAAATATTTACGCTTATATTTCATAATTTCCATCATACTATGTATGTAGTTAGATGTTGTCAAGCTTAACATGTCCACTCTGTTACAGTGAAATATCAATTCATACAAAACCTTTTCAGAAATTTGAAATTTATTTGTTAAACAGTGCACGGTCAGCTTGCAAACTGAATCATGTTGCTAAGTGAAGGTCCACCATGTGCTCATAAAATGCTAACATTAGCCAAAAATTTCCACCCTGTCAGCAAGCTCATATATTTTGCTGTTTGCATGTATATTGTCGGCTTACAGTTCATTTATTAAAAAAAAAAAGAAAAAAAAAAGTGGGAGCTTGACCAATATGCATTTCTAACAGTGTAGCATCTACTTAATACAATGAATAAGAAGTTCAATGGAAAATGTCAGATTTTTGGGTGGAATGGGGAAGTCTAAGAGGCACCTTATTGATTCATGTCAAACACAAGATGACCAAGGTAGCTTAGGTAAACTGTCATACTACACTAAATATTATTTACACGACAGTATGAATCTGTTTTTGTTTTTTTTAAGACTAGACATGCACGTTAACTTTAAATGAGAACCCAAGATATGTAAGACAATTGAAGAATCACCCTTTCATCCTGGTGCAAAGATTTCTCCATCGACATCTTCATCTGTCTTTATCAACTTTTGACAGATCATTTTTCTCCATCTTTCCACGAGAGATGAAGGAAATGACGTGTCTCCCTGTTGGGGCTTCATTGTTTGGGAGGATGATTATTTTGAGAGATGTGTAGGAGACTGCAGAGCCAAACAGAGGTCTCGGCTTTGCTTGAAGATAGCCCAAAGTGATGCTTTGATTGCAGTGGCAGTTTATCTTTATTATAAAATTCCATAATGGAAAATCGACCCTGTGCAGTAAGCTCCGGACCTTATCTGAACTGGATGAAAGTGTGTGTGAGCTCAAAGGTGTGTATCTGAGAAGCTGTTCAGGAGATAATTAAAAAAAAAAAAAAGGCAAAGACAAGTGTTAGAAGTGAGTGTGACTTTTTGGAGTTTCTCCTTCTGCTCAATGGAGCTTCGAACCTTGGAGCACTCGTTGAGAAACTGTTGCAAAACCCACGGGGGCCCTCCGTTGACCCACCAGCCTGGAGGACAATGGCAAGCTGGGGCCACGTAGCCGTCGCTGCAGCCTGCCTCTCTTTTGTCGGCGCGGACGTGTGACGCTCCAGTGACAGATGGCCGCGACATACTTTCATATTTGTTACCTTTCCCAGTGACGCGGGCCGTGTACTCTTTTCTGCGGACGACCGCAGAGAGACGGCAGCTGTCCATCCCGCTCCCCGCGCCGCCTTGCGAGGGCACAAACACAAACGGGCGCACCGCCTGATCCGAGATCAGCTCAGTCTTGTCAGTCTGCATCATGTTATCATCATGTTATGTTAAGTCAAATCTCACTGGAAATGAAAATCTTATGATGGAAGAAAAATGGACTGTGCCGAGTGTTCTATTTGTAGCTTTTCTTATTTTGGGATTTTTGTGTGCGTGTGTTTCCGCTGAACCTGTGTTTTGATTGACAAAAAGGGATGTATCCTTTCATATTGACATCAATTCATTCCCAAAGGAGGACAATGTGCAGAATAATAATCAGAAATTGCATAACCCATGGCATCTTTTTATACTGACAGCCACTCCACTTCTCTCCTGCATGCACAATTTACGTCTGTGAAACTGATACTTTTTCATAAAAATAGAAGCTTATAAATAATTTGTCAGTGTTAAAACTGCTAGCAAGATTGAAATGTAGCCTCACTTCACTAATCCCCTCGAGGCTGACTAAAGCCACGCCCCTCACTAACATGCGATTATGAAAATGTGTAGTCGTGATCAGTAGTGAACGAATATTCCGCTTCAACAAAATAGCAACGCTAGCAATACTAAGCTAGCATTAGCACTGTAAACAAGCAGACCTTTGCCACAGCTGCTATACTGGTAGCATGACCTATTTGTATTGGAAATTTTATCGTTTTTTTTTTTTTTTTTTTTTTGAGAATGTACAGTGAATTAGAAATCAGGTGATGAACTTGCTTTGAACGAGCAAAAATGCGAGCGACTCCAGGTAGCAACTGTCACGTCACGCGAGCAATTGTATTTTTATTGTAATTTTTTTGGGGTAGCTATTCTTCCATAATTTCAGCAAAGCTCCTGGTAACAGGTACGTGCCGTGTCTACGTGTGCACAGCAAATGGTTGACACCTCGTCAGTCATGCCTTCTGTCTCTGATTGGTAATTCTTCCTCGGTGTGGTGGTTTCTTGCAAATCAAATAAGATTAAATAAAAAAATATATATATGTTTTACAGCTCATTTTACACATGTTCTACTCTCAAGTCAACAGTTTTAACAAACGGTCCAACCATCTCTTTCCTTTAGGGGACTGGAAATGCATAAAATATATATTTTACATTTTTGCTGGGGAAAAAAATTGACCCAATTCTTTCCTGTTTTCCTCTCCACTCACCTTAACAACATCAAATGGGATCTCAAATAAGGAACCATAATGGAAAGCTGTTTGAATCATCAAGATCAAACGTGGTAAATTGAATGCATATAGTATACAAGTCTTACAGTAAAACACAAGCACTAATAATGTCTTCGTGCTGCCTCCCATGTATGATTTATAATGTGTGAGTCGGGTTGAGGGCCCTTGAAGGCACATTGCAGGGAATTGGTCTGATTTGCACCAACTGCTGTTGATTTATAGCTGTGCCAGAGGTTAATGATGGTGGCTTCCATTGCCACGCGTTCTTTCCTCTCTAATGTTGCTGCGAGGGGCCAATGCCAAGACCCTGCAGCATGAATTGTCCCTTTCCTTGAAAGTGCTCTCAGGTTTTCTCCCCTGAAACTTTATTTAGAGACAACGCTCTCCGGAGAAAAATGATCACTGATGTATAGTCACAATCGTTAAAGTGAATATAAAGTTCCAATGCAATAGATTAGCAGACAGAGCTGTCAGTATAACGCCGTATATTTGCACACCACTCACGACTACAACCGTTCCAATAAAAATACTATTTGCACTTATTGAAGTATTCACTGTTAAACATTCATTCCATCCCTCGCCGGTCATATCGCTCATCAAAAGTGATACAATTTAAAATCATTTCTGATTTATTTGCACTTTCTAATTTGCTACTGTGTCACTTGTCATATAAATAAAGGGAAAGAGTATTTTTTTTTGTTTTTTGTTTTTTTTTGCTGCTAGTTGGAATTAATAGATGTTTATGTCCTCCTAAATGGAGAGAACGATGGATCAGTTATTAGTATTCATGTTTCACAACTGTTTAATCCAGTGACATTAAAATCTGCCTTTTCAACTGGCTAAATAAAGCAGTTTCCACTGGCAGCATGCTGAAAGAGCGATTAGCACATCTGCCTCACAGTTCGGAGGTTCCAGTTGAAATTTTGGCTCCGTCCTCCCTGGGTGGAGTTTGCATGTTTGCATCTTCTCGCTGTGCTTGCGTTGGGTTTTCTCTGGGTACTGCGGCTTCCTCTCACGTTCCCAAAGCATGCTTTTCAGTTTATGGAAGACTCCAAATCACAGGTGTCCAACTCATGGGCTGGGGGCCAGATCCGGCCCGCCACGTCATTTTATGTGGCCTGGCGAAAGCAAATCAAATGTGTGTCGACCTCATGTCTCTTGCTAACATACCAAAATTGCAGATTGTCTCCACTTTTAATAATGTTATGCTATCACAAGTATTTATTTGTTAGCAATCCCCCTTTGAGTTGAATAAACTTTTTTTTTCTTTTCTTTTTTTTTTTTTTACTATTTTTCTGTCCAACGATTTAGTAGTGTCTAATTCAGGGTGTACTCCTCCTAAATCAGATGGGATTAGCTCCAGCTCACACTGGAACAAATTCCTGCTAATTTACGGGACATTTATAACAATATATTATTGTATTTTGCTATAAAAATAACAGTTATCCCTTGCAGTTAAATTAACAGTTACATTGGTCATATAACTACAACCCTAAATAACTATTTTACAGCATAAAACAGCATTTTTAATGAATAGCTGTAAATTAACAGTGGATTACAACAGTTTTACAGTATTTTTTGATAAATGTAAAGCACTGTTAAACAGCAATCCCTCACATGTAAATTACAGTTTTTCTCAGTCGCTTTGGTACATTTCTCAGCTCAGAATAGAAATTCGCAACACTACTTGTTCAATCTTCACATCATTTTGTCGCTTGTGTACATGAAAAAAGCAGTTTCTTATATCTTTGATCAAGCTGCAAATGCTCTGGCACATCCATGCAAGTGATTATGTACAATTCTCCGCTGTTTCACATTTTACATTATCAATTGCTTAAGTTATTGTTGATCAAAATGTTTAACAGTGTTCTCTATTGAACAGTCTCACCCCCAACAAGATTATGGTATTACTTCATTGCAGAAGTCTTAATATGGTAAATGGCTGAACAAAATGCATGTTTTTGGAATATGGGGAGAACATGCAAACTCCACAGGGGAAAGCAAAGATTCAAACCCCGAACCTCACAAACATGAGGCAGATGTGCTAACCACCCCATCCACTGTGCTGCCCCACACAGATGTCCGTAACCGTTAAATAAAATGGAAAACGCGAACCACGTGTTGGTTCAGCCCTAAATAATGAGCAAACTTAATTATAATAATAATAATAGCTTATGTATATGAAGGTTTTTTTTTTCTTTTTTTTTTATACCGCCTCGCTCTTGCTTCATTGTCTAATGGACGCGTGTCAATAGCACCGCTTATGTCTTATTTCGGATGGAGCCTGAGCGTAACTCCAGGGTCGGAGGTCAAACTTCGGTGCTGCCCTCCAGCTCCGTTTTTATTGGGCAAATCGGTTGCCGTCTGCCAGGGTCAAAGTTTGGTTAAGGTTAGAGGTCGCCAACAACAGTGGGAGCCTTATGAAACAAGGTGCTGTGTCTGCTGCATCACAAAGACGCACGCGGTGGTATTGCAGGCCATTTTTAGACTGCTGTTTATGATGTCTGCTTGATACACACACACACACACACACACACACACACATTTGAGTACAAAAATACTACCATTCAAGAAAATATTTGACACAAAAAAAGTCTTCCCTGCACCTGCCTCCACCCATCCAAGCATCCGTGCACCCCTCCCCCCCTGCGGCCACCAGCTGAGGCTGCCAGCGGCGACTGTGGGGGTTGAGGCCCCTTTGTGGTAGGCGGGTTGTGGTGGGTAACTGGGGATTTTGGGGTTGCGGGAGATGAATGAGGTCGTCTGAATGTGCGACACGTGCCGGGGCGGCTGCTGCCCCCCCCACCCCCCACCCTTTAAAATAAAAACACACGCACTCACAAGATGGCACACGTACACCCTCCAACGTACGCGCAATAAAACATTCCTCTTTATCTGGCTTCATCTGCGTGTTCGTGCATCGCCACTTGAGACGCGCCAACAAATAGAAGAAGGCCACTCGCACATACGCACATGCTTGCTTCCACACGCAATGCTGGCTTCATCCCTGATCCTAATTGGTTGGCACATGGCAAAAGCAGGCAGAGGAGAATTAAGGTCACACGGCGTGCGCCACCCGAATTCTTTATTGCACCCACAGTACAATTTGGCCTCCGTCAGGCATCGCATCCACTCACAAGAGCAGAAGTGGGGGTTGGGTGTGCATTTCTGAGGGGCATGGGGGTGGGGATTTTATGCCCCAAAATAAATTAAAAAAAAGACACAAAATTGTCAAACCCCCCTAGTTTATTAGTAACCGTGTGTGCACAGAGATGATTTTACGCGGTCTAAACAATATGTACACTGTAGTACAGTAGAAGCCGTATTAAATGTTGCGTCTTTTGGGAGGAAGCGTGTGTGTGGGGGGGGTGGACGAAGCAATAGACTAGTACGCCTCTCACCCCGCTGCCTGCTGCTTCATATAGCCACATCTCTCTGGCCAGTTACTATGGAAACAAGAGGTACATTTTTCTGGGTGGGGGTGAAATGTATATTGGGACAGGAGCAGGTTGGTGGGGGTGGGGCGGAGTTGTGCTCGTTTGTTGTTCATTTGTTACTACGGGAAATCTTTAAATCTACATTGTGTGTGCGCGCGTGTGTGATACTGTTAGGATTTATTTACCTCCTCAGCTCACCTGAGAACTGGATTAGGTGGTGATTAGTGTTAGATTATGTGGAGGTGAATCCAATTGCGTCGTTTAACATCTACACACACACGGTAAAGAATTCGTACACGTATACGCTCTTGTCGTGATGAATTGCTGCACATCACCGCCCGTGAGTCAGTGGCGAAGTGAATCGGCATGAGCATGACTAGTTTTAATTACAATGTTAATTGACAGGAAACAAAAAGGGGGGCTTAATTAGGTTCAATGAGGCAATAGGAGCGGCAGCACTGTGGATTTAATGATTCTGTATTCTCAGGCTGCTGAAGCACTCATCTCTATAAGCACACAAACGTGGGTCATTCTACTCAGAGAGAACATGCACGCTGGAAACTCTTGTTGGGTGGGCAACAATGTGGATGTCACTGGGTCAGTTATTCTTGTCCACTTACTGCTGAGTGACTGTTTCATAATGCTGACATGATGGGAGCGTCAGAAAGCGGAGGAGGAGGAACAAAGATGGGCAGAAGAACATCTCGCACAAACTAATCAATAGGTCCCGTCACAGTCAGCGAAAGGCAACAGAGGCTCCGAATTCATTTTCAGTCAGGTGACGCTGGGTGGAAGCGTGACGTGGAGGTAACAGAGGGCTTGCTGCTCTGTTCGTTTTTTTATGTGAGCGTGTACGTTTGATGACTTGCTTAATTGAGCTGCTCCCTTTTATTTGGGGACCTCCCTCCTGCCTCTCCCCTCGCTGGTTCCATTATTGCTGTGATATTTTTCTCTCCTCTATCCCAGAAGTAATTTGGCTTGTGAAATTGCACCTTTTTCCTCGATACCCACCACCCACCAGCACTCGCAACCCCCCAAAGTCAACCATACACACACACACACACACACACACACGCTTCTTGGAGTGCTCCTCTTCGATTTCCTGTCTTGGTGGCTGCAATCACTCTCGCCGTGTCCTTGGACTCCGACCTTGGGCAGCCAACACCCCCTGCAATCTATCGTCATGGTGATGACGCCTCATCTATCTCCCATGGAGACGACCTTTCCGTGGTGGCGTGCCACGCCCATCATTAAATAAAATACCTGACACACACAGCCTGTTTTAATTGCGAGCTATTCCTGTGCGCTGCGATTTCTGTGAGAGGAGTAAAAAAAGTCAGTCAAGGTGCGCGCCGTTGAAATGAAACATTCTCTCAAAGTGAACGGCACACAACTACACATGTGGCAGACGGAATGATACGCTGAGATAAAAGAAGGGCGAGATAAGGGGGAATAGGAAAGATAAAGATAACAGTAGATCACTTGGCTGCTTGATTAACAGTTTTATTTGAGTATTTTGACATGGACGTCTTGCTTTTGCTCACCTTCATCAGTGGTGATATTCGATACCCTCAGTTTATCAGTGTTCCGCTGGACAACATGTAGTAGTCCTTCCTAGTTTTTCTAATGTCAGCACCCTTGTGTGTGTCGCCCTCTCTTCATTTGCAGTTCAGGAAGTTGTTTGGATATGTTCAAAATAAAACAGTGATCGCCCTTTTTCTAGCTATCTATCCATCCATCCTTTTCTTGTACTGCTTTTCCTCATTAAGGTTGTGAGGTGAGCTGGAGCCTATCCCGGCTGACATCGGGTGAGAGTCGGGGTACACCCTGGACTTGTCGCCAGCCAATCACGGGGCACATGTAGGCTGTGTCTCAGTCCAGAGTTTGCAGTCTGCATTTGAAGGGTGGCGACCTCGTTGTGCCGTGAGAAGCCGGTCTCAATTCAATAAAGGCGCGAAGGCTCCTTCAAATGCAATGTCATGGGTGTATGTTCGGGTTGTTGTCTTCCACCTGTCTCGTACACACCTGCTCCTGAGAGCATCTTCCCCACCTGTGCCTCGTTTACCGTAATTACCCCATGCATTTAACCTCCTGTCTCATTCTTTCTGGTCGCCATTTCGTTGTACCTTGTTGTCACGTTCCAGCATTCCTTGTTTCCACGTCACCGACTCATAGTAAGACTAGACCCTGTTCTGATTATTGACCTTGCCTCTTTGCCTCTCGTTTTTTGGATACTGTTGCCTTTTCGGATTGCCTGCCTGTGTACTGACCTCTGCTCATTTATTAAACCTCTCTTTTTTTAAACTGTCCATTTGTATTGGAGTCATGCATTTTGGGTCCTGTCCTCTGTTCCGTTCATGACAGAATGAACTGGCCATAACATGGACCCAGCAGATTCAGACCCGGTGCGCAACGCCCTTCAAGCGCAGGGTCAACGCATATTGAAGCAGGATGAGCAGCTTGCTGCCCTCCACCTTCATCTAAAGGGACTGTCAGAGCATCAGGACACTATGATGAGACAGGTGGCCTCACAGTTTGAAGTTCAAATGAATATGGTTCAGAAGAAGGAACCAGCTGGCACAGCACCCGATGCCACCACTGCACCATCGTTTCCATCTGAAGCAGTCACCATGCCGCCACCTACCACATCCGCTGCTGTCTGCCCACAGCTCTCTCGACCGGAGAGGTTCTCTGGAGAGTCTGGAAATATTAAGCCGTTCATCACTCAGTGCAAACTCCACTTTGCGCTGCAGGCAGCTGCCTTCCCCACCGAGCAGGCAAAGATCGCTTTCGTCATTTCCCACCTGACTGGTGCAGAGGCATGGGCTACTGCTGAATGGAGCCGCAATTCCACCTTGTGTCATTCTTGGGCTTCTTTTGTGAAGACTATGGAGCAAGTTTTTCAATTTTTCACACCAGATCGTGAGGCAGCTTGCTCCCTTGTCACCTTACAACAAGGCAACAAGGTGTCAGATTACGCGATAGAGTTTTGCATCCTAGCAGCTGAGAGTCAGTGGAACAACAAGGCACTACTCGATGCATTTTTTCAAGGACTATCCCCCGCCGTCAAAGATCGTTTGGTCCCACTAGACCTGCCAACCGACTTGGACACTCTCATCGCTCTCGCCGTAAAGATCGACAAAAGGATTTTGGATTGCGAGCTGGACAGAAATCGGCGGAGGGATGCGTCACCACGCACCTGGAGGACGAGCCTCGGTGACCAGCCAAACCAACATGGGATCTATGTTGTCGGTCTCAATCCACTGGATAGCATCACCACGGATTGCGATATTAGCCATTCGAACTGAGGACTCTGCATCTTTTTGCACAATTGTTGTTTGTTGTTGTTTTTTGTCAATGTCTTTATGTCTCCAAAGTGTTCTGTAAATTGACTGTCTGTTGTACTAGAGCGGCTCCAACTACCGGAGACAAATTCCTTGTGTGTTTTGGACATACTTGGCAAATAAAGATGATTCTGATTCTGATGCTGATTCTGATTCTGATGAACCCATGCAACTGGGCAGGTTCCGTCTCTCCCCTGAGGAGCGTCAACGCCGGGTGAGGGAAGGGTGGTGCTTCTACTGGGTCAGTTGGGTCATTCGGTGAGCAACTGTCACGTCAAGGTTGCGTGACAGTTGCGTGACAGTTGCGTGACACGAGAGCGGTGTCTAAATTTCATTAAGGAAGACTCGACCCGGGTTCTTCTTAAAGTAACACTATGCTCTCCAGATCAAGAGATTCATACATTGTATCGATTGACTCTGGTTCTGACGCAAATTTACTCAACTCCCTCCTCGTTAGACGTATGCACCTTAGAACCTTTCAAGTAAAGCGCTACCGCAACACCTATGCTGCAGACGGCAGTTTTATGGGCAAGATCACTCACCGCACCCAAACACTCACATTGACATTTCCTGATTCTCACTCGGAACACATTAGTTTTCATGTTTCATTACGCCCAGAACTGTTTCAAGCTTCCATGTAATGCCATCCATCCATTTTCTGAGCCGCTTCTCCTCACTAGGGTCGCGGGCGTGCTGGAGCCTATCCCAGCTGTCATCGGGCAGGAGGCGGGGTACACCCTGAACTGGTCGCCAGCCAATCGCAGGGCATGTGCCAAACAACCAACCATTCACACTCACATTCACACCTACGGGCAATTTAGAGTCTCTAATTAATGCATGTTTTTGGGATGTGGGAGGAAACCGGAGTGCCCGGAGAAAACCCGTGCAGCCGGGATTATTCGCCCATCTTCATCCCCTGCGGGAGCAGGAATTTTCTTTGTGGACAAGAAGGACAAGATCCTGCGACCCTGTATCGATTACCGGGGTCTCAACGAGATAACCGTGAAAAACAGGTACCCTCTTCCTGGAGGGGGACAAGGTTTTCACCAAACTGGACTTAAGAAATGTGTATCATCTCGTCAGGATGAGGGAGGGGGATGAATGGAGAACAGCATTCAACACACCAACGGGACATTATGAGTATTTGGTAATGCCTTTTGGACTCACTAATGCTCCAGCTGTTTTCCAAAACCTTGTCAATGATGTCTTGCATGACATGTTGAATGTGTATGTTTTTTTCTATTTGGATGATATTTTGATATTCTTCCCGGATGAAGAGACTCACATCATTCATGTCCGCTCTGTGTTGCAGCAGTTACTGCAGAATGAACTTTATGTCAAGGCTGAGAAATGTGAGTTCCACAAGGCGTCCGTTTCTTTTCTGGGTTACGTGCTGGCTCAAGGTCAAAATGGACCCTTGCAAAGTCGATGCCGTGATTAATTGGCCCACACCCACGCCACGCAAGGATGTACAAAGGTTCTTAGGGTTTGCAAATTTCTACAGAAAATGTATTAGAAATTTTAGTTCTATAGCCTCGCCTTTGCATGATCTTACCTCGCCACACAGACCCTTTGTGTGGAACCCGGTTTGTCAGTCAGCTTTACAGAAACAAAAATCGAGCTTTACCTCTGCTCCCATCCTCACTTTGCCAGATCCCAAACAGCAGTTTGTGGTAGAAGTTGATGCATCTGATGCCGGAATTGGAGCAGTGCTCTCCCAGAAATGTCTCAAGGATAGTAAGTTACATCCTTGTGCTTATCTCTCTAAAAAACTAACTCCAGCTAAGAGAAATTATGACATAGGTGACCGTGAACTGCTGGCGGTCAAGGTGGCTTTGGTGGAGTGGAGGCACTGGCTAGAGGGGGCACAGACTCCGTTTTTAGTATGCACAGATCACAAGAACCTTGAGTATCTTAAGTCTACTAAAAGATTAAATGCGAGGCAGGCTAGATGGGCTCTGTTCTTCACAAGATTTAATTTTGTGTTATCCTACCGACCTGGTTCTGAAAATGGTAAGCCGGATGCTTTGTCACGTATTTTCTGCGAAGAGAATTCTTTGTCCGACCCTCAGACTATTTTGCCCAAGTCATGTTTTAGTTCTGCCTAGGTTTGGGACGTTAAAACCGTGGTAAAACAGACTCTGAATAACACTCTCAGCCTTGAAGATTGCCCTGAAAACAGGCTTTATGTGGTTCCGACCTTAAGGGGAAGAGTCATCCACTGGGCTCACACTAACCGGACTGTATGTCACCCAGGCATTGCCAAAACGCAATCTGTGGTCGAACAGCGCTTTTGGTGGCCTAATGTTAGGAGGGATGTTATCAATTACGTCAATGCTTGCCAGGTATGCGCTGCTAACAAGCCCTCTCGTCAACGCCCTTCTGGGGAGTTGCGACCCCTGCCAATACCACAACATCCTTGGTCAGACATCTCCGTAGACTTTGTGATGAGATTATCGGCCTCTAAATGAAATATCACCATTCTCACAGTTGTTGACAGGTTCTCTAAGATGGCCCACTTCATTGCACTTCCGAAACTCCCCTCAGCTAAAGACACTGCTGAGTTAATGATAAACCAGGTATTCAAGTTGCATGGTTTTCCCAAGAATGTGGTATCTGATAGGGGCCCCCAATTTATTTCATGATTTTGGAAGGAGTTTTGCAGTCTAATAGATGCTACTGTCAGTCTGTCATCTGGGTTTCATCCTGAAACCAACGGACAAACCGAGAGGCTGAACCAGTACCTGGAGACCAGGACCTGGAGACCAGAATAAGAATCAGAATCAGAATCTTTATTTGCCAAGTATGTCCAAAAACACACAAGGAATTTGTCTCCGGTAGTTGGAGCCGCTCTAGTACGACAACAGACAGTCAATTTACAGAACACTTTGGAGACAGAAAGACATTGACCAAAAAAAACAGTCACTGAGCAGTAAATGGTTGCTAGTTATCTGGTAATGCACATGTAAATTTTTTTTTTTTTTTGACAATTGTGCAAAAAGATGCAGAGTCCTCTAGCACTTAGAGCAGTTCGAATGACTAATATTGCAATAGTCCGGTGCAATCCTGGTCTAAGAAACTGCTTTGGGTCGAGTTCTCTCACAATTGTCTCCCCTCTGCATCCACTGGTCTATCGCATTTTCACATTGTGCATGGTTACCAACCATCTCTTTTTCCTGCCATAGCCCCAGAATCTACGGTTCCAGCTGCATTAACCTTGGTGAGACACTGCAGGAGGACCTGGGAGCGAGACCGCCAGATGCTGCTATGCCAAGGCCGGTCCTACAAAACCGCAGCTGACCGAAGTAGGACACCGGCCCCGAACTAAAAAGTGGGTCAGCGAGTTTGGCTCTCCTCCAAGCATATTCCACTCCGGGTGGAGTCCAGGAAGCTCGCTCCCATATTCGTTGGGCCCTTCCCCATCACAAAGGTCATCAACCCTGTCACCATGAAGCTTAGGCTCCCAAGGTTGATGCGGGTGCACGCTGCATTTCACGTCAGCCAGCTCAAGCCCGCCCGGGAGTCCCCTCTGGTCCCGCCTTCCAGGCCCCCCCCCCCCCCCCCCTTTTGTGGCTGGGGCCCTGTCTTCACGGTGAGGCAGCTGTTGTCGTCTCGTCGGAGGGGGTTTCAATATCTGGTGGACTGGGAGGACTACGGGCCTGAGGAACGTTCATGGGTGCCATCTGGGTTTATCGTGGATGACTCCCTCATTCGGGACTTCCATGTTGCACATCCTAGGGCTCCGAGGCCGTCTGGGGCCAGCCGTTAAAGGGGGGGTACTGGCATGGGTGTGTGTTAGGGTTGTTGTTTTCCCCCTGTCTCGTACACACCTGCTCCTGAGAGCATCTTCCCCACCTGTGCCTCGTTTACCGTAATTGCTCCATGCATTTAACCTCCTGTCTCATTCTTTCTGGTCGCCAGTTCGTTGTTGTCACATTCCAGCATTCCTTGTTTCCACGTCACCGACTCATGGTAAGACTTGACCCTGTTCTGATTATTGACCTTGACTCTTTGCCTCATGTTTTTTGGATACTGTTGCCTTTTCGGATTGCCTGCCTTTGTACCGACCTCTCCTCGTTTATTAAACCTCTCTTTTTTTAAACTGTCCATTTGTATTGGAGTCGTGCATTTTGAGTCCTGTCCACTGTTCCGTTCATGACATGCAGCC
Organism: Phyllopteryx taeniolatus; assembly: GCF_024500385.1. Lineage (NCBI taxonomy): Eukaryota > Metazoa > Chordata > Actinopteri > Syngnathiformes > Syngnathidae > Phyllopteryx > Phyllopteryx taeniolatus. The sequence continues at coordinate 4,301,091 of NC_084502.1, forward strand.
GACAAATGGGGACAGTCTAAAAAGCGTAACGTAGAAAAGCTTGACGTAGCTTAATGTCCGAAAACTGAGCTCAATCATCACCAAAATTTATGTGGACATCTCTACTCATGCCCACTTCAGCCTATGGAAATATCAAAACGATAACCCCAATATTACAGATTTGGGGCATGTTAAGTATTTTCCTCTCCATAGGCAGTCACGATACAGAAAAAGTTTAACATCACTTAATGAGAAAAAGGCTTAACTTGCACAAAATCTGTAATAGCATGTGTTTAAACATAAGTGTAAACATTTACTCTGCAACCCTCCATTGTTTTGGCCTCCACTGAAGAAAGACAAAATGCTAGTATTGTCACTGAATATGTCAGAGGGTTTCTTAAAGGGGAAGTCACCCCATAATGAAAGAGTGGACAACAATTTGAGGGAGACATGCAAAAACATCAATATGATTATTGATTATAAAACAGAATATTTGAGAATATTATGATAAGACCTCAAAGCTGTTATCAGTTATTTTCATATCATTGTTCTGCTACATGTTCATGATGTGATATTAGTGATATTAACCCATCTGTTATTTGTCGTATGCACACAGTACAGATCTGTTAGGTATAAGCATGAGTAAGGTTGCAGATTTCCAGAAATTTTCACAGTTGGAAACTTTTACTTAATGGGAATAAATGGAAATTTATAGGATTAAACCAGGATTTAACCAAATACAAGGTTGACTCTTCATAGGGAACTTCATAAATATAGTTGAGACATATATTTTAGCATAACTATGACAACAACAAGCAGATTTCATGCGACTAAAATTGAATATCAAGAGTTGATTGCCTGAATGAGTTTAGCAAAAATGTAGAGGGAAGTTGCTTTTTTATTTGCATGTTGAATGGGACTTTTATTTTGGAGGAAGGGCTCTTTTCATTTACCATCTTTTAAATGGTGAATGGGACTTTTTGTTTTTGTTCTTTGATGTGGGGGGTCATTTTTGTTGAATTCTTAATATGCTGGATCAGAGGGGGTGAGTAATACATAACTCAACCTTCATGTTTTTGTTTTTCAGCTAATAAAGATTCTTGAATCAAATAAAATCAAAAAAGTTCTACTTGGAAATAAATCTGAAAAAAAATAATGACTGATTTTGTCATAAGCGGACATCCATGGGAAAAAAAAAGAAACATTATTTATGCTTGAAAAGGATTCATTTCCATTAAATTACCCTAAATTCTCAGTTAATTCCCATAAATCCCATGGTAATTTTTTCAAAATTCCCCAGCTCAACTCCCCATGGCGATTTACTGGAAACTTTCCAGACATTTATCGGAAATGTTCCTCCTTTTCGGAACCCTAAATATAAGCTATGGCCCTCCAGCCCATTTGTGACTAATACTAGAGGCCATAATTGTCTTGCATGTGTTTAAAAGTTCTGCCAAAGACTTCTCCCTTGCTATTCCTGAATACCCCGCCAGCGTGGTGGCATGAGTGCATCTTTCATTAATCAGCAGAGAAAAGACAAGTTGGCAGTCAGAGGGAACAAGAAAAAGATGAAAGCAAGCAGCAAAGCGGGAGAGCCGAGAATAAACCCCCACCCCATTCGCTCTCCTATGCCCTCTGACAGAAATCGAGGGAACCGTCTCGGGTCCACTACTGGAACGGCCCGTCCCACTGGCGCTCATTCTCTGTGCCCGTGTCAACGGTTGCTGTGTTAACTGGGGGAGCTGTGCTGCACAGGCCCTCCTCACTGCCACATTTTTTTCCAACTCATCCGAACAAAAGCCAGGAGCGCGAGAGCCACATGATTGGTGAAATATGCCGGTGTGGGACCACTGCAGTAGAATAATGAATGCGGCATTACCGAGTGTGCGTGTGCCAGGAGCTGTGTGGCCATTTCATGCCAGTGCTGAGTGAATGTAAGGGATGTTTATTCATGAGAACGAGGGGGTAATAAAAGATGTCAGGGAGGTGGGGAGGTAGTAATGTTACTGCTGTGCTAGCTGTTGGTGTCTGTGCAGCTTGATGAGGCACAGATCAGGTCAGCAGGTGCACTAAATGACAGTTCTGTTACTGGATTTAGAGAATCCTAACTGTTAAAAAATGGCCTGGGTACGCAATGCATAATTCTCTCATAATTATGATGTTGCAAAATGTTTGTGATGTTTTATATTTACAAAGAGACAGACACTCACTGGCACACCTGCTGGACTGTATCCCAGATATTTGGTCTTTACAAAAAATAGTAATGCTCCATTTTGGGTGATGCAGGCAGAGAGGTATTCATCTAAAAAAATTTTTATTATTGTGCCTGTAGTTTGTAGTGATGTCGAACGACGGTGCCTAATTTCGATTAAAGACCCTCTAAAGTGAAATCAGAGATTTGTTTCTCAATACATAATAGATGTTAGAAGATAATTGCTTAAAACGTGACAAGATTGAGAACTAGGCAGAACTGTATTGTGGGGATATAGCGTTTAACAGTTTTTCACCATTTCCGTTTTACTGATTTCTTTTTGGTGGGGGTGGCTAAAACAGCAACCAGTGATGCTCTTGGGCATCTGGCATGTGTCGCCCCTCCCCCACTATATAAGAACCTGAGCGCCTTCGTTCACATCAGTAGATATCTAGTGCAATTGCGACTTCCTTAGTTATCATTACTTGGCCCACTTCTACCACTGTAGCATACAGTTAGCTAGCTAGCGATGCCTACACCTGGAAAATGCATCTTCCTTTGATGCCACAATTTACAGAAGAGCTCTGTGTCGTTATTTAAATTCCCAAGGGAGGAGGTGACACTGCGGACCAGCCCGCCACCAAGAGGAGCTTAGTTTGCGAACTAACTGATGGCTAGCGCCTCTTGTCGCAGCGTGTGAAGACCAGCAATGTTCCAGCCACTAGAGGCTAAAAGTGGATATATTTTCATGGTTCAAACGTGTAGGGATGTGAAGGAAGAAAGTTGCTAGATGAAGTAGCATCCATTTGTCAGCGGGAGTGGTTTATTCTATAGGCTTGGTGTTTTGTTTTGTTTTTTCTTACTCAAATTTAGCAGGGTTTAGCATCTTCTCTGTAATGTGTCACATTGAGACTAACAGTGTCGGTGAATGCTGAGAATGAATCACTGTCTACGTCAGTGATTCCCAACCACTGTGTTGTGGCACATTAGCGTGCCGTGACAGATCATCTGGTGTAGCATGGGAAATTATTACAACTAGCCTGAAATGGATTAGTTACGACAAATAATGTATCTTTCATCTATCTATACCAGCGACGTATAGTGACAGAGAGAGAGAAAAAATTAAACGCTCGTTCATTAGACAGCACAAGGTACAATCAATTTGTAAACTCTCATTTAAACAATGGAATAATACATTTGTGTTCAACTAAATAGGCCTACTTTTCACACCGAATCAGCCATTTTGTGAGTAAATTGAGACAAAATTTTGTGACATCAAATGTAAAATAATTTGCCTTGGCTCAACAAATGTTGGGAAACCATCTACTGTATGTAGCTCACACATTTGATACAGCTCTTACATTTGATTTAATTGGAGGTTTACCTAATGCTGTGGTTATGCATATGTGGTTTTTGTTATTAAATGTTTATTGTCTTCATTTGTTCATAATGTGCTGCTCTCCTGAGGCCAACAAAAGATGCCATTGGAGTTGCGAGTCGATAGTTGCTCCCGTAGACGGCTGCTCGGTTCCATTGTCACCATCCCCTGATCGCCTGTTGGCTTCGCTGGTTGAGCTCTCTCGTTGCACACATTTAGCACCAATCTAATTAGAACACGGAGACAAGAGTCTCAATCAGATGATCTCAGACAGAGGGGCTGTGTGGGTGTTCGTTTTGGGAAATGTTACCCTGAAAGTAAACACCCACGCCATACATACAGCTGAGTTTAATTAGAGGCTTGCCGTATCAAGACAAGCATGTGCATAAATCTATCAGAATCAGAATCATCTTTTTTTTGCCAAGTATGTCCAAAAAACACACAAGGAATTTGTCTCCGGTAGTTGGAGCCGCTCTAGTACGACAACAAACAGTCAATTGACAGAGAAAACTTTGGAGACATAAAGACATTGACAAAAAAAACAGTCACTGAGCAGTAAAGGGTTGCTAGTTATCTGGTAATGCCGGTACATTTTTCTTTTTTGTTTTGACAATTGTGCAAAAAGATGCAGAGTCCTCTAGCACTTAGAGCAATTCGAATGACTAATATTGCAATAGTCCGGTTCAATGACCATTGTGCAAAGGGCGCCGAGACTTCAAGGAGTTTATGCGGTTTAAACTGAAGAGTAGTGCGATAATCTGGGACAATGTTGATTGTGCAAATGTAGCAGATACTTCTCAATCAGTGTGCAAATGGAGCAGATGCTACTCTGGCATGAGTGGCCAGTATTGGTCAACAACAGATATGCAAATAGTGCATCGTGGTGAGACAACTACAGTGAGTGCACGAGAAATATATAATTGGCCCCACAGAAATGTGACAACGAACTCAAGTCAAAAAATTGCCAGCATGTTGAAATGGAATTGTAGGTTAGGTGTTTAAGAAGTTGATTGCAAGAGGGAAGAAGCTGTTGGAATGTCTGCTAGTTCTAGTTTGCATTGATCGGTAGCGCCTACCTGAGGGAAGGAGCTGGAAGAGCTGGTGACCGGGATGTGGAAGATTTTGCACGCTATTGTCTTATTTCTGGCAGCGTGCAAGTCCTCAAGGGTGGGTAGGGGGGTACCGACAATCCTTTCAGCAGTTTTGATTGTCCGTTGCAGTCGGAGTTTGTCCTTTTTTGTAGAAACCCCAAACCAGACTGTGATGGAAGAACACAGGACTGATTCGATGACCGCTGTGTAGAACTGCCTCAGCAGCTCCTGTGGCAGGCCGTGCTTTCACAGAAGCCGCAGGAAGTACATCCTCTGCTGGGCCTTTTTGAGGACGGAGTTGTTGTTGGTCGCCCACTTCAGAGAGAATGTAATTCCCAGGAACTTGAAGGTCTCGACGGTTGACACAAGGCAGCTGGACAACGTGAGGGGCAGCTGTGGCAAAGGATGCCTCCTGAAGTCCACGATCATCTCTACAGTCTTGAGCGTGTTCAGCTCCAGGTTGTGTCGGCCGCACCACAGCTCCAGCCGCTCCACTTCCTGTCGATATGCAGACTCGTCACCGTCCTTAATGAGGCCGATGACAGTGGTGTCATCTGCAAACTTCAGGAGTTTGACAGTCGGGTGCGCTGAGGTGCAATTGTTCGTGTAGAGAGAGAAGAGCAGTGGAGAGAGGGCACAACCTTGGGGTGCCCCAGTGCTGATGCTGTGTGTGGATGAGGTGGTCTCTCCCAGCCTCACCTGCTGTGCCCTGCCCGTCAGGAAGCTGTAAATCCTTTGGCAGATGGCGGGTGAGACGCTGAGCTGGAGAAGCTTGGATGAAAGGAGTTCAGGAATGATGGTGTTGAACGCTGAGCTGAAGTCCACGAACAGGATCCTCGCGTAGGTCCCTGCACTGTCGAGGTGTTCTAGGATGAAGTGCTGTCCCATGTTGACTGCATCATCCGCAGACCTGTTCGCTCGGTAGGCAAACTGCAGGGGGTCCAGCAGGGAACCTGTGACGCTCTTGAGGTGGTCCAGCTCGAGACATTCAAAGGACTTCATAACCACAGATGTCAAGGCGAAAGGCCTTTAGTCATTTAGACCCGGGATTGCAGGTTTCTTGGGGACTGGAATGATGGTGGAGCGTTTTAAACAGGATGGTACTTCGCACAGTTCCAGAGATCTATTGAATATCTGTGTGAAGACTGGCGCAAGCTGGTCCGTGCAGACTTTCAGGCAGGATGGGGACACATGGTCTGGGCCTGCCGCTTTGTTAATCTTTTGTTGTTTGAAGATGCGTCTCACATCCTCTTCGTGGATGGTAAACGCAGAAGTCAGAGGTGTGATTGTGGTCGGTGGTGCAGCTGGGTGGGTGTGGGGTGTGAAAGTGTCCTTTTCAAATCTGCAGTAGAAGGTATTGAAGTCGTTGGCTAGTATGCTATTGTTCTCAGCTTGGGGGGATCGTCACTTGTAATTAGTCAGCGATTGGAATGCATGTCAGACTGATTTAGAGTCGTTAGCGCTAAACTGTTTTTCCAACTTTGCTGCATAGTTCCTCTTTGCAATGTTAATTTCTTTAGTCAGCTGGTTTCTAGCTCGATTATACAGGGCCCTGTCCCCGCTCTGATATGCCTCCTCCTTCGCTTGGCGAAGCTGCTCAAGTTTAGCAGTGAACCACGGCTTGTTGTTGTTGAAAGTGCGAAATGACTTTGTTGGTACACAAACCTCTTCACAGAAACTGATATAGGATGTGACAGTGTCCGTATATTCATCCAGGCTGCCAGCTGAATTTTCAAAGACACTCCAGTCTGTGCAGTCTAAACAGCTTTGAAGTTCCATCTTGGCTTCATTGGTCCACTTTTTCACTGTTTTCACTGTAGGCTTCGCGCATTTAAGTTCTTGCCTGTACGTCGGTATTAAGTGAATTAAGTAGTGATCAGACGAGCCCAGGGCGGCACAAGGTATAGCACGGTATGCGGTTTTTAGCGTAGTATAGCAATGGTCTAAAATGTTATTTTCCCTGGTAGGACAGTCGATGTGCTGCTTAGTGTTTAGCTTTGTTAAAGTCCCTGAGAATAATGAGGGGTGAGTCCGTGTGTTTTTTTTCAATTTCGTTGACTTGTTCGGCGAGCGTTAGCAGTGCGGCGTTCGTGTTAGCTTGAGTCAGAATGTACGCGCCAGCCAGAATGAATGATGCAAACTCACGCGGCGAGTAGAATGGCTTACAGTTAAAAAACAGCAACTCCAAATGCGGGCTGCAGTGTGTGCTGAGCTCCGTGACGTCCGTACACCATTTTTCGTTGATATAGAAGCATATCCCGCCGCCTTTTGTTTTCCCCGATGATTCCATGTCGCGGTCTGCTCGGTGAATATGGAAGCCGGGAAGCATGACGGCGCTATCGGGTACAGCGTCGCAAAGCCAGGTATCTGTAAAGCACATGGCGGCGGAACGTCCGAAGTCTTTAATGGTCTTTAACAGAAAGGAAGCTCATCCATTTTGTTGGGTAGGGAGCTTAAATTCGCGAGGTGGATCGACGGGAACGCTAATCTGTATCCTCTTTTGCGGAGTTTCACCTGGATGTCGGCTCGCTTCCCCCTGTGGCGTCGCCTCAGCCTCCATGCGCCGAAAACCGCGGACCCCACTGCGGTGAGTAACTCGGGGAAAAAACTGAGCGGATTTGCGAAGGTTGGTGAAAGAAAGTCCGGAGTAGCCTCCTTGATGGTTAGCAAGTCTCCCCTTGTGTAACTGAGTCATGTAATGTCTCCAAAGACGAACGAAAAACACAAAAACAAAAACAATACTAGAGAGTGCGTAACCGAGGCGACCACACTGGTAGGCGCCATCTTGGACAAAAAGTCAGTCACACTTATGATGAAAAACACATTTTAGGCTTCCCTTCTGCATTCCGCCTCTGCTCTTTCTTCTATCTTTTTTCTCCCCTCACATTTCCGCCTTATTATCACATTTCTGCCTTATTATCAGCCTCACAACTGCATGCTCGGTAAATATTCCTCACATGCTGAACTCACGTACAAAACAGGTCGCTGCCACGTGACCTGGAATGTTTGAAACGTCGCTAGTGCCGCGAACACACACAATCTTCCACCTGAAATATGATATTACTGATATTAGCAGCTGCAACCACAGAGCTCCAAAATGTTCCAAAAGTGCTCCATTTGACTCCCCCGCTGTCAGTGCAACGTGCGACCCATCAACTGTGAGACGGGCCCTGGCCAATGGCAGGGCTGCTTGCACCACCTTTCACTTACAGTATTCTCAAACGAGGCTGATCGCACCTTAAGGGGTGCTTCACTTCCTATCCTAATATATAGTATATGGTACTTCGTTGGGCTGTGAAAAATAAATCGGCTTACTCGGCTAAGTCAATCATTGATATTAGTGGACACAAACATTTCTGCCTCAAGGCAATGAAAAGTAGTAATAAAAGCATATTTGCGCCGCCCAGAGCCATTTTGCCACTGTCCATGTTTACCACACGGACATTTGTTGCAGACGGACGCGCTGTTGGGCCAGTGAACAACATTGCCAAAAAAAAAAAAGAGCGAAAGGAGGGGCTGTAAGTGATTTTAAGACATTATTACAGGTGCAATGTAAATATAACATGATGTATGAGTGAGCTGAATGGTACTTCGCGGTGGGGGCCTGGGGCGGGGGTTACCTAAAATGGTAGCGCGCTAATGCTAATCGCGAATGCTAACCGTTTAGCAAAAGCTGCTTTTGTTGTCTCAAATTCTGTAGGTAATAACATACATTCAGTACCAACATGTGCAGTTTAAGGATATAAGTTCAACCCGAATAAAAATGCATGTTAATACATTTTAGAAGATTGTACTCCATAAAACATATTGGAAAAAAAAACCTAATTAAATAGAATGTAAAGAATTAAACAGTTTGTGCATCATTGCAACTCCTTCTGGTGTTTGCGACTTGGCCACCGGGGGGCAGTATAACACAGTAATGGACACACAAATGAAGATGAGTTTCATAACTATTGTGTCAACTGCAGTAATAGTAGTTTTTTTTTTAAAGGTTGGTTTTGAAAAATACATCCCCTTTAAAACCTTATATCACACATGAATGCTATTCATTACCCCGTCTATGCCATTTGCAAACCTCATTTCATGAGGTACACTGTTACGGTCAAATAATTATTTCGGATACACAATCCCGGTTTATAATTGATTTGGCTGAACTACATGAGCGCTAATGACTGTCACTGGTAATAAAGGAGCTAGCTGAAAATGCACTAGCGAGTCCTGTACATTCTGTGACTTGCACAGTAGTGTGTGTGTGTGTATGTGTGTGTGTGTTTCACTGCTTGTCACAGCAGAAACAGTGGTTATACTAAGTTAGAACATTCTTATCTCACACAGCTCAAAATAGTATTGTTAAAAAAAATCTACATGACAGAAGAATTAATAATGAACTTCATGCAAAAGAAAAATAGAGTGGACAACTTTGCACAAAAGAGCTCAGTGCAGTTAGTAGATGATTGATTAATTGTGGTAAGACATTCAGAATATGCAAATATGATTTTGATTTAATATATGTGGGGAAAATGTGTGCAAATATTGAGGCACACACAGTGCAAAATTGTAAATGTATTATTATAGAAATGCTTTAAGGATTCTGTCACACCAGTGTCTTTTTATCAGTGCTTGGATGAAATGTAGCGGTCCTCGAGCCCATCTGCAAAGGAACTTAAACCTCAGTGTGTGAACGACGTATATTCTGAAGAGCTCACGGTGCGTTTGGCTCCGCTCTCCACGAGGACAACGTGAAATCCAAATCGCAGAGGTCACCCTGGCGCATGTGTGTTCCCCCCTAAGCAGACATCTTCAGGCCTGTGTGACACATTTAACCAGCCAGGTGTGAAACATGCAGAGGGCCAGATGAGGATGAGGAGGGCGATGTTTAAGTAGAGCAGAAATAATGCTGTTTCCTCCTCTGTGAAGCCAGCCAGCGGCGTCCCTGCCTCACAAGTACACGGCTGGAGCTGCTATTCCTGTTCTCCCACTTTGATCTTGGAAGGTTGTGCGCAGCTCTCCTCCACACGGGGAACAAAAGCCGATGCTGACGACGCAGAGCTTGAATGCATAAGCGAGTGGCCTCTGCAGAGTAATCCGCTAATCATTGTCCACAAGTCGGCACAAGAGCTGCACGACGAGAGCACGTGTGTGTGTGTTGTGTGTCTGTAGACATAAGCGTGTGTGCTGATGTTTTCTGTTTCTTTTGTCTGTTTGGTCTTGAATGCGTGTTGTGTGTGTGTGTTTGTGTGTGTGTGTGTGTCGGTGTGAATATGTGTCAAAGCTTATGCTCCATGCTAATTCAAATGAGAGGCCTCAGTAGTTATCGCCTTTGAACACGCGCTGCTGTCTTGTGGATCAGCCTTTGTGTGTGTGTGTGTGTGTGTGTGGAGGGAGGGTGTGGTGGTGGTGTGGCGAGGTGGGCGCGCTGGTTTAGCAATGACAGGGTCTCTGTCGCCTCCGTGTGAGCTGCGGAGGGAGAGGAAAAAGACACACACACAACAACAACAACAAAATAACTTATCCTGAATGTCATCTAAACTCATATCTAAACACGTTCACTGCCAACCATACCAGTTAATATAGATATTTGACTTCAATTCGTCAATGGCAGTTAATGAGTTACTCCTCATATACAAAACTTAAAGATGCACTAAGGAGGCCAAAAAAATATCTTGTAAATTTAACACACCACAGAGAAGTGTTTTAAAAAAGCATGACAAATTTGAATGAATAAAAAAAAAAATCATGAAAAATAAGGCCCGCCCTGGAGCTGCAGGACTATGTGGTCGTGTCCGCTAAAGGCGCTGGAGACAGTCCTTCACCTGTCAACCAAATACATTCGCTCGTAAGTTGTGTTTTCAGTTGTCTGTAGTCAGCTACTGGCTGAATAAGGTGTGCTGCTGTGGTTATGGTTAATGAACAGTTAATTTTCCCATGTCTGTTATGTGGAGACACACAATAAATCGGAGTAAGGCGCTTTGAGGTTCCGGTTGAGCGAACTTCTTAGCTCGCTAGTTCGCGGGCTAGTTAACATAATAAACCATAAATTTTTCCTTAACTCATTCACTGCCAGCCTTCCCAGTTAACATGGATATTTGACTTCTAAAGCAGTCAATGGCTGCGAATGTGTCACTGTCACTGTTCAGACAGATGTTTTGGACGGAACCAACACCGGTCCGCTGCCGGTCCACGAACCCATTAGCGGCTAATAATAATACTATCCTAGAACTAGAACTCATAGTGGACAATGGCCCTCACGTCAAAGAAAACATGTCGACCGTCTTGCTTTCTTCAGCCTGGGCGACATCGGACTCTTTTACTGAAGGCTGTGGCATTTGGTCTCTGGGCTCTACTCAAAGATCCATGACTCACCACCACTGATGATTCTTCCAGGCAAATCTGGTCTCTTGGTCTCATCATGAAGCACTCTGCTAATTGCTTGAAGATCAGACACAAAGGATATGTGCATATATTAAAGTATGTAGAAAAAGTCTTAATGGCTGCACAAATTTAAAGTTACAGTTATATATATACTCCAGGGCGAGTACATAAATAAAACTATAATGTGAATGAATGAAATTGTTTTCCAAAGTCAAGCCAAAAGTCACCCCAAAAAATTTTATTCATATGTTGACATTTGCCTTTAAGAGGCGTGGCCTAGTGAGTGACATCAGGAGCTCAGACTCCTGCCTGGATTGTCCGTTTAGCACATGGTTTGTGCACATGTCTGTGCGTCTGCTCCACGCTCCTCCTCAGTGTTTTCATTTTGTATTTGTGTGTTTGACTGTTTGTCCCAGTCAATCCGGGATATGCGCAACCTACTTCTGCATTCGTCAAAACAGGTCGAAGCACTTCCTTTTGGCTCGGGTGAATGGTGAAGGAGATCGTGACAAAGCACCCGTAGGAATTTTAAACGTCTACAGTGTCTTTTTGTTTAACACAGGATGTCACCACAGAGCTACCAAAGATGACAATATCCGATGTTTTGGCTTACTTCGTCTTAACATATGTATAAATAAGTGATATACAGTGGGTACGGAAAGTATTCAATTTTGCCTCGCAACGCAAAGCAAAAAATGTATCAAATGACTACTCATAACTCAGAAAACCTGTAAGTCAGGGCACTCGCAAGTCAAGGTGCCACTTTGCAGGGATGCCTTGTTAGTATACGAGTATACGAGATACGAGTTAGTATCCTTAAACTTTTTATTTTCACTCTGAGTAAAAGTTTAAAGCAAAGAAACAAAGAGACTCACACTACCTAAAATCCACTAGCTTAATGCTAACACATGGGAAAGGCCATATAAGGGTCAACAAATATCATCTGTGTTGTTGTTATATTATTTGAACATAAAGAGTGGCGCAAAACGTAGAAAAATTATATAAGAGTCGTAGGCATATATTCTTTATCCTCTGTGAAGAATGACTTATATTACTGCGGTTATGTACAGTATATCAGTATGTTTATATTATACTGCCCCCAGGTGGCCAAAGTACACACACCACAAGGAGCAGCACAATGTTTTATTTCTTTACATTCTATTATTTAAGTCCTTGCTGGAAGTTTTTATGAAGTACAATATTATTGAGTGTTATTTTTGTTATTAAAAAGTAGCAAATATTTTTCCAAATATTTTACTTGTGGCGGCACGGTGGACGACTGGTTAGAGCATCAGCCTAACAGTTCTGAGGACCGGTTTTCAATTCCCGGCCCCGCCTGTGTGGAGTTTGCATGTTCTCCCCGTGCCTGCGTGGGTTTTCTCCAGGCACTCCGGTTTCCTCCCACATCCCAAAAACATGCATAGGAGGTTAATTGAAAAACTCCAAATTGCCTGTAGGTGTGAATGTGAGTGCAAATGGTTGTTTGTTTGTATGTGCCCTGCGATTGGCTGGCAACCAGTTCAGGGTGTACACCGCCTCCTGCCCGATGATAGCTGGGATAGGCTCAGCACGCCTGCGACCCTAGTGAGGAGAAGCGGTTCAGAAAATGGATGGATGGATGGATATTTTAGTTGTTTTTTGGGGGGGAGGCTGGCTGGGACGAATTATTGAAATTTGCATCCATTTCAATGGGAAAAGGTGAGTGAGTGTTTTGAGTTAACAGCGTGATTACGGAATAAATCAACAAACAACTACTTGTATCTTATGCCACCGCTGTACTTGTATTCTATATGTGGACATGCCATGTTGGACTGATTCAATGCCAAGGATTGCCGACCACATTCCAGACACCAGAAGAAGGTGTACTCGTCTTAAAACATAGTGGAGCATTCAAATAATTTTTGAATGTATTATTTTGAGGTACTATTGCTCCATGTTGGGCACGGTGGAATAGTGGTTAGAATCAGAATCAGAACCAGAATCCTCTTTATTTCCCAAGTACAACAATAGACAGCCATTCTGACCCAAAAATATTTTTGAGACATAAAAACACACTACAGTGAGTCACTTAGCCTCGAGCAATTTAATGGCACACGGGAAGAAGCTATTGCAATGTCTGCTTGTTTGAGTTTGATAGCGCCGACCTGAGGGAAGGAGCTGGAAGAGGTGCTGACCAGGATGTGGCGTGTCCAAGAGGATTTTGCATGCTCTTGTCTTAGTTCTGGCAGGACATTGTGGTTGGGAATTCTGTGTGGAGTTATCATGTTCTTGACTTCTCCACTTTGACTTCCACCCTCATCCCAAAAGCGTGCACGTTAGGCAAAGTGAAGACTGAATTGGCTATTGGTGTGAATGTTTGGTCCTCTCTATGTTTCCCTGCAATTGACTGGCAACCAGTCCAGGGTGTAGCCTACGCCGCCTCTAGTTCAAAGTCCACTGGGATAGGATCTTGTCAGACCCTAATGAGAGCTAGCGATCAAAAAGATGGATGGATGAATTATTTTAGGTTGGTTGGTTGGTTGGTGAATAGAGGAAGGAGAAAGATTGTGCACGCACGCACAAACACATTAGCATTGGGTTGTTTTTGTATCTCTTTGTGAAAAACATGTAATTCTGAGGAATGAACATGATCAATCAATATTTTTGACAGGAATTTAATACACCTTCAATCCTCTTGTTGCAATGCTTTACATTTTCTCTAAACAGAGACATGAGGTCTCGTCATCAGAGTGACCCGATGTGATGATGAACCACATTTATTCGCTGGTAATCAGAAAGAAAGCACACAAACTTTAAGCAATGCAAGGCGGCAGTTCAGAGCCGACCTTGTAATCACAGAGTTTGAAAGGAATTAACGGGCACAATTATAGTAAAGGCGGAATGGTCGGCTTAGTAAAGCAAGTGTGTCTTTGAATCATGATTACTTGATGAGCCCCTCCTGGAAGCCGTCACCTTATCGTGGTGGAGGTGTTTGTGTGTCCCAATGATCCTAGGAGCTAAGATGTCTGGGGCTTCACGCCCCTGGTAGGGTTAGCCTTGGCAAACAGGTCCTAGGTGAGGGACCAGACAAAGCACGGCTAAAAGACTCCTATGATGAAAAATACAAGTGGATCGAGGTTTCCCTTGCCCGGACGCGGGTCATCGGGCCCCTCTCTGGAGCCAGGCCTAGAGGTGGGGCTCGAAGGCGAGCGCCTGGTGGTCAGGACTGTACCCATGCACAGCCTGAAAAGGTAATGTGGGTCCCCCTTCCCATGGGCTCACCACCTGTGGGAGGGGCCATAGTGGTCGGGTGCAGTGCGAGCTGGGCGGTGGCCAAAGGCAGGGACCTTGGCGATCTGATCCCCGGCTACAGAAGTTGGCTCTAGGGACGTGGAATGTCACCTCTCTGGCAGGGAAGGAGCCCGAGCTGGTGTGTGAGGTCGAGAAGTTCCGAATAGATATAGTCGGACTCGCCTCCACACACAGCTTGGGCTCTGGTACCAGTCCTCACGAGAAGGGTTGTACTCACTTCCACTCTGGAGTTGCCCACGGTGAGAGGCGCCGAGCAGGTGTGGGTATACTTATTGCCCCCCGGCTCGGCGCCTGTACATTGGGGTTCACCCCGGTGGACGAGAGGGTAGCCTCCCTCCGCCTTCGGGTGGGGGGGATGGGTCCTGACTGTTGTTTGTGCCTATGCACCAAACAGCAGTTCAGAGTACCCACCCTTTTTGGAGTCCTTGGAGAGGGTGCTGGAGACTGCTTCCGCTGGGGACTCCATCGTTCTGCTGGGGGACTTCAATGCTCACGTGGGCAATAACAGTGAGACCTGGAAGGGCGTGATTGGGAGGAACGGCCCCACCGATCAGAACCCGAGCGGTGTTCTGTTATTGGACTTCTGTGCTCATCATGGATTAGCCATAACGAACACCATGTTCAAGCATAAGGGTGTCCACACGTCCACTTGGCACCCGGACACCCTAGGTCGCAGTTCGATGATCGACTTTGTGGTCGTGTCATCGGACTTGCAGCCGCATGTCTTGGACACATGGGTGAAGAGAGGGGCGGAGCTGTCAACTGATCACCAACTGGTGATGAGGTGTCTCCGATGGTGGGGGAAGATGCCGGTCCGACGTGGCAGGCCCAACCGTATTGTGAGGGTCTGCTGGGAATGTCTGGCAGGGGGCTGGTGGTCCCCCTTTTTAAGAAGGGGGACCGGAGGGTGTGTTCCAACTACAGGGGGATCACACTCCTCAGCCTCCCTGGTAAGGTCTATTCAAGGGTGCTGGAGAGGAGGGTCCATCGGGAAGTCGAATCTCAGATTCAGGAGGAGCAGTGTGGTTTTTGTCAGTGGAACAGTGAACCAGCTCTGCATCCTCGGCAGGGTCCTCGAGGGTGCATGGGAGTTCGCCCAACCAGTCTACATGTGTTTTGTGGACTTGGAGAAGGCGTTCGACCGTATGCCTCGGGGAGTCTTGTGGGGGGTGCTTCGGGAGTATGGGGTACCGAACCCCCTGATACTGGCTGTTCGGTCCCTGTACGACCGCAGTCAGAGTTTGGTCCGCATATCCGGCAAAAAGTCGGACTCGTTTCCGGTGAGGGTTGGACTCCGCCAAGGCTAACCTTCGTCACCGATTCTGTTCATAACTTTTATGGACAGAATTTCAAGGCGCAGCCGAGGCGTAGAGGGGGTCCGGTTTGGTGGCCTCAGTATTGCATCTCTGCTTTTTGCAGATGATCTGGTTCTGTTGGCTTCGTCAAGCCGTGATCTCCAACTCTCACTGGAGCGGTTCGCTGCCGAGTGTGAAGCGGCTGGGATGAGAATCAGCACCTCCAAATCTGAGACCATGGTCCTCAGTCAGAAAAGGGTGGCGTGCCCTCTCCAGGTCGGGGATGAGATCCTGCCCCAAGTGGAGGAGTTCAAGTGTCTTGGGGTCTTGTTCACGAGTGAGGGAAGAATGGAACGGGAGATCGACAGGCGGATCGGTGCGGCGTCTGCAGTGATGCAGACTTTGTAATGGTCTGTTGTGGTAAAGAAGGAGCTAAGCCGAAAGGCGTAGCTCTCAATTTATCGGTCAATCTACGTTCCTACCCTCACCTATGGTCACAAGCTGTGCGTCGTGACCGAAGGAACAAGATGCCGGATACAAGCGGACGAAATGAGTTTCCTCCGCAGGGTGTCCGGGCTCTCCCTTAGAGATAGGGTGAGAAGCTCGGTCATCCGGGAGGATCTCAGAGTAGAGCCGCTGCTCCTCCACATTGAGAGGAGCCAGATGAGGTGGCTGGGGCATCTGATTCGGATGCCTCCCGGACGCCTCCCTGGTGAGGTGTTCCGGGCACGTGACACCGGGTGGAGACCCCTGGGACGGCCCAGGACACGCTGGAGAGACTACGTCTTTCGGCTGGCCTGGGAACGCCTCGGGATCCCCCGGAAGAGCTGGATGAAGTCGCTGGGGAGAGGGAAGTCTCGTCGTCCCTGCTAAAGCTACTGCCCCCGCGACCTGACCTCGGATAAGCGGTAGAAAATGAATGGATGGATGGATGGATACTTGATGAGGGTAATCTTTCAAGTCTCTGTTTGGCCTCTTGATCTTGAAGATGTTTTGTCAATGTATCATTGAGAGAGGACACATTTTTATTCTACAGACATATTGATGGGACAGTAAAAATAATAAATAAATAAATAAATAAATAAATAATATAATAAAAAGTATTATATTAAATAAATTTTTGATCAATAATCTCAGCAGAACCTGCTGTTACTAGCAACGTGGCATTGATGCATCACTATTACCGTAACGTTTCAAACGTCACTTACCCTAAAAACTCAACTTAACTACCCCAAATGAAACTTTATTTGTGAGAAGAGTGGATAGTAGAATGGGTCAGGTACTTTAGCAATTGTTTTTTTGTTTTTGTGAATGTATTTTTAAGGAAGGTTTTTGAGTCGCGGCACGGTGGGCGACTGGTTAGAGCGTCAGCCTCACAGTTCTGAGGACCCGGGTTCAATCCCCGGCCCCGCCTGTGTGGAGTTTGCATGTTCTCCCTGTGCCTGCGTGGGTTTTCTCCGGGCACTCCGGTTTCCTCCCACGTCCCAAAAACATGCATTAACTAGAGACTCTAAATTGCCCGTAGGTGTGACTGTGAGTGCGAATGGTTGTTTGTTTGTATGTGCCCTGCGATTGGCTGGCAACCAGTTCAGGGTGTACCCCGCCTCCTGCCCGATGATAGCTGGGATAGGCTCCAGCATGCCCGCGACCCTAGTGAGGAGAAGCGGCTCAGAAAATGGGTGGATGGATGGATTTTAGAGGCATTTGAAGTGCTCATTCCGTTTTTTTTAGAAAGTTCCACAAAGATGGCGACCACTTGGTTAGTTGCTGAAATCCCATTGATTGGCATCACCCTCCTAAGGAACCCCCCCCCCCCCCCAAAAAAAAAAATTATGTTTTTTTTAATAAGAAAAATAGCATTCTATAATATTTTACCTTATGTGTGTCTAAGCCACCTGGGGGCAGTATAGTACAGGCTTAGAGACACACACGAAGAAGAGTTTCACAACTGACTCAGTAAGCTGCAGTAATATTAGTCATTTTTCGCATATGATAAAGAATATATGTCTGAGTACTGTTATATTGTCTGTCTACATAAGTTGCCTCACCGTTTATGTTCAACTATCCGTTGTTTGAAAGGATTTTAACACAGCGACATGGATGCTATTCGTTAGTGGGGGGGGTTTTCAATCTACAACATGTAGTTTTCTGTTTTGTTTGGTTTGACGTTAACTCTGTAAATGGGAGTGGCAATAAACAGCTTGAAGCCTCTCTTTTTTTTTATGAATTGTTCACTCTCTGCCAAACCATTGCTTGTTGTGATTTGAGTTGAGTTCTCTGCCACCATACAGCACTCGTGTCTAAAATTTTTGCTCACAAGTCAAAGCAAAAAAAATCATCTGAATGATACCTTGTCACAGTCTGCCATGAGAGACACCCAATCTGTTAGGCAATCACATTCTCCTCGACAGCCAATTTGTCAGCCAATCACGTTCTACAAGCCACTGTCAGCTACACCTCCTTATAAGGCCTTGCTGATGATGCAATCAGGGTCAGAGTGTCGGACAATTACTACAACACAAACCCAGTGAGAGTTCAGCCTTATCACACACACATACTGTATCACCATGTATATGGACATTTTATGCATGACATTTGACGTACTATCCTGTGCCTGTCGCCGTGGCTGTGGCGAATTCTGCTTACAAGGTCAACAAGATGTGAATTTCCCCATGGTATGTTCTGTATGAATCATTGAATAAGACAACAGTGAAAGCTGAGCATTTCCTTACATGCTATCTGAGGATTGCAGAACATTTCATCACCATGACCCATCTTCAAAGCCTAAACCTCCTGGCTGTGAGGTGACATGCACTGTATCCTGTATCACAGTTGATCTTACATTGATTATTAAAATCCTATTCAACTTTTCCGGTGCTTCGCTGTTTTGCACTTGGGCCCATCACCACACTCACCCCGTGTCATGCCTCGTATCTCGAAAAAACTCAGGTCACTCGCATCTCAAAGCACCAGTATACAAGAAAATATTTGGGTTTGCATGAATCTGGTTAATCGGGGTGGGGGGGGAACAAGAACAAGAACAATGAACGCTAACCCAAAAAATTGTGAAGTAGATTGATTAAGTGTTGTGGCTGGTTGAGCACCGCACAGATGACTTTACAGGGACAATAATGAAATATCTCCTGATGAATTACCTCATCTAAATCACTTCTTTTTTTCATATTTAAAAAATTCGGATCATTATGGACTCGGTCAACAGGATACCATCTGGCTCGTCTGGCACGTACACGTTCTCCACAGTCACCATGGAGCGTCTCAGTACTCCTCCTCACTCTGACACAAGAATCCACACAGCATGCATCACACATGAATAATCAAATTTGATCAGCACATACAAACACGCTCGATCACAGTTGCTTGCTTGGTTTGCTTGCATTTTGCAGCATCTTAATTGTCCTAATCTATCTATCTAGCTGAGAAAAGTACTTACATTCTTTATTTCAACACCCTGTGATGTGAATTCGGAGATTTGTTTCTCAGTGCATTATGCTTTTGAAGAGAATTGCTGAAAATGTGCAAAGACTAAGACCTGTAGTACTCAATTGTTCTACAAATAAAGCATTAAAAAGTTTTTCACCATTTCAGTTTTCCTGATTTTTGGGGGGCATGGCTAAAACGGTGCCTAGTGATGCACTTTGGCTCCCTCCCCTACTACTGTAAATAAGAACTTGAACACCTTCATTCACATCAGCGGTCATCTGGTGTAATTGCGACATGCAGTTAGCAAACTAGCTAGGCCTACACCCAGAAACTGCATCTTCAACGCCCTGTAATGTGAATTCGGAGATTTGTTTCTCAATGCATTATGCTTATGAAGAGAATTGCTGAAAATGTGCAAAGACTGAGAACTGTAGTACTCAATTGTTCTACATATAAAGCATTGAATAGTTTTTCACCATTTCAGTTTTCCTGATTTTTTTGGGGCATGGCTAAAACGGTGCCTAGTGATGCACTTTGGCTTGGGCATTAGTTCCCCCTCCCCTACTACTGTAAATAAGAACTTGAGCGGCTTCATTCACATCAGCGGTCATCTGGTGTAATTGCGACATGCAGTTAGCAAGCTAGCTAGGCCTACACCCAGAAAATGGATCTTGCCTTCAGATAGCTTACTGCCGTGGCTGCTTTAGAGTGCAGGGAGTGCACGCACATCATGCAGAAAAAGGCGAAATTGCAAGGAGGGAGTATTTTTTATATTTTTATTTAAATCAGACTTGACAGCCAGCATGTAGGCCTGGCTTCTGCCAGGTGTAACCGCTTTAGAGCGCCTTGTTGGTGGCAGTGAGTCCATCCACATCAAGAAGAGAAAGACAGAAGAGCAATGAAGGGGAAATTTATTTTTCTTAAAAGCCACACTTGACAGCGAAGAGAAGAAGAGAAACGTGCAGGGCTCCTATTAGGCTAATTACAATAGTTACAATCAGCGTAAAAGTGAGTTGTATTTTTAATCATTTATTTTTGTTTCTTTACACGAAACCGATCACAAAGCAGTGCAAAAAAGGTTGAGGGCCGCTGTAGTGCAGTGAAAAAAAAAAAATCAATGACATCATCAATTAATCGACTTCGATTTGACTTTCAACACATTATAATTGACGATGACAAAAATCTTTAGTTGCTGCTTGACTTTTTTTCGCCTGCATCCGTGTCATTTACATTAACTCGTCACCCCGGTCATCTCAATTAGGCTAATCAACCCTCGGAAACTATTCAGTGAGGCTTCTGTCCCACCTCAACAGAGCTGATGATGAAACCCTGAAGGTAAGAGAGCACAGAAGCACGTGTGCATGTGACTGATCCTTTCCCAGATACACCAAAAGGACAAGCACCGTTTCATATCATTAACATAAACAAATTAGAGCATCGCTCCCTTGTTAGGCCAAATTTGTCTCATTAGTGCCACAGCTGAATAAACCTCCTGATTAGGCCGCACTCTCTCCCTTTGAAGCCTGTAAAAATAGGAGTCTACTTTTTTCTCTTTTTTTTTTTTTTTAATTAAGCTCATTTACAAATCAGAAGCTAATTAATTAGACTTGGTTTCTGGAGATTTTCTGGTTTGGCAGGAAATGTGGAACTTTCTACCTGCATGCACAACCGTAAAGAACTACCTGCATGCACAACCGCAAACAAATACTGAAAGAGGCAAAATTAACTGTGTAACTTGGCGCAGCTAGTCTAACGCGAGTTTGGTGAATTTGGTCAAGGTGCTGGCAGACGGATACGTATTTCGTCCTACTTTTAAACGCGCTGGGCTATGCCAGTTCACTAAATTACCAATACCAGGACTAACCCGCATCCTAGCAGTGTGAGGCCAAGTGCAGGGTTGGATTTATGCCAGTCACGAAAATAGAGCCCTATGTGTTTTTCAGTCCATAAACAAACCCTTCGAGTGACTGCTAACATTTGATGAGCAATGCCCAGCGACATTATTTGTTGTGCTCTGGGTTCACATAAGGCTCTGGCACTGCAGAGCCCCTGGGGAGTCCATGGTAGGTAAGACGGAGAAGCGTGGGTGTTATGTCACGCAAGGATAAGAAGGTGGCAGGGCAAATATGACGTGCAGGAATGTTGATGTGCGTGTTGGTGGGAGAGAAGAGGGAAATGGTGTGATATCATCAATTAAATAATCCTCCCACATAGCATCTGGTGCACTCTCTTGCACAATCTGTCTATTTCCCAAACACTGCAAGCTTATTTTCATTCGTCTGCTTCCAAATTTTTGTCATTGGTCGGACTCCATCTTTTTTTTCTTTCTCTGCCTGAAAATGCAAGTTAACGCCGGGCTTAGGCTATAGCTTCTCATCGTCTGCCCTTTTTGACATCCCCTGTCTGGCCGGCACAGTGGTCGACTGGTTAGCATATCTGCCTCACAGTTCTGGGGTTCAAATCCCGGCCCCGCCTATGTGGAGTTTGCATGTTCTCCCCGTGCCCGAGTGGGTTTGAAATAAATCTTTTGTGACACCAGTCTGGGAACTTTCTGACACACTTTGTATTAATTATCCGATAGAAGGTTACAGTAAATACAGTCAAAGTGAATTATTCACAGGCACAGGCACCATGTAAAACAATAAAGAAAATATGTATCAAAATTAGCAGTTCTACAGTCACGTAAAAAGGAAATGTCAAACAAAGCCCCAGCAGAAAGACAGAGGTGATTTAAAAACAAAAAACATTCAATATGTATAAGTCGATAGTTGCTCATCATAACTTGTTGCTTCAAACCTGAATATAGATCTTTCTTATATGTTCCTTAAGAATAGGGACAGAAAACAAACATCAGTCCGCCACTACAGATGAATCTAGTGAGGGACATAATCCTTATAGTACAAAACTGTTCTTCCACTCATTTTAACTCTGTGAAATTGCAGCCTGATCACTCAACACCGTGAAAAACTTTTATAGCTGAGCGTTGGAAACCGATTGGTTTCGGTTAGAAATTATTAATTCTATTTCTGCTGTATCTTATGGAGAATAATAACCGGAGCAAATCAAAGGTCAAAGAGCCTCTTGGGGCAGATTGTGTCGGGTCTACTGTACTTTCTTAGCCCGACAGAAAGTTAATGATATGGCAATTATTTTATGATATTGAATCTACCAAGTGTCAAGTCCGATTGTTCGGATGCCATCCTAACCTTCAAATCCTACAGGGTGCATATTTTCATCCATTGCTGAGATTCATTTCTAGCTAAGCTTTTGGAGAGCCAATAATTCGGAAAGGAGAAGCTTCAGAATCACATAAAATACCTGCACCATGACTTCTTGACTGTGCCATCTTGGTTTTTCACTTTTCAGTCACCACGCTGCCCTCGTCATCCTCGCCTTCCTCACTCCTTGTTTCCTGTCTCTTCCAAAATGGGCGAGAAAAGACGAGTATCAGGTCAATTTATGTGGATGAGGACAGCCTTTATACTGTATTAATAGCCAAAATCCAATTATAAGTTTGTGAGAAGTGAACTGACTGGGACAATTCATTTACATTTTAACATTTCGGTTTGATGTGTGAGTCCGAGATGAGAGAGAAGGAGGGGAATCTGTGAAATGGGAAAATGGAGAAATTATAGACGTGAATGTGAACGTGCGATTTATTGTGAATCAATCTGAGCGGATCTTCCGAGGCGAGAAGTAAAAGCCTGGTAGAGAGTGGAAGACATTGGGCTGATTGTGTTTTTGTCTACAATGTTGAGCTGGGCGACGTCTTTCTTTTCATGTGTTTAGGAATCTAGGTCATTGTGGTGAATTAACAATATGCTTCTCTGCATGGCTAAAGTGAAACCCTGAGGATTCATGCATGCACGCACACACACACACACACACACACACACAAATCCTGACAAATACAGTCCAATTTTAGATTTGAGCATGAGTATCTCAAAAAAAAAAAAAAAAAATCCCAACGAGTCAAGAGAAGATTTTTGCTTCTGACAAATGAGGGCGTTTATTTTATTTTACTTTTCATCACACAGCATTTCAGTGCATGGGAATGATGTGTTTGACACCGGTGGGTGGCTCTGTGTGTGCGTGTGTGTGCGTGTGTGTGTGCGTTTGTGTGTGTGTGTGTGTGTGTGTGCGTGTGTGTGTGTGTGTGCGTGCGTGTGGGAATGGGTGAGATTTGATGCGAGTCTGCCCTTTGTTGTTTGAAACGCTCTTGGTTAATGATACATCTCTCTCATCTCGCACGGTTCCCCTCCCGTTCCGCGAGCGAAGAGCGATAACGAGGGAGCACACAGGCCCAAACTTCACACAAAGAGGAGAGGAATCAGCACAACGCGCAATCTCACAGAAAACTTTTAGGTTTTTTTCCCCCTGCCTCCTTGGCGACACACTTTCAGATGCTTGTTCAAACTTGTTCATGAAAGCCGACCGATCAAGTAGGGGACAGCTGTACCAGTGCAAGTCAAACACTTGAGGGCTCTTTTGGGGAACACGTCCAATATGAATGCAGTATATACAAAGAAAGTGATTTTCAATGCTGCCCAAGGCGACAGAGAAGTCATTCTTCAAGTGTGTGACTCATAAGTGTTGCATTTTCCATCATGTGCGTTTGGCTTATTTAGATATGTGGGTGTGCATGAGTTGGCCCGAGCTCTCATGTGTTCGAGTACACATGTTGGGACTCAGTGGAACCGAGAGGCTCGTCGCCGTCTCGAGCATCACGCTCTGATGGATGTTAATGCGGACTGACGCAGCGGTGTCCCCCAAGGGACGGAACACGGCCAGCCAGGGAGAGGGGAAGAAGCTCGTGGATGGGGAGGGGGGATTCACCGCTCTAATCCTCTCCCTTCTTCACGGAACCGAAGTAGGGAAGAGGCAGTGAAGCGCCCAATGAATAAATAAAAGCCCCTCCCCTAAGGCCCCGAGCTCTGCACAGGAGCACTTAAAACCATTTTAACAAGAGAGCCACTTCATTAAATATGGACTTCCTCTCTGCAAAAAAAAACAAAAAAACCTGCAAGGAAAACTCCAGCTGACTTTTCACATTGTGAAACATGGTGGTAAAAGTGTGGGGGGTCGAGGGAGATGTACGCTGGAGCAGACACACAAAGGAACACAATATAGCAGAGCTGAAGGGAAATGGGGGAATAAGCATGATAACCGAGGCAGTGAGCTGAAAACCGAGGAGGATCGGTCAGCTCTCACAATGCGTGCGCACGAACCTCTGAATTGTGTTGCAATAACTACATCCTGACAAGAGAAAGCGCTTCAAAATGTTTAGCTTGAGGGTGGCCGATGTCGTCGCATGTATGAGTATGTTGAGCTCTTTCAGGCATAATTCTGTGATGATCTTTATTCACACCCAAGGCAGCAACCATTGTCTGCATTTTAAAGGTTATCTGATCAGTAAATCTATGATCACTTTGCGGTGACAACACCTCTCAGCACTGGGGTCTAGTTAAAGGAGTGTTTGCAGTGTTAAAACTGCTAGCAAGATTTGAATGGAGGCTACATTATGTAGTCTAACTAATCCCCCACCGCAAAACCAAACCAAAGCCACTCACTAACATTCACAAGATGTGCACTGTAAACAGCCCACGTTAGCCACAGTTGGCATCATGACTTATTGGAGTGTTACTATAACAGTTTGGGCTCTGTTTTCAGAGACGGCGGTGTATCAGCGGCGGGGCGCAAGTACCTGCCGATTCTCATTTGTGTGCAAGCGCAAGGCTCGCTAATGCCAATTTGGAAGACCGTTTTGCGCCAAGCTGGGGGTTCCGGCGCAGCCAGGGTGTGTCCTTGGACATGCGCCTGGTGTAGTGACAATTTGGTGGCAGAAAGTCTGTAGCTAGCCCGCCTCAGTATGGTCTGACTCTTGCATTGATGGTTTTTAGCCTTTATTCTCGTCAAGTTTATTTGTATAGCCCTTCATTACAAGTCTCAAAGTGCTTCACAGTCCCACAGTTTTAGTCTTCAAACCAACGTAAGAGCTGATGACAGACAGAAAATTAAAGTATTAATTGCTTTACCATACTTTACAGCCTGCAGAAAAACAGTAGTCTTGTTAGCTTAACATGGAGCTAAAACTGCAGCAAAAGTCAAACTAGCTACTTTACATCACAATCAATTGGGCAAAAATTCACACAAACATTGTCTCCCAGTAACACAAAACACTAATCTTGTTCCTCATCGAAGGGAAGCTAAAAGAATAAACATTTTACAGCGCATTTGCTTTCATTCATTACTTCTTTTCTTGCCCTCTCATTACTTTCCTTTTTACCCTTGCGACTTTTTGTTCAAAAATGCTGCTTTCTGCTTCGCACCCTTCACAATAATAGCTTACCTGCTTAAAAGAGGAAGTCAAGTTAAAACTCGCACGTATAAACCAGTTCATCTTCTAAAACAGGCGGAAATAGCTATTTTAACAATGCTATATTTTATCTTTAGCTGAAACAAGAATTCGGCATGGTGGACGACTGACTGGTTAGAGCGTCAGCCTCACGGGTTCAATCCCCGGCCCTGCCTGTGTGGAGTTTGCATGTTCTCCCCGTGCCTGCGTGGGTTTTCTCCGGGCACTCCGGTTTCCTCCCACATCCCAAAAACATGCATTAATTGGAGACTCTAAATTGCCCGTAGGTGTGAATGTAAGTGCAAATGGTTGTTTGTTTGTATGTGCCCTGCGATTGGCTGGCAACTAGTTCAGGGTGTACCCCGCCTCCTGCCCGATGACAGCTGGGATAGGCTCCAGCACGCCCGCGACCCTAGTGAGGAGAAGCGGCTCAGAAAATGGATGGATGGATGGATGATACAAGAATTAACTGAATATTAA
Source organism: Phyllopteryx taeniolatus (assembly GCF_024500385.1). Classification (NCBI taxonomy): domain Eukaryota; kingdom Metazoa; phylum Chordata; class Actinopteri; order Syngnathiformes; family Syngnathidae; genus Phyllopteryx; species Phyllopteryx taeniolatus. The sequence goes on from NC_084502.1 coordinate 4,326,964, forward strand.
TGCAATTGTGTTAGTTACAAAGCCTGTCTAAACTTATATTTGCTCAGACCACGTCTAACTGTAGGCGCAGCTGGTCTAACGCGATTTTGGTGAATTTAATCGAGGAGCAGGTAGACAGATACTGAGGTCCGCGGACATATTTAAGTTGCCAGTGGTTATCAAGATATGTGTGTGTGCCCAGATGTGATTAGTGAGAAAAATATATACAGTGAATAGTGTGAGTGTGTGCTCAGTGAGTGATTAAGAGGCATGGCTCCTGCAGGTCGGGCCCATTAGGCCGGACAACCACCGACGAATAGGGCCTCCATTAAGTCTATGGTGGCCCGCCTGGCTCCACCGCAACACACCCCAGGTGCACAGTTGCGCTTCTCGCCGCACCTGAATTACACCGGTCCCGGAAAACGAGCCCAAAATGTTATCAGTTTGAAGTTTTATTTTTGGGAATGTACAATAAGTCAAAAATCAAAAAGAGGTGATTAACGTACCTGTCGAGGATCAGTGTTGCTAAATGTTGCTTCGCTCTAGTGCCGTTTACTAGTCTTATGCCCTCTTGTTGGCAAGTGACGGATGGGCATTTTTTTAAACTTTCCAGAGCTGGATATTTCGCCATAGTTTCACCAAAGCTCCTGAAGCCCAGGTAAAAGGTGTGCCCACGAGTGCAGGGAAAATGATTGACACCTCGTAAATCACACCTTCTGGCACTTGTGGGTTGTTTTTCTGCTGTTGTTTCTTAATAATCAAATAAGAGGTACAAGATTGGGGCCGAGAGGGCTTATTTTTTTCAAAGATCGTTTTGCTAATGTACGGACTACTGTCAGGTCAAATGAACAGTTTTAACAAATATGACAAAAAGTGTTTTTTTTTTTTTAATTACCAATCCCCTTTAACACATTCACTGCCATTGACGGCTTTAGAACTCAAATATCAATGTTAGCTGGGAAGGCTAGCAGTGAATAAGTTAATATCAGCGCAGTCTGAGCACATCAGACACATCAGCTTTTGCTTGTCACTCAGGCCTGGTCTAGCAACTTTGCCTCCTTCGTCTTTCTTTGCAGGTGCCCCACCAACAACAACAAAACCAGCAGCATAGTTTGCGGCAAGTTGAACTTTGGCCTACCGTTCGTGCCGTAACTTTGTTACGCTCGAAAAGTCGTATGGTTCCTCGTTGGATTCTTGGCAGCCTGTCTGGCAGTTAAACGCTGAACAAGCTGAACACACAAGTGTTGTCAGCATCCCAGAGTAGTACGAGGACGGAGCTATTTCTTGGAGGCAGAATGTTCCAGCGCAAAGCTGGTACATGTTGTCCTTGAAAAGTCGTCAGAACAGAGATGGTCTGCACTGTTACTGATTGTGTTCGCTATGTTTCCCTGGCTTCTAATTTGCTTCACCAGTGTTTCAAATGGACACTGAACCAATTAATGAATTACTGACAAAAAAAAACAAAAAAAAACAATGTTACATATTATCATTATCGGTGTAACGCTGATTAGTCGTGGTCATTTTGATGTGAACTAGACATGGTATTACAGTCAGTGACACCCCATTATGACTTAAAACAGGCTGCGGCACCTTTAAGGGGGGAGAAAGGCAATCTAAAGTGGGTCACAGTAAAAATATCTTCAACAATTATTCATAGGACCCCGCCCTTCTCTAGCATACCTCTGCCTTGCAAAAAAAGAAACAAAAATCTGCATTGCACTGCAGTATAGAAAGACGACATGCAAAGCGGGAGATAAGAAGAGACGGGAGACATGAAGGAAGAAGATTTTGGGGTAAAAAGAGTGAAGAGAAAGTACAGTACAGTGTGTCATTTGTTGACTTCTTTTGCCTTGGCTCGTGATGAAACGTGGGTGCAATGTGCAAAAGTACAATGCGCAACGTGTGCCAGGAAAACACTTTCTTTGATGCTTAACGCTCGGTTTTGCATAGGCGTCGTCAGCAAGCCTCCCACCAAACACCAACACTGAGCGCACCATTGCAGACGACTGCCAAGTGGTTCGTTTAAAAGCGTACTAACCTCAATCTGCTGTGAAAGAACAGATTTGCGGAAGTATTTCTGACAGAAGTGGAGTTTCACAGACTTTGTACCGCTCCTCCAAGGTCATACATTAAGTTTGTTTTAGTCTTTTGTGAGACTGCCACGATTAGAGCAGAGCACCATCAATCAGAGGTTTTGATTCGGCGAGAAGGAGACTGGATTCCAGTCCAGCACAGGGGAGTCATGGCTGCCAGGTCCCTGTAGGGCTGCACTGTAAATCCAATCCCTAATCAGAGCCAGAGATCAAAGCGGCCTGCTCCATCTTTACCAAAGAGGAGCACTTTGATGGGTGTGTGCGTGTGTGTCTGTGTTGTAGCAAGAGTGGGGGAGGAAATGAATACAAAATTAAGGATACATAAGACATTCTAAACAGGATAATGACACCAGTGATTCCAAACCAGTGTGCCGCAGCACCTTCGTGTGTTGTGAGGGATCATCAGGTGTGACGCAGGAAATGATCCTCTTTCACCCAATTGACCTGAGATTTTTTTTTTTAATAATGTATCTTTGTGCAACTATCTATGCCAGTGACATATAATGACAGGCAGAACAAAAAATGTTCTCCCACTACAAGGCAGAATGTACATGATTTTCCTGTGTATCTGCTTTTTGGGATACAGTTGTGCCATGAGATACGAGTAGGGCTGGGGCGGTGGGTGAAATCCAATAACTCGGCTAAGTCGAACAGGTTGAGGCGAAATTTCCTCCTCGCGCGCCAATGCTAATCGCAATTGCTAACCGCTTAGCATGTAGTATTTTGCTGTCTCAAATTCTGCACACCAAATTTATACCATAAACTCAGTACCAACATATGTAGTTTAAGGATCGAAGTCCATTCCTCATAAATAAGAATAAAATACATAATCATAATTTCTATTTTCTCTATATATTATATATTTTCTATATATATATTTCAATAGTGACAGCCCTAGATATGAGTTTAATTCATCCCGTGACAACACTCATAACTCAAAACACTTGCATCCCCACTAATGTGGCATTAATGTTTCCCTATCGAAATTTATGGGATGGATTTTGTGGTTTGTTTTTTAATTGTAAACATTCCATTCTATAATATTGTACTTGAAAAAAAATAATTGAAGACTGTAGAAAATAAAAAAAAAATTGCCACATTTTTGGCTTTGGGTTAGGTTTTGGGCTTTGGTTCATTGTGCTGCTATCTTCTGGTGTGCATGCCTTGGCCACATGGGGGCAGCATAGTACAGACATACAGACAGAGATGGTCAAAACTCCACGGTAAGCAATATTAGTGGTTCTTCACACTGATAAATATTAGATGGCTGTGAGTATTGTTATATTATCTGTCAACATGTGTTGCTTCACCTTTTATGTTCAAATATTAGTTGCTTAAAGGGTTATAAGACGATCACTATTCCTTAGCCTGTCTATGGCATTTCCCCATTATGTGTTAGCATTAAGCTAGCAGGTATCTAAACAAAGCTATGTGGTAATATTACATAAATACGCAAAGTGTAATTCGTTTTGTTTTATGTTTAGTTTGACAGTAACAGCTGGAAAGTCGAGTCACTGTAGTTTGTTTGTTTGTTTTTTGTTGGTAGCGTGCCATACATTTTTTTTTTTTTCAAAATATAAAATTTGTGCCTTGGCACAATAAAGTTTGGAATACACCGAAATACACTACAAGCGGAACTTGCATAACACATTCAAAACAAGAACTGCGATTATTCATACTGAATAATACCAATGCAAAGAAACCGGTTTTCGGGCGACACTGCAGGATGCGGCAAAGCAATGCTTGCAACGTGCGCACACAATGTTCCAGTCAAACATGACGCCAGATTCCGAGCAATTGAAAAGGCTCTTCTGCCACATGGTGGACTGAGGCTAGCACTGCAAGCAACAGCAATGTGCGCAAATGTTGGCCAGCAAGGAGCCCTCGTGTGACAGCTGAGGTTGCAGTTGCCATGGTGACACTGAGTCGCATTGAGCAGGCTTTCAAAGCATCATGTATTTTTAGTTAGTATGTTGACACTTTTGTAATGCTTGTGAAGCTTTTAATGCTGCGTCGACAGGAAGAAAGGTATGGGCTGAAATATGTGCCAGCAGGAACTGAATTTGAATCATTTATATTTGAATTTGAATTTCTACACTTGAATAATTGCATTTACAAACTGAATTTGAAAAACAGAATTTGAATTGGTGTTGTTTAATTTGAAACATTGCATTTAAAAACTAAATCTCAATAGTATAATTTGAAATTTAATGTATTAGTTTGAAACTGAAGTCCAATGAACTTGAAAGTGAATGTAAGATTTTTTTTATCTGCAATGAAAATTCATCCATCCATCCATCCATTTTCTGAGCCGCTTCTCCTCACTAGGGTCGCGGGCGTGCTGGGGCCTATCCCAGCTGTCATCGGGCAGGAGGCGGGGTACACCCTGAAATGGTTGCCAGCCAATCGCAGGGCACATGGAAACAAACAACCATTCGCACTCACAGTCATGCCTACGGGCAATTTAGAGTCTCCAATTAATGCATCTTTTTGGGATGTGGGAGGAAACCGGAGTGCCCGGAGAAAACCCACGCAGGCACGGGGAGAACATGCAAACTCCACACAGGCGGGGCCAGGGATTGAACCCGGGTCCTCAGAACTGTGAGGCTGAGGCTCTAACCAGTCGTCCACCGTGCCGCCAATGAAAATTCAAATTATGTATTTTCACATTCAGTTTGATCATTTCAAATTCATTCATCCATCCATCCATTTTCTGAGCCGCTTCTCCTCACTAGGGTCGCGGGCAGGCTGGACCCTATCCCAGCTATCATCGGGCAGGAGGTGGGGTACACCCTGAACTGGTTGCCAGCCAATCGCAGGGCACATACAAACAAACAACCATTTGCACTCACATTCACATCTACGGACAATTTAGAGTTGTCAATCAACCTACCATGGATGTTTTGGGGATGCCCGGAGAAAACCCACGCAGGCACGGGGAGAACATGCAAACTCCACACAGGCGGGGCCGGGGGATTGAACCCTGGACCTCCACCGTGCCGCCTCATTTCAAATTCAGTTTGACAAATTCAATTTCAAATTAGCTGTGAAAGACTGTAACTGTAAGGAATAGCAATCAATCGGCGATACACAGATCTCGTCTTTGGCCAATCAGCGCCTTCGTTTTTTATCATGTGACAGAGGGACTCTCCGGAAAGTCAAATCTTCTAACCGGCAACAGTATTTTAACCTTTATAGCACCATTCCTTAAACTCTGTAGAATGCATCATACGGCTGCATAAGGGCTGGACTCCAATTCATTCATGTAAACCCCCTAAATTCATCACGTACTTGAAGTTCAACTACTGGTTAACGGTATGGAGATTATAGGTAATGGGAAGTTTTGCTGCTGTCACATTCAATAAAGTGTCCAAATAACCCTTTTCAGACAAACCCTGACCCTAACCTAACCCTGTTGCTAAGTCCATCTGGCTATGAATTTTTCCCCAAATTTGGCAAAAAAGGACACATTCATTTCAATTTTATCATACAAAATATGACAGAAGCGTGTGTAGTATCCCATCTTCTGAAAGTGACACAAGGAAATACAGGTACATATATATATATATATATATATATATATATATATATATATATATTTAATACAGTGGGTACAGAAAGTATTCAGACCCCCTTAAATTTTACTCTCTTTGTTATATTGCAGCCATTTGCTAAAATTATTGAAGTTCTTTTTTTTTCTCATTAATGTACACACAGCACCCCATTTTGACAGAAAAAAACGGAATTGTTAAAATTTTTTGCTGATTTATTAAAAAAGAAAAACTGAAATATCACACAGCCATAAGTATTCAAACCCTTTGCTGTGACACTCATATATTGAACTCGGATGCTGTCCATTTCTTCTGATCATCCGTGAGATGGTTCTACACCTTCATTGGAGTCCAGCTGTGTTTGATTGTACTGATTGGACTTGATTAGGAAAGCTGAAACCTGTCTATATAAGACCTTACAGCTCACAGCGCATGCCAGAGCAAATGAGAATCATGAGGTCAAAGGAACTGCCTAAAGAGCTCAGAGACAGAATTGTGGCAAGGCACAGATCTGGCCAAGGTTACAAAAAAATTCTGCTGCACTTTATGTTCCTAAGAGCACAGTGGCCTCCATAATCCTGAAATGGAAGACGTTTGGGACAATCAGAACCCTTCCTAGAGTTGGCTGTCCAGCCAAACTGAACAATCGGGGGAGAAGAGCTTTGGTGAGAGAGGTAAAGAAGATCATTGTGGCTGAGCTCCAGAGATTCAGTCGGAAGATGGGAGAAAGTTCAAGAAAGTCAACCATCACTGCAGCCCTCCACCAATCGGGGCTTTATGGCAGAGTGGCCCGACGGAAGCCTCTCCTCAGTGCAACACACATGAAAGCCCGCATGGAGTTTGCTAAAAAAAAAAACACCTGAAGGATCCCCAATTCCAGGTGTGAAAAACTTGTTGCATCGTTCCCAGAAAAACTCATGGCTGTATTAGCTCAAAAGGGTGCTTCGACTAAATACTGAGCAAAGGGTCTGAATACTTATGGGTGTGTGATATTTCAGGTTTTCTTTTTGAATAAATCTGCAAAAATTTTAACAATTCCGTTTTTTTTCTGTCAATATGGGGTGCCGTGTGTACATTAATGAGAAAAAAAAAGTTAACTTAATTGATTTTAGCAAATGGCTGCAATATAACAAAGAGTGAAAATTTTAAGGGGGTCTGAATACTTTCCGTACCCACTGTATACATAATAGACTGGAGATGACCCTAGATGGGTTTTAATAGCTGGAAAATCCACAGCCTGAAGCATCACGCAGTTCCACTACAAATTTGAGAACAATAAGTCACACCTCTAGTAATCTGCAGGCTTCTGTTGCATAATTTATTGGAGCATGTCAGCTCAATAAATTAGAATAAATCCATCCATCCATTTTCTGAGCCGCTTCTCCTCACTAGGGTCGCGGGCGTGCTGGAGCCTATCCCAGCTGTCATCAGGCAGGAGGCGGGGTACACCCTGAACTGGTTGCCAGCCAATCGCAGGGCACCTAGGAACAAACAACCATTCGCACTCACAGTCATGCCTACGGGTAATTTAGAGTCTCCAATTCATGCATGTTTTTGGGATGTGGGAGGAAACCGGAGTACCTGGAGAAAACCCACGCAGGCACGGGGAGAACATGCAAACTCCACACAGGCGGGGCAGAGATTTGAACCCGGGTCCTCAGAACTGTGAGGCTGACGCTCTAACCAGTCGGCCACTGTGCCCCTTAGAATAAAATCAATTCTAATTTATTGACATGTACCTGTCATGCAAATCAAGATAGAAGCTAACGTAGATCACAGCGCAGAAGTCAACCGCCGCTCAGTTTTATGCAATTATGTCGACAACATTCACACGTGCAGACAATTTGGTCTTTCATTGAACCTAACACATGTTTTTGGAATGTGGGAGGAATGTGGAATACCTGGAGAGAATCAACACAGGTGGGAGAACAACCAAACTCCACACAGAAAAACTGATTAACCCGTACTGAGTTATCCACTGACAACTTCATATTTTACCCGGCACCAAATACTTTTCTGCCGCCTAGTGGCCAAGAAAAAAAACTTGACATGCTTACCACTAATAAGGAAGTTCAATTACAGTGTGGGTTTGTTTATGTGTTGCAGTGCCATATATGGTTTGGTGTATCTGCGTGGATTTTTGGTCCACCCTTGCAGATAAAATAAGACTTTATTTATGTTATAAGATGTTGGAGTGTGTCTGCGGAAATTTTGTGTCCATTCATCCAGAAGAACATTTCTCAGGACAGAGGTCATTCAATTTTGCAACGCTGCTCCAATGTCAGTTGGTGAGCCATGAGCAAGGGAAGGAAACACTTACAAAAACTGCAAAACCCAATATGTCAAATGCTAATGACCCTCATCTGTCTGAATGGAACCTGAAAGAAAATAGGGAAAAAAAAGTCAAAGTGCATATGAGTCATTTTCATATAATTCAAGACAATGATCAGCAAATGCCTCCCATGGTCAGAAATTTTGAATAGCAGCACAAGAAACAATTCATTTTTCATTTGATTTTTTTCTCCATCTTTTTGAAGAATTGTCCTGGAATTCATATGTTCTTCCTGTTCTTCTGCAGGATCTCTCTAGGCTCCCTGGTTTCAAAAACATCAGGTACAAGTAAAAAAAATAAAAGTAATAATAATAATAAATTGACTCGTACTGGTCACTGAGGAGGCGGCACGGTGGCCGACTGGTTAGAGCGTCAGCCTCACAGTTCTGAGGACCCGGGTTCAATCCCTGGCCCCACCTGTGTGGAGTTTGCATGTTCTCCCCGTGCCTGCGTGGGTTTTCTCCGGGTACTCCGGTTTCCTCCCACATCCCAAAAACATGCATTAATTGGAGACTCTAAATTGCCCGTAGGCATGACTGTGAGTGCGAATGGTTGTTTGTTCGTATGTGCCCTGCGATTGGCTGGCAACCAGTTCAGGGTGTACCCCGCCTCCTGCCCGATGACAGCTGGGATAGGCTCCAGCACGCCCGCGACCCTAGTGAGGAGAAGCGGCTCAGAAAATGGATGGATGGATGGTCACTGAGAACCAAAACTGTCCCTAAGTGTGAATGTTTGTTTGTCTATATGTGTCGCTACTGTGATTGACAGGAGAAACTAACTTCGCTGTGAGCCCAAACAAGATATTTTGTTTTTGTTTTTTTAATAGACAGAGACTAGCATATTTACCGCTAGATGGCGCTAAATCCTAAACTTTGCCAAGAGCAGGCCCTGAGACAAGAATGTTCTTTCTTTCTCTCTGTACCACATTGTCAGTGTAATGTCGTGCTCTTTGGAAGTGAGGTGGTGAGGTAGCAAGTAAGACAACATTCAGAGTGTCATACACTGATTCAGATGATTCAAATGCATAAATTAAAATATGCCCAGATGGAAAAAAAAATATTGTAATATTTTTCGGAGTCAAACAAATAAACTCTATAGTGGAGAGACATATTTCTAAAACACAATATTTCTGACAAAAGTCCCCAGTTGCATCACTATTGAATAGAATTGTCTAGCTATTGTGCTACTTGACTTCATTTCCCATACCCACTTAATAGAATTTGTTGAGGCAGAAGAATGTGGGGGAAGAAAACAAAAAAACAACAAACAAAAAAAACATCAGATTTGGCAAGTGTGGACAGACAGAACTGGAGAGGATGTAAAGGCAATGGACCACCGGACCCAAGGCTGTGGTGTCCTTGAGCAAGGCAGCGTTCCCCTGAAGTGCCACCTAAAGTAGCCCCCTGCTTGTGTGCCACTAACTGTGTGCGTCTGCGGTGTTGTGATGGTTTAAAAGCAGCTTTTTGGAACCTATCCTCCTTTATTTGCAGAAAAAAAACTTGGCTATTTGTGATTTTCCGTAATGTGGCCCACAAAAAGTCAGAAAATTATCTTTTTGTTTTGTAGCAAAATACTTCCTACAGTAAATAATGATATTTATTGTATTGTCGCGTCTCTTTAATTAAGACAAGGAATGGTTACTGTCTGCCACCAACACCCCCAAAAACATCAAACTCGGCGTCCGCTGCGGAAGGCAGAAGGTCATTCATCCAATCACAATTCTAACGGCAGCGGTGTTAGACGTGTTTGGCAGTCAGCGGAAGTGGATGGATAAGATGGCGGTTGATTTGGTTAACGATTGATTCGGCGAACTAAGACTAAACACGGCATCCAAACGAGTGGAATACAATTAAAACAACTCAATAGAGCATGGCTGTATCTTTCTGCAACTGTTAGCTCATGTTGTCACAGTGTGGATCCAGCGGTTTCGGGTCAGTAAACACCGAATCGCGAGGTGTTTTCGAGCTAGCGGCCCCCATTGATGTAACTCCAGCGCTTTGGTGCGAAGTCAAATGTTCATTGTTTTACACCAGACTGCAAGCACTACAGTAATTCTTTATCATTATCATCATCATCAGACTGTACATCATGTGTGTGTTCTTAGCTGTAGGCTGGTTACTGCACTATATTTTTAAGGGTACAGTGATGTTTAAAGACATTTGTATAATGGTTTAAAATGCTACATGTGCGGAAATTCAATATTCGCGGTCGGGCTCGCGAATAGCGGGTGTCCTGTACACGTGTTTTAAGGTAGGACTTGCGCACACCACTTAAGTTGAAGTACAGATACTTTCTCTCGTAAAAGTACAATGAATCGACTCCTTTACCCCCAAAAAAGTAAAAAAGTACTGAAATGTACTGAGGTACAATGGTAAACATGCTTTTTTTTTTTACTGTCAATGATATATGTTGGCACACGGTAATTTAGCTTTGCTGTGAAAGCCGTTCCTGTCAGAAAATGTAATCAATGTTTACCCAAGCCACCATTCAGTTCCTAGTGATAGCACTGAAGAGTAACAGTACTTGCTGCATGTGTTTCTTCTTATTATTATTATTATTGATTTTATTTATTTATTTATTTATTTATTTATTTTAGGCTGGCACAAGACAAAGTAAAACAATTCAAAAGATAAGGCCGTGGATGGGGAATATCTTGCTTCTCCAAATCTGTTGCATCATAGTCAGTAATGCTCCCTGGTTGGTTCCTGCTGTCGCTGTTTTTTTTAAACTTATAATTCTCCAAGATCACAATCAACCGATTCAATCAAGAGCTGTCTCAATTTCTCTTTGTGTGTGTGTGTGTTGTCATCCATGGAAGTTGAAAAAAAGCAACAACCTTTGACAAAAGATAGAATTTATCGGTTTTAGTTCAAGAAAAATCAAGAGGCTACTGTAAAGTACAGATAGCTGTAAAACCAACTTAAGTACAATAACTTAGTACTTGGTTACTGCCCCACCACTGCACGTGTTGTGTGTCATAAAGCGCACAATGAAGTGGACTACGAGTTACTTTGCGTTCCAACGATTCCACGGCGACTGAAGACTGGAGGAGAGTCGCTGCAGTTAATTAAAAAGTCGCCCTGATTGGACGAGCGAGTAATCCTGGCGGGCCGTCGCGCGCCTACTAACTAATTTGCGTGCGCGAGGCAAGAGGCGAGGGAGGGGAAGCGAGCGCACGTACGCCACCGTCACTTGTGGACAAGTTGGATCCCAACTTGTTGTTGTGGTTGCGGTCGTTGTTGCTCGCTTGCGGTGGCGGCGGCGGCGGTGAGCTGTGCGCGCAGCAGCGATCGAGGAGCGGCGCGCACATGTAGACGCGTTCACAGTCCTCACAGCAGTCTCCTTGTGCAAGACGCACGGAGAGGGCTTCCCAGTTCCAGAAAGAAACGGGAAGTAGACGTTTTTTTTCCCTTTCTTTCTTTCGGGAGCGAAGATGAACGCCAGCGACGAGAACCTGCTCAAGTCCATCAGCAACGACGCGCTCCTCGACCTGACGCAGCGCTACGGTCAGTCGGCCTTCGGCTTCGGCGCCGGCCACGGCCCCGGAGCCCCCGGCCGCTTCCCACTCACGCCGGCCGCCGACTTCCTCACCGGGCAGACGGCCAAGTCCAACGAGAGCGGCGGGGAGCACACCAGTGACGACGACGACGGCTTCGACTCGCTGGAGTCCCGCAAAAGAGGCGCGCCCTTCGGGGACGACAAGCCCGGGGGTCCCCTGGCCAAGAAGTCCAAGGAGCAGCGCTCCCTGCGGCTCAGCATCAACGCCCGGGAGAGGCGGAGGATGCACGACCTGAACGACGCGCTGGACGGCCTGAGAGCAGTCATCCCGTACGCCCACAGCCCGTCGGTGCGAAAACTCTCCAAAATAGCGACTCTCCTCCTGGCCAAGAACTACATCCTCATGCAGGCTCAGGCTCTGGAGGAGATGCGGCGACTGGTGGCCTACCTCAACCAGGGACAGAGCCTGACTTCGCCCATCCCCGCCGCCCTGACGCCCTTCGGCCAGGCCGCCGCCGTCTACCCCTTCTCGGGCTCGGCTCTGGCCGGCTGCGCCGACAAGTGCTCCAACTTCTCGGGAACGCCGTCCGCTCTCTTTAAACATTGCAACGACAAACCTTGACGCGCTTCCGTGCGCTCTCCTTCCCCGAACTTTTTAACTCTCCCTCTCCCGCTAATTTTGATGGAAATCATTTTGTGTGCATAATTCCGACGAAGTGATGCTGCGATGTCTCGTCCTGATTGATGAACTATTTAGGCCTTGTCACTTTCTTGCTCGCCCCGAATTACGCAGAGCAGTTCACGATGAAATAAAAGTGAATTATCAATTCATTCATCTATGCAAAAGTCAAATCGTTCAAGTTCGACTATTATTTACAAATATTACAAAAAGTAGGAATCGATTTCCCTTTACTGATGTTTTAATGCTTGATATTTCACCCCGCCCCCCCCAAAAAAAAATTATTGACGACTTTTTATTTTTGAAGGTCTTGCACATGTCACATGATTGTATTGTACAACTGTGAAAATAAGCCCGACTATACTAATAAGGCTTTACATTCATGGCCTGTAAGGAAAAGCGTTTTTTTTTTTTTTTGGGTTGTGTCGCGAAATGAACTTCATAAATTGTTTACATGTGTTTAGAATTAAACATCATATCTATATGCTCGTACTCGCTTTGATTCATTTTCAGCATCCTTTCAGCTCTGTATTTGCTCTTATTTTGCATAAAGTAAATAATAAATGCACACTTGAAATGCCCGCATAAACGAGTCAAGTATAATTTTTCTTTAAACCAAATAAAATATAATAAGAATAATAATAATAACAATTGGAACCGTACCTAACAAATCCATCGCCACTGAAATAATTTGGGGGTGGACTGTTTTGACTGAGTCTCCATGCCTGATGACTTGGCAACTTTGTTTTCTTGCATGAGAAGCCCAATGACATGAGGAGATTGGTCCGAACGAGCTCGGTGGGGCTGGTGTGCCCACTTTGGTACGCCGAGGGTCGTGGGTCGTGGTGGTGGAGGGGGCGAGCACACAAGAGCCGCCCCGGGGCCACCCAGGACCTGTCTCTGGGTATTTGGCTGATCGCAGGCTCCCATGGCGGCCTCTTCCATCCCGGACAGCATATTAACACGATTTCAGATCCTGTCTGCGGAGAGCGTTGCTTGTTTGCATACATCTGCATGGGCGGTGAATTTGGGAAAACACCTAGACAGTAAACACACAGTCAAGCACTTTTTCCCCCTCTGTTTTCTTTTGTTACCGACCTGATATTGATTTTGTTGTGTGTTAGATTATTATTATTTTTTTTATTATTGTATCCAAAATGCATGTCAGCTTGTCTTTATGACATACAGTAAACCTATTAGTTTTTTTATATTGGGACTGCTGAACTGTTCTCAATATATTACACAAGACATTGAGTCGAGGAGTGTCCCTTTCTGCAATTTAGCTGCTTGTCACAACAACAGCCCCCCCGTGGCATCTTAAGTTGCCCCCCTTGGATGACAATTGTCTTGTCAGGGATATGATGTGACAAACAGTGCCCATGATGCCCGCGCCCTGCGCGCCATCACTCTCTCCACTGCCTTGTTGTCATAAATGAGACGGTTGCCTTTTTAAAATTGTTTAGATTTTTTTAATTTTTTTTCCATTTGGTGCAAGAAGGGGCTGCATGGAGTCACTTCTCTTAAGTGTACATTAGGCCTCGGTGAAAATGTAAATGATTGTTTCCCACTCATTATGTCAGTGGTGGCAGTCATTTGAAACATTATAGCCAACTTGATTATATGTGCACATAATAATCACCCTATTTCTTACACGTCATACATTTGCTTGATAAATAGCTAATTGTAGTCCCTTTGTTTCAATTTCAAGTTTATTCATCTGGCTGTGATTGGATTTGACGAGATTTTTCTGCTATATGCACTTCTAGAGTGGCTTGTTAATGCTCATGCCATAATTAATGACTGCAACTTGCTGTGAAAATGCAGAAAAATAAACGTGGTGGTCATTTTGCCTAATTGATATGGCTTCAAATGATCATTAGCGCCACTGCACCACATTCATGCTGTGCAGTCTATACCTATAACTCCTTTTTTATGTTTTAATACTCATGTATATAAAATGAAGTACTGTACCAGCAGAACAGAACCCGGTAGGAGTGCAAATATATTATATTGTGTGATTTAGTCTTCACGTAGACCAGTCCTGTCAGTGCACTCGCCTTCTGCCGACAGCCCGGCATGGTGCAGGAGTATACGGACAGACTGTGTGATGTCTGTAAACATTTGTGTTTGCTCCCAGTGGGATGGATAGAGAGTGATTTTATTAGCGCAGCTCCAAGCTTTGAGGTATGTTTGTGTGCTTTTTCTCCAACCCGATGCTATGGTACTAAAACCATATGCCCTTAAGTGCGTGCCTCTGCCTAATGCTTCTGACAGCGCTGTTTTCTCTAATTAAGTTCTCTTCATGTGCGAGCTTATGTGTCTGATGCACATTGTACCACACATACTGTACCAACAACAACTGCGGGCCTCCGAGGAAAATGAGCATGCTTCAGCTCTTATTATGCTTACCGTGGAGGACCAAAGGGGGTTTAAAACAGTGTGTTTTTTTGTTTGTTTGTTTTTTCTTATTCAAATGAGCAACTATAGCTGTAGCTTCAGTACTGGGGTTTTGTGGGGTGCTCTCAGGTCATAGGTGAGGTCAACAGTGGAGCCGGTAGAAAAGGGTGCCCGTGCCCAATGAAGACCATCGCCCGTAAAAAATGGAGCCTGCAACGTTCCCTCAGTGACGTCACGGTGCCTTCGTCCCTCCCAGCCCCGCCTTGTCGGAAAGGATGAGCGGGTGAGTCAGTCGGTTCCGAGGAGCTATGTGATTCGGGGTGACGTTGCTGCGAGTACGGCGAAACAGGTCGGGGCCCTTCATTCGTTAATCTAAGCGAGGGGAGGGTGTGTGTGTGTGTGTGGGGGGGGGGGGGGGGATGTCTGGTTCCATGTGTCTGTGTGCATTGTGTTTGTGTGTGTGTTCATATGGCCCCAAGAGCCTCTAAACAGGGCAGCTGGGCAAAAAAGCGTTTTGCCTTAACCGCCACAAGGCACCTGACACCACATGGTAGGCCCAGACAGCGTGGAAGGGACTAAATTAGGCAGAGTACGTCAATGCACTAGCGGGTGATAATGCCTTTGCTGAGCGTGATTTACTACACTTACAGTGGATATAGAAAGTCGATACACCCCTGATCAAATGTCATGTTTTGGGGATTGCAAAAAAGAAAATGTGACCAAGATAATTATTTCAAAACCTTTCCCACCATTAATGTGAGTTATAATCTGTACAACTCAGTTGAAAAAAAAAATAATAATCTTTGCGACAGGTGAAGTAAAATCAAACACCTGAGATTGTTGGTTTCACAAGTGTGCACACCCTCTTATAACTGGTGATGTGGTTGTATTCAGAACAAACTAATCACATTCCAGCTCATGTTAAATGGGAGCATCAGCACACACGTCCTGTCCGTTAAAGTGCCTCTGATCTAATCCAAATACATTTCTGATGTTCTGGTAGGCTTTTGCTGACATTTTTGTGTCACATCTTACAGTATAAAGGGATTGGAAGAAGGGTACAAAAGACTACCCAAAGACTACCCAAAGGATTCAACACAACATGGAACGCAGTGAAGATAATCATAATCAAGAAGAAAATATGGCACAACAAGCGCATTAACAAGAACTCCACATCCATCCAAAATTGATGAGAAGACAAGAAGAAAGCTGGTCAACGTGGCTGCAAAGAGGGTGACAGCAACATTGAAGGAGCTGCACGAATTGCTGGTAAGTACTTGCTGTTTAGTAAATGTAACAACACGTCTTCTTCATATGTCCGGGCTCTGGGAAAGTGGGGCACGACAGAAACTTTGTCTTATAACGACAAGTATCCAAGCCCAGCTGCATTTCTCAAAGACACACTAGAAATCTCCCAAACGCATGTGGG
Source organism: Phyllopteryx taeniolatus (assembly GCF_024500385.1). NCBI lineage: Eukaryota > Metazoa > Chordata > Actinopteri > Syngnathiformes > Syngnathidae > Phyllopteryx > Phyllopteryx taeniolatus. Next base: position 4,342,922 of record NC_084502.1, read on the forward strand.
CAAATGTGTTATAGTTCAATGAAACTTAAACCTTTTTGCACATAATTCCAAAAGGTATACTTGGCTCTTTGTGATCAGTTGAGCAAGCTCTCTGAAGGACCTCCTCACCAAATTGTTGAACACTCACTCAGAAACACCAGTGATTTTTGCCCCCCCCCCCCACACACACTTCTATCGCCACGCTCATCACTCTCCCCATTTAGCTCGTAGTTTTGACAGAGGATAGGAGCTGACAAACGGGGGCATCCGTTACTGCAGTGATGCCTAATCTCTGTAATGGCCTCACAGATACCGGACTGGTGTTGTGCAAACACACACACACACATGCACGCACACTTCAACTAGCTGGACAAGTGTGCATGTAAAGCCCTGAGGTCAAGTCTCATCTCTGTGCTCAGCCATTTGAACACACTGTAACCCCCTTTCACTCTCATAGGCGGCCTGTCTCATTCTCTAACCCAGCCCCCCCCCCCCCCCCACCATACACACGCGCACGCACTCGCAAACACACAGGGACCAGCACCCGTCTTCGTGTTCAGTACCAGCTGAGGAGCACCCTGATTTTGCGGGGAGCAGGGGGAGCTCGTTATCCTCATTAATTAATGACAAAAGCGATGTAATTGGCCATCCATAATCCTCCATGTGGAGACAGTGTGACAGGCGGAGAGGCTTCTAAACACACACAAACGCAGAAAATGTTCACCCTCGTGCGTGTCTCTAATAATGCACTTGAATATAACGAGACCGGCTCGTAATCACGTGCAAGTAAGGCGACATATATTTTGATGACATAAATGAACTGAAAGTATGTCACTTGACTGTTTCCTTCTTATCCAGCCGGGGCATCACGGGAGGTTCCGCTGGGCCCAGAAACATGCCCCCCTAAACCGCCCCCTCCTTTGTCTCATCGCCAACTCCTTCTCCACATCTGAATGAGAAGACAAGATTAATAGCAGTTCCTGTCGCCGACGAGTCTAATTAAAAGCATCGGAACATGCGCGTGGCCAAGGATCAGTGGCTTTTAATGAGGAGCTTGTTGGCTGATTTGGGCCTCATTTTCTGCCTAATAAGGCCAGTTTAAGAAGTAATTTTGGTGGGATGTGACTCCTTTAAACCTGCTCATTATCAATGAGAGCGCTTCACTTAAGTACTTGAGGAAATGCTGTGTTTAATTAATATTGTGCTGGGCACATGGATTAGCTGACAGCCCCGGAATGGCGGGGCGCGAGCAAACTGAGCTCAGGAGCGAAAATTGATGAAGAACTTTCAAGGGCACTGATTTCATTAAGCAGCTTCATTACAGCCCAAATAACTCTTCCTGTCATTGCACCGATTCGGTCTCACAAAGACATACTCGCTAAACAATCCTGAGGAGAGCTTCGCTGAGGGCACTTTTGCTTCGGGTGATCGCCATTACGTTCCCTTCTCTGAGCTTGTGCAATATTTGTTTCACATTTTGCTCTTTTCCTTCTTGTTTTACTGCCAGAGTTCACCGACAGAGCTTTAAAGGTCAAGCAGTTTAAGGGCTTGAGAGCGTTGTAGCGACTTTCACTACGCACCAGGAACCCGCACACAACAAGAAGAAGGCTTACGACCTCTTCATCCCATTGTGGTAATCTTCTTAGCTCCCCAACTCTGCTGTTCAATATGTAGAGTAGAGAGCAGAGCCGGACTTGAAGGGCTTTAAGTGTTCGCGGGTTCAGTCGCTGGGATTTGTCTCTCCAGGACCAATTACCTCACGCAAAAACGGCTACAACATTGTGCTATAACATGAGGCGACTTTATTTTTTCATCCTTTTATTTTGACTTTTTATGCTAAAGCGGCTTTGTTCACAAAGAAGTGTTGTTTTCCCTTTTCTCTCCGGGCTTTCCTGTCAGTATCAATACAACAACAGCAGATATCGATCCAGCCGTGTCTCTGAGTGGGTTCACATGTGCGTTTAAAGTTGGGATTTTTAATACGATGTGAATCTCAATATTCAATGATAAAGTCTAAATAAATAAAGTTGAGGTGTCGGTTAGATCCGGTGTTTGGAATTTTGTGGCTTTGCGCATTTAAAAAGAGGGACGTCTGCGCTGGTCTGCGCGTGTTCACAGCCGACTTCGATCCTGTCCAATCAAAGTGGCTCCTCTCATTCCCTTCAAATGCGCCGCATTATTCTTGCATGGGAACGCCTCTACGTGCAGAAGAGGACGCAGCGATCCGTGCGTGACTGGATCATTTAAAAAATATAATAATGGTGATAAAGATGATAATAATGCATTCAATGAATTGATTTCCGCACCACAATAGGTAGGCACAAGTTTAGACTGACTTTCTGGGAAGTGAGGAAGAGGAGCGGGAGTGTGTGTCGAGACTCTAGAGAGATGAAGGCTGACAGTTGAGAAAAACATTAGTTGAATTTTTTGGGGCATGGCTTCAACAGACAATAATCATTAATTTTTGCAATCAAGAGGTTCTTTGAGCTGTCACTGCTCATCTTCGTTTCTATGTCCAAGCATACGCTACAAATACTTGATCACAAAATCGCTTACTACTCTTCACTTGACATGACACAACATTATTTTGCAGTAGCCTAAAAGTGTTGTCATCCATGTTTAATTTAAGTGTCTTCACACGGCTGATGCGGCTACCCAGAAAGTAGCTGGTCATGTGGCATCGGTGTGTAGTATCGGAATATCTTTCCGAGCGCCAAGTACTTTACAGACATACAGTATCGGCACCGATACCAAACTGGTATCAGTATCGGTGCAACAGGACTGACAAAAATAGACAAACAAATGGACAATTTGTAATTTTGCAGAAGATGCAAAAGCCCGAATGACCGAGATGAGATGACCTACTGTAATAAAATAATGACAGGAAGACACATTTGTAATTATGTAATGTGTTGAAGGGGCCAACCAATCCTATTTTCCACACGTGAGCGCTTCCCTGCAGGTTCTGTTTCATGAGGATGGACATCCCTTCCTGTAGAATTCCCAAACAAAGCCAAGAGGAGAGGCTGAAATTGAAGAAAGAAACATTTAGGGGGAAGAGCTAAATTGGGATAGAAACATGCTCACTCTAATCTGGACAACAGGGACCTGCTTACATTATTTTTGTCATGTCTTGTTGATAGTATTCATGTAGTACAACATCCTATCAGGTAATATCAGCCTGTGAAGGATTAGCACGAATAAGAGGGCTTTTATTCTGTTTCGCGTAAGGGATAATTCCTTTGAAATATTTTAACATTTTCATTCTAATATGGAAATTTTTTATTTTTTTTTTTTAATCCGGATATTTCTTGAGGACACAGTGATATAAGAGCATTTTTTATGATTGAAAGATGCAGTCCCAGATGCTGCACGATAGAGAGCAAATGTTCCAGCTGAAGGCTCTGATATAACAGCATTAAGAAAAAAATATTTTTTTTTAAAAGACTTTCAGTATTTTTTTTGTCACCTTCATATATGAGAGTGTTAGCTTAAAGCAGCTAATGCTAATGCCACCGTGGTTAATAGAAGAGCTCAAGATAAGCCGCAATTCTACTACCTTGTTATTTCCTGTTCATAGAATGCAAATAAGAGGATAATAACACAGAATGTGATCCGCGGGGATAGTTATTGTTCTCCAATTGTTTTCGGTCCAACAACAGGAAAACACCTCTTGTTTGTGTCTGAGGTGGCACCTGTTGTTTTGCTTTTGCGTAGTGGAAATCCTCATCTCATCAAAGTTTTGCTCTCACTTATTTCCCAAATGAAAGGTTACCGTTTGCATGCCTCTGTTGATCTGTCATTGCTGACCTTCTAGAGTGTTCTCAGTGGTCCTACAGATGTCCCCCAGGTCGCCTGTCTCAAGGTTGATCGGTGGCGAGGATGGACAAGAGGCCACGGCCCGTCAGAGCCCGGACTGCGTTTGTGTCGAGGTGTTCGTTGTTCACGGGTTTAATTAGGCAATGCTGTCAATAGAGACTTGGAAAAAGATGCGGATGAATGACGTGACTGTGTCATCTCGGCCAGCAGGGTGACAATGTTGCGCTAAGTGATGCACCAGTTCAGCTCAGACAGGGCGGAGGGTGAAGACAGGGTCATATTGGTATTATCTATGAACGAGTGTGTGTGCCTGCGTGCTTGTGTGTGTGTGTGTGTGTTAATGGAGCCCCATAACGTAACACTGTTGGTTTAGGTCACCTGCCGTTCCCTCTGTTGTGTTAAGGATTATCCCAGGAAGTGAACTGGAGCAACAATAATGTGAGGCATGCCTCTTACAGTACAGTTTTCTAATCTGACCATATCTATTCCTAATATGAGCACAGAGGGAATTGACATTTTGACACCGCATTCTACAATATTTCATATTAAATGTGTCTTGTAAATTTGGCACACCAACACAGAAGAGTGTTGTTAACAACCCTGCCATATTTGAATGATTTTTAAAAAAGAAAACACCAAATGACCAATTTACCAGATGAGGCTGCAAATTGGCTTTGCGCAGCACCGCAACAACGAGCCGTTCTAAAGTTGTCACAAAGCTCATGTTCACACGCTGACAGTCACTTCCGACTTTTTAATAACATTTTCCCTCGCTCTAACGGCTTCTCTCCTTGACGTTCGCACACTCACGGCCGACAACGAGGCACTCTAAAGCACACACGCCATCCCGAAGCATACGCTGGCTATCAAGTCAGACTTTAAAAAAAAATATATTTTATCCTTCCTTACAATTTTGCCTTTATCTGCATGACATGCGCATGTCTATTTACATTTCTATAAATACTTAATCTGTCTCATGTTTAAGTCATGACTTGAAAATAATCAGTGTTTATCTATTTTTAAACAAAAGTAAATCAGCCAAAATAGTCAACAGATACTGAAATAGTACATAATTAGAATTCAATGATATTTTATTTATTACGCTATATTAATATTTAGTTTTTTGGACAGGTGCCTCTGTGCTCTGATTAAAATCCTTTTAGTCTCCGACCACCCCCGACCACCGCTCCCAAAAAAGCTTGCAAGTAAATAAATTATTACCTTTCCAGAATGAAAATGTTAAAAAAAAGACTAATCCCATCAATCGTAATCTCTCTTTTATTAATATTGCAAACAACCAAAACCTTGTTTTGTGATCCAAGCTGGGGAATTACACGGGACACATGCAATCACACACACACACACACACTCACACACACACATGCTGACTTGTGATCTTTCTTATAAGGTGAACATGGGATTTCTGCTAATGTCCCTGCTCCATTTTTCTTTTAATCACGACAATGGGATGAGACAAGCTGGCGGGTCAGGCTTGGTTGGCCTGACTCGGTTGATTGTTCTGATTGACTTGTCTTTGTTTGGCAGATATGTAATATAGTCTGCTTTAAGAGGATTTGATGAGGGGAGGAGGGAGGTTATTGTGGGATTTGATCATGGTGGCGGAGGTGAACCTGTTCTTGTCCACCTACACACACAGTATTGATGTCTGTCTTTGTTTGTGTTCAAAAGTACACTGCAAGCGTGCCAAAAGCCGTGCGTTCGTCTTCCCATTAGTATGACAGGTATCATTAGCTTGATAAATGGCCACACTTGCATGGGGAGGCTCTTGAAGAAAGTAATATATGCAGTGGATATAAAAAGTCTACACACCCCTGTTCAAATGGCAAGTTGAATTGAACACAAAATGAGAGATTTCAAAACTTTTTCCAACATTAATGTAACCTACAACATGTACAACTCAAAGGAACAAAACGTCTTTTCAAGACGTGAGGGAAAAATAAACAACTGAAATAATGTATTTGCAAAAGTGTGTACACCCTCTTATAACTCGCATGTGACTGTGTTCAGAATTAACCAATCATATTTAAACTCATTTTAAAAGGGAGTCAGCACAAACTTGCCATCATTTAAAATGCCTCTGATTGACACCAAATACATTTCAGATGTTCTAGTAGGCTCATTGATTTGAGGTTGGTTATTTTTTGTTTTTGTTTGTTTGTTTTGCTTAATAACGGAAGCCTGAAGGTTTTGTGCTAACACTGACTGCTATTTCGAACTGTTCGTATTTCCTTTCACCTTGTCTAAGGCCAGCTGAAGAAAAAAAGCCAAAACATCCTGCTGCCACCACCATGCTTCATTGTCAGTATGGTTTTCTTTTGGTGATGAACAGAGTTGTGTTTGTGCAAAAGATACTTTCGGGATGATGGTCGAAATGTTCCGCCTTGGTTTCATTGGACCACAACACATTTTCTCAAGTGTTTGGAATACCTTGGACAAGGTGGAGGGAATTATGAACAGTTTGAAAAAGCAGTGATAGCTGTTCAGGCTTCCCCTAGAAAGTAATTGTCTACTAGACAATGAAAATGCTACCAGAACATTTGAACTTTATTTGGGGTAAATTGGAGGAAATTTAAATGGCAGATGTATGTTGAAACCTATTTAAAATAAATTAGAACAAGACTGGGCGGCACGATGGGTGACTGCTTAGAGCGTCTGCCTCACAGTTCTGAGGTCCAGGGTTCAATCCCCGCCGGTGTGGATTTTGCATGTTCTCCCTGTGCCTGCGTGGGTTTTCTCCGAGCACTCCGGTTTCCTCCCAGATCCCAAAGACATGCGTGCTAGGTTAATTGACGACTAAATTGCCCGTAGGAGTGAATGTGAGTGCGAATGGTTGTTTGTTTATATGTACCCTGCAATTGGCTGGCAACGAGTTCAGGGTGTACCCCGCCTCCTGCCCGATGATAGCTTGGATGGGCTCTGGCACTCCAGCGACTCTTGTGAGGATAAGCGGCTCAGAAAATGGATGGATGGATGGATAGAACGAGACTGGCTACATTAATGGTGCGAAAAGTTTTGAAATGTTTTGTCTCCACAAAAACCTGGTATTTGAACAGAGGTGTATAGACTTTTTATATCCACTGTATCTATATTAGTACAGTAGTGTATAATAGGAAGTGCAGGTTTTAAGGAATTAGGTTGTAGGAATGTTGAATGATCAATGTGATTGGGAAGTGTCAGGATGAAAGCATGAATGTGCAAAGATGGATTTGTGAGTGCTACATACAGACAGATAATAGACAGATTATTGCAACAGCAAATGTCATGTGCATTATGAACAATACACAAATTATAGAGTATATATTCATTAGAAGGCGCCACGGTGGACGACTGGTTAGAACGTCTGCCTCACAGTTCTGAGGAGCGGGGTTCAAATCCCGGCCCCGCCTGTGTGGAGTTTGCATGTTCTCCCCGTGCCTCCGTGGGTTTTCTCCAGGCACTCCGGTTTCCTCCCGCATCCCAAAAACATGCGTGGTAGGTTAATTGAAGACTCTAAATTGCCCGTAGGTGTGCATGTGAGTGCGAATGGTTGTTTGTTTGTATGTGCCCTGCGATTGGCTGGGAACCAGTACAAGGGTGTACCCCGCCTCCCGCCCGAAGATAGCTGGGATAGGCTCCAGCACTCCCGCGACCCTTGTGAGCATAAGCGGCTCAGAAAACGGATGGATGGATGGATATTCATTAGATGGCATAGATAGCACTGTGATGGGTAAAATGCAGAGGACAAGTTTTGTGTGCATGCATGCATGTTCATGACAAAAGAAAAACAAAAAAAAAAGGTGATTCTGTAGACAGAAGGTTTGAAGGTTCTATACTTCGACCACGTGTGACACATGGAAGCATATGGAGCATAAAGGTGTCCCAGCAGAGCAGAAGCACTAAATATGTCCAAATATGCGCAGGGTTAGTTATATAGGACCGGTCTGACCGTCTGTCTCTATCTGGGGATTAAGCAGACAGAGGTGGTTGGGTGACCCCTTTTCCCCTCTCATGTTCACTCTCCTTCTTCCATTCTCACTCTCTGCTTCTCATTAATATTTGTATCAGGAATCATCTGCACCCCCACCACTCGCCCGCTACCAAACATAATCACCCCATGCAGATGGACACATCTACGGTAATTTGCACAGTGTGTGTGTGTTTGTGAGTGTGTGTAAGAGTGAATGATATAGCGAGGTGGGAGGGGGGTCTTAAGCCAAGCATTAGCTTTGCTCAGTTTGTGGGTTTTCCCCGCATCAGCAGCCCTATTATTTCCAGAAGAGCCTGTAGGGGGCCTGCCGGTCCCGAGCCAACGCGCCAACTGTACACTCGCCACTGTGTTGGCATGACACTTGAATTTCAGTTGGGGGAAATAAGACGTCAGCTTCCTGCTACCTCCGCATAAACAGTCGCACTTACAATGAGTTTATAGTTCCTGGGTGTAAGCACTACAATATTATTATACATTTTTAACTGTGTGCCCTTAATTGCTTAATCCTCTTATGACGCAATGCTCTGAAAAAAAAACAGGGTCATCTCTCGCTCTCTCTTGTTTGTCTGTGTTTGTGTATTACGTACTGTATATCATGAGAAAATAATCCGTAGGTTCATGTGTTTCTATTGACATCAATTGCAACAGACGAAATCAGACACGGTACCACCGAACATTTCCCACACTCTCATTAAGGTCACGTCGGGATATCTTCATGTGGGCCTGCAATTTTTCAAAAATATTGTGCACCAACAACGAAGTCAGAAATACACAAAGTGTCGACGGGTATCTGAAATTAATTATAAAATAATAAAAAAAAATTAAAAGTCTTGGAGCGTTTTGGTTGTGATGAGTGCACATGGCTGTTCGGGTGCGACTGCTTGGCTTAGCATCAGATGTTGGCCCAGTCGGGCTCAACTCAGATTGCACCAGATTAGGAGATGGGGCACTCAGAGAGCAACTATGATCCATATTAAAGCTGCATAAAATGAAAATTGCAAAGATTTAAAGGCAGATCATAGGCCGCAGAGAATTTAATCACAACCTGGCAGTGTGTACATGTGTGTGCGCGTGGACGGACACAGTGACATGAGGATTATGGATGTAGGCTGTATTTACTTTATCAAGCGCTGCTCCGAGATGTATCACAAATGTTTTAGTGGCGCTGCACTGTCTGTTTTTTTTTTATTTTTTTTATTTTTTATTTGAAGATACCCCCCCCTTCAAAACTAACAGACATTAATTTGTTCTGTGTTGGTGTGAGTGGGCGAGAGAGTGTGTGTTTATGTGTGAGCGCAGCCGGGATGATACTGTTGCAGTATCCTCAACACTTGTAATCCCCCGAAAGCTTTAAATACTGCCACTGTGCATTCACTGCACGGTTGCACATACACTCTACTTCTTTACTTTGAAGACTCTGTAAAGTGAATTAAAAGATTTGTTTGTAAATACATGACAGTATACATGTTTGAAGATAACTGCTGTAAACGTTTGCAAAGAGTGAGAACTTTGTGGTACTCATTGGGGGAGATACAGTGTTCAACTGTTTTTCATCATTTCGGTTTCATTATGTTTTTGGGGGCGTGGCTAAAATGGCGCCCAGTGGATATTTTTTTGCAGCTCAAACATGTAAGGATGTATGTGTAGGTAGGCCTAAGAGAGATGCTAGACAAGTACAGTAGCGTCATTTTTTCCCGGTCTGTTGTGGTATTTGATTGACAGTTGGAAAGTGGAGCAGGGCGTGGTTTCACACATTCAGCGAATACGCCCAACAGTGTTTGAGAGCAGAGATGATGGCTTGATTTGTCACGATTTTGAAGCCTTGTTTTATATACTTGGTGATTTTTTTTTTTTTTTTTTTTTTTTTTCCATCTCAAATTTGCAACAACATCTCTAGTATTTTGGGTTTTTACTCAATCATATATTGTACCTCAAACAGACTTTCACACTTCATGCGGGCGGGACGTTTTTCAGTATTGTAATTGGGAGTCACACTGTGTTTAAATTTTAATTGGATTAATTGTGATTTCCCCCCCCCCTAGCCAAGTGAAATTTGCCCCCCAACATAAGCCATATCTAATTATGTGGGCATTAAAGGTATGAATCAATTTCCATTTGGGTGCCACAGAATAAATGATTGTGATATTTCCGCAATTGTTAGGTTGCACACATGCAATGAATGAAATACATATTGTGCTGTGATGTGATTATTTGTGTTGTATGATCAGTGTGACCTGAAAGAATTCACCACTTGTGCCCTATTTGTGCTCACCTGTATTTGCGTCTCTTCTGCAGCTATATACTGTTTATATGTTTGCATGACTATATCTGTTTTTTTAATTATGTTGACATTGTCTATTTCCTCTGTTTGGTGCGGGTCTTTGTTGCTTATCCTTCTTCTGTTGCTCCTCTTTTCTCCTCCCTCCCCTTTTCTTCCATTCCATATTTCCAAATCCCTCTTTAAGAGCGCAGTGTGCCTGTGTGTGTGTGTATGCGTGCGTGTGTGTGAGTGCATGTATGAATGTGGACACACTCACACATGCACAGAACGCAGACTTAGATTGAGCAGATGGTGACCGTATTCGTTTTTTTCCCCGACTAACATTAACCATTCATTATAGACAGCAGACTAAGCCAATACCACATCCGCCCCCATGCAACATGTACACACACACATACACACACAGTGTCCGATTATTTGCCAGTAGGCCGGTCCCAAAATGCTGCATGAGTCTCAGGCAGGGTGTTGATACTTTCTCCCAGCTCTGCTCTGACTCAATCTGTTGACATTTCTCATTCCGTCCCCATGACTCAAATTTCTTATCCCGCACTTCAGCAGCCCACAATCAGACAAGGAACATCTGATGGCTCCCTCTGCCTCCTCTTCCATCCCGTCCAAGATGTCTTTCCTTTGTTCCAGTCCACAAGCGCTGTCTGTCTCCCGCTGGAAACTTGCCTCGCTCGGAATGAAGACGCGCTCGCTCTGTTTTCCCTGTCTGTGACTCTTTAGGCGTCTCATTTGCCTCCTCAGTCCACTTCTGTCGCTCTGAGCTCAACGAAGGGGGAGAGTTCCATCTGTGGCTCAAAGAAAATATGAAGATGATGATGATAATCCACATCTGCCCATAGGAATGTTTAACATTCACATTTCGGCATTCATTAGGTCCTTTCCTCCTGTTATACTACAGCGTGTGTGAAGTTTGTGCAAGGTTTTGTGATTATTGTAGTGCAGAGGTTGAGGACTTCCACATACGTATTCATTTAACTATATGTTTTAATGCACATATTTTATGGTACACCACTTTAAAAGTACAACCCCAATAATAAGCACATGGTTAGTACAGTAATCCCTCCTTTATGGCTGGGGTTAGGTTCCGGACCACCCCCGCGATGGGTGAAATCAACGAAGTAGCGACCACATATTTTTTGGGGCTTATTTATACATATTTTAAAGCTTTACAAGGTCATTTATACATATTGTAAAACTTTCTGAGCCTCCCGGACTCCTATTAACCTCCTCCATAATCATTTCAATACTTTGTATACTCTTAAACAAACTCTTAAACATACAGTAATACTGTACACTATGTACAATTGCAGGGCACATATGAACAAACGACCAATCGTGCACACTTGGGCACGATTGGGCAATTGAGAGTCTTCAATCAACCTACGACGCATGTTTGTGGGATGTGGGAGGAAACCGGAGTACCCGGAGAAAACCCATGCAGGCACGGCAAGAACATGCAAACTCCACACAGGCGGGGCCGGGATTTGAACCCCGGGCCTCAGAACTGTGAGGCAGATGTGCTAACCAGTCGTTCACCGTGCCGCTGAGGCAGAATATTTCTTAAATAAATCTTGTCATATTGTGCTAGTGCACGGTCATTTTTGTGGCTTGTCGGTGTACTTTGATTAGTTTGTAATAATACAATAAATAATTGAATTGGATGCACAAGAGCTTTATCAATTTAAGTTATTTTTGTATACTTTTAGTACAGTATATAGTAATATAAACTACACTCAAACACATGACTTGAAATCAAGTATAGCTTGCCTTATTTTGATTTCTGCAAACTTGATTTTAATTAATTATCTTTGCTCTTTCAATCTTGTACCCAAAGCACGTGTACACACACACACACACCAAACCACACCACATCTACAGTATACAATAAAGCTTATTGCGTTTAATGCGCATTCATTACATGGTAGTGATGTGTCGGTTCTTAGAAGTGACAGCGAGAGCCGGCTCCTGATTAGGAGCCGATTTGTTGCATTTTCTCATCTTTTTTTTCCCTGTTAAAGCAGAATCTGTTTGTTCAAAGTGTGTGGCGGTGTCTGTGTGTCCACACTAAGCAGAAGAGGGAAGGGGGAGGTTACAGACGGAACAAGTGAGAGACAAGAGAGAACATTGCTACATAGTGAGGGACTAAAATGCAGGTAAAATAAAAAAACAAAACAAAAAAACAGACTTTTGTGAATGATTACCATGGTTTTCAATTGGTCTTCAATCTGTTAAAAATGTAAAAGCAGTTTTCCCATGCAGGAGTGACAATATATCTCGTTAATGAAAACATCTTCCTTCAAGTCGGGATTCTGACCTGATGTTCCCAAAGTTTTTTACACCGCTGAACGACTTTAAAAATCAACAACTCAGTCAGCCTCCTTTTGTCATCCAAAGAGTCCTCTGATGCCATTCACCCCCTCACGCCCTAAAGTGTCCAAAATGACATCATCTACGAGGCCGTAGTCCGCCAGAGAGGCTGGTGAGGCGGGCCAGCGTCTGTGTGTGCTGTAAGGGGATTGCAGTAATTACTGGGATCTGTGCACCGTATTTATCTTTTCAGGGACCCGGTGATCCTGCCATGAAAAGCCCAGCATTTGGCAGTTAACTAATGCGAGTCATTAAATTGATTGTGCTGGATTTGTTTGTACTTTGTGTCCATGCATGTAAGTAAGCGTGTGCTGTGTGTGCGTGTTTGTGTGTTTGTCCTATATTTTTTCGACTGCTGTTAGTGCGCTCTGTGATGTCTGTTAAATAATGCTTGCTTGTTTTCTGTAATCCCGATTAAATATGGGTTAATGTGCATCTGTTTCCAGTGGCCCAGTGATTCGCCTCACAGCAAACAGAGTCCCGGTTTGATTCTGTCCACTCAGGTCTTTGCCTCCGCTCCTTTTCCGAGTAGCCTTCTCTGTCTTCCTTCTCCAGTCCAAAATCATGCAAAGTTCCTTGACTACACTTTAAATTGTACGTGTGAACGTGACTGACTATCTCTCTGTGTCAGTCTGTGATTGCATATGTCAGCGATTCATATTGCATGTTCTCGATTTAGTCTTTCCCAAAATCCCAAGATCCCAAAACAAAACAAAGGAGAACATATCAGTTCCCTTTTGGCGGTTGAGGGATCTCGGGCAGCTGAGAGGATCCAGAAGCAACACAGAATTAGCAAAATTTCTGCTCGACAGGTAAGGTCAGCACATCTTTTGGATTTTTCATTGATTCCAAAAAAAAAAAAAAAAATGTAACATGGCTAACGTCGGCTTGTTTACATTGCTAATGCTAGCTCAGTATTGCGAGCGCTGCTATTGTATTGCAGCCGGATGTGTTCTCTGTGACCATTTATCACAACTACGCACTTGCACTGGCACGACTAAGAGAAAACAAAAGGATGCAGACTTTTTTTTTTTTTTAACTTACCATAAATTAAACGATGTCGGAATATTGTCAAAGGTTAGATTTGTTCGCCTTACAGCTGACGCCCGAGCCATGAAACTTGGCTTCCGTCTTTCTTCCGTAAAAAGCGTTTGAGGAGGAGCTGCACCCTGTACGGCAGTGAACTCAACTCACTTCACAACAAGGAGCAGTTTGGCAGATGGTGAACAATTCTACAAAAAAAAAAAAATACAGGATTTAAGCTGTTATTTCCACTCCCAGTTGAAGTTTACTGTTAGACTAAACATAAAATAAAGAGAATGACACATTTTGTATTGAAAACAACCGCATTACATTTAAATAACCTTTAAATCCGCTAGCTTTATGCTAACACCTAATGGGAAACACCATAAATGGGCTAACAATTAGCATCTATGTGGCAGTGTTATAATGCTTAAAGCAACGGGTATTTTTTTTCCAGCGCATGCAGACAGATAATATGGCAATATTCACAGGCATATATATTTATCCTCTGTGAAGAAGGACTCATATTATTGCCTTACTCAGGAGTTGAGGTCTCCATTTACTGTATGTCTGTATATTACTGCCCATAACCACCAGAAGGAGCAGCACACTGTCCATTCAATTGAAGCAAAAAAAAAGTGGCAAAACTGTTTAATTTTGTCATAACTTTGTTTTCATAAAGTTAGTTTATTATCGTGTTATTTATCTTATTAAATAACACACAACAAACATATTTATGTACTGTATATATATATATTTTTTTTTAGAATGCTGAAACAGATTAATGTCCATTTCCATTCATTTCAATGGAGAAAGATTAAAGTCATACCTCAAGGTGCCAACTGTACGTAAAACCGGCTGCCAAAGTATGAAATTAACAACAGAAAGACCGAAGGATTCAGGCAGGGCACGTGGACACAAAAGACCTGTGCCTCAAAACATGGTTCCATCATCCAACGTGCCGACACATTCCCAAGCGCTATTGCGCAGATGTCAGAGATGCAAAGACTAGACAGAGGGTAAATCGAGGAATTATCTTAAAGTGGGAGACAACTAGTATATATTAGTTACAAAATCCCTTAATCCAGAGTGTAATATGCTCTGTGATATGCTGCTTCAGAATCTGACATGAGCATTGGGGGGGGGGGGGGGGGGGGGCGAAAATAATGAACGCAAATGAAATTATTATCACTCTTCTTGGATGTGGCAGTGAAACAAACAGATTGACCACATTCTTCTTTCCAAAATCCTCCCCCGTGCAAGCAACATGTTCCTCACGTCCATCTTGGCTGTTTTTTTCAGATATTTGGTGTCAGTGTGTGTGTGTGTGTTTGTGTGTGTGTGTGTGCGGCATGTGAGGACGGAGGCTGCAGCAGCCTGTCCAGCCTACACACAAACCGTCCCGTCGTTAAATCACCTTACTGTTCCATCCACCGTCAGCCGCCCTGAGCATGTTTTTCATTTCATGTCTGTTCTGCTGGCTTTGAAAGACACACGGGGAAAGGAGCTGCAGGAAAATACAATCGCACGGGTACGTACGTATGTGTGAGAGATGTGCAAACACACAACGGAGATTCAGTGTTCCTTCCTTACATTAAAACTTTACCGCTCCAAACATACTTTGCTCACAAATTCCTTCTCGTTTAAGTTTCTCTTCCCTGTATCCTCTCTGCAACTTATTCATTTTTATGTTTCTGACCTCCCAAATGGACACGAGTACACAGATATATTACGCTAATGATCTAATTTTACAGTGCCATTAAATGTCACAGTAATCCAGAATTATGGCATTAATACAATAAAGAGGGTTCAAGCCACAAGGGTGATAAGTTAACACTGAACCAGTCTATGGATGTTTCCCTACGTGTTATCTATTTTCACAACGCATGCATGTTGGAATAAGTCTCAACAGCTTTCATTTCCTGAAGTCGATCGTGTCCGTTCTCCACAACTCTGGAGCAGCGTTGTGTTTGGCAGCCATCTTAATTTTAGTCTTGTGGATGAAAATGCTGATTAGTTTTAGCTACATTTGACTCATTTCGATTTTTGTCAGCCCTTTTGCGCCAGGAGTTAAATGGAAAACTCACCTTCGAAAAAACAACGGCGCGGCAAGCATGCATTTAGAACGTTTGACAGACCGTCAACGGAAACTTGCACACGTCTCGTCATGTTTTAGTCTTCGAAGAGCAATGTTCATGTTATCCTCATGGGGAGTAAAAAAAAGGGCGGCAATGAAATTATTTCATTATCGTTGATGAAAACAACACACACTGTAGTTGAACAATTATGTCTTCCAAAAGAATTCAAATTTACCACATATTGTATTTAGATTCTCATCATATTCCGATTTCTGGCCGGAAGCGCTGTTATTTACTGAGGCTCTAACTGAGGCACTTTTGGGAGCTGTTCAAATTCAAAGCTGTGCCAATCTCCCTTTTTTTCTGTTTTGTTTTTTTCACCCCTTCCATCTCCTTGTATTTAATTTCACCCACAGTCCCCACACATTTTGATGTACCTCTGTCCCAACAGATAGGGATGCGAAATATTTAAACGCACTTTGTTGTTCGGGGGCCAGTGCACCTCAGCAGATGGGCCATCACGGCGCAGACTTCAATGTATGCAGATCTCCATACAAAGCAGCCCAGGATGTTTTCAATATAACACAAGTGCCTCAGGCCTAGTTTTAATCCCTCTTTACCCGCAGCCAATGCACTGTTTCATCCAGTCAAACGCCTTAAGCGCTGTGTCAACTTGGACATCTGGCCACATGACTGAACCCAAAAAAAGTGCGCATGTGTGTTTGGGAGGGAACAAGTTTATGAGGAAAGGGATGATGGAGGTGGTCGAGTGCATGTTGCTGATCTGGAGCGACTTGATAAAAGTGAGATGGAGTGTCGCGGCTTCACCGCACCGTTCGGGGAAGAGGTGCCATTGCTGCTTTCTTCAATTGCTCTTAACTTGCTTTGTTGTTTTCACACTTGTTTTTTTTTCACCCCCCCCCACCCTCTAGGAATAAACACACACACACACACACACACTTGGACATGCACAGATGTACTAACACTCACATTCATTTACACAAATGTGGTGCCTGCACACCTTCTGGTCAGAACACTGATTTCCGTCGTTGTGACATGTGAAGCGCGCCACAGCGCCGCCAGACACCTGGATACTCATGGCATCCTTCACCACTGTGTGTCAGACTCCGTCCGTGTGTGTGAAAGGTGTGCTGGGTGTGTGTGTGTATGGGGGTGGGGGTGGGGGTGGGGTGGGGGGGGGGGGGGGGGGGGTCATCAAATGCAGCATCTCCTCAGGGTTGCTTTTCCTGGATGGGACACAAGTTCAAACGCTTTTGGCAGTATTGCTTGTTTTCTCTGACCTACATGATAAAAAAAATAAAATAAATAAAAATAAAAAAAATACATCACACACAAGCATATACAGCACACCTTGGCACACATAACGAGAATCTCTTTAGATTAATTTACAATAATTCAAATGAATAGGATTAAAAGTTGTTATGTTTGTATTTGCATGAAGAATTCTTATTCCTCTAATTTATAAAGCCCTATTAAGTTGGTATTAAACTGCTCAGTGGCACTACTGCTCCACCAAACAATCATTTCAAATCAAAATCTCTTCTACATAGTACAATTAATAGTTTGCACACTGGTTTGAAACCAGTTATTTCTGTTTCACATTGCACATCTTTGTTAGTATTTCTGACTTTGATTCACGCATGGATTTTACTTCATGATTGCAATGTTTCGTCCTAGTCACTTTAAAAAAAAATCATAAAAAAATCGAATTGTTTGCGTTGAATTATTGTTTAAAGCATCTTCAGTTACTGTTATTTAACATTCAAGTTCAATGTTTCACGCTTCATTACTTACAAATTTTAAATTCAATGACTTAACTTGTTTGTTTTTTTTAAAGTCGAGTCCACTCACCCATGTTGACAATTTGAGTTAAATGAGTGTGGAGTGATTGTTTTTAACAAAGTATCTTCAGTTACTGTAACTCCGTTGTTACAACATTCAACTTCATTACTTAAAATTTTTAAGGCAACGAGTTACCTTGATTTTTATTTTATTTTTTAAGCACAGCCTACTCATCTGTGTTTACAGTGTAAAACATCATATAAAAAGTGAACAATATGAAAAGCAATATTGTTCACTTTTTATATGATGTATTGAATGTGACATTCTAATGTATAAAAATATTAATGATACCATTAAGTCATGTTTTAAGGTTAATATGAAATGTTGCTTTTGCTCATTGACAATAAATTGCATAAAGACACATCTTTGAGTGTCCACTCTTGATCAGAACTCTGCGAGTATATTCCTTTTGCACTATGTGTTTGTAGCTGGCATGAGAGGGACTGCCTGCAGCTTTTACGATGGTCTGTGGACACATGTGTGTCTCTTTTGGTGGGGGGTGCATGTGCATTTGTGCTTAAACCTCAGGCCACAATAGTGCGGAGTGTGTGTGTGTGCGTGCACGTGCGGGGGAAGAAAGAGTGTAGGTGAGTGCAGGAGACAAACCTGTCAGTTTCACAGCTGGTTACCATGGCTGCAGGGCTCAGGCTGGAGCAGGGTGACACTCGGCATCACAGCACCACTACACAAGGCCTGAGGTGAACACACCAACAGGTTTATATACTCATACACACACCTTGGTTGGCCGTTCTCACCCATAAGAGCGAGAGAACAGTGAAACCACTCGGGCAAGTCATCCTATCTTTTCAAAAGATTTTTTTTTTTTGGCTCACTAGAGGTGTGAACAACATCGCAGACCAGATTGCCTGGCAATGGACTGACCATCATGTTGTTAGGAGGGGTGGGGGTGGAAGAAGACAGAGACACAGAGTGAGGGAAAAAGACAAAAGTAATGATGTAAGATTTTCTTTCCGGATAAACTTTAGTGAAGGAGGCGACTTGTCTCCCCGCATCACGCCGTGAGACACGCGCTATCGTGGCCGCTCCTGACGCACCGACCGTGATGGAGGTCGACGTGGACTATTAGCTTGCGTGGCCCCTTCTCGCGTGTAGGAAGAGACGCCGTCCCCGCGCTTTGGTCTCATTTCCACACTCGCTTCATGGCGAGTCCCTCAGCGGCATGGACTCTCTGAGGAGAGAAGAGCCTCGGGCGAGCCAGCCCTACAAACCCCCACCACACCCTTCACTCCCCTGCCTCACCATCCGTACACATTTCCATCTCTGCTGCAAGAGAAGCCATGGTGTTTCTTCAGGCTATCCAGAGGATGGTGGCCTTTTTTGTTTTAGATAGCATTTAATAAGTACAGTTAACATCCAAAACACACATTAAGGTAAAAGACAAGGGGGAGTGAGGAGACACATTGATTTATGTTGAGATGTTAACTGACAAGTATTGTTACATACAACTGGGGGCATTTATTTACTAACTGCAGAGATTATCAAGCATTTATTTGACGTGTCTATTATTTGAGAGGAGGCGTTAAACACCAGTGATGAGCGTAATGGTTGTTATTAATAACCGCTGTTATGTTTTTCAGTAGCACTTAATGTAATATATTACTTTCACACCACAGTCATGCTGGTTAGCGTAGCATACACATGACGTTACCTAACAGTTTTTCAGGTTTGGTCATGCGATGTTCCGCATATAGCGGGTTTTAACCTCTTTCACCAACACATGCTTCTACGAAATGAGCGGCCATTAACTCCGAAGGCCATTAACTGTCTTCGTAGACAGTGCCACACAACCGAAACAAATGAAGCTTGATTTTTTTTCCGACACCGACATTTTGTGTCAAGCCGAGCTTAACAAACTGGCTTAACAAACGCTGTGGAGGACCTGCTGCCGTTGGCCAGTGGGTGAGTAGAACTCATTCAAAGCACTATTTGCCAAAATACTGAACCAGGCGGCACCAGGGTAGGAATGCCATGTAAACAAGACATTTTTAAAATATACAGCTGCTCAATGAGGAGCAATAAATATCCAAACTTCGAGAACATCGATTAAATTATTTTTATTGATACACTTTAAAAACATAGTTACATCTGAAAACTATTGAGCCGGGTTTTGACTTTTGACTGGTGCGTTTTAGCCACCGTGTCTCTGTAAAGAAATGTTTAATTAAAATGGCTTACTTTCCTGAAGATCCGTCGCCGTAGCTTGGCCACAGGTCGAATCTCGGCCGGGTCTGTTTTGAGCATGTCGCCTGTGCCATAAATCTTCGAGGACCTCTACTAATTATGTACTGCTAAACACTGCTTAACTGTCCATTGATTGGTTTGAGGGAAAATTGTTTATTCCGTATTACAATGGGAATGGAAGGTAACTGGCTGACATAAACAGTTTGTAGTGGTTTTCTTTCGTTCAGTGGTTCCTACCAACAATGAAGTGATAATTGTTCCCTTTGCTTGCCGATGTTTGAAGCAGAAGGGTGAGCGTTATGCCTATTCACATTTGGACATTTTGTGTTTTTCTTTTTCAGCTCCTGATTCATGTGCTACTTGGGGACGCAACCGAGGACGAAGAAAACAAAACTGTCGCTTAAAAATACAGTGACGTGTTGTGTCAAAGTAATTAAAACTACCGAGTTGCACCACCTCTTATTTTCTTTTCTAAAGAGGAAAAAAGGTTTTGAGGTTTGATAATCGAATCTCGTCCTCCTACGTGGAGTTGGCATGGTTCACCCTGCTTGCATGTTTTGTTTTGTTTTTTCAGGTACTCCAGCTTCCTCTTTCCACTCAAACCCACTTGGTTAGGCTCCACCTCCCGCTCACCCAAAAGAGAACAAGCGCTGTAAAAAATAAATTAGAAAAATGAGGACAAACTGCAAATGTTAAAATATAGTGGCGAGCCGACCTAACAGAAGCAAACATGTTGACAGGTGTAATGGGCCTGTGTTGTGCCTGCTGCTGTCAAGGGGTTCCCGTGTCTAAAGTTCACACAGAAAATGATGCCCCGTGTTTGTGTGTCTTGTGTGTGTGTGTGTGCACAGCAATCAACTTCTGCTAAATACTAATTACTGAATACTTAGTGCGGATGCCCTTTCTATTGGGTCCCTTTAGTATAAACATTCATTATAGCTCTTTTTGTAGGGCCGTCATCATTATTCTACCAAAGGCCCCCGAGGAGCGAGCCGAGGCCAGGCGCTGGGGCCGGACCAGGCTGGGGGGCGGGGGTTGTGCGAAACTGTGTAGAACCCGAGCGCCAGGACCCTGTAACGCACACAAGTGATATTTGTGTGCCGAGATCAAAAAGCATTTACCTTTAGATGTTTCCTGATATGAATATTCAACATCCTTATTGAAATCTAATTTGGGTCTTCTTGTCTCAGGGGTCTTTTCATCAGTGCCTGTTGCCTGAGGCCACTGTTGATTGACAGCCAAACTTTTGTAAAGAGTGCACAGGAAAAAAAAAAAAATAAGAGGGGGTGATCTGGTGGTGTGAGCGATGTGATGCTGGAACAGATGAGTGGAGGGGCACGGCCAGCGGGGGTGGGGGGTATTTAACCTCCTCGCATGCATTCACAAACAGAATGCTGCGCTTCTGGTTGTTTGCTAACAGAACACATAATTTTAGAAGGTTTTATCAATTTAGTTTTATGCACACACAAACTTGCCATTTTCACCTGTGTTGTTTTTTCTCTCTCATTTATATCAAACTAGGGACAAATCTGCATACTAGCAAACAAAATCCTTTTTGAAAATATATATATTTTTCCAACCAAAGGACATAATGTCTGTTTGTT
The DNA here is from genome assembly GCF_024500385.1 of Phyllopteryx taeniolatus. NCBI lineage: Eukaryota > Metazoa > Chordata > Actinopteri > Syngnathiformes > Syngnathidae > Phyllopteryx > Phyllopteryx taeniolatus. Next base: position 4,364,135 of record NC_084502.1, read on the forward strand.
TCTATATTTAAACTAATCTATCAGAATATAGTATGTGCCATCGGTAAGCTTGCAGAGACAAAATGCAATTATTTTTTTTGTTTTGTGAGAGAGGATTTCTCCATATTTACACAGTTGGGACTCCTCCATCTGACGCTCTCCACAAAGGCAAAGCATTTTTTTTTTTTTTAATATTCCTTAACCTTACGTGTCTCAACAGAGGACATGCTGATCCATCCATCTTCTATACCACTTATCCTCATTAGGAATATGGGTGAGTTGTAGCCTTTCCCAGCCAGTCAGATGGCACATACCGTGGATATAAAAAGTCTACACACCCCTGTTCAAATGCCAAGTTTTTGTGATATAAAACAATGTGGCTAAGATAAATCATGGCAACTTTTACAACAGTTAACGTTATGTATCACCGATACAACACATCCATCCATCCATCCATTTTCTGAGCCGCTTCTCCTCACTAGGGTCGCGGGCGTGCTGGAACCTATCCCAGCTGTCATCGGGCAGGAGGCGGGGTACACCCTGAACTGGTTGCCAGCCAATCGCAGGGCACATAGAAACAAACAACCATCCGCACTCACATTCACACCTACGGGCAATTTAGAGTCTCCAATTAATGCATGTTTTTTGGGATGTGGGAGGAAACCAGAGTGCCCGGAGAAAACCCACGCAGGCACGGGGAGAACATGCAAACTCCACACAGGCAGGGCCGGGGATTGAACCCGGGTCCTCAGAACTGTGAGGCTGACGCTCTAACCAGTCGGCCACCGTGCCGCCCGATACAACACAAATTATTATATTTTTGTGACTAGAATTAGAATGTGGCTGCGTTCAGAATTGGCACAGCACATTCAAATTCATCTCCCACCTTTTTAAGTGCTTCTGATTAACATGAAATAAAGTTTAGCTGTTTCAGTCGGGCCGGCCGACTGGTTAGCACATCTGCCTCACAGTTCTGAGGACCCGGCTTCAAATCTGGCCTCGCCTGTGTGGAGTTTTCATGTTCTCCCCGTACATGCGTGGGTTTTCTCTGGGTAATCCGATTTCCTCCCACATCCCAAAAAAATGCATGGCAGGTTGATTGAAGACTCTAAATTGCCTGTAGGTGTGAATGTGAGTGCGAATTTGTTTATATGTGCCCTGCGATTGGCTGGCGACCAGTTCAGTGTGTACCCCACCTCTCGCCCGAAGATAGCTGGGATGAGCTCCAGCACGCCCACAACCCTAGTGAGGAAAAGAGGTATGGAAAATGGATGGATGTTTTAGTAGGCTTTTTCCCCCCTCTCGAGCAGAAGCCTGAAGGTTTTTAACATTTTCCATCATGTGTTTGGGAATTTTTTTTTTTATGGTCAAATGGTACCGAGGTTAAACCTTTCGACCATAATTTAGCACAAAACCTTCAGGCACTTTAAATGGTGGCAGGTGAGTGCTGACTAACATGTAATATGAGTTTGAATGTGATTGGTTAATTTAAACACAGCCACAACACTTGTGCAACCGCATTATCTTACCTTATCTTTTTACTTCCCCTGTCAAAAACATTTATAAAAAAAAACACAAAAAAGACAGTTGAGTTAAACACGTTATAGGTAACATTAATGGCGATATTTTTTATATCACATAAACCTGACATTTGAAGAGGGGTGTGTAGACTTTTTATATGCCCTGTATAGACCAACAACCATTCATACTCACAAAGGCTTTAAAGAACCTGACATGTATCTTTTTTGGAACGTGGGAGGATGTGAGGCAGACGTGCTAACCACTTATCACAGCACTGCTGCTCAGGTAATGTGATTTTAAAAAATAAAATAAAAAGGTGGTACTTGAACTCCACTGAAGTACCACTGGTGATGCATAACACAGACATATAATGTTTAATACAGCAAAATGACAAACATAATAGGCTTAAAGGGAGAAACACACACACAAACACACACAATGTATTCAATGTTGTCCTCATCTGGCCGGTGGGTTTTTCGCGTGGTTCAGTGTTATTTTTGCGCAGGTGTGGGTCTTGTCCCTCAGGGTTCCATTAAAATGATGCCCCTCTCAAGGCCGACTCCACTTGCTCTGTAGATTTAACACAGGCCATATGTGTGGCAGGAGGCAAACAGCTGATGGGGTTTAATTGACAGAAATCAACATATTTGGTTGTGTGTGATAATCAGGAGTGGGCTCGGCTATTGTTTGAACGAGTCAAATATGGATAAGTTTGACAAGACTGAGAAGCAAACAGTAGACACGAAGACGGATACCATACATGGAGTGTGCTCGATAATGATCTAGTGTTATAGATTAAAAACAAATTGGGATAAACATTTAAATTAATTACCCCGCCTCTCGCCCAGAGTCAGGTGGGATAGGCTCCAGCATGCCCGCGACTCTAGTAAGGATAATTGGTATGTAAAATGGATGGATTTAAGTGCATTAATTGACCGTCCCTTAGTTACTATTGAATCCTAATTGTACAGGACAGTTGTATGTTTTTTTTTTTTTTAAAGGGAAGTTTGTTTTCTCTTCCGGCATGTCTATGCCCCAGTGCACAAAAAAACAAGGTTCTCACAACTTTTCCAAAGCCATCTTCAAGTTGTACTGTAAATTCAAGCATTTGTAAAACATAATTTAGCAATTTCAATCATTTGTAACACCTATTTTAGCAATCTGATATATTGTGTGTCCAGGAGAGCAGGTTGAAAAGCAGTAAGGCTAGAAGTTTAGGGGCAGGGTTTAAATTATTTTAACATGGTGTAGATGGGAAGAGAAATGGAGTTGGGGTTATTTTAAAAGAAGAGTTAGGTAAGAATGTCTTGGAGGTGAAAAGAGTATCAGATCGAGTGATGAGGCTGAAATTTGAAATTGAGGGTGTTATGTGTAATGTGATTAGTGGCTATGCCCCACAGGTAGGATGTGAAAGCGAGAGGTGAAAGAGAAATTCTGGAAGGAGCTAGACAAAGTAGTTCTGAGCATCCTAGACAGAGAGAGAGTCGTGATTGGTGCAGATTGTAATGGACATGTTGGTGAAGGAAATAGGGGTGATGAAGAAGTGATGGGTAAGTACGGCATCCAGGAAAGGAACTTGGAGGGACAGATGGTGGTAGACTTTCCAAATGGATGCAAATGGCTGTAGTGAACACTTTTTTCCAGAAGAGGCAGGAACATAGGGTGACCTAAAAGAGCGGAGGTAGAAGCACGCAGTTGGATTACATCTTGTGCAGACGATGCAATCTGAAGGAAGTTATAACTGTAAGGTAGTGGTAGGGGAGAGTGTGGCTAGACAGCATAGGATGGTGGTGTGTAAGATGACTCTGGTGGTGAGGAGGAAGATTAGGAAGGCAGAGCAGAGAACCATGTGGTTGAAGCTGAGACAGGATGAGTGTTGTGCAGCTTTTCGGGAAGAGGTGAGACAGGCTCTCGGTGGACAGGAGGTGCTTCCAGAAGACTGGACCACGGCAGCCCAGGTGATCAGAGAGGCAGGCAGGAGAGTACTTGGTGTATCTTCTGGCAGGAAAGGAGAGAAGGAGACTTGCTGGTGGAACCTCACGGTACAGGAAATCATACAAGGAAAAAGGTTAGCTAAGAAGAAGTGATACACTGAGAGGACCCGAGGAGAGGCGAAAGGAATACATTGAGATGCGACATAGGGCAAAGGTAGAGGTGGGCAAAGGCCAAACAAGAGGCATATGATGACATCTATGCCAGGTTGGACACTAAAGAAGGAGCAAAGGATCTATACATGTTGGCCAGACAGAGGGCTCGAGATGGGAAGGACGTGCAGCAGGTTAGTGTGATTAAGGATAGAGATGGAAATATGTTGACTAGTGCCAGCAGTGTGCTAGATAGATGGAAAGAATACTTCGAGGAGTTGATGAATGAGGAAAATGAGAGAGAAGGGAGAATAGAAGAGGCAAGTGTGGTGGACCAGGAAGTGGCAATGATTAGTAAGGGGCAAGTTAGAAAGGCATTAAAGAGATGAAAATTGAAAGGCAGTTGCTCCTGATGACATTCCTGTGGAGGTATGGAAGCATCTAGGAGAGATGGCTGTGGAGTTTTTGACAAGCTTGTTCAATAGAATTCTAGTGCGTGAGAAGATGACTGCTTTCCGTGGGCTCACCACCTGTGGGAGGGGCCATTGGGGTCGGGTGCAGTGTGAGCTGGTCGGTGGCCAAAGGCGGGGCGGGGACCTTGGCGATCCGATCCCCGGCTACAGAAGCTGGCTCTAGGGACGTGGAATGTCACCTCTCTGGCAGGGAAAGAGGTGTGTGAGGTCGAGAAGTTCCGACGAGATATAGTCGGACTCGCCTCCACACACAGCTTGGGATCTGGTACCAGTCCTATCGAGAGGGGTTGGACTCTCTTAAACTCTGGAGTTACCCACGGTGAGAGGCGCCGAGCAGGTGTGGGTATACTTATTGCCCCCCGTCTTGGCGCCTGTACGTTGGGGTTTACCCCGGTGGACAAAAGGGTAGCTTCCCCCCGCCTTCGGGTGGGGGGAAGGGTCCTGACTGTTGTTTGTGCCTATGCACCAAACAGCAGTTCAGAGTACCCACCATTTTTGGAGTCCTTGGAGGGGGTGCTGGAGAGCGCTCCTGCTGGGGACTCCATCGTTCTGCTGGGGGACTTCAATGCTCACGTGGGCAATGACAGTGAGACCTGGAAGTGCGTGATTGGGAAGAACTGCCCCCCCGACCAGAACCCGAGCGGTGTTCTGTTATTGGACTTCTGTGCTCATCACGGATTGTCCATAACGAACACCATTTTCAAGCATAAGGGTGTCCACTCATGCACTTGGCACCAGGACACCCTAGGTCGCAGTTCGATGATCAACTTTGTGGTCGTGTCATCGGACTTGCGGCCGCATGTCTTGGACACTCGGGTGAAGAGAGGGGCGGAGCTGTCAACTGATCACCACCTGGTGGTGAGTTGATGCCGGTCCGACGTGGCAGGCCCAAACGTATTGTGAGGGTCTGCTGGGAACGTCTGGCAGAATCCCATGTCAGAAGGAGTTTCACCTCCCACCTCCGACAGAACTTTGCTCATGTTCCGGGGGAGGCGGGGGACATCGAGTCCGAGTGGACCATGTTCCGCGCCTCCATTGCTGAGGCGGCCAACCGGAGCTGTGGCCGATACCTGTCGTGGTGGCAATCCCCGAACCTGTTGGTGTACACCAACGGTGAGGAATGCCGTCAAGCTGAAGAAGGAGTCCTATCGGGCTTTTTTGGCCTGTGGGACTCCTGAGGCAGCTGATGGCTACCGGCTGGCCAAGCGGAATGCAACTTTGGTGGTCGCTGAAGCAAAAACTCGGGCATGGGAGGAGTTTGGTGTGGCCATGGAGAAAGACTTCTGGACGGCTTCGAGGATATTCTGGTCCACAATCCAGCGTCTCAGGAGAGGGAAGCAGTGCACCATCAACACTGTGTATAGTGGGGATGGGGTGCTGCTGACCTCGACTCGGGATGTTGTGAGTCGGTGGGGAGAATACTTCGAAGACCTCCTCAATTCCACCGATACGCCTTCCCATGAGGGAGCAGAGGCTTGGTTCTTTGAGGCGGGCTCTCCTATCTCTGGGGTTGAGGTCACCGAGGTGGTTAAAAAGCTCCTCGGTGGCAAGGCCCCAGGGGTGGATGAGATTCGCCCGGAGTTCCTCAAGGCTCTGGATGTTGTAGGGCTGTCCTGGTTAACAGGCCTCTGCAACATCGCGTGGACATCGGGGACAGTTCCTCTGGATTGGCAGATTGGGGTGGTGGTCCCCCTTTTTAAGAAGGGGAACCGGAGGGTGTGTTCCAACTACAGGGGGATCACACTCCTCAGCCTCCCTTGTAAGTCCTATCGGGATTTTTTGGCCGGTGGGACTCCTGAGGCAGCTGATGGGTACCGGCTGGCCAAGCGGAATGCAGCTTTGGTGGTCGCTGAAGCAAAAACTCAGGTATGGGAGGAGTTCGGTGGAGGGTGGTTTGGGAGTATGGGGTACCCAACCCCTTGATACGGGCTGTTGGTCCCTGTACGACCGGAGTCAGAGTTTCATCCCCATATCCGGCAGTAAGTCGGACTCGTTCCCGGTGAGGGTTGGACTCCGCCAAGGCTGCCCTTTGTCACCGATTCTGTTCATAACTTTTATGGACAGAATTTCAAGGCGCAGCCGAGGCATAGAGGGGGTCCGGTTTGGTGGCCTCACTATTGCATCTCTGCTTTTTGATGATGTGGTTCTGTTGGCTTCATCAAGCCGTGACCTCCAACTCTCACTGGAGCAGTTCGCAGCCGAGTGTGGGATGAGAATCAGCACCTCCAAATCTGAGACCATGGTCCTCAGTCGGAAAAGGGTGGCTCTCTCCAGGTCGGGGATGAGATCCTGCCCCAAGTGGAGAAGTTCAAGTATTTGGGGTCTTGTTCACAAGTGAGGGAAGAATGGAACGGGAGATCGACAGGCGGATCGGTCTGCAGTGATGCGAACTTTGTGTCGGTCCGTTGTGGTAAAGAAGGAGCTAAGCCGAAAGGCGAAGCTCTCAATTTACTGGTCGATCTACGTTCCCACCCTCACCTATGGTCACGAGCTCTGGGTCATGACCGAAAGAACAAGATACATAAGATATATATATAAGATATATATATATAAGATATATAAGCGGCCAAAAATGAGTTTCCTCCGCAGGGTGTCCGGGCTCTCCCTTAGAGATAGGGTGAGAAGCTTTGTCATCCGGGAGGATCTCAGAGTAGAGTCGCTGATCCTCCACATCGAGAGGAGCCAGATGAGGTGGCTGGGGCATCTGATTCGGATGCCTCCTGGACGCCTCCCTGGTGAGGTGTTCCGGGCATGTCCCACCGGGAGGAGAGCCCGGGGACGACCCAGGACACGCTGGAGAGACTACGTCCTTCGGCTGGCCTGGGAACGCCTCGGCATCCCCCCGGAAGAGCTGGATGAAGTGGCTGGGGAGAGGGAAGTCTGGGCGTCCCTGCTAAAGCTACTGCCCCCGCGAACCGACCCGGATAAGCGGTAGAAAATGGATGGATGGATGGAGAAGATGCCTGAGGAATGGAGGAAAAGTGTGCTGGTGCCCATTTGTAAGAACAAGGGTGATGTCCAGAGATGTGGGAACTATAGAGGAATGAAGTTAATGAGCCACACAATGACATTATGGGGAAGAGTAGTGGAGGGTAGACTCAGGACAGAAGTATTTGCGAGCAACAGTATGTTTCATGCCTAGAAACAGTACCACAGATGCATTACTTGCATGTTGATGGAAAAGTAGAGAGAAGGTCAGAAGGAGCTACATTGTGTCTTTCTAGAGCTAGAGAAAGCCTATGACAGAGTACCCAGAGAGGAACAGTGGTACTGCATGCGGAAATCTGGAGTGGCAGAGAAGTATGTTAAAATTATACAGGAAATGTATGAGGGCCCCAGAACAGTGGTGAGGTGTGCTGTAGGTGTGACAGACGAATTTAAGGTGGAGGTGGGACTGCATCAGGGATCACCCCTGAGCCCCTTCCTGTTTGCAGTGGTGATGGATAGGCTGACAGATGAGGTTAGACTCCCCGTGGACCATGATGTTTGCAGATGACATTGTGATCTGCAGTGAAAGCAGGGAGCAGGTGGAGGAACAGTTAGAAAGATGGAGGCATGCACTGGAAAGCAGAGGAATCAAGATTAGTCAAAGTAAGACAGAATATATGTGCATGAATGAGAGTTGGTGGAGAAAGAGTGAGGCTACAGGGAGAAGAGATAGCAAGGGTGGAGGACTTTAAATACTTGGGATTAACCGTCCAGAGCAATGGTGAGTGTGGTCAGGAAGTGAAGAAACGGGTCTAAGCAGGGTAGAACGGGTGGAGGAAGGTGTGTTATGTGACAGAAGAGTCTCTGCTCGGATGAAGGGCAAAGTTTATAAAACAGTGGTGAGGCCAGCCATGATGTACGGATTAGAGACAGTGGCACTGAAGAGACAACAGAGCTGGAGGTGGCGGAAAGGAAGATGTTGAGGTTCGCTCTCGGAGTGACCAGGTTGGATAAAATTAGAAATGACCTCATCAGAGGGACAGCCAAGGTTCAATGTTTTGGAGACAAAGTTAGAGAGAGCAGACTTCGATGGTTTGGACACGTCCAGAGGAGAAATAGTGAGTATGTTGGTAGAAGGATGATGAGGATGGAGCTGCCAGGCAAGAGAGCTAGAGGAAGACCAAAGAGGTTGATGGATGTCGTGAGGGAAGACATGAGGGCAGTTGGTGTTCGAGAGGAGGATGCAGGAGATAGGCTTACATGGAAAAGGATAACGCGCTGTGGCGACCCCTAAAGGGACAAGCCGAAAGGAAAAGAAGAATTTAGCAATTTCTTGTAGAAGTTTAGAATTTTTTTTTCTTGATCACATGAAAAGATATGAGCGGCATGGTAGACGACTGGTTAGCACATCTGCCTCACAGTTCTGAGGACCGGGGTTCAAATCCCTGGCCCCGCCTGTGTGGAGTTTGCATGTTCTCCCCGTGCCTGCGTGGGTTTTCTCCGGGAACGCCGGTTTCCTCCCACATTCAAAAAACATGCATGGTAGGTTGATTGAAGACTCTAAATTGCCCTTAGGTGTGAATGTGTTCGCGAATGGTTGTTTGTTAGTATGTGCCCTGCGATTGGCTGGCGACCAGTTCAGGGTGTACCCCGCCTCTCGCCCAAAGATGGCTGGGATAGGCTCCAGCACGCCTGCGGCACTTGTGAGGATAAAGCGGTACAGAAAATGGATGGATGAAAAGATATATTGTTAATTACAATTAACACAATTCAGCTTTCAAAATGGGGTGAGTAGAAAGTTGTTGATTTTAATTCCATGTTGAAATATTTTCGAGGCACATTTGTTGCGGGTAAAAAATACAAATGGTGCCGTGACTTATGTATCTCAACTCATCTTTCCCCACTGAAATGAGTGGAAATGCAATTAATCTGTTCCATTCCACCACCACCCCCCCAAAAAAACAACAATGTTTTTAATACAAAAAATTGCATTCTAATCTACAGTATTGTACTTTATAAAAACATACAGTAATATCATTAAATAGAAAGTAAAGAATTAAGCAGTTTGTACATCATTATTTCATCATTGTGCCGCTCATCCTGGTGTGTGCCTTGGCCACCAGGGGGCAACATAATACAGATATAACATACGAAGAAGACGCTCACAGCTAAACTCAGTAAGCTGCAATAAGTCGTTTTTGCAGAGGATAAAGAATATATGCCTGTGAATATTGCTATATGGTCTGTTTAAATGTGTTGCTGCATTGTACGTGTTCAAATATACATTACTTCAAGGGTTTATAAGACCGTGCCTATCGATACTAAGTGTTAGCCTGTCTATGGCATTTTACATTATGTGTTAGCATTAAGATAGTGAGGGTCATTTCTAAAGCAAAGTTGTTTGGTGGGTTTTAAGTACACTGTGTAATGTTCAAATTGCCAAATACTTGCTCGCAAATCAAAGCAAAAAAATAAAAAATAAAATAAAAAAAATCAGCCGAACGATGCCTCGGTCATCGAAAAACAAACGTCGGGTTACTTGTATCTAAGGGCATCATTGTAAATGAATCATCTCAATAAATTAAGAAACAATTCAAGCCTTCACAACCCTGCACGAAGGTGTGGTTTGACGAGACTGTGTGGAAGAACTTGATTGTGACCGTGCAACCTTGTAAAAAGAGTTGAACGGCTGCAAAAGAAATAGACATCCACCATACTTTCTTTCACTTTAACTTCCTATCCACGCTAAGCGTAATGACGAGGCCTAATACATTTGTCTATAGTGTACTTTTCACTTTTCCAGACTTAAAGCAAAGCGGGATTATAAAGTAGTGAATTTAGTCTTGTCAGACTGGTTAAAAGTAGTAGTTAGTCACGAGGGAGCTAACAGGCGCAGCGCAATTAGCACATAAAGCCCATCAATGCCCCCCAATATCACAGTCCTCTAAGGAGCGGCAGACTTATAATGCCTCCTGATCTATTACTACAAAGTGATTAATCCTCCCCACACAATGACCACTCTTCAACTGGGCCTCTATATTATGAGGTGGCCCTATATGGCAGTTTAGTTTTGCGCTAATTAGCATTCAACTCAGGGAGGAGAGTCAGCCCCTCCACTAGGCGAAAGGACAGGAGTCGAGATGGCGACACAGTGAAATGTCATTAACTTGATGTTAATTACTAATTAATGGGGCTATTTCATTTACATGTATCTCTGGCTCTCTGATGGGGTTTGCCTTTAGTGGGTTACTCCGACTGGCCGACAAGTTGCGGGGGGGGGGAAGGTTTATCATCTCTTGCTGCTGCACTCCGTTTCCTCTCTGCTAATTAAATAGTGGGCTGCTCATCACTGTTTTGTCTGCTTTTACGGCACCATTTTCTGTCAAGGAGAGCACTCCAATAAGTGGCGCGCCACCTCATTGCGGGCGAGGCTGTTTGAGGCATCCAAGTTCTGGACATCAAGCCCACCAACGTGAAACTTCTTGTTACTTTAGGTGAACACCCCTCTCCTCTTTCTTCTCCTTACCACATGGGCCACCTGTTTCTATGGCAACCTAGCTGTTGGGTCCCATGCAAAGGAGTGGGCTGGTTTGACTAGCGTCTGGCCATTCACACATGGGTAGTGCCAGCTAGCCAGCATGGCACACAGTATCCTGCCATATGGTGCCACCACTATACAGTAAGTCCCGCTGGCCCAGATTTGGGGATATCAGGCTGGGGTGGCCCAAGAATGGAACCCGGACAAATTGTTCTAGAGCTGATGCAGTGATTCATTGTGATGTCAGGTCAAGTTAAGAGTTTCCTGCAGAGTAGTTGCACAAAAAAAACAAAAAAAACAAACAAAAAAAAGAGGCCGCCATCATTGCAGTCGCCATATCATCAACACTTTACTGTCTCCTAGTGGCATTGCATGGAAACCACATGTAAATGCCTCAAATACTGCAGCCAACTCGCAGGTGTTGACAAAATATTTTTATTTGTTCAGTTAGGACATGCTTTTAAATAACAGTATATAATTTTAATTTAATAATACTGCCCTTCTGCAGCAACACATCAAAACTCCCAGGAAAGCTGTCAAGAACCACACTGAACAACTTATTGTATAAATGTTAGTGTGCAAGATGAGTAAGAGAATGTGAAAATTGGTAAAGAAAAGCAATGTAAAAAGAAAAGGTGAAGCATCTGAAGAATAGCACATTTGGTGTAACAATATTTGTTCCCTATGATGTGTTAAAGGAATTTTACATTCCGTCAAGGTAGCAAGATACAGCGGATATGTACTTTCAGATTGTGATAAATTATCAAAATCAATTACTGTAACTAGCCTGATCGAGTTTTCTATTGCTAACCTTAAACCAAGGATGTATGATGACAAAATAAATAACATTTTTATTGTCATACAAAACAATCTAATCATTTTGGACCAATAAATGACAAGGAATGTGCTGTGCATTAAAGGGAAAAAAAAAAAAAAGCCTATTACAAGAACCGTACAAAGATGTACCTTCGTATATAAAGGTCAAGATGACACACAGCGACACAATGATCACATCAATGTGACTCGCAAGCAGGCACAAAAACATGAATGCATAGATTGGCTACGTCAAGTAAGCACCTGAACTCGATATCAAATCTTCCAAAAGCTACAAGCCATCATTTTCATTTTTCCATGTGTGACAATAGAAGACAAAAAGGTCTTCGCTGTTCTACAAACTGAACATCTCCCATTTTCTTGCAAGGTGTGCAACATTCATGATGTCAGTGTGCAATGCGCGCACAGCAAACCAAAGGGGGGCAAGTTGAGACAGGGGGGGGGGGGGGGGGAGACGTTTCCCAAATAAGCCAAATACTGACTTGACTTCCTGTCTTCCATGACGACAATAAGTACGATAGCTGCTTCCTCCAAACCAAGATTCACATTAAGACGAGTCAGGTCTATCAGGAGTGTTCAAACTGCTTCACGCTTCTTTTCCCCTGGCATCTCAACTTAATATAATTATTCTCTCTAAAAATATACTTCTTAAGCAATAAAAATATATAAGTACAGTATGAAATAATTACGTGAGGTATTTGTACAGCATGAAACGACATTAAAAAAAAAAGTATAATTTCAGTAACTTTGGTCTTTCTGCTTTAGAACATTTGTTAAGACAGGAAACAGGGAGGATGCACTCACTCATTTTAAGCCTCTTCATCTCACCGTAAAAAAAAAGTGCAACGGTGGCGATGGGGAACAAACAGTACAGGACATGAGAACACTGGCACTAGCACCTCACACAAAAGCACAAGGACCAGGCAGAGATAAACTCTAAACACGTTTTGTCAGGCGAATCGCTCTTAAGGATGAGGTGAGGTTCCAGAAGCATTTTGTTGAACTCAGCCCCATTATAACATTCAAAGTGCAGACCTCCTCCAAGGTTAAAAATGTGAATTTGAATCAACATTTGACCAAATGTTCTTGACTATGGGGAAAATTACCCATCAATAACTGAACTTAACTGCTTTAAGATAAATTAAATAAGAATCTATTTCAGAAAATCCATAGAATTCTTAATCAATATACTGACTAATTGATAACTATTCCTATCCCTTATCTGCAATTTATACTCTTCATAAACTCCAGCATCCTGCACAAGCCTTGCCATCAAGACTCCCCAAATTGTACTGAGAAATTAAGGTTTTTAAAATTTAGAAAATCTAAAACTGTGCAAAAGGAAAACAATTTTTGGATCCGCACTATTTTCTGATTCCAGAACAAACAAAATTCACTTGGTTGCTCCTTGGCCAACGCCACACCCCTGCGTAAAGTTTCATGGCTGTTTCTAGTTTCTGTGTACTCCTGCAAACAAATGCACAAAGGGGCTTTAAATTTTCAACCCCCAAAAAATCACTTTGTCATATTTGTTAAAACAGTCATTATAACTTACCAGTAGTAGCGTACATGATAAATATGATATGTGAGTGTGTGGTTTCTTGTATATCAAAGTAGAGGCAAAGATGGGGCCCACAGATGGCTGATTTTTTACAGATCATATTTATCAAGAAGTACTGTCAAAATATAATGACCATTTACAAATATGACCAAAAATGGGTTTTTTTGGAGGGGGGGTGCAAAGTCCTCTTTTAAACTACAAAAATGAAGCTATTTACATTTTAACTATGTGCTTTTAAATCATCCTAAACTAAAAAAAACTTGACCAGCCTCCCTGAACAGTTCCCTGACAACATGTTTTTTTCTTTTCTTTTCTTTTTTAGGATTCAATGTTGTGTATCTATGTGAACCAAATTAGGGGGGCACCAGTGTGTGCTTTACACGTATGGTCAACGCAGTTAAGTGTGTGCAGGAGCAAAAGAGAGAGAGAGAGAGAGAGAGAGAGAGAGAGAGAGAGAGAGAGAGAAAGAGAGAGAGAGCCAGACAGACAGACAGACAGACCTCCCATGTGAAGGATGTAGCTCCTTCCCAGGACATCCAAGTCCAGTCTGGGAAGGAGTACTCATATATGGATGTTGTGATGTCGGATCTTGCTGGGGTCGATGTCGACGCGGCGGGCCTCAGCGAAGGCCAAGAAGATGCAGAGGCCCAGCAGATTGACGGCAGTGATGAGGCCAAACATGGACCCCCAAGAGCCTGTGGACTCGATGAGATACCCCGAGAAATACACCATAAGGACCCCTACGCACACAATAAAAAGTAGATCAGGCCAAACAGATGAAAGGTCTATGTGATAGCGGCACGTTCCGCAGAGAAAATGTCAACAGTTCATTGCGACTCCCTCGCAGGAATGACGACTGTCTGTCATTCTGGGTCCTCCATTATTCAGCTGTGGCGGACGCCGTGAAGCTTTCGTGATGAAATAAACATGACATACACAGGCCAACACCACTGAGAGCAAGCACACAAGCTCAAAGTCAACATTTTGAGAGGTGGATTAATTATTTGACCAGTGTGTGTTAAAAGGTAAAAACAATCATCCCGGGGAAAGATTCATGTTTTTTTGTCTGAAATGAAAGAAACTCACCTGAGAATGCGCCGCATGTGTTCATAACACCTGTCAAAGAAACGCACGTAAATCTGAAGTCTATGTTAAACTTTTATTCAAAACTATTCTCTTGTGGAGGTTTTCAATTTAAAAAAAAAAAACTAATTCTTTTGAGCTTACCAAATAATGCCCCTGCACAAGATGGAGCAAGATCTTGGACGTTTACAGATACGCCACTGTAAAGCGAAAATGCCATTAGTTCGTTCAGTTGATGAGTGTCAAATATGAGCAACTAGAGGATGAGGACCAGAAAGGGAGAGACGTTTAACATGAAAAGAAAATACCTACTAAAATACACAAACTGAAAAACGGTGACTAAAGGGAGAAAATGATGAATGCATCTTGAGACCAAAGAATCACCAGTTCGATTTCTCCGACTAAAACCCCTTCCAGAGCCAAATTCTGTTTTTCTTTTAGCTACTACTGTAAAATGAGTGGCATTCAATTCTCTAATGGGCAGTAGATGTTTTGTTCCCTGATAAATCTCCTCGATATAACAGAAGATGTAAACACAAAGCCTGTATTTGTCAGATGACAACCGTTAAGACCATGACGGAACGAAAACATAATAGGCTAATTCTGTCTAAGCATGTGCCCGATCCAGTCTGCCACCTGCGATTGCGACACCGTGCACCAGTCACAATATTGAAATGCCCGAGTGAAACTCTAACCTGTCATGCCAGATGTCTTTCATGACTAATCTCTTCAGATATGTTCCAAATACTTGCGGTTTCTTCTCACTTTTGAAGTCAGAAGGTTATATATAAAAAAAACAAAAAACAAACAAAAAAAAAAACCTTCCAGGGCCAGCTACACTGCTTTGTTTATTGTTTTTTTTTTTTTTTATTATTTTTAATCAAAGCCAATAGTATAATTATCCAACTGGGAGAAATTGCTTTTTTTTTTCTTTTTATGTCGAGCAGAGGTCATAGTTTTCTTTGACTTGCTTACATTTTGTGCTTGTAACATTACTTGGAAACTCAACAAGGTCCACTCGACACTGCCTCCTTCAATTTCGACCCATTATTCCCATTAGGTACTACAGCAGCCACACTGAGTTTGTTATCCATTTCAATATTGGAATCCATGAAAAAAATCCACAAGCTTTCCAGTTGGATGAATACAGTGAATCCCCGCAGTCATATATATTTTTTAAAGCTATCCTCCATCATTCACGGGAAAACTCGCCTATTCATGATATTCTGCAACATGACAAAAATAGTCTGAAAATATTATTTTTTGTTTTCGTGAGACAAATAACTACCTTACAGTATGTATGATATTTAGTGCTCTGTATCGTCTTTTTAACTGAGACAACAAACGGTGACTGCCAGCCGTAACCACGGTTTAGAAAACATTAACTAGTTGTTGTTGACAAAATTTCCAAGGCAGAAGGCCATTATGTACACAGGCGGACGTTCTGCCAACACATACTTGTTCATCCAATCACAAATCTAACAACAGCCGTGTTAGATTTGTGATTGACAGTCAGTGAGAGGATCGATAGTACAATAATTTAACCAAACTTGGACTAAACAGGGCAATCAAGACCAGTGGAATCTGTAACAACAGCTCAGCAGGACATCGCTAACCTTACTTATAACCGCCAGTTCGTGTTTTTATTGTGTGGATTCAGTGGTTTCGGGTTAGTAAACACCGAAGCACCTCGGGTAGTGTCGGCACCATGTAACTCCTGCGCTACGCTGTGCAGTCGAATCTTCATTGTTTTACACCGAACTGCACCACTAAAGAAATTCTTAATCAGAACTGTCGACATGTACGTACAGATAGCTATATTGTGTTAGCTGTAAGATGCTTACTATATTTATAAGAGTACAGCAATGTTTGAAGATGTTTTTGTTTGAAATGCCAAATGTAATTGTTGGGGGATCATAGTTTGTGGTATATTTATGGTTTTAACTATTAATATAGGCAATTATAATCACAGTTAGGTGAGTGACAATTACTTGCAGAAATTTGCTATTCGCAGGGGATAGGGACTGAAGCAATGAAAATAGCAGGGTCTATAATGACACATTTTTTGTGTGGTCAGGACAAATAAACCTTTACAACACAAACTCTTGACATTTACAGCTTTGACAGGGATGACCAAATGGCATATTTTTGTAAACTATCACCACTAGAGGGAGGGCATGTAAATAGGACATGTAAATAGCACCACAACATGGAAATCAACATGTTGAAACTTCAAACAAAAGATGCAAGGTGAATGGTCATACCTGTGACTGAAGGTTGTGAGGCCCATAGTGGCCGACACAAATGCTGTGGCCCAAGGGAATGTGGTGTTTCCACACAGAAGCAGGGTAAACACACTGGAAATCCCCATTGAAAAAAACTAGAGATGCAAACGCACAGGGAAAAAAACATGCATCAAAAGTTTACAGATTGCACCATGTTTCAGGGACCAGGATGTTTGTATGATGGCTTTACCTGCATTAACTTCCTCACTGAGGTCGTGTCAAAGCCTGTTGGGAAGACAGTTGGACAGCCGTTTGAGTGAAACGACTACATTGGAAAAAGTGAGTTCTTCAGCGATGCCCGGAGAGTTGACTTTTATACCTTTACTGATGAGATGGTCGGACAAGTAGCCACTAAAGAGCGATGAGGGGATTGCCACCAACCAAGGAATGACATTGAACACCCATCCCTGGAAGGAGATATATTATTACTTGATCACAAAAAAAAAAATGTTTTTTTTTTTGGGAGGGGGGGGGGCATTCCTAGTAAGTATATGTCAGCATAAAAAAATATAATTTGATCTTCAATCGTTTGCATTATTTTGATTATTTCATTTCATTATTTCATTATTGTACTGCTTGTTGACAATGACGAAGAAGGAAGCGTAGCCATGGTAACTACAGTACTGTATCGTATTATGATGGACAAGTACAGAAAAAGCATTGCGGAACCACAGCAATGGTACAAACAAGCCTCGGCTTTGGCTTTATGCTTATTTATCCACGTAGTCAGGTTGGGAACAAAAGGTAGGGCATGTTCTTGCTTCTAAGTGTGTCGAAATTATTTTGCCCTCCTCTACAAGTTAAATGGATCAGGTTACCTTAGCATCAGGGAACGTGTCTTTAAAGAAGGTTGGCAGCCATGACAACAAAGTGAAGAAGGTGCTCGCTGTGCAAAGGTGCGTAATGATCACGGCGCTGGTCAGCAAATGATGCAAAATAGAGAAACACAAGAAATCAATGGTAACTGCTACTGGAAAGACACATTGAAGATGTCTGCAAGCGGTGCACTATGTTGCTTTGTCTTAATTTGAGAGCAATAGTTCCTGTCTGTGATGCTGGTTTCGTCTTAAGGTCAATTACTCCCTGTTGTTAAATATAAGCATCAATAATTATCTGAACTGTTATTCCTCAGGCACATCTTAAAATCAAGTAAACCAGACAGTCACTGGTTAACAGTGACCGAAATTGCTTTAAAATTGAAAAACAAACCATGACGAACAACATGGCGTTTGACATCTGATAACGTTAAGTGTAGACTTTTAAATAACAAAGTGTACAATGCTCTTGGATTGTGTGAAATCCATGAAAGTCTGAAAAACAGTGTTAATCTTTTCGAAGTAACATGCACAAAATTTAATTCTGAATTTAGCTACCGGAGTTGGATAATATTATTATTATTATTATTTTTTTTTTAAATATGTAGTGTTTTTTTTTTTTTTTTTTTTTTTTAATCTGTAGTGTTCTGTAAAGGAAAATAATCACTGAAATGTTGAGGTTATCTGGACAATGATTAAAATAGGTTATCTTTATCACATGAAATGGAGCATATCACTACATTTATTGCTAAATGTAAATATCTTCTTCTTTTCCTTTCGGCTTGTCCCTTTAGGGGTCGCCACAGCGCGTCATCCTTTTCCATGTAAGCCTATCTCCTCCATCCTCCTTTCGAACACCAACGGCTCTCATGTCTTCCCTCACGACATCCATCAACCTTCTCTTTGGTCTTCCTCTAGCTCTTTTGCCTGGCAGCTCCATCCTCATCATCCTTCTACCAATATACTCACTATTTCTCCTCTCGACGTGTCCAAACCATCAAAGTCTGCTCTCTCTAACTTTGTCTCCAAAACATCGAAGCTTGGCTGTCCCTCTGATGAGCTCATTTCTAATTTTATCCAACCTGGTCACTCCGAAAGCGAACCTCAACATCTTCATTTCCGCCACCTCCAGCTCTGCTTCCTGTTGTCTCTTCAGTGCCACCGTCTCTAATCCGTACATCATGGCTGGTCTCACCACTGTTTTATCAACTTTGCCCTTCATCCTAGCAGAGACTCTTCTGTCACATAACACACCTGACACCTTCCTCCACCCGTTCCAACCTGCTTGGACCCTTTCTTCATTTCCTGACCACACTCACCATTGGTCTGGACGGTTGACCCCAAGTATTTAAAGTCCTCCACCCTTGCTATCTCTTCTCCCTGTAGCCTCACTCTTCCCCCACCACCCCTCTCATTCATGCACATATATTCTGTTTTACTTCGGCTAATCTTCATTTCTCTTCTTTCCAGTGCATGCCTCCATCTTTCTAACTGTTCCTCCACCTGCTCCCTGCTTTCACTGCAGATCACAATGTCATCTGCAAACATCATGGTCCACGGGGATTCCAGTCTAACCTCATCTGTCAGCCTATCCATCACCACTGCAAACAGGAAGGGGCTCAGGGGTGATCCCTGATGCAGTCCCACCTCCACCTTAAATTCGTCTGTCACACCTACAGCACACCTCACCGCTGTTCTGCTGCCCTCGTACATGTCCTGTATTATTCTAACATACTTCTCTGCCACTCCAGACTTCCGCATGCAGTACCATAGTTCCTCTCTGGGTACTCTGTCATAAGCTTTCTCTAGATCTACAAAGACACAATGTAGCTCCTTCTGACCTTCTCTCTACTTTTCCATCAACATCCTCAAGGCAAATAATGCATCTGTGGTACTCTTTCTAGGCATGAAACCATACTGTTGCTCGCAAATACTCACTTCTGTCCTGAGTCTAGCATCCACTACTCTTTCCCATAACGCCATTGTGTGGCTCATCAACTTTATTCATCTATAGTTCTCACAGGTCTGCACATCACCCTTGTTCTTAAAAATGGGCACCAGCACACCTTTCCTACATTCCTCAGGCATCTTCTCACACGCTAGAATTCTATTGAACAAGCTGGTCAAAAACTCCACAGCCACCTCTCCTAGATGCTTCCATACCTCCACAGGAATGTCATCAGGACCAACTGCCTTTCCATTTTTCATCCTCTTTAATGCCTTTCTAACTCAACCCCTTATTAATCATCTCCACTTCCTGGTCCACCACACTTGCCTCTTCTACTCTCCCTTCTCTCTCATTTTCCTTATTCATCAACTCCTCAAAGTATTCTTTCCATCGAGCTAGCACACTGCTGGCACCGGTCAACATATTACCATCTATATCCTTAATCACCCTAACCTGCTGCACATCCCTCTGTCTGGCCAGCCTGTATAGATCCTTTTCTCCTTCTTTAGTGTCCAACCTGCCATACATGTCATTATATGCCTCTGTTTGGCCTTTGCCACCTCTACCTTTGCCCTGTGTCGCATCTAAATGTATTCCTTTCGCCTATCCTCGGTCCTCTCAGTGTCCCACTTCTTCTTAGCAAACCTTTTTCCTTGTATGATTTCCTGTACTGTGGGGTTCCACCACCAAGTCTCCTTCTCTCCTTTCCTACCAGAAGCTAAACCAAGTACTCTCCTGCCTGCCTCTCTGATCACCTTGGCTGCAGTGGTCCGGTGTTCTGGAAGCTCCTCCTGTCCACAGAGAGCCTGTCTCACCTCTTCCCAAAAAGCTGCACAACAAAAAGTCGCACAACACTCGTGCTGTCTCAGCTTCCACCACATGGTTCTCTGCTCTGCCTTCCTAATCTTCCTCCTCACCACCAGAGTCATCTTACACACCACCATCCTATGCTGCGTAGCCACACTCTCCGCTACCACAACCCTACAGTCGGTAACTTCCTTCAGATTACATCGTCTGCACAAGACGTAATCCACCTGGGTGCTTCTACCTCTGCTCTTGTAGGTCACCCTATGTTCCTGCCTCTTCTGGAAAAAAGTGTTCACTACAGCCATTTGCATCCTTTTTGCAAAGTCTACCACCATCTGTCCCTCCAAGTTCCTTTCCTGGATGCCGTACTTAACCCATCACTTCTCCATCACCCCTATTTCCTCCACCAACATGTCCATTATAATCTGCACCAATCACGACTCTCTCTCTTTCTGGGATGCTCAGAACTACTTCGTCTAGCTCCTTCCAGAATTTCTCTTTCACCTCTAGGTTTCACATCCTACCTGTGGTGCATAGCCACTAATCACATTATACATAACACCCTCAATTTCAAGTTTCAGCCTCATCACTTGATCTGATACTCTTTTCCCCTCCAAGACATTCTTAGCCAACTCTTCTTTTAAAATAACCCCGACTCCATTTCTCTTCCAATCTACACCATGGTAAAATAATTTAAACCCTGCCCCTAAACTTCTAGCCTTACTGCCTTTCCACCTTGTCTCCTGGACACACAATATATCAACCTTTCTCCTAATCATCATGTCAACCAACTCACGAGATTTTCCTGTCATACTCCCAACATTCAAAGTCCCCACATTCAGTTCTAGGCTCTGTGTTTTCCTCTTCTCTTTCTGCCGAAGAACCCGCTTTCCACCTCTTCGACCCACAGTAGCTGAATTTCTAACGGCACCCTGCAGGTTGACGGCGCCGGTGTTAACGACCGATCCGGTATGGAATTCTTTGGGTGAACGCTCATATATGTTTGGCAAAGTTTTAAGCCGGATGCCCTTCCTGACGCAACCCTCTGCATTTATCGGGCTTAGGACCGGCCTACAGTTTGCACTGGCTTGTGCCCCCCATAGGGCTGCATTGCATTTCTCCATGTAAACATAAAGGCCATTATATGACAGATGTGTGCTAACTGTGATAACAAACTAACTGTGTGCTTTCTTTTTCATTTTACCTCAATGCTATAAATTGTGAGGTGCCTAACTGAATGTCATTGTTCCTGTGATAGTGACAATGAGGTTCTATTCTACAATATCCCACCATCGCATTAGATTGTCCAGGTGTAGCTAAGAATGAAAGTCACTTTAGGTTCTATCGAACAAATTCAGTTCCATGGTTAGGTAGTGTAAACATGTAGGCCATTAAATGAGAGATGGTGGGAATCAGCATCAGAAATTTGGAAACAACAAACAAAACTGCTGACTGTCGATCCCAACAGGATAAAGATTTTAGAAAGAGGGTGCTGCTGCAATAGAGGCCCTGGATCCAGTTGAGCTTTAAACTCTGCAACATGGACCAAGCTGCATGACTGTAGTTGAACTTTTAAACATATAATGAATGCATGTTCTTTTTATCATTTTCTCACCAGACTGCAGGTTGTTTGAAGAGCCGTAACCAATGCCTTTTGGTCACTTTGGACTGTGGGCCACCACTTCCCAGGGACTCCAGAGTGATGATAGGCCCTGCAAGTACAGAAGAATGCAGACGGGTTAGCATACAAGAGGACACGGACCTCATTTATACCGATAAGCAAAGGACGTCAGACACCACAGAGACACTAAAAACCTCACTTGCCTTCTCCTTTGAGTAAGTATTTCCACATGCAGTATGCCCACATTACTGCCAGCAGACCCGACACATAGAAGACGCTCTCCCAGCCATACAGGTCCAGCATGAGGGAACCAGCGCCTCCGATCACAAGGGTGCTGGAAAAGGTCACAGATCACACATGTTGCAACTGCCCCCTCTGCGCAACATATTCCTTATGTAAAACGTGACTCACCCCAGGTAGGAGCCGCTGCCCACGGTGCTCATGAGGAAGCCTCGCTCACTCTCCACCACCTTCTGAGAGCACAAGCTTGCCAAAGAAGGGTAATGAACACCTGCAATCAATATTTCGCAAATAATCAAAATACAACAAAAGTCTCATTTAACATGATGCTCAATGTGTGTCTTATTGTACTTGTACATTCCAAATGAGATCAAGTGCACCATGTTGTACTGAGTTATGCAAATTCTACCGCAGCGCTACCTGAATTGTGCAATATCATGAGGGGACATGCAATCATCTTAATCTTCTTCACAGGTTTTCCCAATTAGGGGTCAACGTTTTGTATGACCTTTAGCCAAATGTTCCTGTTAGGGGCATTGCTTTCATTCAACTCTCATCGGCGACATCGACCAATGAGAGCATGAGTGGATTTATCCCCTGAGCTGATTGGCTGCGCATCATCGCAGCCTCACCCAGCATCTTCCCTTGTTGTGTCTTGCCAGTCTCCAACTTTTTTTGTTTAAGCGATAATTTTTTTGATTAGTTAAGCAAGCCCTTACAATGTCGCCGAAGCGCTGTGCCCCTGCGAAAGCTTCCTCCGGGGCGCCCAAGAGGAAGAAGAAGATGATGACCATCAGCAAAAAAGTGAAACTTTTAGATTTGATCAAAGAGGGCAGAAGTTATGCATATGCGTCACGCCGTTATGGCGTGAATGAATCTACAGTGCGGTACATAAAGAAAGAGGAGGGAAATACCCGCAAAACTGCTTCAATAAGGAAGCGAAACGTGTGGTAACTCCGCGTAATAAGAGAATTGTGAAAATGGAAGCTGTATTGGCATTGTGGATTGCAGGGAAAAGACAGTGAGTTTGGACACTAATATGATCAGGACAAAGGCCAAACCTCCGCCACCAACCCACGCCTCTTCGCCTCTCTCAGAAGGCAATGTTGATGAATGTTAATTACTGTATAATAAATGTTAATTACTGTATAAGGTTTTAGAATTAAAGATTTAAGTAAATACGTGTACTGTTGTAATCTTTGTCCCAAATATGTAAAGTATAAATACTGTTTACATATTTTAAACATTCTGGTACCCACATACACATCCATAAAAATTCCTAGGGGGGTGGGGGGGCACATCCTACTTCGCGGTTTTTCACCTTTCGCGGGGGGGGTTCTAGTCCCCATTAACCGCGAAAAACGAGGGAACACTGTACTTGTAGGTGTAAAAAAATAAAATAATAAATAAAATAAAAATAAAAAAATCGCAAATCATAACATGGTGATTCTTCCAAATTTTAACAATTGTTTGCTCTGTAAATAAGTGTCTTTTGTATAACTCTATGCTTATATTTCATTTTACCTCAATGCTGTAAATTGTGAGGCCTAACTGATTTTCATTTTTCCTGTGATAGTGACAATTAGGTTCTATTCTATTCTACATTATCTCACCATCACATTAGATTGTACAAGTGCAGCTAAGAATGAAAGTCATTTTAGGTTGCATAGAACAAATTCAAGTTCCAGGGTTAGATAGTGTGAATAGAATTACTGGAGGAACAGCCAAACAACTTCTACACACGGTCACCCAGTCAAAATGAACCTCAATGACTATTAGAGTGCCATATCGCAATCAAGCAAGTTTACCTTGTAAAAGGCCCATGAGGAAGCGGGCCAGTGTCATTGAGAAGATCGGCTGGGAGCAAAAATGTGCTAAGATGGGAGTGAAGGCAGTCATGGAACCCCAGGCTGCAGCAGAGAGCAGGAGGACTTTTTCTCCTCCCACCCTGTGAACACACAGTGAAGACGGCATGAACTTCAACCTGTGACAAAGACTTTGTGTGATCCATGTTTCACTTGAATGCATTCCATACATCAACAAATAATGACTGTTTGAATTCATCGTCAGGAAAAACTCCAAAGAAATCCTTTTCAGTGTCATCGTTATAGCGATAGCAGTGGGTATGGAAACTTTTCAGACCCCCTTAAATTTTTCACTCTGTTATATTGCAGTCATTTGTTAAAATCAATTAATTTCATTTTTTTCCTCATTAATGTACTGGTGGAATTTTTTTTATATATTATCGCATAAAAACACATTGTTGCTGTAACTGCATTAAGATGATAGCACCCTTGTTCACTGGAAACAAGAGCAGTTTGGAAAACTATTGCAATGCACATTCCACAAGGCACAAACCCCCACACCTCTAGACACTGACCACATCTTGATAACACCTACTCAATCTTGAATAAAAAGGGCCTTGGGGAGGCAGACGTTAGAAGATTTCAGATCGCTGAGCGAACGACTGCTTCTCCTTTTGCCGCAAAAGATTAAGTACTGGCTCAGGTTGTGTTTGGTGTGTCTCCTGTCTCCTTTTGGTGAATGCTAAATTAAGAATATCTGTAGATTTAGAGGATAACTCTGACATAAAACTTTGTCCTTCGAGCCGGATGCCAATATATCTGCGATCGTAGGGGTGTTGCTGACGGCGACTGGAGACTGTGCACAGCCAGATGAGAATCTGAAAAAGAAGTCCATTTTCCGTGGCCGGTTGCATTGGCCTCCTCCCCAGGGTCGTGGATTGACGGCATCCAGAACTAACAGCGCCAATTGAGGCGGGGAGAAAACGCAAGCCGTGAGTGCAGTTTTGTTGTTCGAGCGCTTAGAACAAAAAGGAGGGTTTTGTCCCTGCCTAAAAAAAAAAAAAAAAAAAAAAGCAGGATTTGAAATCCTGTGCTATAAAGGAGGGTTCGAGTCCTTGCCTAGAAGAGTGGAGTTTTAGTCTCGCACTCAATACAAAAACAGGGTTAGTCCCGTGTTAGGTGCGTACCATATTGTGTGTGAGTTTGAGTGATTGTCTGCAACGAGTCACCAAACGGTGAAGCAGCGGGACAGCTGGAAACCTAAAGGTGTTAACTTAAAGCTGTCTGATCAGTTGAAGTAAGTGAATGGTGACAAGTCGTTGATATTTTGGCAGTCTGACAGTGAATCTAAAACAAGTGAAACCTGTAATAAGGTTAAGCTTGCTCCGTTGAGAGATTTTCACTCTGTTTGCTGCAAGTATTGTCATAGTTACCAGAAAATGGGAAATTAGAAAATTGACAATACCAGGGACCATTGAATTGGAAAAAAGGAAAAAATAATTTTTGAAGAGAAACTCAGAACAGATAAATAAAACAAAAAAGAGATGTTAGATAAATAAATAGCAGCAGCTATTAGATGGGAAATAGAAGCGCAAAAACAGAAAAAAAGGTCAGTTCGATGATAAACAAAGATTGTTTATAAGAAATAAAGACAATGAGACACAGCAGGGACACAGACAACAGGGAGGGGCACCCGAGGCCTCTGCTCCTCTCTTAACTGGGCGGGGGGGGGGGAGGTGAACCATATACTGGCACCTCCTCCACCTTCGGTAAACAAGAATGTTATAAGCCTGTATCCGCCTCTGCCAGCCACACCAGCACATACAAGAAGTAAAACTGGTGGTGTGGGTAATTGGAGTAGAATGATGGGTGAGTATTAAGTCCAGACTCCTCTCCCAAATTGTAATATCTAACTGAAGGGGATCTGTATCCCATAATTGAAATGGCAAATCCTGCATATGAAAGTGAAGGAGGCAGAGAAGGCAGAGCAATTCTTGTTTACAGACTCTGGTCAAAAGAAGTCTGTGTGAAAGCGGTGGAAAGCTTAACACCTTACAAAAGAGATGTAGAAGAGTGGTGCCGTGATATGCAACAACTGGTTCGCACATATCACTGAAATTGAATGAGATTAGAAGTAAAATAGTGGATTAAGAAACATGATGTAAACCTGGCCACTCAAGGCTTGGATGAGTTCATGAATCATGCTAGACATGCTGAAAGTGTAGTACGAAATAAAAAGAAAAAGAATGTATTGAAGAAGAGAGACATTCTGGTGTGATGAAGGAGAAGAGGAAGTAAATTATGTTAGAAATAGGGGAAGAGGTAGAGGATGCGGCAGAGGCCGTGGTCGTGAGAAAGGAAGAGAGGTTTGTAATAGTGGAAGAGAGAGAAAGAAAAGAATAGGTGTGTGTGAGGGCCATGGGACTCCACATTTTTATTGGACTTTGGATTTGGTGAATGCTACCGTGTGGGTAGCGGAAGAATTACTTAGATGTGCTGAAAGTAAGGTTAATAAGACTGAAGATGAACTGACAAAAAAAACATTTGCATATCATATTGAGATACAAGAAGACCCCTGGTCTTGACAACAAATATTAACATGAAGTTATGAAATTAGGGTCACAAACAGTGCAATTGCTATATTTGTCCTGGAATTAGACTAGCGCAGTAGTAGCAGTCGCTTTAAGTGACGAGGCAGAAAGACTGTTTTGTAATCATGTGATTTCACACGTGTCTCTAATGAAAAGTAAACATGAGACATGGGCAAATTTAGGCCTTTTGGCAGCTAGAGGGCAAAGAGCTATAGATTACCATTACTGCCAACACCACTAGATGGCATGGAACACAATTGTTTGGAAGAGAGCCAAGCCGCTAATCTACCAAGGATTCATTGCATATTTATATGGATGGCTCGTCACAAAAAAGACCTAACGCTACGAATGCTACAGGATATGCTCTACCTACGACAGACAAAAGTTTTAAAAGCAGGACAATTACCGCCAAATTATTCTGCACAAGCAGCTGCACGAGTGGCATTAACAGAAGCATGTAAATTGATGAAAGATAAAAGAGTGACTATTTGGACTATAGTCAATATGCAGTTTCTACCTAACATGTATTTGCTGCACGATGGAAGAATAGAGGAATGACAACGTCAACCGGAAAGTTAGTAACACATCCAGAGCTTCTCTGCCTATTGGTTGAATCAGTGTTACTTCGTGATGCAATAGCAGTGTGCAAGTGTTCGGCACACACACACACACACACACACACACACACACACACACACACACACACACACACACAAAAACAACGAATGTGGTTTCGATGGGAAAATGCATATGCAGACAAAGTAGCTAAAGAAGTAGCTGTTGGTATGTACGACACATTTTCAGTAGACCAAAAAATAGATGAAAACACACCACTCGACAACACAATATTAAAAGATATGCAAAAAAGTGCACCAGAAAGTGAAAAAACATTTTCGAAAAATAAAGGTGCAATAAGAAATGACGACGGAATAATTTGTAGTGAAAAAGCTAAACCCATCCTCCCGAAAGGCTTGTTTAAGTGGGCAGCAATGAGTCATGGACCTTGCTATGTCTCAACAGGAGGGATGGTACAGATAGTGGAACAACACTTTACTACATATGGATTCAATAATTTATCTAAAACTTTTTGTCACGCATGTGTGACTTGTGCAAAACATAATTCCCAAGGCAATATCAGGCCCAAGAGAGGCCATTTCCACAAGCACAGTATCCTTTTCAAGTGGTGCATATGGATTTTATTGAATTGAACAAAGTAGAACAATGCAAATATTGCCTAGTGCTGATTGAGGTGTTTTCAAAATTGGTTGAAATTGTTCCAGCAAAACACCCAGATGCTATTACTGTGGCAAAGACATTGTCTAAATATATCGTGCCCCAGTATGGCATACCACAAATCATTTTGGGTGACAACGGAAGTCATTTTGTAAATAATATTGTTGAGGAAACAGGACAAAATTTAGGCATCCAGTTAAAGCACCATTGTTCAGATCATCCAGAAAGTGCAGGATTGGTGGAAAGAACGAATGACACTGTAAAAAAACAGATTATAAAAATGCATGACCGAGACAGGAAGATCATTGCCGGATTGTTTCGATCTGGTCAAAATGTACATGAGAATTGAGAAAGGAGCAGGACAGTTAAGTTCGTTTGATATTCTGTACGGATGACCATTTAAAATACCCTTTGTAAATAGCCCGTTAAATCCTGAGTAAATGGAAGAAATTGAAGAAGTGACTATATGAGGGACGTATTTAACGACAAGGAAGTGACAATGTCTAATCAAATACAAGACGAATCTCTACCCCTGCAGGAAGGCCAACCTCCCATAGAACCTGGAGACTGGGTACTGATCAAAGTGATCAAATTAAAGTGTTGGTCCAGTCCATGGTGGGAAGGTCCATTCCAAGTGTTGTTGACGACCCCAACTGCTGTGAGGATCGCTGAACGATCTTCTTGGATCCATTTGTCACACTGCAAGAGACAAGTACCACTGACAAGCTCACCCCAGTTGTGGGGCAGAGTCTGACTACAAAGGGGGTTAGGCATATAGAGCCTATCCGTCTCACTACAAAGGGGGTTAGGCATATAGAGACGGATCTCAACGTCAGTGAAGAGGGGGGCTTGCTACCTAGAACTCCCCCAACTTCTTAGGAGCTGTGAAGTCGCAGGACCTGAGCATCGAGCAGGAAGTGATTGAGAGGGTATCCAGTGCCCCTCCTGCATCAACAGGAGGGTAAAGTGCGATCCAAACCATCGTGGGCCATCCTTCTTTTGTCCTTCCTGAAGGGGCGACGGTGAGAAGTGGCACAGGAGCAGAATAATACACACATTTGGTCAAGTACTGTTAGATACAAACAGAGCGATGACGTGCTAGTAACCTCTCCCTCGCAGGAGATAGAAAGACGATGGCTTTCTGGCTTAAGAAGAAACCAGGAATTGAAAAGACCATGCGATATCGCCTTGTGACCTATGCGAGGATCCTGTTCGTGGACTTCAGCTCAGCGTTCAATACCATCATTCCTGAACTCCTTTCATCCAAGCTTCTCCAGCTCAGCGTCTCACCTGCCATCTGGATTTACAGCTTCCTGACGGGCAGGACACAGCAGGTGAGGCTGGGGGAGGCCGCCTCATCCACACGCAGCATCAGCACTGGGGTGCCCCAAGGTTGTGTCCTCTCTCCGCTGCTCTTCTCTCTCTACACGAACGACTGCACCTCAACGCACCCGGCTGTCAAACTCCTGAAGTTTGCAGATGACACCACTGTCATCGGCCTCATCAAGGACGGTGACGAGTCCGCATATCGACAGGAAGTGGAGCGGCTGGAGCTGTGGTGCAGCCGACACAACCTGGAGCTGAACACGCTCAAGACTGTAGAGATGATCGTGGATTTCAGGAGGCCTCCTTCGCCTCACGTTGTCCAGCTGCCGTGTGTCAACCGTCGAGACATTCAAGTTCCTGGGAATTACAGTCTTTCAGGACCTGAAGTGGGCGATCAACATTAACTCCGTCCTCAAAAAGGCCCAGCAGAGAATGTACTTCCTGCGGCTTCTAAGAAAGCACGGCCTGCCACAGGAGCTGCTGAGGCAGTTCTACACAGCAGTCATTGAATCAGTCCTGTGTTCTTCCATCACAGTCTGGTTTGGTGGTGCTACAAAAAAGGACTAATTCCGACTGCAACGGACAATCAAAACTGCTGAAAGGATTGTCGGTACCCCCCTACCCACCCTTGAGGACTTGCACGCTGCCAGAACTAAGACAAGAGCGAGCAAAATCCTCTCTGACCCTCCACATCCCGGTCACCAGCTCTTCCAGCTCCTTCCCTCAGGTAGGCGCTTCCTAACAATGCAAACTAGAACTAGCATACATTCCAACAGCTTCTTCCCTCTTACAATCAACTTCTTAAACACCTAACCTACAATTCCATTACAACATGCTGGCAATTTTTTGACTTGGGTTTGTTGTCACATTTCTGTGGGGCCAATTACATATTACTCGTGCACTCACTGTAGTAGTCTCGCCACACTGCACTATTTGCATATCTGTTGTTCACCAATACTGGCCACTCATGCCAGAGTAGCATCTGCTCCATTTGCACACTGATTGAGGAGTATCTGCAACATTTGCACAATCAACATTGTCCCAGATTATCACACTACTCGCTTGAAGTCTCGGCGCCCTTTGCACAATGGTCATTGCACCGGACTATTGCAATATTAGTCTTTCGAACTGCTCTAAGTGCTCGAGGACTCTGCATCTTTTTACACAATTGTAAAAAAAAAAAAGTACCGGCATTACCAGATATCTAGCAACCCTTTATTGCTCAGTGACTGTTTTTTGTCAATGTCTTTATGTCTCAAATGTGTTCTCTGTCAATTGACTGTCTGTTATCGTACTAGAGCGGCTCCAACTACCGGAGACAAATTCCTTGTGTGTTTTTTGGACATACTTGGCAAATAAAGATGATTCTGATTCTGATTGACTGCATGCCAAGAGCAATATTATGTATAGTATTGCTGTGTGTGGTGTTGATGATTCCACCACTGATATGGCTTTTGCATAGAAGGGAAGAAAATGGTATTGATATTATTGCCAACAGACCACGATTTGTGTCGAAAGAACATGATGACATACTCCATGAAGGCTGGAATGTATCACAAATATACTTAACGAATATGAATACAGGTACGTTTCACTGATTGTAAAAGTAAAAAATTAATCCAGTTGTTACGCATGTACAAAGATGCCTGCTTCCTCAATGCACCCTACACAAGATGCAATGTCTATTTTTATAAATAATAGCATTAAAGCATGGGAAACAAATAATAAGGAAATGACTGACATGGGGATAATGGTTTTATAAAATCAAATAGTTCTTGATATTAACTGCGGCACAAGCAGGAGTTTGCGCCGTAATCAATGAAACATATCCCTGAAAATGCTGGAGACGGACATGTAATTGCTGAAGCCATACAAAGAATAAAAAATATAAGAAATGGTCTATCCCAAGATTATGTGAACAAAGGTTGGAACCCCTTGACATGGTTTACATCTGGTAGATGGACAAGTGCATTGGTGAAAATTATAAATAATTGGTATACTGTTGTTGTTTTGTTTATTTACTGGATGTATCTTGCCATGCCTTCGTAACAAGATGTCCAAAATGGTACATGGCACTGTCACCGGATTGATTTATATATGACTTATTTAAAGGAAGAACAATATGTTGATTTTGAGACAAGAGCTTGAAGTACATCAATGATGAAATACGTTATTGGTTATTGTCATGAAAATCATTGTGAAATGTGACACTATGATGAGTAATGTATTTTTATTTGATAAACAGGAGGGAAATGACGCATAAAAACACATTGTTACTGTAACTGAATTAAGATGATAGCACCCTTGTTCATTGGAAATGAGCAGTTTGGAAAAGTACTACAATGCACATTCCACAAGCCACAAACCCCCACACCTCTAGACACTGACCACATCTTGATAACAACAATCAAGTCCTTAAAAGGTCATGGAATGTGATACCACCTACTGAAGCTTGAATAAAAAGGGCACAGGGGAGGCAGACATTAAAAGATTTCAGATCTCTGAGAGAGCGACTGCTTCTCCTTTTGCCGCAAAAGATTAAGCACTGGCTCAGGTTGTGTTTGGTGTGTCTCCTGTCTCCTTTTGGTGCATGCTAAAGTGAGAATATCTGTAGATTTACAGGTTAACCCTAACATGTACACATAGCACCCCATATTGACAGAAAAAAATGGAATTATTGAAATGTTTGCTGATTTATTAAAGAAAAACTGAAATATCACACATCCATTAGTATTCAGACCCTTTGCTGTGAAATATATATATATATATATATATATATATATATATATATATATATATATATATATATATATATATATCCTGTCCATTTCTTCTGATCATCCTTAAAATGGTTCTACACCTTAATTGGAGTCCAGCTGTGTTTGATTAAACTGATTGGACTTGATTGGGAAAGCCACACCCCTGTGTATATAAGACCTTACAGCTCACAGTGCATGTCAGAGCAAATGAGAGTCATGAGGTCAAAGGAACTGCCTGAAGAGCTTAGAGACAGAATTGTGGCAAGGCACAGATCTGGCCATGGTTACAAAAACATTTCTGCTGAACTTCAGGTTCCGAAGAGCACAGTGGCCTCCATAATACTGAAATGGAAGATGTTTGGGACGATCGGAACCCTTCCTGGTACCAGGCACTGCTCATCACCTGTCCAATACAGTCCCAAAAGTGAAGCATGGTGCTGGCAGCATCATGCTGTGGGTGTGTTTTTCAGCTGAAGGGGCAGGGAGACTGGTTGTAATCGAAGAAAAGATGAATGCGGCCAAGTACAGGGATATCCTGGACGAAAACCTTCTCCAGGGTGCTCAGAACCTCAGACTGAGCCGAAGGTTCACCTTAAAAGAACACAATGACCCTAAGCACACAGCTAAAATACCGAAGGAGTGGCTTCAGAACAACTCCGTGACTGTTTTTGAATGGCCCAGCCAGAGCCCTGACTTAAACCCAATTGAGCATCTCTGGAAAGACCTGAAAATGGCTCTCCACCAACGTTCACCATCCAACCTGACATATTGAGCAAAGGGTCTTAATACTTATGGCTGTGTGATATTTCAGTATTTCTTTTTTAATAAATGTGCAAAAA
Organism: Phyllopteryx taeniolatus; assembly: GCF_024500385.1. Classification (NCBI taxonomy): domain Eukaryota; kingdom Metazoa; phylum Chordata; class Actinopteri; order Syngnathiformes; family Syngnathidae; genus Phyllopteryx; species Phyllopteryx taeniolatus. Next base: position 4,396,405 of record NC_084502.1, read on the forward strand.
TTTCAACAATTCCGTTTTTTTTCCTGTCAATATGGGGTGCTTTGTGTACATGAATGTGAAAAAAAATTTACTTAAAGGATTTTAGCAAATGTTTACAATATATAAAAAAAAAGACTGAAAAATTTAAGGGGGTCTGAATGCTTTCTGTACCCACTGTATCGTAGGTAAGATATAAAACGTCTATCGCAAGATATAATCCTCTATAATCCTCTACCGTTTATATGGTTAGATTTACCTTCCTTCTACTCAGGGAATCCTGTAATTCTCTTTTTTTTTTTTGCTAATAACTTTGATAAATGGTAGGCATACTTGAATGTTACTTGAAGCACCATGCTGATTGCACTGACTTATTTTAGTTCTTTGCAGATTACTGTATTCCTTGAAAAGTAGTTGTAACACCAGATATTTTGAATTATATTTATTGGCCACATATTTGTGTTTTAAATTCATTTTTTAATAAATTTTTCATTCCTTCTATAAAAAGTATGTATTTTATAAATGGATAGAAAAAAATTATATCATGATCGTTATCAGAATACAAAGTTTGGAAAGTTCGGAAAGTTCCATATCGCAGAGCTCTATGCCTGTGAATATTCTCATTCATCCAGGTCATTTCATTCTCAGGGAACTGAATCAATGGCAACTGGACTGTTTACAGCTCTATGTGATTTTACAAAAATGTCCAACCCCAAGTCAGCAAACAAGAAACAAACAAAGCTCATCAGTGCTGACACCCACCGGTCACTGACGTAGCCTCCAAACACTTGTGTGAAGCAGTAACCCCAGAAGAAGCTGCCCAGGACCATGCCAGACTCTTTCTTGCTCCAGTTGAACTTTTCTGCCATGCTGACAGCACAGATGGGCATCGCCACCCGGGCACAGTAGAGGAGGCACGTACCAAGCAGGAGCACCACTGTCCATACCCTCGCTACCGGCCTGCCCAGGAGGGATTGCACAGTTTAAAAACTTCAAATCTCATGGAGATACAGTACCTGTGTCATCACGACAGTATTGTATGTGACATGCGGGTGAAAAATAGGCCATGTAATTTGCCTGTAATTAAAAGAATTTGATTGGTTCAAAATGCTGCTGCTTGCTTCTTAGCTGGCACATGTAAGACGGAGCGTAGAACTCCTATTCTGCCCTCACTGCCATTGATGGCTACTGAAGTCAAGTATCCATTTTTAACTGGGAGGGCTAGCAGTGACTGTGTACTTTAAAATTCATTTTAAGATTCTGCTATTTGTTTTCCATCCATCCATCCGTTTTCTGAACCGCTTCTCCTCACTAGGGTCGCGGGCGTGCTGGAGCCTATCCCAGCTATCATCGGGCAGGAGGCGGGGTACATCCTGAACTGGTTGCCAGCCAATCGCAGGACACATACCAACAAACAACCATTCACACTCACAGTCACACCTACGGGCAATTTAGAGTCTCCAATTAATGCATGTTTTTTTTGGGGATGTGGGAGGAAACCGGAGTGCCCGGAGAAAACCCATGCAGGCACGAGGAGAACATGCAAACTCCACACAGGCGGGGCCGGGGATTTAACCCCGGTCTTCAGAACTGTGAGGCTGACACTCTAACCAGTCGTCCACCGTGCCGCCTGCTATTTGTTTTCAAATCTCTAAATGGTCTTGCCCCAGCTTATCTCTCTGAACTGCTCCATCCAGATTCCCTGCCCTTGTTTTAGTGTCTTATTTCTATTTGTTGTTTTTAAGTTTGTTATTGTGTCACTGTTTTAAATTGTGTATAATTGTCTTTTGTAAGGTAGCACGGTGAACGACTGGTTAGAGCGTCTGCCTCACAGTTCTGAGGTCCGGGGTTCAATCCCCGGCCCCGCCTGTGTGGAGTTTGCATGTTCTCCCCGTGCCTGCATGGGTTTTCTCCAGGCACTCCGGTTTCCTCCTACATCCCAAAAACATGCATGGTAGGTTAATTGAAGACTCTAAATTGCCCCTAGGTGTGAATGTGTGCGCAAATGGTTGTTTGTTTATGTGTGCACTGCGATTGGCTGACAACCAGTTCAGGGTTTAGCCCGCCTCCTGCCCGATGATAGCTGGGATAAGCTCCAGCACGCCTGCAACCCTAGTGAGGAGAAGCGGCTCAGTAAATGGATAGATGGATGGATGGATGTCTTATGTAAGCGGCACGGTGGACGACCGGTTAGCACATCTGCCTCAGAGTTCTGAAGACTCTAAATTGCCCATAGGTGTGAATGTGAGTGCGAATGGTTGTTTGTTTATATGTGCCCCGCCTCTCGCCCGAAGATAGCTGGGATAGGCTCCAGCATGCCCGCGACCCTAGTGAGGAGAAGCGGTACAGAAAATGGATGGATGGATGTCTTATGCATTATGTTTAATCTTTATTTACGTACAGGGCTTTTAATTCAGCAGCTGTTGCTTTTAAAGTGCTCTCATTAAAAGTGAGTTGAGAATTTGGATAATTTAATGTGCCATGAAATATGATAACACAGCGATTCGCAACTAGTGTATTGTAGCACATTTTAGTTGGCTGTGACAGACAGTCAGGTGTGCTGCAGAAAATGATCCAATTTAACTAAATTGGTGACAAAATTACTTATATTTGATCTTTGTTCATCTATCAAACCCAGTGCCATATCGTGACAGGCAGAACAATAAAATACTTGATGGCCATTAACCTGTGTATTTTCCATTAGTGAGATTTTTGTTTGGTGGTGTGGGGTGATATTATTTTTTTCTAATGTAAAATATGTTCCTTTGAGGTTGGGGAAAAACACTGATGGACTTCATGTTTAGATGCATTTCTTTACTACGGTCAAGCCAGCCTCCACTTTTAAAGCAGCAGTCAAGCCAGCCGCCCATAATTTTGTTCATACAAGGCATTACGGTAATAAGTCGCCAACTAGCGGCGAAAGCCACCTTCAAAATAAAAACCTCCCGATAATACGGACATCAATGCTCTTCGGTTACGGAATGCAACCAGCAAAGTTAATTTGCAAATTAGTTTATTTGATATCTTATGAAAAATAAATGGTAAATGGACTGCACTTATATAGCGCTGTATTCTACACCATCACAGTGCCCAAAGCGCTTTACAAAGCCACACATTCACACACACATTCATGAACCAATGGGCGACTGCTGCCGTGCAAGGCGCTGCCAGGCCCACTGGGAACAAATTGCTGTTCAGTGTCTTGCCCAAGGACACTTCGACACGCGGACAGTCGTAGCAGGGATTCAAACCTGTTCTACCTACTGAGGCAAAGCCACCCTAAAATAACCCCATTGGTATCGCAAGACAAGTCCAGATAATTCACTGTCATGAACACGAATTTCAAAAATTCATTAAAAAAATCTATGAGATATCGCAACACCAGTCCAGTTCTGGGGGACACTACACCACCCCAGGTCTCCAACAAAAGAGGTCCCATCCAAATCTGATGTGACATTTCAAAATAAAAGTCCCCTGAAATTGGTATTAGGACCCCCAAACTTCCCTCTCCTCAGACACTTCATCCAGATTCCGAGGGGATCCCGATCCGTTACCAGGCCAGCCGAGAGACGTAGTCCTGGGTCGTCCCTGGGGTCTCCTTCCGGTGGAACGTTCCCGGAACACCTCACCAGGGAGGTGTCCGGGAGGCATCCGAATCAGATGCCCCAGCCACCTCATCTGGCTCCTCTCAATGCGGAGGAGCTTCGGCTCTACTTTGAGCTCCTCCCGGATGACCGAGCTTCTCCCCCTGTCTCTAAGGGAGAGCCCGGATAGCCTGCAGAGGAAACTCATTTTCGCCACTTGCATCCAGGATCTCATTCTTTCAGTCACCACCCACAGCTCGTGACCATAGGTGAGGGTAGGAACGTAGATCGACCGGTAAATTGAGAGTTTCGCCTTTCGGCTTAGCTCCTTCTTTACCACAACGGACCGACACAAAGTTCGCATCACTGCAGACCGATCCGCCTGTCGATCTCCCGTTCCGATCTTCCCTCACTCGTGAACAAGACATCAAGATACTTGAACTCCTCCACTTGGGGCAGGATCTCATCCCTGACCTGGAGAGGGCACGCCACCCTTTTCCGACTGAGGACCATGGTCTCAGATTTGGAGGTGCTGATTCTCATCCCAGCAGCTTCACACTCAGTTGCGAACTGCACCAGTGAGAGTTGGAGATCATGGCTTGATGAAGCCAACAGAACCACATGCTCTGCAAAAAGCAGAGATGCAATACTGAGGCCACCAAATCGGACCCCCTAGAAAATTATGTCCATGAAAGTTATGAACAGAACCGGTGACAAAGGGCAGCCTTGGTGGAGTCCAAGCCTCACCGGAAACGAGTCCGACTTATTGCCAGCAATGCGGAACAAACTCTGACACCGGACGTACAGGGACCGAACAGCCCGTATCAGGGGGTTCGGTACCCGATACTCCCGAAGCACCCCCCCGACATGACTTCCCGAGGTACACGGTCGAACACCTTTTCCAGGTCCACAAAACACATGTAGACTGGTTGGGCAAACCCGCATGCATCGTCGAGGACCCTCCCGACGGTACAGAGCTGGTCCACTGTTCCAAGGCCAGGACGAAAACCACACTGCTCCTCCTGAATCTGAGATTTGACTTCACGACGAACCCTCCTCTCCAGCACCCCTTACCAGGGAGGCTGAGGAGTGTGATACCCCTGTAGTTGGAACACACCCTCCGGTCCCCCTTTTTAAAAAGGGGGACCACCACCCCAGTCTGCCAATCCAGAGGCACTGTCCTCGATGTCCACGGGATGTTGCAGAGGTGTGTCAACGAGGACAGCCCCACAGCATCCAGAGCCTTTAGGAACTCCGGGCGAATCTCATCCACCCCCGGTGCCTTGCCACCGATGAGCTTTTTCACCACCTCGGTGACCTCAACCCCAGAGATAGGAGAGCCCGCCTCAGAGAACCCAGACTCTGCTTCCTCATGGGAAGGCGTGTTGGTGGAATTGAGGAGGTCTTCAAAGTATTCTCCCCACCGACTCACAACGTCCCGAGTCGAGGTCAGCAGCGCGCCATCCCCACTATACACAGTATTGATGGTGTGCCGCTTCCCCCTTCTGAGACGCCGGACGTGGACCAGAATTTCCTCGAAGCCGTCCGGAAGTCTTTCTCCATTGCCTCACCGAACTCGTCCCATGCCCAAATTTTTGCTTCAACGACCAACAAAGCTGCATTCCGCTTGGCCAGCCGGTACCCATCAGCTGCATCAGGAGTTCCACAGGCCAAAAAGGCCCGATAGGACTCCTTCTTCAGCTTGACGGCATCCCTCACCGTTGGTGTCCACCGGGGATTGGATCGCCAAGGTCCCTGCCTTGGGCCACTACCCAGCTCACACTGTACCCAACCCCTATGGCCCCTCCCACAGGTGGTGAGCCCATGGGAAGGGTGACCCCCGTTACACTTTCGGGCTCTGCATGGGTGCAGGCCCGGCCACCAGGCGCTCACCGTCGAGCGCCACCTCCAGGCATGGCTCCAGAGGTGACCCACGTCCGGGCAAGGGAAAACGTCTTCCTGAATTGTTTGTCATCATAGGGGTTTTTGGAGCTGTGCTTTGTCTGGTCCGTCACCTAAGACCTGTTTGCATAAAGCCCCAGACAACTTGGCTCCTAGGATCATTGGGACACACACACCCCTCCACCACGATAAGGTGACAGCTCAAGGAGGGGCCAAATCTGATGTGGCATTTCAAAATTAAAGTCCCCTTAAATATGCATATTTGACTGTCACTGCCACTGATTTAAAACATTCATTAAGAAAATCTATGTAATGCAGCCCTATGGGGGGCACAAGTCAGTGCAAACTGTAGGCCGGTCCCAAGCCCGGATAAATGCAGAGGGTTGCGTCAGGAAGGGCATCTGGCTTAAAACCTTGCCAAACAAATATGAGCGTTCATCCAAAGAATTCCATACCGGATCAGTCGTGGCCCGGGTTAACAACGTCCGCCACCGGCGCCGTCAACCTGCGGGGCGCCGTTGGAAATTCAGCTACTGTGGGTCGAAGAGGTGGAAAGCGGGTTCTTCAGCAGAAAGAGAAGAGGAAAACACAGAGCCTAGAACTGAATGTGGGGACTTTGAATGTTGGGACTATGACAGGAAAATCTAGGGAGTTGGTTGACATGATGATTAGGAGAAAGGTTGATATATTGTGTGTCCAGGAGACCAGGTGGAAAGGCAGTAAGGCTAGAAGTTTAGGGGCAGGGTTTAAATTATTTTACAATGGTGTAGATGGGAAGAGAAATGGAGTCGGGGTTATTTTAAAAGAAGAGTTGGCTAAGAATGTCTTGGAGGTGAAAAGAGTATCAGATCGAGTGATGAGGCTGAAATTTGAAATTGAGGGTGTTATGTGTAATGTGATTAGTGGCTATGCCCCACAGGTAGGATGTGACCTAGATGTGAAAGATAAATTCTGGAAGGAGCTAGATGAAGTAGTTCTGAGCATCCCAGACAGAGAGAGAGTCGTAATTGGTGCAGATTGTAATGGACATGTTGGTGAAGTTAATAGGGGTGATGAAGAAGTGATGGGTAGGTACGGCATCCAGGAAAGGAACTTGGAGGGACAGATGGTGGTAGACTTTGCAACAAGGATGCAAATGGCTGTAGTGAACACTTTTTTCCAGAAGAGGCACGAACATAGGGTGACCTACAAGAGTGGAGGTAGAAGCACACAGGTGGATTACATCTTGTGCAGACAATGTAATCTGAAGGAGGTTACCAACTGTAAAGTAGTGGTAGGGGAGAGTGTGGCTAGACAACATAGGATGGTGGTGTGTAAGATGACTCTGGTGGTGGGGAGGAAAATTAGGAAGACAAAGGCAGAGAAGAGAACCATGTGGTGGAAGCTGAGACAGGACGAGTGTTGTGCAGCTTTTCGGGAAGAGGTGAGACAGGCTCTCGGTGGACGGGAGGAGCTTCCAGAAGACTGGACCACTGCAGCCAAGGTGATCAGAGAGGCAGGCAGGAGAGTACTTGGTGTATCTTCTGGCAGGAAAGGAGAGAAGGAGACTTGGTGGTGGAACCTCACAGTACAGGAAATCATACAAGGAAAAATGTTAGCTAAGAAGAAGTGGGACACTGAGAGGACCAAGGAGAGGCGAAAGGAATACATTGAGATGCGACACAGGGCAAAGGTAGAGGTGGCAAAGGCAAAACAAGAGGCATATGATGACATGTATGCCAGGTTGGACACTAAAGAAGGAGAAAAGGATCTATACAGGCTGGCCAGACAGGGGGATAGAGATGGGAAGGATGTGCAGCAGGTTAGGGTGATTAAGGATAGAGATGGAAATATGTTGATTCGTGCCAGCAGTGTGCTAGCTAGATGGAAAGAATACTTCGAGGAGTTGATGAATGAGGAAAATGAGAGAGAAGGGAGAGTAGAAGAGGCAAGTGTGGTGGACCAGGAAGTGGCAATGAGATTAAAGATTAAAGAGAATGAAAAATGGAAAGGCAGTTGGTCCTGATGACATTCCTGTGGAGGTATGGAAGCATCTAGGAGAGGTGGCTGTGGAGTTTTTGACCAGCTTGTTCAGTAGAATTCTAGTGCGTGAGAAGATGCCTGAGGAATGGAGGAAAAGTGTACTGGTGCCTATTTTTAAGAACAAAGGTGATGTGCAGAGCTGTGGCAACTATAGAGGAATAAAGTTGATGAGCCACACAATAAAGTTATGGGAAAGAGTAGTGGAGGCTTGACTCAGGACAGAAGTGAGTATTTGCGAGCAACCGTATGGTTTCATGCCTAGAAAGAGTACCACAGATGCATTATTTGCCTTATAGTAGTGACAATGAAATATAACAATTTCAAGGAATGTTTATTTTGAAATGCCACATCAGATTTGGATGGGACCTCTTTTGTTGGAGACCTGGTGTGGTGTAGTGTCCCCCAGAACTGGACTGGTGTTGTGATATAGTAATTTTTTTAAATTAATGTTTTAAATTAGTGGTAGTGACAGTGAAATATACCAATTTAAGGAGACTTTTATTTTGTAATGCCACATCAGATTTGGGTGGACCACTTTTGTTAGAGACCTGGTGTGGTGTAGTGTCCCCCAGGACTGGACTGTTGTTGCGATAGCTCATAGATTTTTTTAAATGAATGTTTTAATTCAGTGGTAGTGACAGTGAAATATGCATATTTCAGGGGACTTTTATTTTGAAAAGCCAAATCAGATTTGGATGAGACCTCTTTTGTTGTAAACCTGGGGTGGTGTAGTTTACCCCAGAACTAGACTGGTGTTGCGATATCTCGTAGATTTTTTTAAATGAATATTTTAAGTCAGTGGTAGTGACAATGAAATATAACAATTTCAGGGAATGTTTATTTTGAAATGCCACATCAGATTTGGATGGGACCTCTTTTGTTGGAAACCTGGAGAGGTGTAGTGTCCCCCATAACTGGACTGGTGCCGTGATATCTCATAGAATATGTTTAATGAATATTTTAAATCAGAGGTAGTGACAGTAGAATATATCAATTTCAGGGAATTTTTATTTTTAAATGCCACATCAGATTTGGATGGGACCTCTTTTGTTGGAGACCTGGGGTGGTGTACTGTCCCCCAGAACTGAAGATGGTGTTGCGATACCTCATAGATTTTTTTAAATGAATATTTTAAATGAGTGGTAGTGACAGTAGAATATACCAATTTCAGGGAATTTTTATTTTGAAATGCCACATCAGATTTGGATGGGACCTCTTTTTTTGGAGACCTGGGGTGGTGTACTGTCCCCCAGAACTGGACTGCTGTTGCGATATCTCACAGATGTTTTTGAATGAATTTTTTAAATCCGTGTTCAAGACAGTGAAATATACCAATTTCAGGGGACTTTTATTTTGAAATGCCACATCAGATTTGGATGTGACCTCTTTTGTTGGAGACCTGGGGTAGTGTAGTTTCCCCAAAACTGGACTGGTCTTGCGATATCTCAGAATATTTTTAATGAATGTTTTAAATCAGTGGTAGTGACAGCAAAATATGCAGTTTTCAGAGACTTTTATTTTGAAATACAATATCAGATCTTCCTCAAACCTCTTTTAGTGGAGTCCTTGGTGGTCTGTCACACAGATCTGGCCTTGTCTTGCGATACCAATGGGATTATGTTGGGGTGGCTTTGGGTCAGTAGGTAGAATAGGTTTGAATCCCTGCTACGCATGTCGAAGTGTCCTTGGGCAAGACAGTGAAGCCTAATTTTCTCCCAATGGGCCTGGCAGCGCCTCGCATGGCAGCAGTCGCCCATTGGTTTATGAATGTGTGTGTGAATGTGAGGCTTTGTAAAGCGCTTTGGGCACCATGATGATGTAGATAAAGCGCTATATAAATGCAGTCCATTACCATTTATTTTTCCCAAGATATCAAATAAAGTAAATTTTTAATGTATCTCAAGATTCAAATTAACTTTGCTGGTTGCATTCCTTAACCGAAGAGCACTGACGTCCGTATTATTGGGAAGCTTTTATTTAGAAGGTGGATTCCGCCGCGAGTTGCCGACTTATTACCGTAATGCCTAGTATGAACAAAATTAGGGGCGGCTGGTTGACTGCTACTTTACGAGTGGAGGCTGGCTTGACCGCAGTATTTATTTTCACATACTGTACAGAGGGGGCACAATAAGTAAGCTAGCGCTACCTCCTAACTCGAATAACTACAGTCCACGGCAGCAAAAGGTTAACAACTCAACAGCATTTTAAGTTATATTGCATGCCATTTAGTTACATATTGAATAGTTGTCACGGCGTTTATTTGTTTTATTTCACGACAAGGAAACATTGGAAGCTAGCTTGATGGGTTGCTCGTCATAAGGTCAACAATCAGCACTAAAATGTCCCTCAATGTCTTTACCACGATTGTAAACGTTACCTTGGCCAGTTGTTGTTGTTGTGTTCGGCCCACTTCTTGTGACATCCAGGGACTCCAATCTTGTCGGCCGGATGGTTCTCCTTGTGACAGACCAAATCTGGACCATAGTTCTTGCCATGTTTTTGAATCACTGCCATTCAACACTGCCTTGTGATTTTAGCGGCAGCCTCGACTGTTTGCTTTAATTTATTCCCGGCAGATCAGGAAGGAAGAAGACGCGGCGCAGTTTCGGCGTTCGGAGACACATACCTCGCCGTGAAGAGTAAAAAAAAAAAAAAAAAAAAAAAAGCCTACGGTCGACCGGAAACTGAGCGAAGAACTCTTGTTTTTCTTGACGCCTCACTGACGAGAAATCCACGTGTCAGTTTTTTTTTTAACCTCTGCACCTCTTTGTGTGCTCGATAGAGGGCGCTCAAACAGGAAATGATTCCACGGCTACACAATTCCTGGTGTACATCAACGACCGACCTAATCCAAATCTCGAATTAAATTAAGTATCAGTGTTATTTCCACTTGCTCTAAAATCTGATTTTGCAGGGCGGCTTCATGCAAGATATGCAGCTGCGGGGTGGAATGTTAGCTCATGTGCTGGCTATGTGTTTTGTTCCCTAAACACACACAGCAGCAGCCAGCGGTTATGTCAAAATTCGGGTTTACCCAGTTCCAGCAGTTGTAGGTGGAGGAAACAATTCATCACACAGGATTAAGAACTACAATAGCACAAATGTGACAATATCACCATAATGTGCCTTTCATACTTCCCATGTAACCACAAAAATGAGAAATGTTCCATTGAACTTCATATTCATTGTATTATATAGATGTTATCCTGTTAGTAATGCATATTGGTTAAATTACATAGTGTACCTATTCAGCAACATGAGTCAGTTAACAAACAGTGTCCTGTTTAACAGTAGTTTAAATTTAAGTAAGGCTATTATAATTGATTTTTCACTATGATACCTGGACTTGTTGACAACAGCTTGACAATATCCAACTAAAATAACCATTATTGGACCCACAACAAGGAAATTGAAGAAGAAAAACATACGCATATGCGATGAAAATTAGAAAACGTATAAATATTTATTCTGCAATTCGCCAACTAGGATAAATGTGGTGGCGTAATCTGGAGTTGGGAGCATGTAATTTAAGAAAATGGGTTAAATTCTTTAACATACACAAACAACATCATCCTGGTATCATAATTAAGGATCGATCTGGAATTTTTTTTTAGCCAATGCTAACTGTAAGCTTTAAGAGTCTTCACTCAGTTAACCCAAAATGCATGGTGGTTTTTGTACAGGAAGAAAATGTGAACTCCACAGAGGAGTTGCAAGTGTGACATTTGAACCTCAGAACCAAGAAGGTGACTTGCTAACAACCATGCTACCGATACCCCATCAGTGGTGGTCTCGTGTTAGAAAAAAAAAAAAATACAAATAAAGCCTGGCTATTGCAAAAACATGAACTTTCCCAAAAATGGGGAAAATGTGCCGTGGCCTGATGAAACCAAGGTGGAACAGTTTAGCTATTTTGGCGCAAACACGAGACTGCTCATCACCAAAAGAACACCATATCTACAGTGAAGCGCACACTTTACTCAGTACACTATCCATAAAATGGGTTTCTCTTCATCTAATATATGCGCGCAATGCACCAAAAATATCCCAGACACCTATTTTCATGCTATGTGGGAATGCACACCAATTCAATGCTTTTGGTCTTCGGTTATACAAAAATTGTCTTATATTTTGAACTTCAGGATTTCACATTCCCCAAGATTGTGGATACTTAGGGACTAAAGCATAATCGACCTCCCTAATAAATATTCACAATCATTATTCGTCGCGTTAGCTACCGCTAAGAAAACAATTCTATTAAACTGGAAAAACAAACAAGCTATTAACATCAATCAGTGGCTAAATCTCATCATAGAATATATTGCGTTAGAGAAAATATCAGCAGAACAAAAAAAATCAATTATATATGTAAATCGCTGGTCACCTTTCATCAACGTGCTCAATCTAGACTCTTGATTCCTTTGCCTGGGTAGTGTGCCATCTGACAATAACAAGACTATTTTATAAGTGTAAAATTAAACTCTTGACTTCTGTATTCTTTATTGTCAAGGTTGTTGTTTTATTAGTCATTCTCTTCATTTTTTCTTTTTCATTTATGTACTTGTGGTTTTTTATTACTTTTATTTATTTTTACTTATCCTTTTTTTCCCCTCCCTTTCTCACATTTTAGACCGATTTGCATGGTGAGAGGACACAAGCATTGATGGTGGGATGGTGACTCGCCCATGCTCCGTGGGTGCTGGGGCGGTACCAGCTGACACCCGCCTGGGTCCCCCGCTCTGGCCGCTGGTGGGGGCGGTAGGGCCCCCGTCGCTCCTCAGGCCTGCTTCCTCCTCTCCGTTCCTTGAGTCCCGCTGCAGTCGCCTCTTCCTCTTCTCGTGGGGGGGGGGGGGGGGTTGGTTGGTTGGTCCCCTGCAGGCTGTAGGGCCTGCTGTGGAGATTTTGTCCCTGCCTGGTTTGTGGGGCGGGGGGTCCACTTCCCACAATTGGGGGTGCTGGGGGGACTGTGGGGGTGGTCCCCGGGTGGCCAGTTGTTGGGTCGCTTCGACGGGGCCTGCGGAGGACCCTGGGTCCCTCAGTGTGGGACATGTCCCGTCAACTGGGCTGCTCTCGAGTGGACCCCTGGGCCCGATCCCACCCCTCGATTGATTGGGTGGGGTCCTCACACTACAGCCCCATACAACACTCATATCTAATGTTTCATTGTTGTAGATATGTAATGATTTACTTTTCTCATCCTGTTTACAATTAGTGCTTTTTCTTTTGTCTTCGTTTCTCTCTCCCCTCTAGAAACTTTGTTCTGTTCGACTGATCGACTCTGATTTTCAATAAAAAATCAATTGTAGTACTAAGGAACCACAGCAGCAGCTTAAAAACTCCACTGTGACACAGTAAAACTGTTCCGGCATATAAAGGGATACAGATTCTCCATTCTGCTTGACCTAAGAGCCGAACAGGACAAAAAATAAATACAAAAATACAGTAAAGCACAGTGGTGGCAAAATCTTGCTTTGGGGGAGTTTTTCTTCACCTGGAACTCTCACCTTAGTCAAGGTGGAGGGAATTATAAATAGTTCCAAGTAGCAGTCAGTGTTTGCACAATAACCTTCAGGGCGTCTACTAGAAAGCTTGATGATGAACTTCATCATGCTGCATAACAATATAACCCAAAGCACACACAGATATCAGCAAAATGGCTTCACCAGAAGACGACTGAAGGTTTTGCAGAACAATTAAACGCGATTCCATTAGATGCCAGAAGGTACAGTTATAATGTGTATCAATCTTGAAGTGAACTGTATTACTTTTTTTTGTGTTGTTTGGTGGTGGGGCATGAGATTCTTCCAATGTAAAATATATGCCTTGGCCCAATAAGGGTTGTGAATCTGTGGCACATCTTAACTGAGGTAGCGCTAACCTGGTTATCGAAGACACCAACCTTTGGTAAAACTGTAAAACTTGCATTTATTGCAAAATAAAATAACAGCAAATAGAAGCACAGCAGATAGAGCAAAAGGGCATCTTATATTTCACTCATGTACATAGCATCCATGTGTCTTTGTGTCTGCACGTACTTATCACTGCCACACGTTCAGCTATGAAGAGGAAAGTTATAGTTAACGAAGTATTTTGAAACATCCATAAGTGTCTTGTTGTGTCTGGTGTAGTCTGCTTGCTGGCATGTGGAAGCTTTTGTTGAGGACATGCACACACAGGCAATCGTTTTCACTGGAAGCACACCTTGATGGTCACAGAGTGACAGCCTAATTTAGGCTTTATTCACCTTCTAATACCAACTTTCTCTGCCAACAGACAGAAAAAAAACCTAGCGTACATGTAAATATGGAAAGAAAAATACTGATTTCAGTCAGTATATTTAAATGATAACACCAAGTAAAATAATGCGTGTGCCATTGAGTAAGAGGTCATTTTGAAATAGTATTAATCCAGTTCAACGTAACAAAAGGGGGGTGGGGGGTTAGCTAACGTCATTTTGTTGGGGTATAAATAGAAACCGGAAATGTGTCCATTTGATGTTTTCATTATTTTGGCTCCTCAATCGTCCCCTTACTGAGGTCTGTCATTTTGGGATACTTCACTTTCTTTTGGTCAAGTTCATTTTGAGCCCACAGCAGCAGCTTCAGGAGTTTGGCCAACTTGGGCGTTGACTCTCGGTTTTCATAGTCCAGCACAGACTGATTCACTTCGCTCCACACCTGAAAAACAGACAAATACATCATGGACAATCATCATATTACACTAGTACTTACAGCCGTGCTCACCATTATTGATACCCATGTAGTTTCAGTACTAAATGTGGAATATCTCCTGAAGAAAATAAATCAAGTAAAATAACATTGTTCGATTTATAACTTTTGCTTTTGTTTGACACAAAAGAGCAAACGATAAACAACATTTTATGGACAGATGAAACAAAAATAAAGCTTTTTGGCAATGCACATTTTGGTCGACGTCAAGGTGCGCTGTCGGAGAGTTGTGAGAGTACACGGAAGATATTTATATAAAAAAAAAAAAAAAAAAAAAAAAAAAAAACATGCCAGACTTTTCATTTTGCCGTTGTAGGGCCAAATCGTTGGTCGAGAATTATGTCACGCAATAAGATGTTTTGTCGTTCCCGACAAAATATGTCGGGCACGATCTGGGAAACAGGCTGCGATAGCTAATTAGGCCAATGCCAGGGCTAAAATCCTATATTCTATATCTATGCATAACTTGAAAAAAACAATTTTCTTTGTTAAATTACTTTGGACCGCCAATTAAAAGATCCTGATGATTTTAGTTTGCTACATTTCCATTTATTTCTGAAGATATTATGCAGGTTATGCAAAACATGAAGGGGTGCAAATAATGGTGAGCACAACTGTACTTAATTACAATATACAGTGGTGCCTTGAGATACGAGTGACCCGACTTGTGAGTTTTTAGAGATACGAGCCGTCGTTAGCCAAATTTTTCCACTTGGACTTGCAAGCAAAAATTTGAGATGTGTGTATGAAGCCAGTGAAGTCAACTCACTTAACAATAAGCAACAGTTTGGCAGACTGTGAACAATTATTTTTAAAAAAGACACTTCAAGTGCTGTTTAATGTTACGCCCAACTGAAGTTTACTGTCAAACTAAACACAGAATTACATGTTGTTACACAAGATAACCATTTAAGCAACAGATATATAAACACAAATGGTAGAGCAACGTATTGAACAATACTCACAGGCAAAAATTATTCATCCTTTGCGAAAAATGACATGAAATGAAATTATTACTACAGTTTACGGAGTCATTTGTGAAACTCTTCATCCATCTCTGTCTATATTATACTGCCGCCAGGTGGCCAAGGTGCACAGCAGCAGAAGGAGCAGCACAATGTCCATTGAGTACAAGCAAAAGATGTGGCAAAAATGGTTTAATTCTTCATTTTACTGAATGACAGCAGTACTGTATGTTTTTATGAAGTACCATATTACAGAGTGTTATTTTTGTTATTAAAAAACACATTTTGTTAAGACATTAATGTCATGTCCATTCAATTCAATAGGGAAAGATGATTTGAGATTCAGGTGTCTCGTTACAAGCATGGTCATGGCACAAATTAAGCCCATATCTCAATGCACTGCTGTATGGTCACCAAACATAAGCTACAATCATGGAAAGCAAGCTATGCTTTCACATTTGAATGCTACCTTTTGTCTCTGCATCATATTGAGGAGATCTCCAAAAGGTGACTCTTCAGGGTTATCGAACGCCAGCAGGGCCAGCGTCCTCTCCATTTCGGTCAGACATTCTCGGCTCTCCTCCCCCTGCTCTGCTAACTGAGACTGGGCAAATTCGAGGGCAGCTTCGGTCTCCCTCAAGCGAATGAGCTCAATAAGATGCTGCTGCTGCAAACACAAATGAAATAGATGAAAATGCAGGTCAAAAACAAGTGTGAAGATCTCTGCTGAATGAGAGGTATTTTCTTTACAAAATTTGGCATTTTCTCATTTAAATTCCCATCCCATCAAAATCACAGGTGAACAATTCTAGGACAATTTCAGCATGTGACATTATATTTGTGGTGGTCAAGATTCAGCATGTATATGCTTGTTGATGAATATTACTGTATTTAAGTTCTATACAGGAATGCCTTTTTTTTTTCAATATTAAAATATACATACAGGTATAAACAATTGTATTATACAGTCATGGGAAAAAGAAAATTAGACCGCCCTTGTCTCTTCATTTTTTGGGTTCATTTTTAAAGACTGGTATAACTAAAAGGTACATATTTTGGATAAATATAATAATAAAATTAAAAAAACAGCTCATATTTAGTCACTTTCCACGGTTTTCTTGATGATAACCAAAATCACTGGGAATACAACGAAGCTTAAGTACTGTATGACAAATAGGCAAATTATTCTGGAATCAGCTGCATTTTTGTCCAGTTCATTGTACTCTTCAGGTAATACAATTTTAGGGGTACCACTACCAGGCATTATAATCAACAAGAAATTGAAGAAACAAGGGTGGTCTAATATTTTTTCCATGCCTGTATATATGATTGGTGACTTTATCTTGTTTTTTTTTTTCAAGTTATGAATCCTGCATTACCATGTTTGACTGTGGGCTATGTGCAAAACAAGCACATTCACTTACTTGTGGTATGGAAATAAGCAATGTTAATAAAAGTTACTAAACATGAGTAGCTCTCCGGCACTTTTACTCAACTTAAAGAGCACTTTTAAAAAAAACAAGTGTGGCTGTAACAAAATGCTGTACATAATAAAGACTGAAGCTAAAACATAAAACACACTGAATAATACTATTGTATTATCCATTGTGTTTTATGTAAAATAATAATTTACAAATATGGAAGCGCAGCTCACCCTTTACATTGGCTCTTTTTATTTTTTTTAATATATTTTACACTGGCTGTCCAGAGAGAACAACACAATTGAAGTGTCCACTGACCAGTGCGAGGGCACTGGAATGCTAAAATTGTCATCACAACGTGCATGGCATCACTCGCGTAGGCTGCAGCGGCCGTAACCAAAAGTCGAATGTACATAGATAACTGAAGTTTTCTAACAGCTGTTAGTGAGTAACGTCACATTCCCCATAACAATCAATGGAAAGAACAGTGCAACTTCCGTTCCATTTAATCCTCACTTCACTTTAGCAATGGTTGTCACTCCCTCTCCATTTGGTCTCTGAGATGCATTCCTCACAAAGGGAAACCATCTCCCTGTTGGTGGCGAAGCTGATAGTGGTTGTA
The DNA here is from genome assembly GCF_024500385.1 of Phyllopteryx taeniolatus. Taxonomy (NCBI): domain Eukaryota; kingdom Metazoa; phylum Chordata; class Actinopteri; order Syngnathiformes; family Syngnathidae; genus Phyllopteryx; species Phyllopteryx taeniolatus. Next base: position 4,413,625 of record NC_084502.1, read on the forward strand.
GCCTCATAAAAAAAATTAACAAACAAAAAAATGGAAAAAGTCCAATAGCGCAGATATTCTTCACTAAAAATTATCACAACTAAAATGTTGTAAGAGTGCAAATGGTTGAGCATGACGCAAAATAAATTCGTTATATTAAAAAAAGCCATAGGAAAATACAAATAAAGAAGAAATGTCAAACTCTGACCGCGGTGTATTCATAATCTTGTATTACCAGCCAATACGGTTGCACGATTAATCGAATTTTAAGCGTGATCGTGATTTTGGCTGCCACGATTAAATGAGCCTGATCGTCTGTGATTTTTTTACATTTAAAATGCGGGCACTGCTGCATATGGGAAGTGCTTTAATTGCAGCAGTGCCCGCAACCTAGTCAGCCAGCCACCAGGGGGTGAACGTATGGTACCCCACTCTGTGGCCAACCTCAAAATAAAAGCATTGATGTCCAATGTAGTAATATATCAAGCATTTATTTTAAAGTTGGCCCTTTCAGCACGTTGGTGGAGAGGCGGCGTGTCAATATTAACAATCATTGTAGCGGCTGCTTTGACTTCAACTTTTCAGCTGGCCTGACCGCAATGGAAAAAAAACGGGAGGAAATGGAGAAGGAAATCATAACTGTCAAGTTCTTTGCAGTTTGTGACCATGCACGACTGACCAATGGTCAAACAGAACAACGGAGACATACCGTCCTAGACAATTCACCATACTGATGACGGGGAATTTAAAATGAAAAGTTGGTGCTTAGAGCCTAATGTTATTGTGTTTTATGCATTAACTGCAATTGCTTTGCTTGATTATACTTTGTAACAGCATATTTACTCAGCTCTTGGTAAAGTAGTTTTTGGGTACATTTATTTTTTTATTATTATTATTTATCATTGATTCTTATTTAAAGAGTCATTTTGCACTGAAAATTGTTTACATATTTTTTGTTGAAAATGAGTGCAATTAAAAGGATTTTTCCTTAACTTGAGGAATGATGGTGACTAATAATGGTGACTACAATATTGATAAAAATAATCACCCTTATTATTTTGGCCATAATTGTGCAGCCCTATCAGCCAAGTATGAGCTTGACAAAAGACAATTTTTTTCATGCAACATAAAGAATACCACGAACATTGTTGTGTTCCAGTGTGCATTTAATCATCCAAATTCAACAGTGTTTTAAGCAACTACGGCTTTCCCAGTGATGTTTAACTCACTCATGATTACGGATATTGCTCTATCCCAGAACCTGCTTTTCTACACACCGCAATGCATGACAAGACATTAAATTAAAGGGAAAGAGATCTAGGAACTAAAAATTATTTTGTCATTTGCATTCCAAAGATTTAAGATGTAAGAAGAGGCATGCGACTTATAGTCCTTCTCGAAAGTGTTTCTTTATGCTTTGGAGGAGAATTTACAAAGACGATGTATGTCTGTGATGGTTAGTTTGGTTTATAAAAACCAGAAAAGACCAACCCTTAATTCGGCAGCACAGGAGATTATGTGCAAAGACCCCTTTGGCTGGTAGCCAGTCCTGCCTCTCGACCAAAGTCAGCTGGGATAGGATCCAGCTCACCTGAATGAGGACAAATTGTAAAAATGACGGATGGATGGATGAAATTACCTGCAAGTGAAAGTAAAGGTAGCGATTCGTATCCAGCAGTTCTGGATGCAGACTGTTGATCAGCGCAATGGCATCCTGGATCTGTCCCTTCAGGATCATTTCTCTGATCTTTATTCTCTCATCAAGGGATTCCAAGTCCACACTTGGCTCGATCCCAGACTCCATTCGGAACTTTTCTGCCGCCTCCTTGAACCCCTCTGTTGGAAAAAAAACAGGTGTCATATTCTCTACTTTTTGTTTCCATCTCCCTTGCTTCGTGCAAATTCATTTTGAGTACTGCACCTGTCACCAAATAGTTCATAATAAGTCTGTTCATATCAGCTCTCTGAATGTGGACATTGTTGAGTTTGTCCATCCATTCGTCCCTTGTTATGTCGTCTGGTTTCTCTGCATAGCTCATGATTTTAATATCCTTAAAACACAGGAAAAACAAGTTGTCTTAATGTAAAATTCTTTGGGCGGAGACATAACTATTCTGAATTCGCGGTAACAACCACTGCATAAAATTATTATTTCAGCAATAAGACCATCGTTTGACCAAATAAAAATATAAATTCAGAAGCGTCAGGCCTCTGCTAAAAACACAACAATGAAGCCTGACACTACAGCAGACCACCGTTCCAAACTAACACGACCTCCGCTAGGTGGGTTAAAATCACCCCCAACCCTTTGTAACGGGTGTTAATGCAGATTCGAGATCAAACATTATGTAGTCTTCAGTTTAAAAAAAAAACACCATTTATATTTATAATCTGACATGATTACCTTCAAACGAGTCGCTTCTTGCCAGCATTAGCAACTAGCAAGCTCGCTACAAGTCCGCGACGGAAGCGCCTTCTTCTTCGCTGCCCGATATGTTTAGAATAGTGGGGCAACGGCCTGGATAAACTCTGCTGCCCCCTAGAAGTGACTTTGATTTACTGCGGCAGGACCAACCTAATGCCAATAGTGAATACATAAACGAAAAAAAGATAGATCTTTGGCGACCTCTGCTGTTATTAACATATAAAAGACGAAATTGTCTGACCCATCAAGAACACCGAAAGTTACATTTTCTCACTGCAATGACAAACACGAAACAACATGTCGTTATTGTGTACACAAGTAATAGTATTAAGTCCTAACTCAGTCGCTTTAAAGAAATTAAACAAATACCTACGAATAAATAAACGAGAGGCTACCGATATATAAGGACACACGTAGGGGAAAACAATTTGAATGGATGGATGTATTATTTATTTTATGGGACGTTTTCTGTTAATGAATCGCTACGAGCTGTAAAGGAGAGGAGCACCCAAGGAAAAAAAAAAATGAAGCTCCGCCTAAATCCTGAATCCCAAGTGGTTCTGTTTCTATGGAAACGACGCGACGAAACATGGCGCACAATGGGGATACATTCAGTAGGAGTCTATTAGTGAAATAGTTCAGCTCTTCAAACACTGTGTGAACGAAGTCACGTCATACCAATGGTAAGTAGAGGGGTCAAAAAAAAAACATACTTTCAAAAAAATTAATCACGTAACATCCCGTTTAGTTATTTCTTTTGTAAACGTACTTGTATATATTTTTTAAAAAATTACTCATTTGTTTGCAGAAATGTCGACCAAGCAGAGACACACAACTCATAAGGAACTTTTGGAAAAACGATGGAGGAAAGTGCAACAACAGCGACTCCATTTACCAATGTATGTTTTCAGTTCAAGTATTCGTGTGGTGGCAAATGTACTCCAATGTAGAAGTACAGATAGTTGTGGGGGGGGGGGGGGGGGGGGGGGGAATCAAATAATACAGACTGAAATGTATACAATATAATACTCTGAAAAGTAAACGTAAATTTCACTGTAAATATACAGTTTTGAACAAGACACAATAAATGAAAAAAAACATGAATAGTTATAAAAATAGTTCCCCTTTTTTATGAACTTTCATATGCTCTGACTGAGAAGACAAAAAAGCAAGCAAGACTTGGGTCAGACTTTAATATCACCAAAACAACGTGTTCCCATCATTTGCTAACATTATGAACCGACTAACAAAAAAGCAAAATTAAATAATGTTCACACCAGAAAAATACACCTTACCAGAAGGCCTATGTATTTATTGATTTTATTTTTTCATATTAGACAAAGAATTTTTTAACAATGGTACTTAGGCTGGCACAAGACACAATGCGTTCACCACAAATCATTCTTGGCGCTGACAACATCAAATAAATATCTTAAATAAGGCCATGGATGGGGAATGTCTTGTACGAATTTGTTGGCTCCCTGTTGTAAATGCTCTCTGGTTCACGTTCGAGCTGATAGTTCCCACAATCTCAATCAATCAATCAATTAATCATATCTCAATCTCGGTTGACTTAACCTCTCTCCATTTACATCTTTTTTTTCTTACTTCGTGTCATCTGTAGAAGATTTAAAAAGTCGCTAGCCTATTTCGACAAAGTAAGGAGTTGAAAGTACAGATATCTTTTATCAAATGTAGGGTGTAAAAGTAACAAATTATCAGAAAAATGAACACTTGAGAAAAGTACAGGTACCTGAAAAATACTTAGGTACAGTCGCAGTATTTGTACTTCATTTCTTCCCACTACTGTTGATCTATAACAATCCTAGCATCGGAATCATCTTCATTGGCCAAGTACAGTATGTTAAAACACACATGGAATTTGTCTCCGGTAGTTGGAGTCTCTGTTGTACAGGAACTATAGCAAAACAGTAACACACATACAATAACAAAATGTCAATTTTGGACGCATACACAAATGTACAAAGTACAGACAGTCATTGTGCTGCACACAATCATTTTGCAGGCCAATTGGCTTCTTGCAAAGTGGCAGCTCCATGGCTGTGTCCCAAGCAGTGGAAGCTTACAAACAGAGCAAAGAGATGGGGAGCGTTGTGCGCAGCCCATCACCAGAGCCTCACTTCCCTCCAACTGTAAGACACAGCTCCCTACAGTATTCTTATGCAGCAATGTTCGCGCAACTCTTTGAAGCAAATGTAATGCAGCAATAAAATGTGTTATGTTTAACCATTTGCGTTACAGATGCAAAGTGAGGATCAGAAACAAAAGGTACGTTTACTTTTTGAAAGTGAATTTGATTTTAATTATGTGACAGTTATGAGTTAATTTAAAACATTGAGCCACCTATTTCATTGTGGCCACTTTTTGTAGATGAACTACATATTCTTGAAGCAGTGTGTAGAGAGCCGCCCAGTCATTCCGATCCCGCAGGAGTGGTTGAACTCCTTTGACTCTCAAATCCCTCTTCAACTTAAAGACAGCCCTCAGAAAAACAAACTCCTGCACGAGCTCCTCACGGAAGTCAGCGACAACTTCCACGATGTTATCATTAAACACACAGGTACTTATTGACGATTATCAACGTGTGTGTGCGTGTGTCTGTGTGTGCATGTGAGCGCCTGTGTGTGTGTGTGTGTGTGTGTGTGCGCGCACGCTGTATATCTTCCCTTGATGGTTAACAGACCATACGTTTCGTATCACGACGTGTTTGTTTAAGTGAACACATTCCTAAAGGATCCAAAATGTGAAGAACCTCCTCCGCAAAAGCAGACGTCAGTCCCACTTGAGTGAGTGTTTTATGGCCTCTGATTTATCCTCACTTACTGTATAGTAATCAATGGTTTGTTTGGCACCTTTTGTAAAATGCTCATTTTTTGTAGTATTCTTGAATTTTCCGAAACACGACGCGAGACCTTTGTCGCAAACCGGAAGCTGATGAAAGCCAATTTGCACATTCTACATCCCATAATGCAAAGTGTCTTGGGAATTGGCCACACCACCTTTTCTTCGATGACCTTGGTGGATGTTAAAGGATATAGGTAAGTAAACAGATTCAAAGCAAAGAATGTCAAATAAGCAAGTACCCGTGCTGTTGTCAGAAATGAACAAAGTTTTGCGTCGTTGTTGTTCAGGCCTATGGGACCTGTTGATGGCAAGGCGTTGCATAAAGACCTGGCTGTAGCATGTGAGACAGCAGAGGAACAGATCATGAATACCTGGTTCCCTAAAGTCATCAATTTATTAACAAGTCCAAAAACACTGGGCTCAGTTAAAGAAGATGTACTGAATGCCTTCTTTGACTGCACATCCACCCTCATCTCCAATCAGGTGAACTTCTGCCACCGTACACAATCCAGCACTCTTTTGTCTTATTAGGGTTTTTCTTTGCCTTCATTTTTCCATGGATTGGTTTGTTATTTACTTCACTGACATGGTCTGCATGCTTGCTCCTTTCTGACAAATTTAGATTTTATGTCTTTTCTAAATTCCCAGCTGAAAAACCTGCTACAGAGGAGTGTGGAGGAGTTTGTCTACCCATTTCATCCAAACAACTACCACTTCTTACCAATCTTTCATATGACCCTAACATTTGATGAGAAGATGGGAATATACCCCACCTTAGAGGAACTTGAAGCAGATGTTTTTGAAATTCTTAATGTCATTACAAACACACTGCAGGTAAGCTCACATATAACAACAGATCTTTTTGTGCCACGTCCCCCACCCCAATCTGCATTTTGAAGTGTATTTAGAGATGGTTTTGATATCGTTCATGTTGATCCACAGAAAGTGCAGACGGTTCAGTCCTGGCTGGCACAATCCACTTCTGTGTATGTGGATGCCAAGGCCCCAGATCACACGCTTGCTTGGGCTCGTTTCACTGTAACGGCAACTGTGCGCAAGAATCTAGAAGACCCTGACCGATACTTTCAGAATTATGGTGATGGAAGCATAACCTCAAATAATTTAGTCATCCACCCAATGTGTTTAGCATGCTTTTCTAACATGGAGTTATTTTGTAGTTGACAACTATGACTGGTTAGTCAATGGAACTGCCCAGGCTCGAGTTGAGACCTTTGTCAAAGAAACCCATTCATTTGCTGAATATATTAAGGTGAGAATGCATAACTTCAGAAGTGTACTGGGCCACTTTTTCCCGATGACTGTTAGTTTGTGATCTAACTGTGCTTTCCAGCAAGTGGAGGAGTTTCGTGATTTGTCAAGGAAACTTGACAAACTCCCAACCAAAGTTCACTTTCCAATGGTCGAATTGTATTGTGAGGAGCTGAACCAGGGTCTGGCTAAAAAAGCTCAAGCTTATGAAGAAATACTAATCAGCAACATGAAAACTAAACATACTGAGCAAGTTCTACAGTGAGTCTCTCATTTTGACAGAAAAGTGTCGCTGGGCTCCTTTACTGCATGTGGAATTGTTTTGTTTCTTTCAAAAGGATCTGCTCAGATTTTGAAACCATCCGTGAAAATGCTTTGAATGTGCCAGAGACGACAGATGACATGGCCGAAATGATTGACAATATTGAAATAACACAGACGCAGAATATTGTGCTTCTTCATGAAAAGATAAAGGTAGATTTTACAGATACAATATTTCTTGTATGTTTTATGCACTTGTGTAATGTTTTATTTAATCATTCAGAAATGCATCTTGATGCATTTATTTAGATTGTCTAATGTTGTTGCTTTAATGGTCTGGCAGAAAGCCCATAGCAGACTGAGCTACCTTCTAGATGTCCACATATTTGAACCTGAAGATCTTGAACTCAATTCAACTGTCTTTATGTGGCCATTGAAAATCCAAGAGGTCTTTGAACTCAGTGATGAGGTAATGCTCCTTTCTGAACCAACGTGTGTCATGATTGTGTTCTTTTCAAGTAAGATCATTGCTTCCATATACTGTTTTTTTTCTTCAGGTTTTGCAAGAGGCCAAGAGGAAAGGGGAGATGGAGATGCTTGCTAAAAGAGAAAGGGTTAAAGTTCATCTGGCCAAGTTAGAACGAAGGGTTGAAGAGTTCCCTCACTGCTCTGATCTTAATAAGATGCAGAAGGTACAGTGAATCATTTGTGATCCCAGGGTTTGGAACTGGGTTTGGTATGGGATCTGACTCAAATATTCTAACTAATATTGCACCAGCCTCGCTGAACTTTAGATTAGTGATAACATAATTTCTTCTTCAGTATATGGTTATTGTTCCCAGCGGAGAAGTATGATGAAAAATGTATACCAACTGATCTGATAACGGTCTTGCCATTTGAGGGATTTGGCATTTTATCAACTAGATGCTAACTATATTTTTTTAACAGTACATGACAGAGGTCAGAACAGTTCAGAATCTTCTTCAGGAGGCTGAGGAAACAATCGTTGACATCCACAAAGATGAGGTCTTTCATCAGTGGGAGCAAACACATTACCCGGAAGTGGAGGTCATGAGAGACAGTGTTGAACAATACCAGAAGTTGTTTGGACTGCTACTGAAGTGGCAACGTGCAGAGAGCAGGTCTGACTTCAGTTGCGGATTACATTTTGTGATTTAATTTAAGAAATGCTTCTAATATCTTCTCTGTGAATAGCTGGATCGATGGTTCTTTCGTGGACTTAGATGGTGAGGAAATGGAAGTAAAGGTGGATGAATTCTTCAGGGAGATTTTCAAGATGTTAAATTACTTCCAGAAAAAGAGTAAGAATAAACAGGATACTAAAAAGACAAGTGGATTGTCAAGACGACGGCGTGGTGAAGAAGATGCAAACAAGGATGATAATCCTTCAATCTTGTGCTCCACTGTACTAGAGCAGGTCAAAAAGTTCAAGGTATCCAATGTAACTATTTAAAATGTACTCATGAAATTGCATTGTCTTGCTTTCTAACTCGAAATTATTATCTAGGAATATATTCCTTTAGTATCAATCCTGTGTAATCCGGGCATCAGAGGTCGCCACTGGGAGCAAATGTCACAGATTGTTGGGTATGATCTCACTCCTGATGCTGGTACAACACTACGAAAAGTTCTCAAACAAAACTTGACTCCTTACCTTGAAGAGTTTGAATCAGTTGGTGCTGCTGCGAGTAAAGTAAGGATTCCTGAGGTTTTTTTTAATTTATTTTTTTACAGTTTATGTTTAAAAAACAAAGCAAAACATGCATCCACCTCTGCATCTCTGTAGGAGTTTTCTATGGAGAAAGTCATGAAAAGCATGGTTACTATTTGGGATGGTGTTTCACTCCAGCATCAACCATACAGAGACACTGGCGTGTCCATCCTGAGCGCTTTGGATGAAATTCAGGCAATGCTAGATGACCAGATTGTTAAAACTCAGATAATGAGGAACTCACCTTTTATCAAGCCCCTTGAAAAGGAGATCAAGGTTGGATAATCCTTATACCGTAATGACGAGATATACAATAAGTACTATTGTAAATTACTTTTACAAAACTGCTCTGTGATTTAGGTTTGGGAGGAGCGTCTTCTTCGTATCCAGGAAACCATTGACGAGTGGCTGAAGGTGCAGGCTCAATGGCTCTACCTTGAGCCCATATTCTGTTCTGCCGACATCATGCAGCAAATTCCAGAAGAAGGACGACTCTTCCAAATTGTTGACAAAAACTGGAAGGAGGTCATGTGGCACTGTGTTAAGGACTCAAAGGTAGTTGTCTACATGCGATAACACTGTATGCTGTCAATGGCTTGTGGTCTATTGATGACAACAGTTAGGAAATTCTCTGCCTTGCTCATCGACCAGCTTCTGGAGGCAACCTCAATGCCTGGCCTACTAGAGAAACTACAACAGTCCAACTGCCACCTTGACACCATCATGAAGGGACTAAATGACTATCTTGAGAAAAAGAGACTCTTTTTTCCAAGGTGAACAAATCGATTTTGCTTTTATATCAGTTGTCCAGTTTTTTTTTAAGATCCCAGATCCCAGTGCCAAATGTTGAGAATTGTTGCATTGCTGCTTGTTACTCAGGTTTTTCTTTTTGTCCAATGATGAAATGCTGGAAATTCTTTCTGAGACCAAAGATCCCCTGCGTCTACAGCCCCATCTGAGGAAGTGCTTTGAGGGTATTGCCAAGCTAGACTTCCTACCAAATCTCGATATCCAGGTAGGCATTCACACAGTGCACTTATTGTACATGGCAGCAGTACACTTGGTTGATAGACTTTGACTTAGTTGCTGACTTTTTTTGTGTTTTTATCCAGGCTATGTACAGCAGTGAAGGGGAGCGTGTTGAGCTAATCCAACTCATCTCCACAGCTGAGGCTAAAGGAGCAGTGGAGAAGTGGCTGATACAAGTGGAAGACTTGATGATTCGCAGTGTCAGAAATGTAGTGGCCTCCTCCAGAATGGTGAGATGACTTAACTGAATTAAACCACAGGTGAAAGATTTTTATCCCACAAAAATGCAAACAAGCAGAGTGAATGCAAGATAAAAGTCGTAGTGGAATGATTATTTTCATAGGCCTATGCAGAGACCGCACGGAACCAGTGGGTAAAGGAGTGGCCCGGGCAGGTGGTGATATGTACCTCACAAATGTTCTGGACCTTGGAGGTGCATGAAGCCATCAGGGCAGGAGCTGAAGTAAGTGAGGTTCAGAAAATAAATTTAATTTGGGGATTAATTAATATTTTACATGAAATAAAAATGTTATACCCTGGGTAATGATGTCTTTGATGGTCTCTACAGGGCGTGAAAAACTACTTCAAGGAACTCCAGAAACAGCTAGCCGACATTGTGGGCCTGGTGAGAGGGAAACTTCCCAAGCAAACACGGATTACTTTGGGAGCACTGGTGACAATTGATGTGCATGCCAGAGATGTGGTTATGGAGCTCATTGATCACGGTACAGCATGGCACAAAGCACCTTGTTCACTATGCTATTCCTCTGTTTATCAACTATCCTGGTAATATAAAATACGAATGTATTTAAATGATTTTTATATATATATATATATATATATAGGTGTAGCAAATGAAAGTGATTTCCGATGGCTAGCCCAGCTTCGTTACTACTGGAGTAATGGGGATGTTCGCGTTCGCATCATGAACTGCGATGTTAAGTATGCATATGAGTATCTGGGAAACTGTCCTCGACTGGTC